>NC_057410.1:48131806-48831207 GCF_019320065.1 Cervus canadensis
TGAGGGGTGCCCTGGATCATATATACAAATATGTTTGTTATTAGAACAATTTATCTATACTATCAACCAGTTTTCTGGCCTTCTAGTTTACATGGTCTTTTAACAAACATTTACTTAATGGATGCAAATTTATGTGCTGAAGGTTTACAGAGTTGTTTAAAATACTTTATTAGTCCCTTAAAACAATCATAATCCTTAGAGAGGAGAGAAACATGAAAATTTTAAATGTCATTTTAAAATATCAAGGAAGTATAAGGACAGGCATCTCAAGAGCATCAACTATATACATAATCTCAGTTTGGTTTGAAATTCTGTTTCTTTGTATTCTCATATCTGCTAAAAATACTGATAATCTGGCAATAAAACACATGTAACTAGTTAGATTGTATCTTGCTACCTTTTTCTTTTGTTCTTCTGTGGCTTTAATAATCCCTGGATCTGATTTCCAAGATTTTCCAAAATTGTAGAAAAGTGCAATACTATTGGCAAGGAATGGAAGATGGATAAATAGAAAATTGAGATGTGCCTAAAGTTAAGGAATCTAAAGAAGCAATGAAAACTAGTTATTACTATAGATAAACTTATACTCTGCAAGATTTTATCACACATACAAAAAAACCTAGAAAAAAGTACAAGATGGTTTATTAAATCAAAATGAATTCCATCTATACATGCTAGTCTATTACATCGCAACAAACACATTTTCCATTGTGCTCATAAGTAAATGTAAAAAACAAAAATGTCAATTGTTTACAAATTTTAAACCATGTAGGGTAAGCTTATCTGACACTTTTTTTAAAGTCAGTGAATACATTATTTTAAATGATCATTACTTCTTTCGACAAAAACGAGGGGCTTCTCATGTCCAAAGTAATTAGCATATTACTTTATCTATATTCATTAAAATCTATGAAACACTTAGATATCATACCCATATATCTAAAAGATTGTTTTTACATTCTCTTCATTGCCATTTTTGCCCACATTCAAGTTGACTTTAATTTTAGAAAAAGTATTTATAAACTTGCTTAAAACAGAAATACTTTCTTTGGTTACATTTTCCTTCCTAATAAAAACATGATAAATGTACCAGGCACTTATAAATGTTAAGTGAAGCATCAAAGACTATTTTCAATAACACTGGGGAAAATAACACAACGTTGCTAGAGCAACACATTCTTGAGGCACGGAACACACCGTTCCCAAGATGTGACCCAGGTACCAAAGCTGCCCACGACGTTTCCGGGAGAGTGGGGCCGCCGCGGTGCCAGGGGAGAGAGGAAAGGCCTCTCGCAGAGGTCTGGGATGGACGCGACGGCCGGGATCTCCGTTCACACACTGACTGCACAACCGTGCACCCCCACACACCTGCTGGCCACACCCCACCAACGACTGCCTCAGCCACATCCTTGTCTTGTTACTGCTTCACAAATGCATTATTGGTCTAAAAGGCATGAAGAGTCCTACTCCGCTCATCTGTTAGGTCTTCATTATTTATGAAGGCCCCTAAGTACACGTTAAAAAAAAGAAAAGATTTAGTAAAACATGTAAGCTAGGAATTCCCTGGTAGTCCAGTGGTTAGGACACCACACGCTCTTTGCCAAAGGCCTGGGTTCAATCCCTGGTGGGGGAACTAATCCCACAGACTGCAGGATGCAACCAAAAAGAAGAAAAGTGTATGCTTTTCTCCTTTTTTTTTTTTTTTAAAAAAAACCAAACAATTTTATGTAGTACAAGTATCATACAAATATTCTGTAAGATTTTTAGGTATTATCATGTATACACACTCTTTACATTTCTCATGGAAGCACAGGTTAAGAAAGAACCATTTCGTAAATGAAACAAACCTGTATTTGTTTGGTAAATACCAAAACACTACCCAACCACTTAAAATACAGGAGGAAAAAAAGGAAGAAAAAGAGTAGTTAATATCAGCTGCCACATATAAAAGTGATTTTCTTGCCCAGTCCCATTTATTCCCACCTTTCACCATCCTCATTCTCCAAAATCCATGGGTACAGCCAGCACAGGATACACAGAAAGCCAAATTTCCACCTCTTTCAACAGCCAAAAAATAAATAAAATAATAAATAAAGCTTAAGAATAAAGCTGGATAAATGTTATGTGCAAAAAATGCCGAATGGTGGCATTTTTCAGTGCAGAATCTTTATTATAACAGTTTCAGAAAGTGCTAACATATGTAACAAATATACACAGCAGGTTCTTGCTGTCCTTCAGTTACTCAGTCCTGTCTGACGCTTTGCGACCACATGAACTGAAGCCTGCCAGGCTCCTCGGCTCATGGGATTTCCCAGGCAAGAACACTGGAGTGGGTTCCCATCTCCTTCTCCAGAGGATCTTCCCGACACAGGGATTAGACCCATGTCTCCTGCATGGGCAGGCAGACTCCTTACTAACTGACTCACCTAGGCAGCCCACATGCCATTTAGACTGCACAAAAACCCATGATAAAGCTTGCTGCCATCCCCAAGACAAAACTGAGGTGGAGGTTAATCAAGCAGTCTAAGATTAAAGAATGGATTAGAGATGGAGCTGGTATTAAAACCTAGGCTCTTACTACATATGCTATCCTGCCTCTCCAAAGTACTCTGCAGAATATTCTGAGTCATTAAATGTTATGGGAACAATGATCACATCCACCTCTGATTTAAGAAGCTTAAGACCTGACTGAAAAATAATTTATTTTTAGATACAGAATTCCTAATAACCTATTTCGAAAATTTTGTCAACACACTAAACAGTAGACTATATTATTTACGAGAGCGAATTTCAGGGTTGTATGATAATTATAGAAGTATGAACAAAATTTTCAAACAAAAGTGCAAGCAAATCACTCACAAATCTCACAACCAGAAATAACCACAGCTAAAACTACATGTGCTCACTTCCAGCTCTTATCATTCTAGAATCTCTCTGTAAATACAATTTAGTATTTTTTCATTTGTTACAAGTATGAGCCCACATCACTAAGTCTCAAAAAAGCATTTTAATGGATATTTTATTGTATACCACATGTCAGATAACTGATAAATCTATCCTCCTATTCAGGTTATTTCCATTTTTTCCCTATTATAAATGGTACAATGATAAACTTCTTTGTAAATAAACCTTTGATCGGATCTCTTATTATTTCCTTGTACAAATTATGGTCAGTGTATAATACAGGGCATTTGAAGATATACTGCAGCAGGTCAAAGAACTGGGTTCTATACCAGACTCTCAATAATTACCTGGCTATGAAACTTTGAGAAAGGCATACTACTTCTATGAACCTCAATTTTTCTATCAGTTAGAAAACAGCATTATGATTTGTGTGGTTTTTTTTTTAATCTCAAAGAATTGTTCTGAGAACCAAGTAAAATAATATACCTGAAGAACTATAAATCAAATAGTAGAATTTATTTATTATAACAAATGGTTTATATCAATACAAGACTCATTATCACCACAAAAACACTGAAGCTGAGTAACATATGAGAAACTAAAATAACTTATATAGTTATGTTTACTAGCTAAAATTTATTTGTAACCCCAAAACCAATATTTAGAACGCTTCTGCAGTCATTTGTGAATATGTGCAAAGTAACAATAAACATGAGTTGCCTTATGCACACATTTCCAGTTGAGCTAAACAAGGCAATACTTTGCCTTCTTGTTTAGCATTTGTGTGCTTTATGTTGGTGATTTTGCTGTTTAAAATGGTCTCCAAGTATAGTGCTTAAGTGCCATCTGAAGTTTCTAAGCAAAAGTTGATATATGGACTATATAAAACTCTCTGGCATAAAGTTTTCATTATTTGTAATTTACTAATTATCCTGCTTTTCTCTATTTAAATGCAAACAGATTAACAGTACAGCAACAGTCTAAAACATTCTGAGATGTGAATTGGATTTTTTTTTTAAAACATAAAATTTACCGTCCGATTTAGGAAGCCAAGCTAGAAAACATGTCTGAAATACTAGTCATTTCAGAGGTCAGTGCTTTTTATAAATTTAAAACAGATGAGGCACTGAAAATGAGCAGATATGTTTTACTCATTAAATAATCCAATAAGACAATTCTAATGCTTAATAAATCTCTGAAGAACAATTTTTATATCAAAGTATAATACAAGCCCAGAATGAGCTAGTGAAAACTGCAAGTGAAAAAATTTCAATAGACACTATGCTAAGAAGGTATTTTAAAAAGTAATCCTATAATGCTGTGAAAATTAAGAATTAGAAGCACAGTTATAATTCTGTCGCTCAGTTTCACAATGAAACATATTTTGTTCTTGTCTAATACACGGAACAACTTAACAAAAAGAACATAATATTATAATATGCAAGACTGTGAAGTGAAGCCAGGTATCAGTAATAATTAATATTGTTCAGCACAGTTAAAAGTCACTGAATACTGCATACCATTTAAAATATCATATACTTTTCATATTGATAGTAATGTTTTGAAGAATGATCTAAGACATCAATCATGTACCTTTATTATAATAAAACAGACTGTCTTACTGATTTTTTCTATTAAAATATCAAATGCAGACACTGTCCTTATTTCTTAAGATGTACACACATGCACACACAAATTTACAATGTCTAATTATACTATGTTTTAAAAGTACATTGAAACAAAAAACAAAAAAAGTACATCAAAATAATTTGCAAACATCTGAAGATAACAGCACTAAAGGCTTTTCATAAGCAAAAGAGAAGATTAACTGTTACCTATCGCAACAGAACAGTAGTAAGCGTGACAGTAAGAAAACGTGCAGAGAAAATGCTGACAGTAAAACATGAAAATCACAATTCAGTGGAAAGGTGCAGAACGCGTCACAGAGTCAGACAAATACGTGTTTCTACTCTCCTCTATTAGAGAGGGGCTGTGTGATCTTGGGATCACAACAAATTAACCTATTTAAACCTAAGTTTTCTCAACGATAAAATGGAGACAACAATATAAACATATATATAATAGGATGTGTAGTAAATGGAACACAAAGTATTTAGGAAAATGCCCTTTAAAAACTCAATTAATGGTCACTATTATTGATATTATTATTACTACTGATGTTATTAAAAGCAGCTTTGAAAAGCAATTTATTAAATATGAAACATTTAAAAATACATTAGTTCATACTTATGTTTCTAATAAAACTGTTTTATTCTAGCATATAGTGAGTAGCTCATCTATGTTAAATATTAAACATTTGTTTAAATAGCAAACAAAAATTGTTTTAGATAAAACCTTTATAACCAAAGGATATCATTCCAAAACCAGAAGAACCACGTCACATACATCCAAAATTTGGTTGCCAAATATATTCCAAGGGGCAATGCACTATGCATTGAATGATCAAAAAAGGATCTGTAAAACACAAGTTTTATAAAACGTGAACTCCATATTTCATTGTAAAAATGAAGATTTATTTATTTAAATGAAAATTACATCTATTCCGCATAGTAAACTTTTAACAAAATCCAGAAATTCAGGATGCTTAAATATGAAGGCTGTTTTCCACAGTAATCAGTAAGACATGAATGCACAGCTGAATGACTCAAGTCTGAAGCTACTTTTAATTCATCAAGAATTAGAATTATATTCTATATACTTTCCAACTTTAGAATTTCATTGTATTCCCATTCTTTTAAATAAAAAACCCACTTTAGCATATACAGTAACTCTATCATCCAGCTTACTACACACCAAAGGCATGTTATAATTTTAACAAATGAATGCAAAGTGATACCCGAGTTTTTCTCTATGCTGCATCATTATTTCTCCTTACCTACACATTCCCACTAAGCTTTCAGCACATCTTTTCAAAGAGAATGAACCAGCTAGTTTGGAGGAATTAAAGGTCATTATTTACAGCATTTAGAATTCAGGAAAAAATAAACACTGATAAATCTTATTAAACACTAAGTAGGATCAACCATCCAGGTATGCTAAGAAGGCAGAATTGGTGAATTCTTTCTTACACCTCTTGGTGAAAGTAAACACTAAAATAAGATTAAGTTTCTTCCTGAGAGTTACCACACTGGTGCATTACCATTCACTCTCATCTCTGTGAATTATTTTTAGAACTCTCTTTTGAAATTCTAGTGAAAACCAAGTACTAAAGGAATGGAAATTAGGTGGGAAATTCTGGATCATAAATAACTTCCTAGTTTGCTGGATGGGCAACTTTAGGGCAATAGGATTTAAGGATAAGAATAAAGCAGAATGAACACAATGCTTAGAGAACAAAGGAGAAAATTTTAAAAAACAACTGAGCCCACTTCATATGCTTAGACTCCTCATGTGTTTAGGTGTTCCCTCATTCTTGCATGCTGCCTATGGCCAAAGAAAATTTAATTTCTATGGAAAGGTAAGCTCAAGCATTACAGTTAACCAGAAATAAGCAATATATTACATTCAGAGTTCAACAAACTCACATTCATGTCTATTGAAATGTTTTAAAACTGTATTTTAGCCTTAAAATGTTAGACTTAGTCACTATTAAGTACCCTTACAGTCATTTTTCACAATGATGTTAAAAATGTTAACGATTTCAGATATAAATTTGCCCAAAATTCTTTAACATTACATTAAGATCAAACATGTTACATAAAGGCAGTGTTCTAAATATAATTAATTTTACATAGCCAGGTGCAAATTATGATTTTTATCTGTCTGGTTAAAAACACAGTTAAAAACAACACTTACTTTGAAAGAAACTGCACTGTAGCCCAGACGCCACCATACATTAGCCCTTTAATGAGCCAAGAGTCAATGTTTAGGTCTGCTATAAACCCAACCAGCCAAATGACTAGGAAAGGAGTTCCCAGCATCACTTTCTGCCGAAATTCCTGGACAGGAAAAAAAAAACACACACAAAGTTTTTCATGTTTCAAGTAACCTCAATGTGAATCGCTGTTACCTTTGTGAAAACACACAACCGGGGTGAAATTATCAAATATACCTACTACGTGCAGAAAGTATTCAAGGTGCTAGTCTGATTTCTAGAAAGAGGTATTAAATAATTTAAAAGTACCTGGTTAAAGTCGTGGAAAACGAAAACAGAAGTTATAAAAGTGGGTTTAGATAGTCAGATACAGACAACAGCAGGTACCCCCTGCTAACACATGGATGGGCTGAAAAACAGTTCGTGAAAATACTACCCAATTTTAACAAATGCACGGACATCTAAGGAGACAAGGGCAACCAGAATGACTGAAGGTCTCACAGCTGTATCAGATAAGGAAAACAGTACGTTTAGCCTGGAGAAGATGTTTTGAATGATACATGTAAATAGTATATACCAAAGTAAGAGAATAAAATCAATTTTATTTACAGAGCCCCAGAGATCACAGAATGGAGATGATGTGCCTCTGAACACGTATCAAAGGACAGTGCTTCAAAGCCCAGCTGTAGCACCACTGCGCTTCCGTACCGGTCTAACTGCAGAGACACTCCAAGTATGAAACTGCCTGCCTCCCTCCAGCAGCTACTACGACCGTGTCTCTGGAGCAACACACACATGGCCTCTCCTACCTAACAGCCCTTCACAGACTTAAAGGCAGCTATTACGTCTCTCGAGTTACCTTAGGGGACAAAATTATATGAGATATTCCAGTTGTGATCTAACAAAGCTCAGAGTGTAAACATTACTCTCCTCATTGAATATTTACCTATCTGAAGGACAAGATTACATCAGACCTTTTTTAGCACCCCTTTCATACCATTGGCTTCTAATGAAATAAACACTTTTTTCATATAAATGACTGTTTTCCCCAATTCAGTCACTGTAATTCATATCCTGAACTAATTGTGTAATTTTAACTTAGACTAATAATTAAACATATCAACTTCAGAGTTTAATTTTATGCTGTTGTGAAATGTCACCCTTCCAATTTGTTTTTTATCTCTATTATGTGTGAATTTTGTATCAAGACATTAGAGAACGTGTAATTGGGAAGAGTATGTGAGTAGGGTGGATATTGGTGGGAGAGAAGGCGAACGTGTGGCATTTGAAAAAGTATTTTCTAAAATTATCTTTAATCTGGCTTGTTTTTAGTCAAGACATTTTTCCCCCCAGCAATGGCCACATTTTCTTCCTTATTAAAAATTAAGACACAATTTACATACAGTGAAATTCACCCTCTTTTGTGTATACTTCTCTGAGTTTTGATGAATATACACAGTTGTGTAATAAGCATAAATATCAAGACACAGCACAGCCCCATCAAGCCCTGAGACGCCCTGAGCCACGAGGCACAGCCCTGGC
Source organism: Cervus canadensis (assembly GCF_019320065.1). Classification (NCBI taxonomy): domain Eukaryota; kingdom Metazoa; phylum Chordata; class Mammalia; order Artiodactyla; family Cervidae; genus Cervus; species Cervus canadensis. Next base: position 48,140,088 of record NC_057410.1, read on the forward strand.
GGCCACTAGTCTGGGGTCTGACCTTTGACTTTTTCCTTGGCATGCATGTCACGAAAAATGGGTCATACTGAATGCAGTCTTTTACATCTGGTTTCATTCACTTAGGTAATGCATTTGACATTCATCCATTTGTTTCATGTATTAGTCGTAAGTTCCTTTTGAATGCTGAGTAGTATTCCATTACAGAATTTAACACAGTCTGCTTATCCATTCCCCAGCTGAGAGACTATGCTTGTTCCCAGTTTCTGATTGTAAATAAAGCCATCATAAACACTTACATATAATTTTTTGTGTGAACACTGGCTCATTTCACCCGGTTAAAAGCCTACATGTGTGATTCCTGGATGTTTTCCAAGCTGTCATTTAATATACATATTACAATATTGTAAAGATGTAACAGTGATATGTTGCTTTTATAGATACAGAAAAAATTTATATTTCATTACAGAATTTTTCAAATATATAATAAATTTGAAGGGATTTTGAAGTGAATCTACCACCCAGATTCAATTTAGTTCTTTAATTCCACTTTTTGTTTTTAAATAATTGCAATTTTTAATCTATTTTAAAAACTGATGTACAGTTAAGTACAATGTTGCATTAGCTTCAGGTATATAGGTATACAGCAAAGTAATTTCAGTCATACATATAAAGGGATATTTATATATATTCCTTTTCAGATTCTTTACCATTATAAATTATTACAAGACACTGAACATATTTCCCCGTGCTATATAGTAGGTACTTGTTGTTTATCTATTTTATACATAGTAGTGTGTAGATGTTAATGCCAAACTCCTAACTAATTTATCTCCCCCCACCCCCTATTATCCTTTCTGGTCACTGTAAGTTTTTCTATGTCTGTGAGTATCCTTCTATTTGGAAAAGACATTCATTTATATCATTTATTAAGATTCCATGCATAAGTGATACTGTGTATTTGTCTTTCTCTGACTTAACATGGTTTCTAGGTTCATCCACGTTGCAGCAAATGGCATTAGTTTATTTTTTATGGCTGAATAATATTCCACTGTGTACATATACCATCCTTATCTTATTTAGGCTGCTTCCATGTCTTGGCTATTATAAATAGTGCTGCTATGAAAATTGGGGTGTATGTATCTTTTTGAAATAGAGTTTCATCTGAATACATGCCCAGGAGTGGGATTGCTGGATCATATGGTAACTATTTTCAGTTTCTTAAGGAACCTCCATATTGTTCTCCATAATGACTGCACCAATTTGCATTCCCATCAAAAGCATAGGAGAGTTCCCTTTTCTCCACACCCTCTCCAGCATATATTATTTGTAGACATTTTAATGATTGGTGGGCCTCCTGGGTGGGACTAGTGGTGGCAAAGAATCCACTTGCCAATGCAGGAGTTATAAGAGAGAGGGGTTCAATCCCTGGGGTGGGAAGATCCCCTGGAGGAGAAAATGGCAACCTGTTTCATAATCTTGCCTGGAAAATTTCATGGACAGAAGAACCTGGTGGGCTACATGTTCCATGGGATCACGAAGAATTGGACATGACTGAGCACACAGGAGAAAGAGCAACATTGGTGGGAGTGGGATTAGGCGGCAGGGTGCTCTGTTGCCAACCTGTGAATATGTAAATATATACTGACTGGTGTGAAGTGGCACCTCATCGTAGTTTTGATTTACATTTCTCTAACAATAAGTGATAATGAGCATCTTTTCATGGCCGTCTGTATGTCTTCTTTGGAAGGAATGTCTATTTAGGTCTTTCACTCATTTTTTTGATTGGGTTTTTTTTTTATATTAAGCAATATGAGCTTTTTATTTTAGAAATTAATCCCTTGTTGGTAGCATCATTTACAAATATTTTCTCCCATCCCACAGGCTGTCTGTTTTGTTTATGTTTTCCTTTGCAAAAGCTTTTAAATTTAATTAGGCCCCATTTGTTTCTTTTTGTTTTTATTTCCATTACTCTTTAGAGGTGGATCTGAAAAATACTACCATGATTTATGTCAAAGAGTGTTCTGCTTATGTTTTCCTCTAGGAGTTTCATAGTATCCAGTTTTATGTTTAGGTCTTTAATCTATTTTGAGCTTATTTTTACACATGGTGTTAGAGAAAGTTCTAATTTCATTCTTTCACATGAAGCTGTCCAGTTTTCCCAGCACCCACTTCTCGAAGAGACTGTCTTTTTTCCATTGTATATTTCTGCCTCCTTTGTTGTAGATAATTGACCCTAACTGTGTGGGTCTCTTCCTGGGCTTTCTATCCTATTCCACTGATCCACATACATATGCTTCTGTACCAGTACTATACTGTTTTGATTACCATAGCTTTGTAGTACAGTCTGAAGTCAGGGAGCATGATTCTCCCAGTTCCCCTTTTCCTTTCTCAAGATTGTTTTTGCTATTCCAGGTCTTTTGTGCTTCCAAACAAATTGTAAAATTTTTTGTTCTAGGTCAAGAAAAATGCCATTGGTAATTTGATAGTGATTGTGCTGAATCTGCAGGTTGCCTTGGGTAGTATGGTCATTTTAACAATATTGATTCTTTCAATTCAAGAACATCATATACCTTTCCATCCGTTTATGTCATCTTCAATTTCTCTCATTAGTAGCTTATAGTTTTTTTTTAAGAGTACAGGTGTTTTATCTCCTTAGGTAGGTTTATTCCTAGGTATTTTATTCTTTTTGATGTAATGGTAAATGAGAGTGTTTCCTTAATTTCCCATTTTGATATTTCATTGATAGTGTATAGCAATGCAACAGGTTTCTGTATATTAGATTTGCATCCAGTAACCTTATCAAATTAACTGATGAGCACTAGCAGTTTTCCACTAGCATCGTTAGGATTTTCTATGTATAGCATAATGTCAGCTGCAAACAGTGACAGTTTCACTTCTTTTCCAATTTGGATTCTTTTAATTTCTTTTTCTTCTCTAAACTGCTGTGTCCAGGAATAAAATGTTGAATAAAAGTGGTGAGAGTGGGCATCCTTGTATTATTCCCAATCTTAAAAGGAATACTTCCAGCTTTTCATCACTAAGTATGATGTGAGCTGTGGGTCAGGCAGTTTTAATAAAAAATGCAGGCAGATCCCAAGTACTCGATACCCAGAGTTCCCATCTTGCAAAACAGTACTATAATATCACAACCAGGATACTGACACTGACAAAATTAAGATACAGAGTATTTCCCTCACTACAATGAGTATTTCCATCCTTTAAAGCAACTTCCCTCATCCCTTACCCCTCATCCCCGTATAAACCTCTGCCAATCACTACATTTCCATAATTTTGTCATTTCAAGAATTTTCTATAAGTGGAATTATATAGTATGTAATCTTATAGGATTGGCTTTTCATTCACCATAATTTTCTGGGTATTCATTGGGTTACTGCATATACCATTAGTTCATTCCTTTTTATTGCTGAGGAATATTTCACAGAATGAATGTGTTAGTTTGTTTAATCATTCACCCACTGAAGGACTTGGGGTTGCTTCCGTTTGGGGTCTATTATGAATATATGAATGAATATTATGAATATATGAGTATGGATGCTATAAACAGTCACATACAAATTTTCGTGTGAATGTCAGTTTTCATTTTTCTGGGATAAATGCTTAAGAGTATAATTTCTGGGTTGTATGGTACTGCATGTTAAGTTTTTTAAAAGAAAATGCCAAAGTGTTCTCCAGGGTACTGTACTGCTTTACATGTCTACCAGCAATGTGTGAGTCTCTCAGCATCCTCATCAGCATGTGGTGTAACTTTTTACTGCAGTTATTCTGATAGGTATATAACAGTAAGTCACTGCAGTTTCAATTTGAATTTCCCAAATGACTAAAATGATGTTAAAGATTTTTTTCATGTGCCTGTCAATTTTATACCTCTCTTGGTAAAAACTGTCTCTTCTTTACACTATTTTCTAATTGGATTCTTTGATTTTACACTTCTGAGTTTTGAAAGCTCTTAATATATCTTGGAAACTAATCCCTTTGTTGGATATGTGGCTTGCAAATTCTTTACCCCAGTCTCTAGTCTTCTTTTTCATTTTAATAACAGGGTCTTTCACAGAACATAAGTTTTTAATTTTGATTCAAATCTGAATGATCAATTTTTACCTTTATGGATCATGCTTTTTACGTCAAATCTCTGTGTAGCGCTAGATTTTTATAGTTTTACATTTTACATTTAAGTCTTGAACAGTTTTGAGTTAATTTATTAATAAAGTATGAGGTCTGATGGAGAAGGCAAAGGCAACCCACTCCAGTACTCTTGTCTGGAAAATCCCATGGACGGAGGAGCCTGGTAGGCTATAGTCCATGGGGTCGCGAAGAGTTGGACACGACTGAGCAACTTCACTTTCATGTTTCACTTTCCTGCACTGGAGAAGAAAATGGCAACCCACTCCAGTGTTCTTGCCTGGAGAACTGTCTATGGGGTCGCACAGTCGGACATGACTGAAGCGACTTAGCAGCAGCAGCAGCATGAGATCTGAGTAGAGGTTTATTTTTTTGCCTATGCATGTCTAGATGCTCCAATATCAATTGTTGAAAAGGCTATGTTTCCTCCACCAAATCGCTTTTATACATCTGTCAAACATCTGTGGGCACATCTCTGTGGTTGTAATTCTAGGCTCTCTATTCTGTTTCACTGATTATTTTATTCCTCCAGCAACACTACAGAGTTTTGACTACTGAAGCTATATAGCAGGTGTTAAAACTGCAGACAGTGATTCTTCCTTTTCAAAATTGTTTTAGATATTCTAAGTCTACTGGTTATACAAATAAAAAAAAAAATCTTGCCAGGATTTGAGACCAACTGCAGACAACACCACCCTTATGGCAAAAGTGAAGAGGAGCTAAAAAGCCTCTTGATGAAAGTGAAAGAGGAGAGTGAAAAAGTTGGCTTAAAGCTTAACATTCAGAAAACTAAGATCATGGCATCTGGTCCCATCACTTCATGGGAAATGGATGGGGAAACAGTGGCTGACTTTATTTTTTTGGGTCCAAAATCACTGCAGATGGTGACTGCAGCCATGAAATTAAAAGATGCTTACTCCTTGGAAGGAAAGTTATGACCAACCTAGACAGTATATTAAAAAGCAAAGACATTACTTTGCTACACAGGTCTGTGTAGTCAAAGCTATGGTTTTCCCAGTAGTCATGCATGGATGTGAGTGTTGGACTATAAAGAAGGCTGAGTGCTGAAGAATTGATGCTTTTGAACTGTGGTGTTGGAGAAGACTCTTGAGAGTCTCTTGGACTGCAAGAAGATCCAACCAGTCCATCCTAAAGGAGATCAGTCCTGGGTGTTCATTGGAAGGACTGATGCTGAAGCTGAAACTCCAATACTTTGGCCACCTCATGAGAACAGTTGACTCACTAGAAAAGACCCTGATGCTGGGAAGGATTGAGGGCAGGAGGAGGAGGGGACGACAGAGGATGAGATGGTTGGATGGCATCATTGACTTGATGGACATGGGTTTGGGTGGACTCCGGGAGTTGGTGATGGACAGGGAGGCCTGGCGTGCTGCGGTCATGGGGTCGCAAAGAGTCAGACACGACTGAGTGACTGAACTGAACTGAACTGATATATTTACTATATTTATTGTATATATTATATATACATATAATATAATATATATATATACATACAATATATATATTGTAAATATATATATTTACATGAATCTTCCAATTCATGAACACAGTAAGTCTCCCTACTTACTTGGATCATCCTTGATTTCTTTCATTGGCATTTAAAATTTTTCAGCATACAAGTACTTTAAAACTATTTACAGAGAAACTCTCTAGGAAAATAACCTGAAGACTAGCAGAAAAGGTTTTCCATAACTGAAGAAATAAAGATGGAACCACAATGAGACGGCAGGAAGGGGTGAACACAGTATAACCAGGGCTCACATCTCCAGGATCAGTGGACTTACAAATGGAAGGAGTATCACAATCCTGGAGGTCTTCCCCAAGGAAGAAGTGGTTTAAGCCCTATGTGGGGCTCCCCAGCCACGGGGTCCTCCTACACTAGGAAGAAAAGCTCCCACACATCTGGCTTTGAAAAGCAGCAGGACCCATTTCAGGAAAGCTGCAGGTCCACAGGAGACAGAGATTCTGCTTTTCAAAGACAATGGCAAAATTTCAGACACTCCAAAGTACCAGCACAAAGAGGCAATAGTTAGAAGCCTGTAACAGATCTACTAGCTGAGCTTAAAGAGTCCTCTGGAGTGGCAGAAAGCAAATAAAAGACCCCTACATATATAAAAATTGGTGGCAGCTATTTTGGGGAACTTCTTTTACCCTAATAACCCTAGGTTTTCTTGGTGGCTCAGCTGGTAAAGAATCCACCTGCAATGCAGGAGACCTGGGTTCGATCCCTGGGTTGGGAGGATCCCCTGGAGAAGGGAACAGCTACCCACCCCAGTATTCTGGCCTGGAGAATTCCATGGACTGTAAAGTCCACGGGGTCGCAAAAAGTCAGACACGACTGAGCAACTTTCTCTTTCACTAACACTAGGGCTGGAAAGCGGCATTTTAGAATCCTCCCTCTAGCCTATTGGTCCCCAGAACCTGGCCCCACCCTCCATCCAGGCAGCACACCCTAAGCACTGCCCCTGCCACCTGCTGCTGCTGCTAATGCTAAGTCGTGTCAGTCGTGTCCGACTCTGTGCAACCCCATAGATGGCAGCCACCAGGCTCCCCTGTCCCTGGGATTCTCCAGGCAAGAATACTGGAGTGGGTTGCCATTTCCTTCTCCAATGCATGCATGCATGCTAAGTCACTTCAGCTGTGTCCGACTCTGTGTGACCCTATGGACAGCAGCCCACCAGGCTCCCCCGTCCACGGGACTCTCCAGGCAAGAATACTGGAGTGGGCTGCCATTTCCTTCTCCACCCAAACAGCCAACCAATCAGCATGATATACTACACTAGCAAACTGAAGCATAAATATCATACGATTACCTCAGTAGATACATAAAAATTTTTTAACAAAATTCAACATTCATTTATGATAAAAATCTCAACAAAAGGGGTATAGAGGAAACATATCTCAATATAAAAAAAGGCCATATATGAAAAACCCACAGGTAACATCATACTCAATAGTAAAAAGTTGAAAGCATTTCCTCTAAGATCAGGAACAAGACAAGGACGCACACTCCTCCACTTCAACACAGTATTAGAAGTCCTAGCCACAGCAATGAGACAAGAAAAAGAAAAAAAGAATCCAAATTGGAAAGGAAGAAGTAAAACTGTCACTGTTTGCAGACGACATGACACTATATATAAGACATCACCAAAAATCTGTTAGAACTAATAAGTGAATTGAGTAGTTGCAAGATATAAAATTAATAAACTAAACTCTGTTGGTTACATACTAATAACAAACCATCAGAAAAAGAAATTAAGAAAACAATCCCATTTACAAGTGCATCAAAAAGAATACAACACATAGTAATAAATCTAACCAAAGAGGTAGAAGATTTGTACTCTGAAAACTATTAAGACATTGATAAAAGAACTGAAGATGACACAACAAATGGAAAAACACACCATTCTCACAGACTGGAAGAGCTAACATTGTAAATGATGGTATTACCCCAGGCAATTTACAGATTCAATGTGGTCCTTATCAAAATGCCAACGGCACTTTGCACAGAACTAAAACAGGAAATTCTACATTTGTATGGAAACACAAATGACCTGAATAGCCAAAGCAATCTTGAGAAAGAAGAACAAAGCCAAAATACCACATTCCCTGATTTCACACTATACTGCAAAGGTACAATAATCAAAACAGTACAGCCCTGGCAGAAAAACAGACACACAGGTCACTAATCCGTGAAATGCAAATCAAAACCAAAACAGGATGCCACCTCAGACCTGTAAGAATGGATATCATCCCAAAAGACAAAAAAACAAATGCTGGTGAGGAGCTGGAGAAAAGGAAATCCTTGCACACTGCTGGTATAATTGTTAAGTTGGTACAGGCTCTATGGAGGGTCCTCAAAAAATTAAAAACAGAACTGTCGCGTGTCCCAGAAATACCACTTCTGGGTATTTACCCAAAGAAAACAAAAAGACTAAATAGAAAACATATTTACACCTCAGTGTTCACTGCAGTATTATTTACTGTAGCCATGATATGTAAGCAACTTAAGTGCTCATCAGTGTATGAACGGACACAGAAGATGTGATCTATATATTTAATGGAATATTACCCGGCCATTAAAGAGAATGAAGCCTTGCTATTTGTGAGAACATGGATGGATTGAGAGGTATTATGCTAGGGGAACACATCAGAGGAACACAAATATCACTACCATGTGGTCTCATTTACACGGGGAATCTAAAAAAACAAACAAAACAAAAACAGACTCGGAGATATCAGAGGGGAAGGGGCTGGGGCTGAAAGAGATTAAGAGGTACAAACCTCCAGTTATAAAATAAATAAGCCATGGGATGTAATACACAGCATAAAGAATATGGTCAATAATATTATAACAAATTTATATAGGAACAAATGGTTACTAGACAATGTGGTGATCATTTCATAATGTATACAAATGTCAAATCACTATGCAGTACATCTAAAACTGACATAATATTGGAAATCAACTATATTTCGATTTTAAAAAGTTATATTTACACTATAGTCCATTAATAGCCTTATGTCTTAAAAAAACATATCTTTTCATTTAAAAATATTGCTAAAAAATTGCTAGAAAGTGCTAGCCATCACCTGAGCCTTCATCAAGTCATAATCTTTTTGCTGGTGGAGGGTTTGAAATACTGCAAGCATTACCAAAACGTGACATGCAGACATGAAATAAGCAAATGCTGCTGAAAATGGCATCAACAAGACTTACTTGATGTAGCTTGCCACAAAACTAAACTTGTTAAAAAAAGAGAGAGCGAAGAAATACCTGTGAAATGCAATAAAATGAGATATGCCTGGAGTTTTCCTTTTTGTACTGTCTTTGCCTGTTTTTGGAATCATACGTCATTTCTATTCTGCTACTTGCCCATACAAGCAACTTTCCAATATTCTTGTAGGTGAAGTGAGTTTCAGACAGTATATAGTTGAGTCATGCTTTATAATCCACACTGCTGATATCTGTCTTTTAATTTGTATATTTAGACCATTTATGGTTATTCTGGGCTTTCTGGGTGGCAGTAGTGGTAAAGAACCTGCCTGCCAATACAGAAGACTTAAGAAATATAGGTTCGATCCCTGGGTCAGAAATATCCCCCGCAGGACATGGCAACCCACTCCAGTATTCTTGCCCGGAGAATCCCACGGGCAGAGGAGAGCTACAGTCCAGAGGGTCGCAGAGAGTCGGACGTGACTGAAGCGACTTCGCACACAAACAGTTACTCTAATTACTGATATGTCAGGATATAAATTTATAATTTAATCTTTTGTTTTCTATTTGTTCTGTTCCTATCTTCTTGTGAGTTACTGAAAAACTTCTCGTAACTCTATCTATAAGAGCTTTTCAGAATTTATGAGTATATCTCTTTGAATAGCTATTTTAGTGGTTACTCTAAGTGCAATATAAATATAACTTATCACAGTATACTGGTGTCATCATTTTACCAATTTAAGTGAAGTGTGGAAACCTTACCTCCGTTACTATCCCTCTGTCCTCACCTGTTTACAATACAAGTTGTCTCAAATCCATTCTCTACATGCATTTAGATCCACAGCACACAATATTGTGATGTTTGTTTCAACTGTCAAACATAGTTTGGAAGATGCAGAATAAGAAGGAAAGTCTACTGTATTTACCTGTAATTTTGCTTACATGATATTATGTTCCAAGAATCTCTTTTATCACTTCCCGTCTGTCTAAAGAACGTCTCTTAGCCACTTTTAGGGCAGGACTGCTGTCTACAAATTCTGACTTTTCCTTTATCTAAAACTGTGCTCTTCCCCTTCACTCCTGAAACATATCTTCACTGGACATGGGATTCTGAATCGATAGTTCTAACCATCCAGCATTTGGAAAACACAGCAGCCCCTTCTGCCTCCACAGAGTCTGAATAGAAACCCACTGTTACTGAACGGTTTATCCCTACTGGTAAGGGGTGTTTAAGATTTTTATTTCTTGGTCTTTAGTTTCCAGAAGTTTCACTATGATACATTTATTTGGTTTGGATTTCACTGAGTTTACTCTGTTCAGAGTTTGTTCTACTTCTTAAACTACAAGTCTGTCTTTTGCCAAATTTGGGGAATTTTTGGCCATTCTATCTTTGAGCACGTTTTCAGCCCCACCCTCTTTTCTTCTGGAACTCCAACCATACCAATGTTAGATATTCTGTTATAACCACAGGCCCCTAAGGTTCTCCTTTGTTTGTTTTCCTCAGTTTATTTCCTTTTGTCATCTTCAACGTCATTGATTCTTTCCTCTGTCACTTCTCTTCTGCTGTTGAACTTATCCACTGACTTTTTAAAAAAATTTTTGGTTATTTTAATTTTCAGTTTTACAATTTCCATTTGGTTCTTTACAGTCTATTTCTAGGTCTTCACTAAGCCTCTATTTTTCACTTGTTTCAAGTGTGTTCAGAGTACTCACTGAAGGCTTTTCACGAGGGTTGCTTTAAAATCTTCTGCCACACAATTCTAACAGCTTTGGCAGGACACTGGCATCCACCGATTCTCTTTTCATTCAGTCAGACCTTCTTGATTCTTGTTTTGATGAACAACTTCTGTTTGAAACCTAGACATCTGGGGTATTATGAGATGCTGGATCTTATTTAAACCTTTCGTGTGGATTCCTCTGATGCAGGCAGGGGGACTGAAGTAAGACACCTTCTCATTATTGGCAGGGGAGGTGAAAGTCCAGGATCCCAAGCGGGCCTTCACTGACACCTGAGGAGGGGTTTCCTCATTACTGATGGGCAGAAGTGGGGCTTCCAAGTCTCCAGTATCTTTCTACCGGCACACGCCCTAGCTGAGAGTGCCTCATGCCTGCGTGCTACGTGATCATCACTAACACAGCAGGGAATGGGCCCTCACTAACAGCCAGTGGGGACGCAAATCCCGACTCTTCCACTCCACCTTCCCTGACACCACCCCAGGAGAGAAGCTGGGGCGCATCACTATAGTGTGGTAAGGTTAGAAAGCTAGGTCTTTGCTGGTATGAGTCAGGGTGGGTCCACAGCTTTTGCTGTTGTTTCTGGCTGTAGCAGAAATTTATTTTCTAAAAATTTCTACCTTGCCAAATACGCTGTCTCTTTTGTGGTCTTTGGCTTAAGGGCAAACTTTTGGGGGAGCTGTTTTTGTCTGTACCCATTCATGATTCTGGGTTGTTGGCTTTGTCAGTTCCTCTTCTGGAAAATATGAAGCAAAAAAAGAAAAAGGAGGGAACTCACCACCACGTTATTCTTTGGATCCTTAGCTCCCTAACTCTCTGCCTTCTTCTCTCCATCTTCAGCCTTCCTATATGTGTTTTGTACATAGTATCCAGGTTTTTTAGTTGTACTTGGCAAGAAGGAATAGGGAAAAATACATCTACTCCATCTTCCCAGATTTATTTTCACATAATTAATAAAAAAACATTAGAGAGTAATACTTGTGAGATTTTCACTGCTAACAGAATGGATCCTGGGTTTTTAAATGTTGAGAAACACTAATTTAGAGATTTCCTTATAACTCATCAAGATTCCTTTCATATCTGTCTACTATCAGTGTCCAAAAATAATTTTTTTCCTTTTGGGCTGCTTATTTTTAGTAAAAAGCTATTGAGTCTTGGGCGGTTTCTTGTTTAGTTTTAAATACAGAACATACTTCACAGACTAGCAAATCAAGTCATGTTCATAATTTAAATTTTTCTAATGTGAGATGGAAAGAGCATAGTCTATACAAATACAAATACTTACTTTCACAAAGCCCCACTTAATGAAATCATGAACTTTCATCTAGTGATCGCTTTAGATTACATAATATTTTTAAAGCTACTAATGCAAAAAGCTAAAACAAAAAAGCCAGGAATATACAACTTCTGAACTGATCACAATAATATATACAAATGTTAATAAAATTGTGCAGAACTTTTTAATGCAGCTCTCTTCTTAAAAGAAACCGCATTCAAACATATAACCCTGATACATAGTTCACTACTGCTGTAATAAATAATTTTATAAACATCTACAACTTCACTAAGCAAATGAAAGCATAAAGACAATGAGACGTTCCAGAGTAACAAGAGACAGCTTTATCAGTGGCCTGGTTATTACGAGAAATTAGCCACTTTTCACTCTGCTGAGCAAAACTGCTCCAAAGCCTGGAGGACAGAGCGACATCCAAGTATTGGGGTGGCCAAAAAATTTGTTGTGGTTTTTCCATAACACTGTATGGAAAAACTGGAAGAAACTTTTGGGCCCACTCAATAAATAATTAACTATTTTTAATAGTACACGTAAACAGTAAAATGAAAAGATGACATGACATGCAAAAACCGCTCCTCAGCCTCAAATATGGGGCTGAAAATGGCCAAGTTTATAAACTACAAATCTACTTCTTCTGATGTCTAAGTAATGGACCAATGGACTTTTCAGCTCATTACGACATTAAGGAAGTCTAAATCCTACATATCAATGAGGCATGCTTTTAAATAAATCTGTTTCTCTTTACCCAAAACTTGTTGTTTTGTTTTGGTAACAGATAGATCAGTGTTAACTTTATATAAAAGTATTACCATTAGAACCGACTGAATAAGACATATATGATACCCAAGGCTTAATGCCATTCAAATTGTGATTACTAACAAGTTAGCAAATATCTCATCAATTATTTAGATATACAAAAAAACTATCAGTCAACTAATTTTTCCTTTTAAGGAAATAAATTTTTAAGAAATACAGATCCTTCTTTTGGGGAAAAATGTTCTTAGTTTTGAAATCATACAATTAGGCAACTAAGGCAAAAATCATACAGTTTAAAACTGAAGAATTTATGGAAGATTTAAAATGAACTTTCTATAGAGAACTGAATAATAAGTTTCTCTCTCTCAATGAAAGTTACAACATATTACAAAAGAATGGAAAGCTTAAATTAACTATAGAGTTGTAAGTAGTTTCAAAATATATAAGGACTAAGATTTTTCACAATTTATTACTATACTAACAAATACACTTAAAAGGAAAAGTTTTATTACCTCTCTATAAAAACTTAACAAAGGCCAGATGAATTAAAGTTTATGTTAGTAGTGAATTTCAGATATACCCATCCTTCTTAAACTTTGGTATCTACCTTTATTTAGCTGGGTGAAATAATATTTTAAAAACTACACTGGCCAATGCCAAGACTAAAGCATGTAAATACACATGCTAAGAAAATATGCTTATGAATTTTACTTAAAAAGACTATCTGCTGAAAATCTTCAGTCATGGATTTACCTTATCAGCTTTCAGCTTTCTAAGGAAAGATGGATTGTCATATCCCTTTGCTTGCCGTGCCTCTTGCAAATGGTTGATCATCCACACATTTTTTCTCTGCTTTGCCAAATCAAGTGCTGATTCACCCTGATGATATAAGCAGAAGAAATTCACATTAAAAAAAAAAGAAAACAAAGAAAAAACAGAATATTTTAGTTACAAGCTTTTAAAGCACTTCCACAAACGGACCGCACTATTACTTCATTAACATTGCTTTTACATTTGGCAAAGTCAATCACTAAAGACTCTAAATGATATATTACTTATGCTTTTCCACTTAAGGTACAGTCAGAGAATATATTTACACATCCTATTCTATAGACTATTTCTGGCTTGCATTTTAACTTATTTTAGAGAGTAATCAAAAAGTAGGTATTTTAGCACCTGCTGGATCAGAGGCTATCACTAAGTTTATGCAGTTATTCCAAATTCTTTAAGGGTTTCATTAGTAATAGTTATTGCTACAAACCATTCTGCTATAATACCAAACTGCCAGAAATCTGCCTGTTTAATTTTAGTGATGAAAGAAGTCTAAAGAAGACAAGAGAGAAGAAAAAGAAAAAACTTCCACTTCTACGACTATTATATCGATATTCTTGATCATGTTAAATTCATTCACTCATCCAGAAACTTCCAAAGAGAACTAGGGCAGTAACAAAAAAGTTAAACTCATTTTAGAGACTTGAAGCTCCCTTTAATTGCAAGAAAAAGAACACCAGGAAGTATAAAAACAGAACTAAAACGTTTTAAAGGAAGTAAGAAACAAGAAATGAGCGTCCCCAATTCTAGATTTATGCTTCTTTATGCCTTTATTAATTTAAAATCTTATTTCTCCTTTTGGTAGTTAGATACCTACATTTTTATTCGATTTCATAGTTTACACTTTTATCTACTTCCTCAAAAGGAAAAAATAATTTTGTTTGCCAAAATTTCAAGAATTAAGGATGAATATTCAAAATTACTTTAAAAATGGAAGAAAAATACTGAAATTTTATTTTTAAAAACTGGATAAAAATAAAGAAATAAGGAGGCCTGGGTGCCTTACTTATGAGGGATAATTATTAATCAAATATGGAATATGGTTTATTCAACTTAAAAAAAAAACACTGAAAAATAATCAAACAACAAAATAAACACACCACTACCACCAAGAGCAACAACAATAACAACACAACAATAAAAACAAAAAGCCTAACCAATCCTTTAATAAAAAGATCAATAGTATTTAATAAGAAATGGGCTAACTTAGGTGAATCTTCCACAAATAGGGATATTTACCTTAAAATGTCTCCTTACCTATTCCAAAATTCTATCACCTAGGTTGTCAGAATCAGCTAGTTAATCCAAACTGAAAGATTACCTGAATAAAAGCAATCCCTTGGGTAACAACTCCCAGAGAATATTCTGCAGTTGCCTCGGTCCAGCTGAGCATCCCTTCCACTAGAGGGCCATGTGACACCTAGGGATTGCCTAGATAAAAAGATGGAGGGAGCTTTAAGAAATCTTTCAACTACTCCTCTAGTCATCTGACTACTTTTGTACAGTTCTTTCATTCAGCTGGCAAAATAAACAAGCAATTAATTTTAAAAATTCTACTAAAACCAAGGATCCAAGTCAAGTCTATATTTAACACTCCATGTGTTAGCCAAAATAGCAAGTGATAATAACAAGAGCAGTAACAAGAATCATGGAGTATTACAGAGTATGTAACTAACTAGTAATGAAAGATATTCTTCAGGGGTTTTGGTGAGATAAACACTATGGAAGGTGGAAGATCACTTTTTGCCTAAGTGAGGTAGAATTTCATTATTAAAACTAAGGGAAGTTTTTCCTTGGAGACCATCAAGGTCGGGTACCTAAGGGGTAATGAAAACTATTTTCTGAATATAGTTTCTTAGCTCTTTTCAAGAAACCATACAAAAGTCTTTCAATGTATTAATTAACAAAGCTCAGTAATTTTACATTTTGCACAAGCTAAAAATTATGTCCTTTGATAATTTTAGAAAGAATAAATTATAAATGTATAGGCAGCACTCAAGATTAACTGCCCTCTCCAAACTCATCGGAATTTATCAACCAAAAACATGTGTAAGGAGGTGAAATATATTTTTTAAATCCACAAATGAGATGCTACCATGAAAAGGGATTACTGCATAGGTCATTTTTCTTAAAGTCTGTTTCCCAAATCACTCTCTCCCACTATTGTTACTACCTCAGAAGATTTAAATTTATTCTCTGTAACCATTAATTAGGGACATGGTTTTTAAACTCTTTTAAGGCATGTCTGATGAAAGTTTGGTGACTTCCTCGCCAGAAAAATGCTGATACTTTTTCATGAACAATTTTAGAGCTCATGGACCTACCCCTTAACCAAAATCCACTGGTGGGCCCCAGATTAAGACCCTCTAATTGAGGATATATGGTCATTCCTAATCCTTCTAAGGATAAAATTAGTCATTTTAAAGTTACCTATCATTTAATAATGTCTCCAAAATAAGTTATTATTTTGATAAAAGAATCATTTACTTATATATTATAAGAACTGAAACACTCAAATAACTAATTTACAAGGCTATAAAGACAGATTCCTAAGAAACTTATGCTTAATTTTATTTAGGAAATAGCTTTCACAAGGAATAGAGTTAATCAATAGTTAAATACTATAACATATACTTTTTCATATTCTTTGAAGAATGTAACTTCTATTAGCTATTAAAGCCATATCCAGATTTACAGGCTCCATCTTGGTAAAATTCATGTTTATCAACCAGACCTTCTTAAGACTTAAAATGAAAAAAGGAAAAATACACAGCTATAAATCAACTTAATCTGTCAAATTCCAGGACAAACAATCTAGGTTGGGTTTTTTTTAATTAACAAATTTTTCACATAGCTATGTGACATTCCACATAGCTAAAAGGCACCACCTCAAATTATATATGACTAAAACAGAACCAAGTCCTATTGCCCCCAAAAAGCTTATTTCCTTCCGTTTTCACAACTTCAGCATATATCACAAGATACTCAGTTATTCAAAACAAAACTAAATCAGTAATGTTTTTTCTTTCATCTTTATTTTCATTCTACCTTTTCTTTTCTACTCTAAATTAACATTTCCAAAACCATTCATTTTTCTCCATCACTTCAATCTTAGGCAAAAGTAACATTGTCACTTGCCTGATTTATTATAAGAACCAAACTGATCTTAATACATCCCCTTTCATTTTCTCAATTCTTCAATATATTCTCCAAATAAAGTAATGTTTAAAATATATTTTAAACACAAAGATTACATAACAGTTCTACAGACATCTCCCCAGTCTGACTGAACACAGTCAGAGCACTTTCTCACGGCCTGGCACCTGTCTCTCGGGGGCTCTTGCTCGGTCAGCACCGTCGTGCCCACACCGCTAACACGACAAGCTTGCTCCTGGCCTTGGCCTCACACTTGCGGGTTCCTCCACATGAAAAGTGTTCTCTCATGTATCTAACTGGTCCCTGTCTCAGAGGCACGCACAAATCACTCTCACCTGATACAGCCCCCTTAGCCCTCATCACGACCGCATTTGCCTGTGTGTATGTGTTTGTTATTTATTTATTGTCTATTTCCTCAATACGGTGCAATTTTCTGAGAGAACAGGGACTTTGTCTATCTAAAGCATTGACTGCCCAGCATTAAACAAACATTTGCTGGATGAATGAACACGCTCCACTAGAAGGTGACCAGGCTTCAGCATATCAGGAATGCCAGATTCCAGTAGAAAAGGTACTTGATACTTATTTCACTCTTGTAATCACATTAAAATTACAGTTTTAAACAAAAATCTACTTTTTCACCAGTGCGGTTAAAAAGATTGTTTTTACTCTGAAAGTATAAATGCTCCCTGAGCAACTGAAGCAACTCCTTAGACTTTCTTTCCTTTAAAAACAGTGTCACTTCAAATAAGTCAGAAGAAAGACAAATACCTTATGCTACCACTTACATGTGGAATCTAAAAACAAAACATCAACAAAACGCAAGCTCACAGATACAGACTGCTGAGTGCCAGAGGCAGACAGTGTGGGAAGTTGGGGAGATTAGCGAAGGGAGTCAAAGGTATAAACTGCCAGTTCTAAAAAAAAAGAAATCACGAGGATATAATACATGACAACTATAGTTAACAATTGTTGTTATTTAGCTGCTAAATCAGGTCCAACTCGTTTGTAGCTGCATGGACTGCAGCTTGCCAGGCTCCTCTGTCCGTGGGATTTTCCAGGCAAGAATACTGGCGGGGTTACCATTTCCTCCTCCAGAGGGATCTTCCCAACCCAGGGATGGAAGTTGCATCTCCGGCATTGGCAGGCAGGTTCTTTACAACTGAGCCACCAGCAAGCCCACAGTTAACAATACTGTAGTGCATATTCAGAAGTCACTAAGAGTAAATATCTTGAGGGTTTGCATCATGTGCGCGCTAAGTCACTTTAGTTGTGTCCAACTCTTTGCAACCCTTTGGACTGTAGCCCACCAGGCTCCTCTGTCCATGGGATTCTCTAGGCAAGAATACTGGAGTGGGTTGCCATGCCCCCCTCCAAGGGATCTTCCTGACCCAGGGATCAAACCCATGTCTCTTAGGTCCACTGCACTGACAGGCAGGTTCTTTACTACTATGTCCATCTGGGAAGCCCAAATCTTGAGGGGTTTGCATCACAGGAAAAAAGAAATTTGTAACTGTGATGGTGATAGATGTTTACTGAACATGCTAGTCATTTTGCAAGGTGTGCAAATGTCAAATCATCATGTTGTACACCTGGGAGTTGTATGAAAGTGAAAGCATTAGTCACTCAGTCATGTCTGACTCTTTGTGACCCCATGGATGGTAGCCCACCAGTCTCCTGCATTGGCAGTCAGATTCTTAATCATTGAGCTGCCTGGGAAGCCAAAAGCTTATCAAAAGTTTATACAATGGTTAATTTGGAGTACAAGATGAAAAGACATTAAACTTACAAACCACATCTCAAATACATAGAAGTTCATGACTAAAGAGAAGTTATCTAAACTTTTATATGCTAAGAAAAGATAATTTTAAATGCTATGAAAATACTAACTACTAGTTTCAAATTATAAAACTGTGCCGTCACTTTGTCATAATTCTTTGGTACTACTGTAATTTCAACATATCTATACGATTCTTGGCAAAGTCTATGGGCATACACTATTTGCCACACTGAAACTGGTTCTATTAAAATATAACACTAAATACTGGAAATGTATTCCTGAGGCATGACTCACTTTAGGAATGGCTATTCAGTAGCTAAGAGAAGAAAAATAACACTCTAAAGCAATTCAGATCATAAAATATAAGGTCATCTAGTTAAATTTTTTCTCACAGGGATACTGATTAGGTTTAGTCAAACTCCTCCTTTCTTTTTCTTCAGGCCTTGGGATCAGCCTAATTTACTAATTACGATATTACGAACTTTTCAGAACTTCCTACTTTAAAATGTTTGGAAAAGCAAAAATTTCTATGATTTCGGAAGTGGCAGAGAGGTATGCCAGCACAGTCATGAAGACCAGCCTGGGGTGAAGCTCAAGACAAGAATCTTCATTCGGTCAACAAAACTAAAGAGTGTTCATCACATGTCAGACACGAGGGTAAGCTGACTGTACTCTTTCCATAAATTTACCAGCAGGTAACTAGACCGTTCTGATCACTTTGGGTAGACAAAAAGACTTGAACTTGAAAAAAGGTAAAAGAAAATACATGTTTTTCTCAACTTCTTAGTGTTTCCAATAAGATATTTGATAGTAACTTTTAACTAAGTACTTTTAGTTAGAGACTCACTTCTAAAAATTGGTTGTAATTATAAATAAATTAGTCTAAGCTATTTTAGTAGTTTAATCTTCTCAGAGTAATCAAACAGAGAAAGAACTATTCACTGCTACATAAAAAGATGCCCTGATCCAGCAGGAGATAACCAACTTTTTGATTGCCATTTTAGATTATTATGCAACTCAAATTCCTTTCATATTTAAATAGCATATACTCCTTAGAAATTTAAGAGGCATGACTGAGACAATACTATGGCTTACAGTAAAAATTAAACAACATTTGTTAATGAGTACAAAGTTATTTAAGAAGGCACATTATTATAAGATGTTTAAAATTTTCAAGTCATTTCACAGAAGAAGTCTGTTGCTAAAAGACAAGCTTTAAAACTGAGAATGGTTAACCAAAATTTAAGATTACCAATAGAATTTTCTTGCAGGTATTCATAAAAATGTCTATAAATTTCTAAGTGCTCAGAGTGTAAATGTTAACATTGTGTATACTTTTTGGGTACATTTTTCTTGGATTACTCCAGCATAGAGAGAAATTCTCCTATAAATATCATAAAGGTGATTATCAAATTTAAAGGTCTTGACCTTTATAAAAATAAGACAATTAATGACCAAGTCAAAAAATTAATGAAAGTTATTATGCATACTTGGGATAAAAATCTGTGATTCTCTGTAATGATATTATTTATTTATTTATTTAGGTTGCATGGTGCCGCATGTGGGATCTTAGTGCAATAATCTTAAAGAAACCATAAAACTATCTATTCAGTTATAAATAGATAAAAGTCAGTAAGAATTTACTAATGAAAAGGTCACCAAAATCTGAAAAATACTTCAATACTAAAAGACAAAAATAAATAAATTAGTTTTTCAAAACAAATTCTTGCATGGAAACAAAGGGTTGAGAGTAAGTTAGTTACTTCCACCTCTGACAGTCTATTAAAAAACCTAAGTTTTATTAAAGAATTCCAACCTTGGTAATCACATTTCACAAAGCACAATCAATAAAGGCTATTTTTACCTTGATATTCTGGGCATCGACATTAGCTCCAGCTTCCAGAAGAAGACTAATGACTGTGGTATTCCCTGCTAGTACTGCCCAATGCAGAGCAGTGTTTTTGTGATACTTGTCACCAAGGTTAACTGAAACATTGAATGTTAAAAGCAATCTAGTTGGATCCACACTGAAAAGGAAAAAAAACACAACAACAACAACAACCCTAATTTCAATTATAGAAATCATTACAGATACTAAACTGATTGTGGTTATATTCCATCGTGGAACACTTCTATTCTAACCTATTTTTGACAGCTTTAGAATGAGTAATGAGACAACATTTTTAATGTGAAGTATTAAGTATGTTCTACATCAAAGAATGTAAACTAGTTCCAAGAAAGCGCACAATTGGTCCTGATGTTTATATTCTACATCATGGAATTAATGTCATTAATATTTAAATACTTAAACAATTAAAATTTTAAATTTAAATCTAGACTGTTCCAAAAATGATTTAAGGCAACTTATTAATGTTAAACTTGCCAACACACAAGTCATATAAAAAATGAGTTATACTTTTAATAAGAAGGTGCTTAAGACTACCTGAAGGATGCTACATTTACAAACATAAAAGTAAACATAAAGACTCAAAATATCCAAAAAGATAATCTGTGTTAAATACTATGTATTCATTGTAAGAATTTTAAATGTTAATAAGTGTAACATTGATTGCTTTTCCTCACCACCTGTTACATTTCATCATGCTGAAATGACCTGAGTAAGTGTTCTGTAATGGTTACATACCTGTGTGTCCTATAAGCTGCCCACATTAAAGGCGTCATCCCATTCTGATCCATCATATCTACATCCTGATAGAGTAAAAAGCCAGACAGTAAAAATTTCTAAGTCCCTACCAAATTTACTCAGAAAAACATAATTTACACATCACAAAAGAAACCAGAATGATAACACCACTCAATCAAGGTTGATTTATGAAACTTTTTCTTTCTTAATTTTAAAATAAAACTATTTGTTAAATATTTAAATTAATATGGATATAAGTATCTACATAAATATACTTATTTATAAATATATGTTTAATATTTAATTACCTTCTATTTATAGTTTTCTCTTTTAAGATGCTTCACTCAGCCTTTTAATGTCTTCATTTAAAGATCTTGACCTTCTCTTGATCTTTCACCCACAACGAATAGATTAAATAAATGATATATGTTTCTGAAAAACTTATTTATACTAATTCATGATATGAGGGAATAATAAAACCCTGTTTATTTCTAGCCATTTTAAAACAAAGAATAAATTCAATAAATTTTAAAAGAGTCAAATGTTCTGAATCTATTAAAATTTATTGAATTTGTTCTTTGTTTTAAAATGCTTTTCATCACTATGTCACTACACATAAATATTTTTAGAATTAACTAACTCTACAAAGTCTGTGGTGAAAAAGCAAATAATAAAGCAATCCTCTGTCTTACTCCCTACCATTTTCATTTTTTTAAAACTCATTATTGTGCTTTTTACTCCCACATACTTAAAATGAAAAACCTGAATTGGTACTTATTGATTTTTCAGTTTCAGGCATTATCCTCATGTCTCACATATTAACCTCAATACGAAAAACGGCACATTCTCTCTTTCTTCTCACTGCCCCATCACAGACATGCACCTTTCCTATTCCTTCCTCTGAACAGATAATAATTCAGGTTCTATAAATATTTGATACTTACATTATTGTAAATATGTATGAATACTATTCCCAATAAAGTTATGTAGAAACCATGATTACTTTTCCTCTCCTACCCAGCTTTTTGCTTTCCTTGGTACTGTATTTTTTCTCCCTTATGCTTAGCTTTTTTTTTTTTCTTTTTAGAAAATTAGAACTAAAACTACTACCTATTCAACCCAAACTCTTCTCAAGTTATCTAAATCTTCTTTCAAGACATGCTAATATATCAGGGATTCTGTTAGTTTCAGTTCCCTACAATTCTTTCTCTTGACCCACTCCAGCAATCAATTTGGATTGATTCTGCTATGTACCTGAGGTATCTGTCTCATTAACTAGAACAACACTTCTTTAAAGATCAAAATTGTTTTAAAGTCATCTTTGTATCTACTTTTCTGGGCATGGAGAATAATAAAAAGCCATCTGTTAAATGAAAAGACAAGTTTACCTATCTACTCTTCTAGACTTGGGAAAGGCATGGGCGTTAGAACAAGACAGACATGATTTTGAATTCCTAGCTCCATCACTTAACTGTAAAATTGGCAAAATTACTTTAATTCCCTGAACCTCAGCTTTCCCATCTACAAATGTGAATACAATAATGGCTTCGTAAGATCCCAGTGATGATTAAATGGAATGATGTGTGTAAGGCAACCTAATTCTATAGCCTGGAACATAACAGACATTCAATAAAAATTGTTTCCTCTTCATCCCATCCCCATCTCCCATTCCTGGACTACATCAAACCCACAGATGTTATCCAACTTATGTTATCTAATCTACCACCCAGCGGAGAGAGCACAGTTATAGTGAGTGCACTGTAAAACACTTCATAACTCTATGTACAGTTCTCTGTAAGTCACTCTTACTGATGCGAGTATGTCTCAAATGTCCAAATACATTGAGGTAAAGAGAAAAAAAGCCGAGAACCACTATCTTGACAAGAGGTAACATATATCCTTGGACATCACTAATTTCAGTCTGTCTCATGAAAACTATAGTTAGGTATCGTGCCTTACCACTACAAATCCATTTCTAAATTTATTCTATGTGTTGTTGGGAATATCTCATGTAACCTCACTCAATATTTACATTATACTTTTTCTTCTTTCCAATAAAAATCTTTTAAAAAAGCTGCTCTGAAGAAATGACAGACTTCCTGGCTTCTCACATGAGAGCTGAGTACTGTCACTTATTTTACTTCCTTCACTGCCCTGGTTTCAAGAAAGCTCAACTAAATTTGATGTCCAATTAAAACAAACATGTAAATTCTTATGTTTAAGTTTCTTCTTCCTTCTTAGTCATAAGTCTCTGCATTATTATTTTTTAAAAGTGACAGTATTAAAAATATTAATAAATAAAAAATGTAAAACTATGCCACACCTCTAGAGTACTAAAAGAAAAATGAAAATCAACCTTTTCTCTCTTTGGGTCAGGATTTAAAACTTGGTACTTCTTTTCCAAGTTCAGCCTGGACGTATGAGTATTCTCTATTAGGAAGAATTAACAAGCCCAGATCAAAAGGTTATGGGAATTCCATGATCAACAGGGCTCCATTACTTAGCATTTTCCCCTGAAAATCATTCAAAAGAATTGGTAGTGAGCACTGAATATATTTAACAGTATAACTGACATGAAACAACTGTGATGAATAGAATGACAAACTGAGTGGAAATGTTATTTGTTCTAAGAATGTAAATTTGGCACAATTAATAAAAAAGGGGGGTGGGGTGGGAAAAGGCTGAAAAGAAAGTATAATGAGTGTCTACCCTGCAATAGCTATGAGTCAAAGAATATTATTTAGAGCTGAAAAATCAAGTAACAGAAATGTAAGTTATATTTATCAGAAAAAAGTTAACACTAAGAAAAACAGTATTACTGACTAATGACAAAATAAGATGGAGAATAAATAGGAACTAGAAATACACTAATTTTATTACTGCTTATAATTGGGAACTAATCAGAACTAATCAAAATTGAGCAAACATCTGATTAAAGTGAGAGAAAAGGAGAGAGAACTGTGTGACTGAGAAAAGAATTACCAAGCAGAAGAAGAGCAGGCACAAAGGCCCTATGAAAAAACTTATCAAAGCTGCTGAGCGAACTGCAAGACAGGTGTGGTAAAAGCAGTGAGTGAGGCAGAGACGACAGAAGATGAGATGACAGGTTTCCAGGGCTAGACCACACGTAGTTCAGTAGGCCAGAGAAGGACTTTGGAACCCATTTAAAGTACAATGGAATGCACGTTAGAGGGGTTTTCTTTCTATGATATTTTAGCATGTACACTGACAAATTCTGGAAAAATACATAGTAAACATTAGAGGAAGAGATCTCAGTGGGGGTGAGGAGGTAAACAAAGAGGTGAGATTTCATTCTCTAAGCCATACTTTTCTGTTATGTTTGAATACAGTAAGTACTGTTACTTTTGTAAGCAGGAAAAAACAATTACTCATGAAAAAGAAAACTAATTATCTGTCAGACATTCATTAACATCATCATGTATTTACTGCACGAAAAGTACTATGACAAAAAAGTCTACCCTAGACTTTTACAGCCTCCACACTATGCGAGAGTTAAACTGACTGAAACATCCAAACTCAAAAACCAATAGGTTAGCAAAGAGAGCCAGAACTTTATTCCACTATTCCTACCCAGTGAAAAACTGGAAGAGAAAAGGTGAACAAGTATTGTAAACTTATATCTGTAATATAGAAGGCCAGTAAAGACAATGTCATGTGCAACAGCGCCATCTACTGCTTTTATCCCCAGTCTAGAAGGAACTGTAGGAGAACAAAGATGGTCCCTCCTGGTAGCTGGTCTCCAAAGACAGCCTCCAATAAACCACCTCTCCGGGTGTGCAAACCTTTGTGTTCCTACAATGAACATAGGTTGGCCCTGTTACTTGGTTTAATTGACAGAATGGAGCAGAAATGTTGCCATGCTGGTTCAAAACCTTTAAAAAAGTCCGACAGCTTCTGCTTTTGCTCTTTGGGGAGCTCTGAGCCACCATGCTTCCCTGCTAGAGAGAGCGCATGGAGGGGTGGTGTGGAGAAGGAGAAATTCTGGGACTGCATGGAGAAAAAGAGATAGGTATCCCAAGTGAGCCCAGCCTTTTGGCCATTCCTATCAAGATACAAGGTATGCAAGTGAGACATTCTCCAGCCCAGCGGAGCGCCTATATATGTCTCCCCTGCCATCATCACAGGAAGAACCACCTAGCCAAGCCCAGTCAACCCAGAGAACTGTGAAATATAACGGTGGGTACTGTTCTAAAACCATCAGATTTAGGGGGCAGTCTTTAACACAACGATAGATGATAAAGCTCCCCCTTTCAACAATGAACTTAACCAGCTTCCACCTCCTTTTCTTAGCAATAGCGTACAGCACACAGTCATCACTGACTGGCACTGCCAACAGCAAACACCTCCAAGGAGTCACAAAATGGCATTCAAGTCCTAAATCTAATGTTTCACATTAAAATAACAAATATATCTTAACAACACTGAATTAAAACCATTTATCTTACTTTTATGATGAGATCCTTAACTATAAAACTAATGTGTAAGTACAACTAGAAAAAACTCATGAAAGAAAAATTAAGTGATATAACTTTTAACAAAATACATTTGCTATTAGAAAATCATGGTACACATAAACTGATAATATTTAATGTGATTATAGTCACTACATATTCAGGAGTAATTAGGAAGAACCACTTATATCATGAGAATTCTTCTGACATGTAAGAAGCAGTATTTTAGACATCGGAAACAGAAAATGAGTGAAGAATGTATCCCCCTTGAGAGGGACTTAATATAGAAAATAACCAGTATTATGTTCAAAACAGTTTAAATGAATTCAGATAATATATTCAAAGGGTGTAATTAAGGGGGAAAAACAGACAACCTAAATTTTCTCCTTACTTTCTGAAATTCATGTCTATCACTACTGGAAATAAAAACCCAACTTAACGGGTCATTATCTGGGTCATAACTGGTTTTTGTACTTTTAGGTTAACTACAATAAACAGCTCATTTATTTACTCTCTTCACTCATCAGAAAGTACTATTTTAATATCACTAGACTGTTACACTTGTTAACACCAATGATATTAGGTATTCAAACCATGAAGAAAGTTTGATTAAAATCTACCCCACTGTGATTTTTTTTACCTGTCCTTTTGCTATGAGATAAGCAACAATTGAGGTATGTCCAAACTGAGCAGCCAAATGAATACAGCTACATCCTTCTCCATCAATTAATGAAGGGTCTGCACCGTATTTCATTAGTTGCACAACCATAGATAGATGGCCTTGTCTAAAACATAAAAGAATAAACACTTAAATATATAAAGTTATTTCAAACAAGAAACTCTGGAAAGATCTTTTAAAAACAAATAGGGTAATGGTAGAAAAGATTAGAAAAACCTTACTTTATAGATATATGTCAAGACACATTTAGGATTTTATGTTCTTAAGTCTTAACTGGTATAAAAGTCTTTGAAAATTTATACTCATAACTTCTTGAAACATGTATTAAATAGTTACTATATTCTATTAATCCTATTCCAGTATGACCTTAATTGTCCCATGAACTAGACGCTTCTTTCAGTGTAAACATATATAGACTGCAAAAGTATTCCAAAGTTGAACCCCAACTTATAATTAACTGGATTGATATCAGCATGGTTAACTCCTAAAGGACACTTTAGACAACAAACTTTGCTTTCAATGCAAGTAACCCTGGACAGCAATAAATGAGTTCATCACTGACATTAACTATCAGCATAACAAGTTCTCCCATGCATTTCAGCACATCATTCTTTTAAAAAGTCGATTATAGACTGCTAAAAGAGGAAAACAATCCAGAAGTAAATTTAAACCTTGTGGCCCAGTGCAATGGAGTTGAATTTAGGTCTCCTCCAAGTTGATCCACAATAGCACCTTTCGAAATATAGTATCTATAAAACAAAATTTTAAATAATTAAGACAATTTCCAAGTTCAACTTTAAGAAATTATATGAAAAACAAAGAAATAAATGTTCTTTATTTTAGATCTCATGCTAGTTTATGCCTCTGGCAATAAACAGTCTTTTGTGAGTTTTTAAAATACATTAGAATTTTATATGAAACATATCTGTCCTGTTTGTTCCACAAGTAAAAGGAAAACAATGTTTTTAATTACAGAAAAGAATAGCAAAGCCAAACAACCATCATATAAAGAAGAAAGCAGTCCAAGAGCCACAAGATTTGGTTCCTATAGTAGGATCAGGTAGAATTTTGGGAAGAGGAACAGTTGTAGAGTAGGCCAGACCTACTCCACATGGGTAGAAGCTGTTTTACCTTCCTCACAAGATTACTGTAGATTAAATCAAACAATGTATGTGAAGGAGTTTTCTAAGCTGTAAAGTGTAATACAGAGGTTCTTTATGATGCCTTATTTGTGATGCTTTTAAAGTTATGTTGCTTTAAAAAGAAAGAGCAACCTCATTGCTTACTAAATTAAATGTCATAACATCTTGACATCCTCTGAAATGAACAGGACCTAGCTGTTTATATAATGCTTGCTTTCAAACTGATTAATGCAATGAATCTTGAATACAAATGATTTCAAGGCATTTGATGGCAAATATTTGACATATGTATTTTACTGAGGTTCTTTAAACTGTCCTAAGCAATTACTGCTCTAGACCACTAGTGCATTCTCTCTTAATGCTCAGTTCTACACATTTAATACATTCATACTTATGAGCTTGATTCAGAAATTTTCTTCTATGTATGCCTAAGTTGGTGCTTTTAAGGCATTATGCAATGATGGGCCCAATTCCACTCTATCATATAGAACAGTTTGAAGTAACTTAAAGTATTTCCAGACTAACATATTTTCAGTCCAAAATAATTTTCAGTTCAGACAGTCTGAACACAAACATTCAAATACTCCTAAACTGCTTCTTGAGATACTCAGCAGACATCAATGTAGTAAGAAAAATGGTTTAGTTGAGCCCAAAGAGAAGTACAGCACTGCCAAAGAACTGCTTTGACAGGAAATATTTTCTTAAAAATTCCAACTAGAAAGAAATTTTTTAAAAGCAAGTTTATTGCCTTCTCTATAGTTAATATAGCTGTATCCCTGAGAGGTACTTTTACTCACATTTCAAATTCATGCTAGGACTATGGGCAAAGAGTCATTTTCAAAGTTCTAAAGTACAACTTTGTTTTCACAAGGATAGGGGAACTTTTTTCCTGCATTCTAAAGAATAACTTCTTTTTCATTGTAAAGTTTTAGAAGAAAAACACCAGCTTTTTATAATCTGTTATTCTTTGCAGCTTGAATATTTTAGTTCAAAACTCCAAAATTCTGAAATCTTATAATTCTTACTTTTAAACCTAAGCCTCCTTGCAATACTATAAGAAGGTTATTATCAAAAAATATACTTGCAGGTACTAATGATCCCTAGGTTTGAGAAGAGAGTATCAGTGAACAAGAGATAGCAACACATCTCTGAAAGAGGAAAAGCAAAGAGCTAAAACCCAAATGTCTTCAGAAACAACAATGAGAAGCAAGCCAGAATATGTTTTAAAATCCTAGAAAGGTTAAGGGATTAAAGGTAAGAGTTACAACAAAAGGAAAAGGTAAGAATCTGGACTGTAAACAGAAACAGTGGTTCAAAGTCAATATAAGTTGCTAAAAATTGTTGTTTTCCAACTTATATTCTCACTGAAAATAATTATTTATTTAGCACCACCACAGGCATTTTGGGCTTTCCTGGTGGCTCAGACAGTAAAGAATCTGTCTGCAATGCAGAAGACCCAGATTTGATCCCTGGGTCAGGAAGATCTCCTGGAGGAGGAAATGGCAACCCACTCCAGAAGTCTTGTCTAGAGAATCCCATGGACAGAGAAGCCTGGCGAGCTACAGTCCATGGAGCTGCGAAGCTTGGGACATGACTGAGTGACTAACACACACGCACACAGGCATTTTAGTGACGTGGACTCAATCAAGCTGCCAACCAGACTACACTCGTTTTCTCTGTGCAATGTGTTCTTAAAATGTGACTGTTCAAATTTTTAATAATATGACGGTATTTCAGGTATGATACCTGAAAGTCTATTAAAATCAGACTGACTCTAGTGCCCTGACACTTCTCACGCTCCTGCTGATTTTAACACTCAGCCACTCAGTACTTGCCAAAAGGTGATTCAGTGCGTCTTTACCAGAGAAGTTTAGGCACTCAGGGAATTACACCACAGAAACACAGGAGCCACTGAAAATGTAGCCATGAGAGTTTACAAGCTGAAGGGACATTTGGGAGGTTCCTGTTGTGAACTCTATACGTTCCACAACTTCTAATCAGCTTTGTTACGTCTCCTAAGTATGAATGGTCAAACACGATCAGATAATTGAAAAAAACTTCAAATATGGAAGGAGACCAAAATAAACAGAAGCTCCAAATCAATAACATACAGAGAAGAAAACCTTAAAAGAGAGACTAACACTGAGAAAGACTGAAGGCAGGAGGAGAAGGGGCCGACAGAGGATGAGATGGTTGAATGGCATCACTGACTCGATGGACATGAGTTTGAGCAAACTCCGGGAGCTGGTGAAGGACAGGGAAGCCTGGCGTGCTGCAGCCCACAGAGAGTTGGGGTCACAGAGAGCTGGACACGACTGAGTGACTGAGCAACAAATAATTAATATCCTCCAAAATATTATATCCTCCAAATATGACATAAGAATAAAACATTTTTTCAAAGTGGGGAGAGAGGTAGAGATCAACAAAGAATGCTTCAAATTGAAAGCGCAATAGATAAAATTAGAAATTCAAAAGAAGGATTAAAAGATAAACTAAAAAATCTCCCTGAAGTACAACAGCTATAAAAGGACCATATCAATGTACAATGATGTGAACTTTCACAAAGTGAAGGATAAAGAATAAAAACTTACATGTTTTTAAGAGAAGAAGAGTAAGCCACACACACAGAGTGTTCTCAGAATTTATAAGCTCCATGTTTTTTTAACAAATCCCCATGCTCATTAGTTACACCTTGACTTGAAATCAAACTGAAATCAGAGACTATAAGCATTATTATCTGTTGTTAATGAAGAATCCTGAGATAACAGGAGACTGCTAAAGCCAAAAACCTGCACTAAACCTTTCTAGTTCATTCTATCTGGATAAAATATCAGGAACAGTTCAAAGACTTCCACTTGAAAACATGAGAAATATGAGAAATCCGAGTTAGGTGAAGGTCTCCTCCTTTCCAAATTATACTTACTTTAATCTTTATCATCATGAAAGTGACCCAACTACTTTGCTTGCAGTAAGTTTCTTTAACACGTCCTGATGGAACTTAAGACACTTCTCCATTGGTCTCTGGGGCTCCCCTATGTCTTGCTGAGTACATGAGAACACTGCAAGGTCCTAAACACTCTTCACATAAGACGTTTCTCAGAGCTGTGTGTGCATCAAGCAACCTTGAGGATGAGGTAATGTCTCCCTCTGGAACAAAAAGCAACCTTGCTTCCTACATACCATAAAAGCAATGAGAAGAGGAGGGAGCGGAGCAGACAAGAGACCGCGCGGCAAGCAGAGCAGCGGCGGGATCCACAACTCCAACACTGGTGCGCATGCCCTGGCTGCCAGGCGGTCACCCCCGCAGGCACCGCCCGGCGCTCCCAGACCGTCCCCAGGTGGGGCCCGCGGCCACACTGGGCACGCCTAGCCAGGCCTGGGGGCACTGATCAGGTGGGCGCAGCCGAGGAGCCACGGACTGCAGCCTGGTGCGGACACTGCTGCATGGATGCTGTAATGGGGAGGAGGGTTGGGTAGACAGCTGGACCGTTCACGGGGGCCATCGGGAGCCTCCCTGCCAGGCGCGGAGGCCTACATCCTGCGGAAGTACCGGGACAACAGGATCGTCTCCAAGCACACACTGTGGAACTGCATGCCCAAGTACTGATTTGAGCAATTCAGAATAGCCAACTTTTATTTCCTTGTATTTCCCGTATAGCTGATTACTGATACGCTCAGGAGTCTGGTGAGGAGTGGTCTCTCCTTGTTCTTCCTCATCACTGTCACACCCAACTCGGGTGAGCTTCACAGACAGAGAAGAGGAAGGTTCTAAAGAGTCTGTTCCCGCCTATCACCTTTCATCCAAACCAGTCATCTGGCTTGTTTGAGCCACTTCATGGGAAATGTGACTCACTTCTAGAAGGTCGCTTTTGTAACTGCTTTAGACGGATTCTCGAGTTGAGACTGTTGTTCTTTGTCCAGTCACTAAGCTGTATCTGAGTCTTGACCATGCCATGACTCCAGCGCACCAGGCTTCCCTGTCCTTCACTCTCTGAGTTAAAATAAGAGATTCTACAATTTGGTGCCAGTCTGGTGCCCTGCGAGTTTGAAGAAGAACCTATTGTTCTCACACGGCATCACAGGGAGACGGCACCTACGACGTCGCTTCACCCGCTGTGTCACCAGCGGCCCTAACTGCTAGGACCTGCTCCTGCAGGGCGTCTGAGATGTGACCCCATCGCTCAGCCCACTGACTCCTGACTCGCTCAGTGGGGAGCCTGATGTCCTCTGCTGTCCTGACGAAGGAAGATGACAGTGACTCACGGGAGGAGCGGTCCACCTTTTATTTCCATAAACTGATCACTGAAGTTCAGTACTTACCCACCAGCTCTAGTCAGTTCCAGAAAATTCCCATCATCCTGAGCATCTCTCTCTACCTTCCTCGCCACCCCCAGCCCCTGGCAGTCACCAGTCCCCCTTCAGTAGCTTTTGTTTGCTTATTCTGGATTTTTATGAACAGAAGCACACACTAACAACCTCCGCGTTGGGCTTATTTCACTGAGCGTGTTCTCGAGGTTTATCCATGTGGTAGTGTGTGTCCGTGCTTCAGTCACAGATGAATAATATTCCATCATGTGGGCAGACAACACATTTTGTTTATCCACCATTCACTGATGAACATTTGCGGTGCTTCCACTTTTTGGCTATTATGGAGAACACTGTTATGAACATTTGCATAAAAACTTTGTGTGGACATAGCTTTTCAGTTCTCCTGCATACATATAAAGTAAAATAATTGCTCTAAAGTTGTATTTTCCAAACTGACTGCCCTCTTTACATTCTCATCAGCCATGTTTGAGATTCCAGTTTTTCTACATTCCTGCTGAGGCTTGTTGTCCATCTTTTTTATTATACTCATCCTAGTGGGTGTGAAGTGGTACCCACCATGGTTTTAGTTTTACATTTCCTTGGTAACTAATAATGCTGAGCAACTTTTCATGAGTTTACTGACCTTTTGTAAATTGTCTTTTGAGAAACACCTTCAAAATCATTGGCCCATTTTTAAATGGGGTTGTCTCTCATCCATGAGTTGTGAAAATTCTGTGTGTGTTCCAGATACAAGTCCTTTATCTGCTGGCAACATTTGAACAAAATGATATTTGCATTTGAAATTATTTCCAAAAGGAAGCATCTAAATTCTTGGTAATCACATTGTTGCTGACAAAGTCATGCTTTCTGTGTTAGTCTCTAAATTAAAAATAAAAACACTAGGGGAAAAAAGGGGGGATGAGAGAGAAGATGGTGGAGGAGTAGGTGGACATGGGAGTACATCTCTCTCCACAGGTGCACCAGGAATACATCTTCTGATGCACAAGATCTCACAGAATACCAGTTGACAGTCGACAGGAGTCCCTGACCATTGTAAAGAAATATATAGATCCATACAAAGTTCAGTAAGATGAAGGAAGGAAGGGAAAAAAGGAGAGTGAGCAGGACTGGACCTCCATCCAAGGGTTGGGGTCAGATCCCCACGTAAGACCAACTGTTTCAGACAGAGGGGAGGCATTTGAGGCTGATGGGACAGTGCAGCAGCTGATTTGTAACAGTGAATGGAGTAATAACCACACAGACAATCCTTCAGCAGCCCCACATGCCCCAGACAAGGATGCAAGTCTCCTGGAATGGGTGGCAGCTGAGACTGGAGTATGGGGAATGGAGAGCAATCCTAGGATGAGGTCTGCTGCCGACTGCACTGAGACGGCTGGAGGGGGCATAAGGGAGATCACAGAGGGGAATACCTTTGGAGGAAAGCAGGGCAGTCGTGGAAGCAAGGCAGTACTGCTGAGTCATGCGCAGGCTGTGGGGCCATCATTGTAGCCTCTCTTTCCCCACACACCTGTGCTGGCGGCTGACCAACAGGGAAAGACCCCAGAGAGGGTGGATCTTTGAATGCCTGATCTGTGGAGCAAACAAAAGGATCCCAGCCAGGGGGGCACTCTGAGCACATGCTGTGCTGAGCAACACAGAAGGACCCCAGCTAGGGGGGGTCTTTCGAGCACCAGCTGTGCCAAGCAACAGAGAAGGAAGAGCCAGTGAAACTCTTTGAACAACAGCTGTCAGAAGCCACAGAAAAGACTAATGGGGCCTTCCTGGTGATTCAGATGGTAAAGAATCTGCCTGCAGTGCAGGAGGCCTGGGTTCAGTCTCTTGGCTGGGATGATCCCCGGGAGAAGGGAATGGTGCCCACTCCAGTATTCTCGCCTGGAGAATCCCATGGACAGAAGAGCCTGGCGGGCTACAGTCCACGGGGTCGCAGAGTCAGACACAACTGAGCGACTGACACCACTACCAGCAAGTACCACAGCCCCCGTGCCTGAGGATACCAGTGTCCCTGCCTCCTGGGGCTGCCAGGGTTCCCACTGCCCACGCAGCCGCCCCGCCTCCTCGCCCGGTCCCTGCGCGGCAGATCTACCCGAGGCTAGAAAAACCCCAGCAGTGCCGTGTCTCCTGTGCTCAAGGCCGCCAGCTCCCCTCACGCCTGGCGCTGCAATCCAAGCAGCTGCCCTGCCTCCACGCCCGGTCCTCACGGAGCAGACCCAAGTCCCAGAGGGCAGTCTCAGGAGCAAACGTCTGTGGATGGCCCACAGGCAGAGCGGGGCTAGAGGCACAACTGAACTCCAGAGGCAGTGCAGCTAAGGAAGACTAACAAAAACATTTCACCAGCTATACAAGCTGCGGATTAAATCCACAGGATCAACAAGGCCGACTCTGTGTCCATGGAATACATAAACGGATAATGAGAGTCCCCACAGAAGAAAACCACCCAGCTCTGGCAGCTGGGGGCAGTGGAGGCAACAACACGCAGAAGTAGGGCCAATGAGAGTCTGAGCTGTCCCATGGCAGGTACAGCGATAGCCTAGTGTTGGAAAGCAACCTAAGGAGGTGGATGTGGACTGTGACTCACAGCAAGGGAAAGGACGCTGACAGCTGAGATCAGAAAAAACACTATTCTTCTTATATTTTGATGCGTTTGGTAGTTCTGGATTTTTTTTTTCTCTGTTGCTATGATTGTTGATTTATTATTAAATCTATTTAAGCTTTTGAGAACTTTTTTATTTTAATCATACTTTTATTTCCTTTATAAACTTCTACCTCTACTGTGGCTCGGATCATGAACTTATTGCCAAATTGAGACTTAATTGAAGAAGGTAGGGAAAACCACTAGACCATTCAGGTATGACCTAAATTAAATCCCTTATGATTATACAGTGGAAGTGACAAATAGATTCAAAGGATTAGATCTGATAGAGTGCCTGAAGAACTACGGATGGAGGTTTCTGACACTGTGCAGGAGGTAGGGATCAAGACCATCCCCAAGAAAAAGAAATGCAAAAAGGCAAAGTGGTTGCCTGAGGAGGCCTTACAAATAGCTCTGAAAAGAAGAGAAGGGAAAAGCAAAGGAGAAAAGGAAAGATATTCCCATTGGAATGCAGAGTTCCAAAGAATAGCCAGGAGAGATAAAGCCTTCCTCAGCGATCAATGTAAAGAAATAGAGGAAAACAATAGAATGGGAAAGACTAGAGATCTCTTCAAGAAAATTAGAGATACCAAGGGAACATTTCATGCAAGGATGGACTCAATAAAGGACAGAAATGGTATGGAGCTGACAGAGCAGAAGATACTAAGAAAAGGTGGCAAGAATACACAGAAGAACTAAGCAAAAAAGATCTTCACGACCCAGATGACTACAATGGTGTGAGGACTCACCAGAGCCAGACATCCTGGAGTCCGAAGTCAAGTGGGCCTTAGGAAGCATCACTATGAGCAAAGCTAGCGGAGATGATGGAATTCCAGTTGAGCTATTTCAAATCCTAAAAGACGATGCTGTGAAAGTGCTGAACTCAATATGCCAATAAATTTGGAAAACTCAGCAGTGGCCACAGGACTGGAAAAGGTCAGTTTTCATTCCAATCCCAAAGAAAGGCAATGCCAAAGAATGCTCAAACTACTGCACAATTGCACTCATCTCACACGCTAGCAAAGTAATGCTCAAAATTCTCCAAGTCAGGCTTCAACAGTATGTGAACTGTGAACTTCCAGATGTTCAAGCTGGATTTAGAAAAGGCAGAGGAACCAGAGATCAAATTGCCAACATCCACTGGATCATCGAAAAAGCAAGAGGAAAAACCTCTACTCCTGCTTTATTGACTATGCCAAAGCCTCTGACTGTGTGGGTCACAATAAACTGTGGAAAATTCTTCAAGAGATGGGAATACCAGATTACCTGACCTGCCTCCTGAGAAATCTGTATGCAGGTCAAGAAGCAACAGTTAGAACTGGACATGGAACAACAGACTGGTTCCAAATCCGGAAAGGAGTACATCAAGGCTGTATATTGTCACCATGCTTATTTAACTTATATGCAGAGTACATCATGAGAAACACTGGGATGGAAGAAGCACAAGCTGGAATCAAGATTGCTGGGAGAAATATCAATATCAATAATCAATAAAATAGAGATGACTCCACCCTTATGGCAGAAAGCAAAGAAGAACTAAAGAGCCTCTTGATGAAAGTGAAAGATGAGAGTGAAAAAGTTGGCTTAAAACTCAACATTCAGAAAAGTAAGATCATGGCATCTGGTCCCATCACTTCATGGCAAATAGATGGGGAAACAGGGAAAGTGACAGACTTTATTTTCTTGGGCTCCAAAATCACTGCAGATGGTGACTGCACCCATGAAATTAAAGGACGCTTACTCCTTGGAAGAAAAGTTATGGCCAACCGAGACAGCATGTTAAAAATGAGAGATATTACTTTGCCAACTAAGGTCTGTCTAGTCTAAGCTATGGTTTTTCCAGTAGTCATGTATGGATGTGAGAGCTGGACTATAAAGAAAGCTGAGCACCAAAGAATTGATGCTTTTAAACTGTGGTGTTGGAGAAGACTCTTGTGGGTCCCTTGGAGAGCAAGGAGATCCAACCAGTACATCCTACAGGAAATCAGTCCTGAATATTCATTGGAAGGACTGATGCTGGAGCTGAATCTTAAATATTTTGGCCACCTGATAGGAAGAACTAACTCATGTGAAAAGACCCTGAAGCTGGGAATGACTGAAGGCGGGAGGAGAAGGGGATGACAGAGGATGAGATGCCTGGATGGCATCACCAACTCAATGGACACGAGTTTGAGTAAACTCTGGGAGTTGGTGATGGACAGGGAAGCCAGGGGTACTGCAGTTCACGGGGTCGCAAAGTCAGCCAGGACTGAGTGACTGGACTGAACTGAACCTACTCATCGGCCGTTTCTGGCTCTGTGGGTGTTTTCTTTTCCTCCTTTCTTTATTTCACCATGTTTGTTAGTTTGCTTTGTTTTCTTTGTTTATCCCCCAGCTGGCACTCTGCTTTGGTCTTGTTTTCTGGTGTGTTTTAGTTGTTCGTAACTGGTCAATATCATTTTTTATTTCCTTTGCTCAGCAGGTTACTCTCTTCTACTTCCTTTTCCTCGGGCTGTTTTAATTGTATGTGTGTGTATGTTCCTTGTCTTTGCTTTTATTTGTCTGATTTTGTGTTTACCTTTGCCTGGGGTTTTCCCTTTGTTTCTTGTTTTGTCTTTTGTTTTAATCCCCTTTCATGCCATAACAAACAACTTGTGCAATCTTGGTTCCCAAACCAGGATCAGGCTTGAGCCTCTGGAATGGGACCTCTGAGTCCAAGACCCTAGACTGCCAGAGAGCTCCTAGCCCCAAGAGTGCTAATTTGTGAGAACTCCCACAAAGGTCTCCACCTGTATCCCAGGTCCAGCAGCACCCAGCACAGGACATCTGCCCCAAACCACAAACAAGACAAAAACACAAACTCCATCATCAGCAGACAGGCTTCCCACAGACCCCCAAAACATACCACCTCACACAGCCCTGCTCATCAGAGGGAGAAAAGCTGACCTCCTCCGACCAGAATGCAGAGACCAGGCCTCCTAACCCACAGCCTACACAAACAACTGGACCACCCTAACCCACCATGGGCAGAAACCAAAAGGAAGAAGGAAGACAACCCTAAAGCCTGTGAAAAGGAGACCTCAAACACAGTAAGTTAGAAAAAAATGAAAAGAGAAATACTGCACAAGGGAAGCAACAAGTTAAAAAGAAGCAACAAGTTACAGACTTACAATACCAAACAAAGGAAGAGGAAATAGGCAAACTACCTGAAAAAGAATTCAGAGTAATAGTCAAGATCGTCCAAAACCTTGAAAACAGAATGGAGAAAATCCAAGAATCAATTAACACATTTAACAAAGACCTAGAGGAAATAGAGAATAAGCAGAAAGAAACAACACAGTTAATGCCATTAAAAACACTCTAAAAGGAATCAATAGCAGAGTAACAGGCAGAAGAACAGATAAATGAGCTGGAAGGCAGAATACTGGAAATAATGACTGAAGAGCAGAATAAAGAAAAAAGGATGTAAAGGATTGAGGACAGTCTCCAAAACCTCTGTGATAATATTAAACACACCAACATTCACATTATAGGGGTCCCAGAAGAAGAAGGAAAAAGAAAGGATCTGAGAAAACTGAAGAGATTATAGTTAAAAACTTCCCTAGCATGGAAAAGAAAATAGTTGATCAAATCCAAGAAGCAGAGTCCCCCCAAAACAGAATAAACCCAAAGAGAAACATGCCAAGACACATACTAATCAATCTAACAAAGATTAAACACAAAGAAAGAAATCTAAAAGCAGCAAGGGAAAAGTAACACATGAAGGAAATACGATTTCATTTTCATATGATTTACAGCTGATCTTTGCAGAAACTCTGCAGGTCAAGGGAAGGGCAGGATATATTTCAAGTACTGAAAGGGAAAAATCTACAACCAAGATCACTCTACCTAGCAAGGATCTCATTCTAAACTGATGGAGAAGTCAAAGGCTTTACACAAAAGCAAGAGCTGAGGATTTAGCAACACCAAACCAGCTTTACAGCAAATGTTAAAGGAACTTCTGCAGGCAGGAAACACAAGAGAAGGAAAAGGCCACAAAAACAAATCGAAAACAAGAAAATGTCAAAAGGAAGACATATCGATAATTACTTTGAATGTAAATGGATTAAATGCTCCAACCAAAAGACATAGACTGGCTGAGTGGATACAAAAACAAGATCCATATATATGCTGCTTTTAAGAGACCCACTTCAGAGCTAGAGATACATATAGGCTGAAAGTAAGAAGATGGAAAAAGATATTCCATGCAAATGGAAATCAAAAGAAAGCCAGAGCAGCAATCCTCATATCTGACAAAACAGACAAATAAAAATATAACAAGACAACAAAGGACACTACATAACGATCAAGGGATCAATCCAAGAGGAAGACGTAACAATTGTAAATATGTATGCACACAACATCAGAGCACCTCAATACGTGAAGCAAACACTAACAGACATAAAAGGGGAAACTGACAGTAATATAGTAATAGTAGGAGACTTTAACACCCACTTACACCAATGGACAGATCATCAAAACAGCAAATTAATAAGGAAACACAAATCTTAAATGACACATTAGACCAGAGAGACCTTATTGATATCTTCAGGACATTCCATCCAAATGTAGAAGAATACCACTTTCTTCTCAAGCGTACATGGAACATTCTCTAGGATAAACCACATCTTGGGTCACAAGTCAAGCCTAAGTAAATTTAAGACAACTGAAATTGTACCAAGCATCTTCTCTGACCACAACACTATGTGACTAGATATCAATTACAGGAAAAAAAACTTAAAAAAACACAAACACATGGAGGTTAAACAATATGTTTCTAAATAACCAACAGATTACTGAAGAAATCAAAAGGGAAATCAAAAAATTCCTAGGGAAAAAAAAAATTCCTAGAAACAAATGACAATGAAAACACAACTCAAAACCTATGGGATGCAGCAAAACCAGTTCTAAGAGGTAAGTTTATAGCAATACAATCCCACCTCAGGAAACAAAAATACCCAATAGACAACCTCACTTTACAGATAAAACAACTAGGAAAGGAAGAACAAAAACCCTAAAAGTTAGCAGAAGAAAAGAAACCACAAAGATCAGAGCAGAAATAAATGAAAAAGAAGTGAAGGAAACAATAGTAAAAACCAAAACAACTGAAAGCTGGTTCTTTGAGAAGATAAACAAAACTGACAAGCCATTAGCCCTACTCATCAAGAAAAAAAGGGAGAAGAATCAAATCAACAAAATTAAAAATGAAGGAGGAGAGGTTACAACAGACAATGCAGAAATACAAAAGATCATAAGAGCAACATGCCAATAAAATGGACAACCTAGAAGAAATGCACAGATTCTTAGAAAAGTTCAATCTTCCAAGACTGAACCAGGAAGAAATTGAAACTATGAACAAGCTAATCAAAAGGAAATAAAAATCAAAACTGTGGTAAAAAATCTCTAAAAAAAAAACCAAAAGTCTAGGGCCAGATGGTTTCAAAGGCAAATTCTATCAAACATTTAGAGAAGACCTAATGCCTATGCTTCTCAAGCTCTTCCAAAAAACTGCAGAGGCAGGAACACTTCCAAATTTACTCTACAAGGCCACCATCACCCTGATATCAAAACAGATAAAGATATGACAAACAAAGAAAATTACAGGCCAATATCACTGATGAACACAAATGCAAAAATCCTCAGTGAAATTCTAGCAAACAGAATCCAACAACACATTAAAAAGATCATACACCATGACCAAAATGGGTTTATCCAAGGGATGCAAGGATTCAATATACACAAATCAATCAATGTGATACACCATATCAATAAACTGAAAGACAAAAACCATATGATAATCTCAATAGATGCAGAAAAAGCTTTTGACAAAATTCAGCGCCCATTTATGATAAAAACTTTCTCTATCTAAGATAAGGAAGAAAAAGAGTGCCCACTCTTGCCACTATGATTCAACATAGTTTTGGAAGTCCAAGCCATGGCCATCGGAAAAGAAATAAAAGGAATCCAGATTGGAAAAGAAGAAGCAAAATTCTCACTGTTCGCAGATGACATGATACTATACACAGAAAACCCTAAAGATACTATCAGAAAACTAATAGAGCTAATCAGCTGTAGTAAAGTCACATGATACAAAATCAATACACAGAAATCACTAGCATTCCTATACATTAACAACTAAAAATCAGAAAGAGCAATCAAGGAATCAATCCCATTTACCACTGCAACAACAGTAACAACAATAACAAAAAAAACCCTAAGAATAAACCTACCTGATGAAAGAAATCAAAGACAACATAAACAGATGGAGAGAGATTCCATGTTCCTGGGTTGAAAGAATCAATACTGTGAAAATGATTACACTACCAAAAGCAATCTACAGATTCAATGAAATCCCTATCAAATTACGAAAGGCATTTTTCACAGAACTAGAACAAAAAATTTCACAGTTCGTATGGAAACACAAAAGACCCCAAATAGCCAAAGCAATCTTGAAAAAGAAGAACGGAGCTGGAGGAATCAACTGTTCCGACTAAAGACTACACGACAAAGCTACAGTCATCAAAACAGTATGGTACTGGCGCAAAAACAGAAACATAGACCAATGGAACAAAATAGGACGCCCAGAGATAATCTACACAACTACAGGCACCTTATCTTTGACCAAAGAGGCAAGAATATACAATGGAGAAAACTATCTTCAGTGAGTGGCGATGGGAAAACTGGACAGCTACGTGTAAAAGAATGAAATCAGAACACTTCCTAACAACACACACAAAGATACACTCAAAATGGATTAAAGACCTGAATGTAAGACCAGAAACTATAAAACTCTTAGAGGAAAACACAGGCAGAACACTGTATGACATAAATCACAGCAAGATCCTCTATGACCCACCTCCTAGAGTAACGGAAATAAAAACAAAAATAAACAAGTATAATCTAATTACATTTAAAAGCTTTTGCACAGCAAAGGAAAGTATAAACAAGGTGAAAAAACAACCCTCAGAATGGGAGAAAATAACAGTAAAATGAAACAACTGACAAAGGATTAATTTCCAAAATACACAAGCAGCTCATGCAACTCAATACCAGAAAAACAAACGTTCCAATCAAAAAGTGGGAAAGAGACCTCAACAGACATTTCTCCAAAGAGGAAATACAAATGGCTAATAAACACATGAAAAGATGCACAACACTGCTCATTATTAGAGAAATGAAAATCAAAACTATAATGAGGTATCGCCTATCAGTCAAAATGGCCATCATCAAAAAATCTGCAAACAATAAATGCTGGAGGGAGTGTGGAGAAAAGGGAACCTTCTTGCACTGCCGGTGAAAATGTACATTGATATCTCCACTATGGAAGACATTATGGTGTTTCTTTAAAAAAGCTAGGAATAAAACTAGTTATTCCTAGTTTTATTGCTGGGATTGACCCAACAATCCCACTACTGGGCATTTACCCTGAAGAAACCATACCTGAAAAAGACACATGTATCCCATTGTCCACTGCAGCACTATGTACAATAGCTAGGACATGGAAGCAACCTAGATGTCTACTGACAGATGAATGGATACAGAAGCTGTGGTACACACACACAATGGAATATCACTCAGCCATAAAAGGAACACATTTGAGTCAGTGCTAATGAGGTGGATGAACTGAGAGTCTATTATACATAGTGAAGTCAGTCAGAAAGAAAAAAACAAACATCATATATTAACGCACATATATCGGATCTAGAAATATTGTACTGCTGAACCTATCTGCAGGGCAGCAGTGGACACACACAGAGGCAGACTTGTGGACGTGGGGCGGGGGGGAGGACGGTGGGACAAAGAGAGCACATGGAGACATGTACACTGCCATACGCACACAGATGGCCAGTGGGTCTGCTGTGTGACTCAGGGAGCTCAGTGACAACCCAGAGGGGCGGGATGGGGCGTGAGGCGGGATGCAGGCTCAAGAGGGAGGGGACGTATGTATACCTATGGCTGATTCATGCTGATACATGGCAGAAACCAACACAGTACTGTAATTATCCTTCAATTAAAAACAAATAAATTTAAATAAATAAATACAATTTATATCTAAAAAAATTAAGTTATTAGAATATTTTTCTAATATCCTGACTCAAGCTTTCTAACAGCTGGCTTATCTTTGTCTTTTTGTCATATTTAGTTGCATTTCATTTGTTTTGTTACAGACCCTGTAGTCACACCTAGACTTTCCAAACTGAAAACATTACATCTATATATGATCTACAAAGTCAATATATGATCAATGATCAAACTGGAATATCTGAAAGAAATGCAATTTTGAATTAGTGTCAATGTTTCATATTTCTATTTTCTGAGTAAAGAAGAAATAAATATACTTTCTTGTTATACAGCAAAATAAATCTTAAATACTGCTTAAAAAAAAAAAAAAGCAATGAATATCCACTGTGTGTGCTACATCCATATGGACCATATCAAGCTGCTCCCACAGAACCTATGGAGCAAGAGGGAGCTATGAAAATAAGATGCTCATGCTATTTGCTATACTGTGAATAATAAAGGCCTTTGTCTCTACCAGAATCATGTATCTTCTGCTAGCATCCATGAAACAGTAATATGCTTTAGCTTTAAAGTAGGGTGTAATTCTAGACTCAAAAGTAAAAATCTTGAGGCTATGAATACTATTTGCTATTGAAAATAGTATTTACTCACAATTATGTTTGTTTTAGGAAAGTAACTTGCTAGACTATGTATTGTAAGAAATTAAGCTTACCCCCCTGAAGGTATAATATACACAGACACTATAATTATTAACCCACTCTATAATTACTGACTTTATTTTGTAACCTCACTTGTCCATAAGTGGCGGACAATCCATAAGGCAGGCAACATCAAGACT
Organism: Cervus canadensis; assembly: GCF_019320065.1. Lineage (NCBI taxonomy): Eukaryota > Metazoa > Chordata > Mammalia > Artiodactyla > Cervidae > Cervus > Cervus canadensis. The sequence goes on from NC_057410.1 coordinate 48,183,272, forward strand.
TTCTGTCTGCATTTTATCATTTTAGAGTTTCTTATTTATTTTTACACAAGACAAATGTGACTTTTTGATCAACAGAATGAGATCAAACAAATCTCAACTGCAACACTTGAGCAAAAACATAATCAAGTAATGCTTCAAAATTCTGAGAAAATTAAGTTCAACCTAGAAGTCTATGCTCAGCCAACCAACCAATAAGGTTTAAGGGCATAAGAGATAGTCCCTTCAAAACATTTTCCTCCCAAGCACTCTCTTTCTCTCAGAAAGTTATCAGAAAGTTCATTTATCTCCTAAGAGCAGAGAGTAAACCAACAGATAGAAGCATCTGAGATGCAGGAAACCAACAATGCAGCAAAGGGATTTCGCAGAAGGCATGCAAAGGTATGTCTCAAGATGATGGCTGTATGCAGCTCTCAAGGGCAAACAGTCTTTGCTAGAACAGAAAGGCAGAGAAATTCAGAAATGATTTCATCCTCTCCACTCCACCGAAAAAGGAACCAATAAATTATCTGATACTATTACACAGACGGTTTTTAAGTTCTATTTAAGAGTATGGAACAATCAGTTATGATATACAGAAAGTTAAACAAATGAGGGGAAAAAAGCAACTATTACTTCAGACAAAAATAAAAATTCTACAAGAAAAAAACCAGATCACCGAACACTTCTGGGCTTATCAGTGAGAATTTACATACACACAGCAGTTTAAACTTTACACAGTAATTTAACTAAAACTGTAACAGCAGATAGAGGAAGAAGTATTAGCAGTGAGGTGTTCTAGGACATCTGGCTATCCCCAAAAGGAAAGTCAAAATAAAATAACTAATAAGCCAAGAATAAAAATATAAAATACAATAATGAAAGAAACATCTGAAGTACTGAAAATAGTTACCTCTGGGGTATAGAACCCAAAGGGTAGGGAGGGGCTGCTGTTTTTACTGTAAGACTTTAAGTACTATTTAATTTTTTTAATTGCTTATGTACTATTGTGACTAAAATAACAGTAATTTAAAAAAATACAGAGCCTACAGAAGGCTAGATAATTTGAACCAACTCAATGAAAAAAAACTTTAAAAAGCTCAACAAAATATAAGAAATATTTCCTAAAAATAAAACCTAAGAAGGTTAAGAGCATTCACTTTCATCAGGAGATTAAGATTCAGGAGAAGGTTAAAACTGGGAAAAGTCAGAAAACTGCTTGGGCTCCATCTGCCCAGAGACACTCTGCTGAGGCAGGAGAGCTGGCCCAGAGACAGCCTCAGCAGACAAAGGAAAAGAAGGGCTGGGACCCCGAGAGCTTAACTGCAGAAGTAATTAAGGACCAGAATTAAACCTTGCTCTAACACAGTCTTCAGCTACCTGAGTGACCCAGAAAATCTAAAGCTTAAAAGTTGGGCTTAATGAAAACAAATGGTATCTTCTCACCTTAGGCCTCAAATTATTCAACAACTAAGTTTTCAAACATAATATCTAGTATACATTCAAAGATAAAACAGGCACACAAAAGAATAATACAACAGATACAGACCCACATGGGCTCCCAATGCTGTCTTCTCAGACAGATTATATAATAACTATATTTAAGTATGTAACACAAGATGGAAAATTTCAGCAACAAAAGAATCAAATACAAGCTAAAAGAAAATAAAAATTCTAGAACTGAAAAACAAAATTAGGAACTCAATGAATAGATTTAACAGCAGATAACACATAGAGCACAAAAGAACTGGAAGGTAAGTCAGAAGAAGTTTCCAGAATGAAGCAGAGGAAGAAAGGACGGCGCACACAGAAGAGAGGTTAAGAGACACGGTATACAATGAAAAGGTCAGACACACATGTAACTGGCATTCCAGGAAGAGACAAAGAGAGAATGGGGCAGAAATATCTGAAGAAATGCATGCGTGCTAAGTCACATCAGTCATGTCCAACTCCTTGCGACCCTATGGACTGTAGCCCACCAGACTCCTCCATCCATGGAATTCTCTAGGCAAGGATACTGGAGTGGGTTGCCATTTCCTTCTCCAGGGGATCTTCCCAACCCAGGGATCAAACCCGTGTCTCTTGTGTCTCCTGCACTTGCAAGTGGGTTCTTTACCACTAGGGCCACCTGGGAAGCCCTATTTGAAGAAATAATGGCTGAGATTTTCCAGAACTGATGAAAACATCAATCCACAGAATCAAGAATTTCTTGCAATCTCAGAGTAAATAAAAGAAATCCACACTCAGAAACGTCATCATGAAACTACAGAAAACCAGAAAGAAAACAAACTTAAAAGCAGTCAGAAAAAAAGAAAGGAAAAAAAAAGCAAAGCCTTTAAAAGTGTAATACTTAGACTGACTTATCAATAACAGAAGCCAGAAAACAGTGGAACGATACTCTCAATGAGTAAACAACAAAAATAAAAACAAAATGGCCAACCTAAATTTCTATGCCATCTGAAAATATCCTTCACAAATGAAGATGAAATAAAAAAATTTTCTGACAAACAATAACAGAATTTAGACATCAAGAGACTCTGTGCAGGCAGAGGAAAAGTTAGAGGTGTAAGAAGGGGGAAAAGAGCAAATAAGATGGAAACACACTCTCCAGATGAAAGGGATTCACGGAGTTCAATGCTTTAATTATTACTTGCTTAATCTTTTTTTAGTACTCTAAGGGCTAATTCTTTTACTTGATATTAACATCCTATTTATCTCTAGACTCTGCATGCTGTACTTCAAAGGCACATCTGCAAGTAGTTCATTTCAGATTCATGTCTCTATCTAAAGATCTTAGGCCCAAATTGCCAGAGACTATTAAGCCAGATTTACTAAGTAGTTCATTTCAGATTCATGTCTCTATCTAAAAGATCTTAGGCCCAAATTGCCAGAGACTATTAAGCCAGATTTACTAAGACTTTGTCATCATTCTGACTCCTGCTTATCTAACTTATTATTACTGAATAAGCAGAAAGTAATAAAAATAATTTATACTGAGTATATAAGGTATTCTTCATTTATGCTGATATGAAGTTAGGTTACTACCTACTATCTTTGTGACACCTCTTTCCTTTTCCTCTTTCCTTTTCTCCATAGAATTCATATTTAGACTGTGAGCTACCAGTTAGACTGCCTGAGTTAAAAGTCCAGACACCAACCTTTAACAGCCAAATGTCACTGGTAGTATATTTAACCTCTTTATGCATCAGTTTCCAAATCATTAGGGCAGTAGCAAAAATTGTTATTTTCACATAGGTTATTTCAAGAATTAAGATCTAAAATATACATGGAAAAGCTCTCAGCAAAGTATCTATCACATAATAAACATTCAATATACATTAAAAACAATTTTTTCTCGGAAAAAAAGTACATAGAAACTACATTTTAAAAGCTATGAATTTTAGAAATTATATGTTTTAAAATTATTCTCAATAATTTTGTAGTAACAACTAATTCCTTAAAAATAAGGGACTACTCACTTGACTAGATCTGTTCTGTTGTTGATAGCAGCCCAATGCAGGAGTGTAACGTTTTCTTTGTCTGGTTGCCTCACGTCATAACCTGCTTCCACCAACTCTCGGCAGCGTTCATATATTCCGTATCTTAAGAAGAAGGAAAATGAGGCAGTTACCATTATTTGACAAGAAGTTTAAAGCTGAAAATAACATTTCTAGATGCTCCATTTTGATACCTGGAAACTAAAAAGCCTTTCTCAATATAAAGTGTTACTTTAGAAATATCAATACTCCAACAGCTTTTACTAACCCATATTATAATTTTAAACTTCTCTTCTCTAACAATGCAATACCTCGTAAAGTAGAAGAGAACAGGACACTATAGATTAAAATATCTATCAGTTTGTTTTTATTAATATCACCACTTATTCCACAAAGCACTGAAGGCAGCTTATTAAAAATACATATAATTATGTTAAAATATTGTCATAAATAAGCAATAACAAAGTTTGTCATTGATTTACAACATCAAAAAAAAGGATGTCTTACAACTTTAAGATGCTTTATTTAGAAACTTAGCTTTGGTATTCCTAAAGGCAAATAAAAAAGGAGGTGTGGAGGTGGGAAATAGCGTGGGTGGGGAAGTCAATGAGACATAAGAGTTTAAGTCAATGTGACATAAGAGAAAGACATTGTGAGTTTAAGTCAATGAGACATAAGAGAAAGTTTACTGGAAAAGCGTGAGAAAAGATGTTAATGTAATAAAGAAGAAAGATGTGTACAAAGAGCTTAACCTTTTCCTCCCTTTCTGTTTAGGTCATTGTGTGGCTGCATATATATTTCTCAAAATGCTGTAACATGGAAATTTTTATGCACAAGCAAAAATGCAAAGAAGACAACAAATCACCAAGAATCCATCATGGAGTCTCAAAAACCATCAACTTTATCCAAAACAAAATACTGGATCCTTGGAAATATGAGAAACAATAACAAATTTAAACGAGCTTTGACCATATTAATCAGAATGGTCTCCAAAATAGGGAAGGCATACCACAGGGTGAGGCTGGGGAAGAGGTGACATAACAATGGGACATTTGGAGCAAATATTAAAACTACATTCGTATCACAGTTTACAGGGAAAAGAGATTAATCTTCACTAATGTTCAACAGCCTTCACTGCTTTAATGCTCACCTACACTGGCTCCGAACTGCGTATGTTCACACATACACACACACACACGTGCGCGCGCGCACGCACACACACGCACGCACACATGTGCGCACGTGCACACACACACACAAACACACAAGGTCACTCAACCTAAGCGAAGAGCAGGAGTTCCACAATTCACAAGTAATGAAAGTAGCACCTTCAGTTCTCTGTTCTTTTTCAGAAAACTGTTTACATGTGCCCAGTTAAGTGAACTATGACTGAACAACTGCACACACACACACAGAGGAATGCTCATGAGAATGATTCATAGTAATTTCATGAGACGTTTCCTTGGGGAGATAAGGAAAAAGGATGCTGAGCAACCTGCAGCAATTATAGCAAAATGTTAGCATCTGCTTAATCTGACAGTTATATTCTTCTCTATATTTATCTGGAGGATTGAAACATTTCAAAATTTAAATAAATGTTTTAAAAGGTAGAAATCATAGACCGCACATATAGTTAAGAGGGTATTTGAGGAATAAAGGTGTTTTTTTTTCTTAAGATGAAAGATGCTAGAGTATATCTGCTGATGGAAATCATGCATTAGAGTGCGAGATTAATGACAAAGGAGAGAAAGAATATATTAATAGAAGCCAGGTTTGAAAAGGAAAAATTAATGTAGAGCAGTATAATTTGCTGGTAAATGGAGCTGGCGGGGTGTGCTGTGAGTTCTGACTTCGTGGACACAGTGTAAATTAGGGTGACAGCGGACTAAGAGCTTCAGAAAGTTTGCCTCTCCACAAAAGTAATGAAAAACTGGCAGTATCAACGTTTAAGATTTTCCAAAAAGTTCTTCTCACTGCTAAAGAATCCACCTGCAATGCAGAGGATGCGGGTTTAATCCCTGGGTCGGGAAGATCCCCTGGAGAAGGAGCTGGCAATCCACTTCAGTATTTTTGCCTGAGAAATCCTGTGGATAGAGGAGCCTGATGGGCTACAATCTATGGGGTCACAAAAGAGTCAGAAATGACTCAGCAACTAAACAACATCAAATTTTTCAGAATCTAGGGGGAAAAAAAGTTAACAAGACTTCCAGCTACCAAAGGTATCTTTGGTCAAGAAAAACAGGAAGACTTTCAGGAAGAACAGAGGACTCTGGTATTTTAAATACAACACTCCCAGACTTCCCTGGTGGTCCAACGGCAAGAAACGGCCTGCCAATGCAGGGGACATGGGTTCAATCCCTGGCCTGGGAAGATTCCACATGCTGCAGGGCAACGAAGCCCATGGCCCACAACTACTGAAGCCTGCAGGCTACAGTGCCCATGCTCCACAACAAGAGGAGCCACTGTGATGAGAAGCCTGAGCACCAAGCTAGAGAGGACCCCACTGTCACAGACAGAGGACCCCACTGTCACAGCTAGAGAGCACCCCCCACTGTCACAGCCAGAGAGGACCCCACTGTCACAGAGAGCACCCCACTGTCACAGCTAGAGAGCACCCCACTGTCACAGCTAGAGAGGACCCCACTGTCACAGCTAGAGAGGACCCCACTGTCACAGAGAGCACCCCACTGTCACAGCCAGAGAGGACCCCACTGTCACAGCCAGAGAGGACCCCACTGTCACAGATAGAGAGCACCCCACTGTCACATCTAGAGAGGACCCCACTGTCACAGATAGAGAGCACCCCACTGTCACAGCTAGAGAGCACCCCACTGTCACAGCCAGAGAGCACCCCACTGTCACAGCTAGAGAGGACCCCACTGTCACAGCTAGAGAGCACCCCACTGTCCCAGCTAGAGAGGACCCCCACTGTCCCAGATAGAGGACGCCACTGTCGTAGCTAGAGAGGACCCCACTGTCACAGCTAGAGAGGGCCCCATGTCACAGCTAGAGAGCACCCCCACTGTCACAGACAGAGAGGACCCCACTGTCCCAGCTAGAGAGGACCCCACTGTCACAGCCAGAGAGGGCCCCATGTCACAGCTAGAGAGGGCCCCACTGTCACAGCTAGAGAGGACCCCACTGTCACAGCCAGAGAGGGCCCCATGTCACAGCTAGAGAGCGCCCCACTGTCCCAGCTAGAGAGGACCCCCACTGTCACAGACAGAGAGGACCCCACTGTCCCAGCTAGAGAGGACCCCCACTGTCACAGACAGAGAGGACCCCACTGTCCCAGCTAGAGAGGACCCCACTGTCACAGCCAGAGAGGGCCCCATGTCACAGCTAGAGAGGGCCCCACTGTCACAGCTAGAGAGGACCCCACTGTCACAGCCAGAGAGGGCCCCATGTCACAGCTAGAGAGCGCCCCACTGTCCCAGCTAGAGAGGACCCCCACTGTCACAGACAGAGAGGACCCCACTGTCCCAGCTAGAGAGGACCCCACTGTCACAGCCAGAGAGGGCCCCATGTCACAGCTAGAGAGGGCCCCACTGTCACAGCTAGAGAGGACCCCACTGTCACAGCCAGAGAGGACCCCACTGTCACAGCTAGAGAGGACCCCACTGTCACAGCTAGAGAGGACCCCCCCCCACTGTCCCAGATAGAGAGCACCCCATGTCACAGCTAGAGAGCACCCCACTGTCACAGCTAAAGAGCACCCCATGTCACAGCTAGAGAGGACTCTCCACTGTCGCGCAACTAGAGAAAGCCCGAACACAGCAACAAAGACCTGGCAAGGCTAGACTAATAAACAAACAAAAATCTTTTGAAAATACCGCCATCCCATCCTCTGCTCCCCAGCAGCCTTGAAAAAGATGTTATATTCCTGGTACTGGTATCAAGAGTGAACAGAACAGGAAAGGAGTTCTTTCAAAGCCTCATTCCCAATGAGGGGTCATTATCTCACCTACATGGCGGTTCCCTGGAAGAGTCTACTTGAAAGGCTTATCAACGGGATCTCACCCAGTTGATGACTTCAAAACAGATGTCAAAGAAGAAGACAACTCCAACAAGAAACTTACTGTGTAGCCTTAACTATGTCCCATGTGCTATAATCATCAATGTGAGTTTTCCGTCCCAGGGGTTCACCATATCCATGGTTATAATGGCTTTGAGGTTTGATTTCCTGTTAAAGAAAAAAAAATTACACAGAAGAAATGAGAAAAGTACAGAAAATATTTCAGTGTTTTACTATTGCTTCTGTGCTGTTTGAAGAATGTTTATTATTTAAAATATTAACTTTAACCTTATGCTGAAGTCCGTACTCTTTGGAGAAAAAGCATATTCAAACAGATACACTCCTTATACAAACTCTCAAAATAAACAGCTGTAAGACCTTAAATTAGTGACAAATTAGTCACTGAAATTTATCTTTAGCTCCAAAGAACTCTACTTCTTCATCAAATCAACTCTCATTCTCTCTGACCAATTTTTCTATTATTCCATCATCACCTCTAGTTCTACATCAAAACTTTCATCACCTGCCAAATAAAAACTAAGGTCCTAGAAAAGGAACCCAGGATACTACTTTATCAGTCTCAGATGTCACCTTTTCCTACACTCTGTCATGCTGAGAGCACGTTACGCATTTCTTAGGTGAAAAAGGAAAATGGGGGCACTCTGTGTGTGTTCAGCGGCTCAGTCGTGTCTGACTCTTTGTGACCCCATAGATTGTGGCCCACTAGGCTCCTCTTTCATGGGATTTTCCAGGCAAGAATGCTGGAGTGGGTTGCCATTTCCTACTCCAGGGGATCCTTCTGTTCCAGGGACTGAATCCTTGTCTCCTACATCTCCTGCTTTGGTAGGCAGATTCTTCACCACTGCACCACCTATAAATTCGCTTAAGTAATCCTAAGAATGTCAACATCCTTAAAGAAACTAATTTTTAAATAAAAATTTAAACAGCCTTATAGAATATTATCAATATATCCACTTAAAGCTTGTATACTATGTGCAACTTTCTATTTAAAATACAAAATTTGCTATGCATAGTCAATTTCTTCAATATATAGCACTAAGATCCAATTACTTCTTCTATATGAAAACAGAAAAATTGAGCATGCTTGGCTCTACTATCATCCATTCAAATCTCTATGATTCTGATATTTTTCTCTTATAGGTGCACACACTTGCAAATGAAAAGATAAGGCATAACAAGATATTCGGAAAGAATTAAATCCTTAGAATAATTCATTTTTTCTTGGTCACTGAAATTTAGTAATACAAATTTAATGGTAGTTCACTGGAGGAAAAAAGGCTATTATCTTCAGCTCACTCTAGCCATTCAACCTGTGAAAAATTCCAAACTGATTTGTCTGGGCCATACATTTAGAGGACTATCAACAATACAGCTGAATATTTTCAACAACAAAATATTTAGAAGTTTCACAAAAATAAATTCTGCCTAATATAACCTTTCAACAAAGAAAGCTTAGTTCCTTATGAAAATACTATCGCCAATATTAAAATACCACCACAACAATCACAAATACACATTTGCAGAAGAAAGAAGATAGACGTCAGTCTTAAGCCAAGATTCACAACATACATACTGCATACAGTTTATTAAGTGATTTTTTTTTTGAGAGAGATTGTTCTTGGATTCCATTAAAGTACAATTGGTTAAATGTGAACACAAGCAGGTACACTATATTGGGTGTAGGCAACACTGAATAATTGATGGAGCGAACCAATACATGACTTGCTGCTGCTGCTGCTGCTAAGTCGCTCAGTTGTGTCCGACTCTGTGCGACCCCACAGACAACAGCCCACCAGGCTCCTCCATCCCTGGGATTCTCCAGGCAAGAGTACTGGACTGGGGTGCCATTGCCTTCTCCAAATACATGACTTACCCAATTTAATTTTTTTAGAACTTTCCTGTTAAATTTCTCCACTGAATTCCAGTTCTCAACTTCTCAATGCTCTATATTCAGTGGCATAAGATACGAGAAAGACACTTCTCAGATCAGTAACACTGATCTTCCTTTTTTCTAAATATTTTTATATTATTCTCCCCTACCATAGGGAAAATAACTTTTTAAGAGGGTGTCAAAAAACTCCATAATCAAAATCTTAAAAGTAAAAATGAATTATCTTTTAAAAATCAAACCCCTCCCAAAAAAAGACTACCCAAACATCAAAATTTTAAATATAGATATCACTAGTAGTATTGCTCACTGCTGTTCCTTTGCACCAGGCTCCACTGTGGCTTTTTCATACTATCCACGGGGTTCTGCTGTTACAGTGCTGTGTTCAAATTGGTCACCAAATTAGGAAAAATCAGCTGCGGCCACAGGACTGGAAAAGATCAGTTTTCATTCCAATCCCAAGGAAGGGCAATGCCAAAGAACATTCAAACTACCATAAAATTGCACTCATTGCACAAGATAGCAAGGTTATGCTCAAAATCCTTCAAGCTAAGCTTCAGCAGTATGTGAACCAAGAATATCAAGATGTATCACAAGCTAGATGACTCTCAAGCTGGAATCAAGACTTGCCAGGAGAAGTATCAACAATCTCAAATATGCAGATGATACCACTCTAATGTCAGAAAGCAAAGAGCAACTAAAGAGCCTCCTGATGAGGGTGAAAGAAGAGTGTGAGAAAGCTGGCTTGAAACTCAACATGCAAAAATCTAAGATCAAGCCATCCAGTCCCATCACTTCATGGCAAACAGATGGGGGAAAAGTGGTAGCATTTTATTTTCTTGGGCTCTAAAATCACTGCACACGGTGACTGCAGCCATGAAATTAAAAGACACTTGCTGCCTGAAAGGAAAGCTATGACAAACCTAGACAGCATATTAAAAAGCAGAGATATCACTTTGCTGACAGAGGTTGGTATAGTCAAAGCTATGGCTTTTCCAGCAATCACGTAGGCATATGAGACTTGGACCATTAAGAAGGCCGAGTGCTGCACTGATGCTTTCAAACTGTGGTGCTGGAAAAGACTCTTGAGAGTCCCTTGGACTGCAAGGAGACAGAACCAGTCTCCTTTCCTAAAGGAAATCTACCCTGAATATTCATTGGAAGGACTGTTGCTGAAGCTGAAGCTCCAATACTTTGGCCACTTGATATGAAGAGCCGACTCACTGGAAAAGCCCCTGAAGCTGGGAAAGATAGAAGGCAAAAGGAAAAGGGGGTGGCAGTGGGTAAATGGGTTAGACAGCATCAGTAACTGAAAGGACGTGAATCTGAGCAAACTCCAGGAGAGAGTGGAGGACAGAGGAGCCCGGCGCGCCATGCAGTTCATCGTTCAGTCACTAGGCTGTGTCGCTTACGGTCACTTAAGGTCACCAAGAGCGGGACACCACTTAGCGACTGGGCAACAAACCACTGTGCTTGGATCAACTGCAAACCAAGATGCAAACACCCAGTGTGGTCTCTTGCTCCCAAGGCCTTTACAAACCAGAGTGGAAGGACAAAGTAGATAAGAAGCAAGGGCAAAGATTAGAAGCCCAGAGCTAAGCTAAAACCTAAATGATGGCAACATAAGGACCAAAAAGTAATACTATAACTTCAAAACCTATGTCAACATGAAAATCTGCTAGGGCAAACTGCTGTTCTTTTTCTTCCTAAGGACAAACATGTTCTTTTACAGGCAAATAACAAATATTCATTAAATAAAATAAATATCTTTTTAAGGCTTACTACTATAATACTTTCATGTGATTTTAATTTCATTTTTATAAAAACCCCAGAGACCTGTTATTATATATGATTAAACTGTATTCTCAGTTTATCTTCTATCCATTTTATCCCACTGACAGTGCCAAATGTGATATTCCAATATACTAGAAATCAGACTTTTTTCCAGTAACATTTAAAAGTTAAACCTATAACCAGTATTTGTTTTATCATAATTATCTGATTTTTATTTAATTTCCTACTTTTTAGTAAAGGAAATAAGATTTTTTGAAAGATGGTTTTACATATATCCCTAGAGTAATTCTTAAGAGGTAGTTATTCCCACTAAAAAGGTAGAAGAAATGGTGTTTAAGCAACTCTCCAACCTGTTTTACTTAAAAAAAAAAAAAAGTAATAATATAGAATTCAAATTATTTTTCTCATTTTAAATCACACTGGAAACTGACTCATCTCTGGAACTAGTACCCTGCCAATCTGACATGACAACATTCTCTATCAAGATAAACACCACTATCACTAGGTCCAGGAGCAACAGCTGTGATTTTTAAACTTTAAAAATATAAAATAAAAAATAATGTGCTAATGTAAATAAATATCACCTATAAACGTAGAGATAATATTAATTTTAAATTATAAATTTGCTACCATACATCAGATGAATTTTCAACATACAAATATTTAATAATAATTTAATTTTTTTTCCATTTATTTTTATTAGTTGGAGGCTAATTACTTTACAATATTGTAGTGGTTTTTGCCATACATTAACATGAATCATAGCACATTAAAATCTTATAATTTTTCCTTGATTTGAATGAAAACCAAGAAGCAATTTAATTGGTTTCTCTGCCAAGGAAAGTAATACTGATTTCAAAATACATATGTAGGTCATCACAACTTTTAAGAATACAGTTATTCTGTTAAAAGCAGCACAGAATAACAGAAAAAGTCCTTGACTGGGAGACTATTGAATTGAAAGTCTGCCACTCTCTTATCTAGGCTACAACCCAGCAAGGCAATTAACTACGGCAGGATTCAGGTCCCTTATTTGCAGAAAGAGGAAGATGAATAAGATGAGCTGAGAGTTTCACTGAGGTGCCTCAAGGACCACACCAGGGCACCAAAGAGCGTGATGGTTTCAGCTCCACTCAACTCACTCCCTTCTCAAACAAAGCACTTTATTATTTAGCCTCTTCTTACATACATGGCAATTTACATAGTATATCTTTAATTTTAAAAAAAGATTCAGCTGTGTTTTAAAAAACTTGAAAAACTACTAGATCAGAAGTCCTCCAAGATCCCGTCTAAGGCTAACACACAATGAAATTATCTTACATACTGGAGCAACACAATTACAGTCACCAAAGAGTCTTAAAGGCTCCTAAAGTGACAGAAAAGGTTTTTATAGCCCTAGGATTGCTGAACAGAACTGGCAGGAAAGCATCTCCAAACCTTGCTGCTGAAACAGCTGACAGGAATGAGAACTGTGACAAGCTCAGCTGTCATACACTGCCGCTAAGAGAAATCAATAAGATAAAACTCAAACTTACATGCAGGTACAGGCAAACACTGGCTTGCACATCAAGATGGTAAGACTCCATGTGTGCATGCTCAGTTGTGTCTGACTCTTTGCAACCCCATGGATTATAATCCACCAGGCTCCTCTGTCCATGGGATTATCCAGGCAAGAATACTGGAATGGGTTGCCATTTCCTCCTCCAAGGGATCTTCCTGACCCAGGGATTGAACAGGAGTCCCCTGCAGTGGCAGATGAATTCTTTACCATTGAGCCACCTGGGAAGCCCCAATAGGCTCCATCTGTTCAGTTCAGTTCAGTTCAGTCACTCAGTCGTGTTCAGCTCTTTGCAACCCCATGGACTGCAGCACACCAGGCTTCCCTGTCCATCACCAACTCCTGGAGCTTACTCAAACTCATATCCATTGAGTCGGTGATGCCATCCAACCATCTCATCCTCTGTCATCATCCCCTTCTCCTCCTGCTTTCTATCTTTCCCACCACCAGGGTCTTTTCCAAGGAGTCAGTTCTTCGCATGAGGTGGCCAAAGTATTGGGGTTTCAGCTTCAGCATCAGTCCTTCCAATGAATATTCAGGACTGATTTCCTTTAGGATTGACTGGTTTGATCTCCTTGCTGTCCAAGGGACTCTCAAGAGTCTTCTCCAACACCACAGTTCAAAAACATCAGTTCTTTGGCACTCAGCTTTCTTTATGGTCCAACTCTCCCATTCATACATGACTACTGGAAAAACCATAACCTTGACTAGATGGACCTTTGTTGGCAAAGTAATGTCTCTGCTTTTTAATATGCTGTCTAGGTTGGTCAATAGCTTTTCTCCCAAGGAGCACCTTTTAATTTCATGGGTACAGTCACCATCTGCAGTGATTTTGGAGTCCAAAAAAATAACATCTGTCACTGTTTCCATTGTTTCCCCAATCCCCATCTATCTGCCATGAAGTGATGGGACCAGATGCCATGACATTAGTTTTCTAGATGTTGAGTTTTAAGCCAACTTTCTCACTCTCCTCTATCACTTTCATCAAGAGGCTCTTTAGTTCTTCTTCACTTTCTGCCATAAAGGTGGTGTCATCTGCATACCTGAGGTTATTGATATTTCTCCCGCCAATCTTGATTCCAGCTTGTGCTTCATCCAGCCCAGTGTTTCTCATGATGTACTCTGCATGTAAGTTAAATAAGCATGGTGACAATATACAGCCTTGATGTACTCCTTTCCCAATCTGGAACCAGTCTGTTCTTCCATGTCCAGTTCTTCATAGTCAACAAAAGAGTCCAAAATGCAGAACTTGGACGCAATCTCAAAAATGACAGAATGATCTCTGTTCATTTCCAAGGCAAACCATTCAATATCACAGCAACCCAAGTCTATGCCCCAATCAGTAATGCTGAAGAAGCTGAAACTGAACAGTTCTATGAAGACCTACAAGTTCTTCTAGAAGTAACACCCCAAAAAGATTTCCTTTTCATTATAGGGGACTGGAATGCACAAGTAGGAAATCAAGAGATACCTGGAGTAACAGGCAAATTTGGCCTTGGAGTACAAAACAAAGCAGGTCAAAGGCTAACAGAGTTGTGCCAAGAGAACGGACTCATCATAGCAAACACCCTCTTCCAACAGCACATGGACAAACAAAAGACTACACAAGGACATCATCAGATGGTCAACACCGAAATCAGATTGATTATATTCTTTGCAGCCAAAGATGGAGAGGCTCTATACAGTCAGCAAAAACAAGACTGGGAGCTGACTGTGGCTCAGATCATGAACTCCTTATTGCCAAATTCAGACGTAAATTGAACAAAGTAGGGAAAACCACCAGACCATTCAGGTATGACCTAAATCAAATCCCTTAATGATTATACAATGGAAGTGACAAACAGATTCAAGGGATCAGATCTGATAGAGTGCCCGAAGAACTATGGATGGAGGTTTGTGACGTTGTACAACAGACTCCATAATATGTGTTTATTCACATGCCTGGGTGGATAGCTAACAAACTAGTTACCAAGTGTCTGTGTGCAATCTAGTTAACTTTTAAAAAATGCTAGACCTATTAAATTCATTTAAGACAAAGAGGGAGGCAGCACTGACCAAAGAATCCTCTATGGCACAGGACTTTATCACCCACCAAATACAGATGTTTTTATTAGTGCTCTATAAGAAAAGGTGCTCCAAGAATTGGTTCTATGGTAGAGTATATCTGAAAGAACAAACATGCAAAGAGTAAGTTCAGGAATGCTCAGAAAGAACAATAAGGGCAGGGACTTGTCCTAGCATTAATTACAATATATTAGAAAGCAAGCTAATGAAAAACTAGGAGTGCTGCAGTAATAGGGCAGAGGATAAAGCTTGAAGAATGAGAACTGGGATCAAGAGGGAAAGGCATGTTACTCAGTAAATGGCTGTGCATGTGTGCTCAGTCATGTCCAACTCTTTGCGATCCCATTAGGCTCCTCTGTCCATGGAATTTTCTGGGCAAGATTACTGGAGTGGGTTGCTATTTCCTTCTCAAGGGGATCTTCCCAACCCAGGGACCCATGTCTCTTGTGTCTCCTGCAACGGCAGGCAGATTCCTTACTACTGCGCCACCTGGGATCCCCTAGAATACCTGACTGAGTAAATGGTACAAGCGGACAACCAGCCATTTAGGATTTTTAAAAAAGAAATTAAACAAGCTCCAACACAGAAGGGTGATGTGTATGACAGAAAAGCGCCAACAAATACAGCCAAGGATGTATTTTCTTTAATGGCAGATGCTGCTGAAACTTGTCTGAAAAGGCAGTACCACACAAAGCAGAATTCAGAGCAACATACTCCCAGGTGGAAGCTTCCCAGGTCAGCAACATATTCCATGAGAACATACAGGGAGACAGCTATCCCACTTTCCAAGCGAGAGAAGCATGCAGCCCCCTGTTCTTAGGGGGTCTCTGTGCCATTCTGGACGCTCCTATTCTGGAGACACAACCATATGTTTGCTGCTGACCAGGTCTAAGCAATAACTTGTTCAAAAGAGCTCTAGGACTTTCCAGAATGACTAATGCAAGACCAGGTAAGCTGCAGATCAATTTCCCAGGCTTCCTAGATAAGTGACTATCAGGTCTCAGGACCAGGCCTCAGTCTGCCTAAGGACTCTTCCTCTAAGATTCCCATCTCATTCCTTACATTAGATAACTTCCAATCAGATTAAAGATTTAAATATAAGAATATCAGTAATAATAATTCTAATGTTTAAAAAAAAAAAGCTCTGAGAAAAGCATGAGTAACAACACATTTGAAAAATGGGCAAAGAATATGAAGATAATTCAAAAGAGGGCAAAACACAATGGCAAATATAGGTAGGAAGACACCATAATTCTCAATTAATATAAATGTATTTCCAAAATAAGAGGGAGAAAGAGAGAGAGAGAACTGGAGCACAAAATCAATTCAATGAAATCCTAGGGCACATACATGCTGCCTACAAGACGCGTGTTCCCTGCCTGCCTTTGGGGCACTCACTCATAGGCACGGGTGCATCAGAAACCCAGCAGGGCTTAACTGCATGCTTATGTCAGGGCTTACCTGTACGCTGAGGAGCTGCACCGTGCAAAGGTCTGCCGTCAGGTCACTGTAACAGGGTGAACTCTGAATCAAGGCGCTAACTGTGTTTAATTATATAATTTTGAGCTGCTCAAATTTAGTTCTATAAAATGTATAGAACAATACCAAGGGTGACTGACAGGAAGCAAGGAAAGAACACCTCTATTCATAACTGACTTATTCTTAGTCCTAACCACAACTGATGAGCCAAATGTGAGACCTTCTTAAAACCCAGGTAGTGATGAACGAAATTCTAGGACTATCATAAGGGTTTTTTTTCAAAGAATAAATAACGAAACGACCCACACAAGCATAAAAACATACAACCAAGTGAACAATGAAGGATAAAGAAAAGTAATAGCCACCACAAAATTATAAAATAACTTTCTTTTTAAATATATCTGATTAACAATGCCAGCAAATGGCATTACACTCAAGACAGAATTTCTCACTAATCTATCTGATGCACCCTCTTTAAGGGAAGATTGGACAAAAAAGATTTGGTAGTACAATGGAAAGATTTCACATCAATTTTTCAGTTAGAGGCCTCTTACATAGTATGTGATCCGCTGTGGTCCCTGATCCCTGGTTAAGAGTATATGACTTTTACTTTTAAAACAGACCAACTTGAGGCATAAGTTCTCTTCATGCTGCAGAACCACCACTGTCTCAAATTCACTTTGCTTGCTTCCAACAAATTTTACACTAGGAAAATATTTATCACCTTCTATTAAAAGCTGATTTTCACTTCATTTCCTTCTAGCATTAATCTATATGTATACACATGTATATAACAATATACATAAATCTGGCATACTTTTTTTCCTTCCACAGACATTTGATAAACAAATTCCTATATGTGTATTTTTATCCCTCTCTTAGAAAAAACAAATAACTTTATTTTAGGATTTTTATTTAGGATAGTTTAAGATTTACAAAACCAAGGAAGAGTCCCCATAATTTTTTCACACACCCAGTTTCCACTATTATTAACATCTAACATTCAGTTCAGTTCAGTCGCTCAGTGGCGTCCGACTCTGCAACCCCCATGAATCGCAGCACGCCAGGCCTCCCTGTCCATCACGAACTCCCAGAGTTTCCTCAAACTCATGTCCATATGGTACAATTGTTCTAATTCAATCAACATTACTATTAACTGAGGTCTATACTTTATTCAGACTGCATTAATTTTTAGGTATCCTTTTTAGGTGTCCTTTTTCTGTTCCAAGATTCCATCTAGGGTGTCACATTAAAGTTGTCACGGCTCCCTAGGCTGTTAGTGGGTATGACAATTTCTCAAACTTTACTTATTCTTGATGACCTTGACGAGTGTTTTGTTTTATTTTAGGGCTTCCCTCATAGTTCAGCTGGTAGAGAATCCACCTGCAATGCAGGAGATCTGGGTTCGATTCCTGGGTTGGGAAGATCTCCTGGAGAAGGGAAAGGCTACCCACTCCAGTATTCTGGCCTGGAGAATTCCATAGACTGTAGAGTCCATGGGGTCACAAAGAGTTGGACACAACTGAGCGACTTTCACTTTCTTTCACTTTCATGGGTTTTTTAAATGTGTGAGCTTTTAATGTAACCTAGTTTTGTAAGTTCCCTTCAGTAGTGCTATATAATCTTTATCTGCCCAAACATTTATATATCTTTGTGTAGTCTGTAATCACAGTATTCATGTATTTTATACTCTTCCCTTTACATTTCCTCTTAGAATGACTACCAATAAAAAGACAAGATATAACAAATGTTGGAGAGGATATGAAAAAAAGGAAACCCTTGTACACTGTTGGTGGGACTGTAAACTGGAACAGTCACTATGGAAAATAGTATGGAGATTCCTCAAAAAATTAAGAATAGAATTACCGTACGACCATACTATAGTTACACTGACCAGGTTAATTTTGGAGGAATCTGATGGGTACTAAATTGTTATCTTGTTTTCATCTGCATTTCCCTGAAGCAAACTGAAAAAGATTTATCTAGAATATGGATCCTGCTGAAAAGTCACCAAGTCAACCACTGGATGCAGCAACACAGACGTCCTGTTGCTTTGACAAGGGGGGTGGGGGGGACACGCCAGACTACAACTGATTAAGGAAAAGACTGAAGGAGAGAAATGAGGAACAGCAAGTACAGGCAAACCTTCTGAGTTTTGATACAAGGAAGAGCAAAGGACTAGGGCAGTAGGCAGAAAAGTGGAATCAAAGGAAAACAGTTTGGGTTTTCAGAGTTTTTAGGATGGGAGAAATGACTGCTAGTAGAAATGACCTGGTCAAGTCAAACACTGATGAGGCAGAGGTATGAACAGAGAACTGATGGAGAGACTCCTTGAGTGCGCATGAGAGGACAGACATTACCATAAGCAAACACATGCAGTACTTCTAAACTAAAAACACAGAACACTGATGAAAGAAATCAAAGAAGATCTAAATAAATAGGCAGACATACCATATTTACAGACTGGAAGACCAAAAATGGTTAAGATGTCAATTTTCCCCACAAGGGATGTAAGGCAAGTCCTATTAAAATCCCAGCAAGATGTTCTGTATGTATAGATAACACTATTCTATTAATAAAACTTATATGCAGGGTTTCCCAGGTAGTTCAGTGGTAAAGTGGAGACACAGGAGACGCAGGTTCAGTCTCTGAGTTGGGAAGATACCCTGGAGGAGGGAATGACAACCCACTCCAGTATTCTTGCCAGGAAAATCCCATGGACAGAGGAGCCTGGTGGGCTACAGTCTATGGAGTCGCAGTGAGTCGGATACAACCAAGCGCAAACACAAAATTTATATAGAAAGGCAACTAAAACAGCTAAAATAATTTCAAAAACAAAAAAAGAAATTGTACAAAGCAACAGTCTATTCAATTCAAGACCTAGTACATAGCTCCAACAATCAAGACTGTGTAGTACTGGGTGAGAGATAGATACATAGATCAATGAAATAGAACCCAGAAACCAGAAATGAAAACATACAAATATGCTCTCCTGATTTCTGACAATAATATAAAAGCAATTCAATGGAGGGATGATAAACTTTTCAATAAATGGGGCTAGAGCAGCTGGACATTTATGGGGGGGGGGGGACGTTCAACCTAATTTTCACATGTCATGCAAAAAAACCCTCAAAATTTATCCTGAACTTAAATATAAATGTTACAAGTAAAACCATAAACTGTTTAAACAAGAAAAAAAACCTATTGGATCTATCGCTAGGCAAAGAGATCTCAAACTTGACATCAAAAATACAATCCATAGAACGAAAAATTTATAAACTGAAGTTAATCAAAATTTAAATATATATATGCTTTGAGAAAGACCCAGTTATGAGAATGAATAGACAACCTACCCTGGTGGTTCAGATGGTAAAGGGTTTGCCTGCAACGCAGGAGAACCGGGTTCAATCCCTAGGTCAGGAAGATCCCCTGCAGAAGGGACTGGCAACCCACTCCAGGATTCTTGTCTGGAGAATCCCTGGTGGGCTACAGTCCACGGGGTCACAAAGAGTTGGACACGACTGAGCGACTTCCACTTTCAAGTTAATCAAACTTTCACAAACAAGCTACAGGCTGAGAGAAAATATTTGCAAACTATAACAAAAAACTATTGCCTAGGAAATTAAAAACAAACAAAAAAAATCTTCTCAAAACTCAAGAGTAAAACAATTCTTTAAAAACCGGAAAAAGACACTGTCATGGGCTGAACTGTGTCCCCCCCACATCCATCTGCTGAAGCCCTAACTGGGCAAGTTAAAATGACGTCATCAAGGAGGGCCCTAATCCAGTGTGACTGGCGTCCTTGGCGCTAGTCGCTCGGTCTACCCGACTCTTTGCGACACCATGGACTGTAGGCTCCTCTGTCCATGATCCCATGGACATGCCAGGCTCCTCTGCCCATGAGATGCTCCAGGGAGGATACCAGAATGGGTTGTCATTTCCTGCTCCAGGGAGAAAATCTGGACATGCCGACACCAGAGATGCATATACACAGAGAAACAGACGCGCTGCGGACACAGCAAGAGGGCTGCCATCTGCTAAGCAGAGGGACACCTCAGGAGAAACCACACCTGCCGACCTCACTCTTGGACTCCGTGCTTCCAGAACTAATAAATGAGAAAATAAATTTCCATTATTTAAGACATTTCATATGTGATATTTTGTCACGGCGGCTCCAACAAACTAACACAGACATGAAGAAACATTTAACCCAGGAAGGTACAGATGGCAAGTGAGCACATGAAAACAAAGTCAGCATCGTCGGCGGTTAGGGAAATGTAAATTAATGACATCAAGACTTAACACCACATACCTATTAAAATGGGCTAAAATTAAGAAGTGACAACACCAAATGCTGCAAAGGAGGCAGAGAGATCAGATTACTCATACACCACTGAGTTGGTTGGAATGTAAAACGTACAGCCACTCCAGAAAACAGTCTGGCAGTCTCTTAAAAATTTTAACAAACAACTATCATATGGCCCATTAACAGTACTCTTAGGTATTTATCCTAGAGAAATGAAAAACTTACGTTTACACAGGAACTTTACACAAATACTTAAAGCAGCTTTATTTATAATAACCCCAAACTGGAAACAATGTGGATGTATATCCACATAAGTGAAGTGAAGTGAAGTCGCTCAGTCGTGTCTGACTCTTTGCGACCCCTCATGGACTGCAGCCTATCAGGCTCCTCCGTCCATAGGATTTTTCGGGCCAGAGTACTGGAGTGGGTTGCCATTTCCTTCTCCAGGGGATCTTCCCGACCCAGGGATCAAACCTGGGTCTCGGATCGACCCGGGTCTCCTGCGTTGCAGGCAGATGCTTTGCCCTCTAAGCCACCAGGGATTTAGTAATAAGAAGGAATGAACTACTGATATATGCTAAAACCTGGATGAATCTCCAAACTGTTATGCTAAATGAAAAAAGCCAGTCTCACATGGATACACACATGATTTCATTTAAAAAACATTCTTAAAATTACAAAATTATAGAAATGGGAGAATAGATTGGTATGGGTATACAAAGGCAGTATGAAAGATATGGCAGTATGGTGATAAAATATCCTGTAACTTCACTGATTCAATATCAGTCTCTTGGATGTGGTATTATAATTTTGCAAAGTGTTACCGTTTGAAAAACCTGGATAAAAGGGTACACAGGATCTCTCTGCATTTTTTCTTGCAACAATATGTGAATCTATAATTATGTCCATATAAGAATGTTTTAATTCAAAGAAAATTAACTTAAACATTTAAAATGTGTAATTCATAACTATACAGACCAGTGTTGTCCCATAGAACTTTCTGCAATTACTGATATATTCTATATTTCTGTGCTATCTGTAATAGTAGTCACTAGCCACACATGTCTAATAAAATACTGAAAATGTGGCTAATATAACTGAAAAGCTCAAATTTTTAATCAGTTTAAATAGTCACAAGCCATTGGTGGCTACCAGACTGGATAAGGCAGATCTAGATATTATAAAGAATGGGAAAGATCATTATGTGCTAAGATGAAACTACGGCAAAAGTGTATTCAGAAAAAGTGTAAATTTTATAACACTGTATGATACCAATAGGGTTTCCCAGGTAGCACAGTGGTAAAGAATTCATCTGCCAATGCAGGAGATGTTAAGAGTCACAGGTACAGAGTCAGGAAGATCCCCTGGAGGAGGAAATGGCAATCCACTTCAGTATTCTTGCCTGGGAAATCCTATGGTTAAAGGAGCCGGGTGGGCTACAGTCCATGGGGCTGTAGAATTGGACCCCACTTAGCAAGTAAACAACAACATTCAATTATCCACAGGAAAAAGGAGACAAGTAAGGAAAAAACAAGTATTATAGCAAGTGTTAAATCAGAAAGCAAAACTTCCTCAGAAAATGATGCCTACATTTTATTCATATTATAAAAATTACAGAATTATGAATGAAGATTAATGCATATTTATAATTACAGTGAAGGGAGATAAAATCTCCAAGGTAGAAACAAATTCAACAACGGTGAGCAATCTCTCTCTCATAATCTTGAACAGCAGAAAGGGAAGACTATAAAACAAGTAACAGCTAACTCTGTGCCAACTGCTATTCTAAACTTTACAGGTAGGATTCCTCAGAATCAAAGATGCTGTTGACTGTAAGATGCACATTGTTGTTCGTTGTTCAGTCATTAAATCATGTCTGACTCTGCCACCCAATGGACTGCAACATACCAGGCTGCCCTGTGCTTCACCATCTCCCTGACTTTGCTCAAACTCATGTCCATTGAGTTGATGATGCCATCCAACCATCTCAATTCTCTGCTACCCCTTTCTCCTGCCCTCAATCTTTCCTAGCATCAGGGTCTTTTCCAATGGGTTGGCTATTCGATCAGGGTTGGGGCCAAAGTACTGGAGCTTCAGCTTCAGCATCAGTCCTTCCAATGAATATTCAGGGTTGATTTCCTTTAGAACTGACTGGTTTGATCTCCTTGTTGTCCAAGGGACTCTCAAGAGTCTTCTCCAATACCACAGTTCGAAAGCATCAGTTCTTCGGCGTTCAACCTTCTTCATGGCCCAACTCTCACATCCATACATGACTACTGGAAAAACCACAGTTTTGACTAGACGGACATTTGTCGGCCAAGTAATGTCTCTGCTTTTTAATACACTGTCTAGTTTTGTCATAATTTTTCTTCCAAGGAGCAAGCGTCTTTTAACATCATAGATGTGGTCACCATCCGCAGTGATTTTGGAGACCAAGAAAATAATATCTACCACTGTTTCCATTGTTTCCCCAATCTATTTGCCATGAAGTGAAGGCACGGGATGCCATGATCTTAAGTCTCTGAATGTTGAGTTTTAAGCCAGTTTTTTCACTCTCTTCTTTCACCTTAATCAAGAAGCTCTTTAATCCCTCCTTGCTTTTTTGCCGTTAGGGTAGCATTATCTGCATATCTGAGGTTGATATTTCTCCCAGCAATCTTGATTCCAGCTTGTGATGCAAACACAAGATGCACATAGTACTGTAGTATTTAATACTGAAAAAAAATCCATGTGTAAGTAGATCCACATAGTTCAAGCCCATGTGTTCAAGGATCAACTGTACATGACATTATGATAAAGGGATAACTATGGAAACAGCAAAAAGATCAGAGGTTGCCAGAGTTAGCAGAGAGGGAGGGATGAGTAGTCAGAACACAGAGCATTTTTAGGGTAATGGAACTCTTCTCTATGATACTTTAATAGTAGGTACATGTCATTACTCATTTGTCAAAACCCATATTAAAACCCAGAAGAGAACCCAAAGTGAAGTACAGATTTCGGATGATAACAATGTGTCAGCGCAGGTTCACTGACTGTAACAAACATGCCACCTCTGGTGCACGTTGTTGACACCTGGTATGTGGGAATTCTCTGTACTTTCTGCTCAGTGTTGCTGCGAACCTCAAGCTGTCTAAAAATTAATCTATTAAAAATATTTCTTATAATATCAGGGACATTCACCGTCACAGCCAGCTATTCAATCAACTCTATCATCACTATCACACGCTGCTGCACAATACTAAAGGGGCAACTGGATTTAAGCAGCTTGAACCCGAATTCAAATTCAGTTCTGCTACTTACCACCCAGTTACCCTCTTTATGCCTCAATCCTCTCCTTTGTAAAAGATGTATTTCAAAAGGTATGGGAATTAAATGAATGAACATATATGCAAAACTGCTTAGGACAGTGGCTAGCTCATAGTTATAATTTGATAACTGTTAGCAATTACATTTGTGATTATCAGAAGACTGAGGATCTTAGTCTTGAAAAGCACACAATACAATGCTTTATACCTTAAATCTCAAATTAGCATCCTTCTTCCTTCTTGTGCAAAAAAAAAAAAAGTAATAAAATTTTCCCACATATCAAGTGTGTATCAGAGAGGGCAGGAGAAAGTATGGGATTGTTTACAGCATCACCTCTGAAAGTTTTTCAAAACATACATACCACAAACCCAAATACTAAATTAGAAACTTTGAAATGTGTATACGGAAGCATGTGTATTCTAACAAAGTCCTCCATAATACACACGCACAGACACACACATTCTTATTTTACCCAACCCATCTCCCAAGCTGATGGGAGATGAAGTTATTGCATACCAGCAGTGAATGGAACTTAATGCACTGAAATAGCAAAGATTTTAACATAAATTTCTTGGAGTTCTTACACATTATCTAGGTTGGGGCTGGCAAATAGAGCCTATAATTCAAATCTGGCCCAGCATTTAATTTTATATATAAAGTTTTATTGAAACACACTCATTCATTCCCATACTGCCTACAACTGTTTCCATACAATCACCACTGAGCTGAGTCACTGCTCCAGAGACTACACAGTCCACAAACTTGAAAATGCTTTCTATCTGGCCTTTACAGAGAACGTTTCCCAACCGTAGTCTGGATTATTCATGCAGAATGCTATTCAGTAGCTCAACTAGAACATTTACTGTTAACAATGAGTGCAGTGTAATTACAGAGTCCCAAAGTACGTAAAAAACTAGAAGACCGGAACAAAGCAAATAAACGGTCTTCACATTAAGAGCAGAGAGCACAGAAACAGTCTCCCTGGAGCATTCCTTCTTTAAGGAAACTGTTTCTCCTCCGCTTCCAAGCAGGAAATCTTGGCCAAGTTTAGGCTCTCTCCCATGGTCACAGGAGTGGGCACATAAACTAAATCAGGACGACCTGATTCCACTTCCCAGTGTGGCATGAGGAAAAGACACGCAGTCCCTCTCTAATAGTTGAGATTTTAGATATAATGCTGGCATCCATGTCCCCTCTGCAGAGAACACAGAAGCTACTCTGCATAAGGAGAAAATGAAGCTGAAAGGCAGAGATGAGACGAGAGAGAAGACTGTCTTGGTGACATTCTCGGCTCAGGTTCCAGGTATCCTTGAGCCCAGCTGCATCGCTGGCATGCCAAGTGTGGGCTATGTGAACGAGTAAATTCCCTTTTATGCCCAAGGAGATTTTTAAAAGGCTGGTGACATTTGCAGTTCAAGGACTCTAACTAACATGACAAGCAACTTCTTCATTCACAGAATGGTTTGTTCATTCAATCATTCATTCATTCATTCATTTATTTTAACAAGAATGAGAATAGTTCTGGTCACCAATTTTGTTCATCCTTCATCAAATCTTTCATAAATTAATAGATATTCATAATTAGAAAGTTATTCTAAAAAACTGAACTAGGGTACAGTAACTTCTCAACCATTAGTTATTATTTCTCAGTTGATTGTTCCTAGTATAAAACAACTGAGAAAAAAAAATAAGTTATCTGACATAGGTACAAAAAACCCTTCAGGTATACTTAGCCCTACTGTTTCGATCTCCTCAACAATAACTGTCGATAATCAGAAAGATGAGCCTAAGACACTATAATATTCTGATTTATCAAAGAAAGATTCTATCATATTTAATATGTATTAACCCTAGAAAGTCAAAGTAATTCATTTGGCAAATCTTCAACAACTGAGGCAAAAACAAAAAATATTTTGTTAACCCTCTATAATTCAGGAAATTAAGCTTTTCATAATATCTCACAGAAAGCTCAAGTTTCACTCCACTTTTAAATTAGCTGCCTATAGCTCCATTTTAAGGAGAATTTAACAGAAGACATCATCCTACAAATGTATAATTATTGCATGGGGTGAGAATTTTACCTGCATATTTTGTAAATACAACACTGCCTTCAATCAATTTTTTAAACTTCACAGTTTAAACTATTTGATATCTTATTCTTAAATTACCTATCTGTAATAGAATCTAATCATAAAATAATATTAGAAATAGATGATGCTTTGAAAGCACATTTCACATAACCTTGATATTGAAACATCTTTTAGGATTACGTGCCTGTTGGGAGTTCTGTTAAAAGCACACCACATCAAGACACCGTAAATGACTAACCAACCCTCAGACACCCTTAAAGACACTCTTCAGAGGAAAGGCGGTCCACAATGCATTTAAAGATTTTAAAAAAAATACACACACACACAGGTGCACCTTCATCTATCCAGAGGGACCTGAAGGCTGCCAATTCATCTTTTGTTATTTTAGAATGACTTACTCTGTGGCCTATCAAAGCATGAAGACCATACTGAGCTTTTCAATAAACACTCCTAGATCAAAGCACACATCTTTAAGAAAACTGTTGTTGTTTAGTCACTAAGTCATGTCCAGCTCTTTTGTGACCCCATGGACTATAGTGCACCACGCTCCTCTGTCCATGGGATTTCCCAGCAAGAATACTGGAGTGGGTTGCCATTTCCTTTTACAGGGGATCTTCCCAATCCAGGGATTGAAGCCCATGTCTCCTGCTTGCCAGGCGGATTCTTTACCAACTGAGCCACCTGGGAAGCCCTTGGTGTTGGTTTAGTTGCTAAGTCATGTCCAACTCTTTGTGAGCCCATTGACTATATAGCCCGCCAGGCTCCTCTGTCCATGGGATTCTCCAGGCAAGAATATTGGAACAGGTTGCCATTTCCTTCTCCAGGGGATCTTCCCAACTCAGGGATCAAATCCGGGACCCCTGTATTGTAGGCAGATTTTTAACCAACTGAGCTATGAGAGAATGGGAAGCCCTTAAGAAAATTAAATACTGCAAAAAAAAGTTTATAATAAAAAGCTGCCTGCCCATCTGCTCTTCAAACCCCAGACAACCAATTTTCGTTCTTAGCTACTTACTCAGCTGTCTCAATATCTAATACATGTATACTACTCTTGCCTGAGATGTTACTACCTTATCACAGCATTATCAGCTAACATGCATTGTGTTATTAAGTGCCAGACACAGAACTTCATATATGTTTTCTCATTTAATCTTCACAGCAGCTCCATGATGTAGGGGCTATTATATCCCCATTTTAGTCTGGGAAACTGGAACACAGTACTCTGGAACTTGCCCAGAGTCACATGGGTAGTAAGTGGAAAACTAGGATTTGAACTGAAGCACTTGCAACCTATACATTCCTACATTTACCTACTGAACAGCCCACTCTTAATAAAAATTTTTGGGATAAGTCTCACAAATTAAATAAAAACAGTGATCAAAACAGTAAAATGGCACTTCTCACAATCGAATGTAATTTTTTTGTTCCGCACATCAGTAATTTTCAACTTTGGCTTTGCCACAGTTCATGAGGTGACCAATTGGTTGCATTTTCATTTTATATATATTGACTCAGTGGTTACTATGCTTAAGGTATAGTATTTTAAAATATAAATTACAAGTATATGGCCTACAGCTGAATTTTTGCTGAATAAAAAAAGGGATTAGATTCTTAAGACTGACAGAAAGACCTGTTTTGAAGGGAAAGAGTGTGCCAGTAACCTATTAGAAAAAGAAAAGCAATTTTCAGTACTTCAGTTTAATACTCTAAATAAACAAAGAAAAAATGAGACATGCATATACACAAGTGTAATGTGAAGCAAAAAAAAGTTAGCATTAAAAAAAAAGGAGACACTAGAAAAAAGGCAGTAACAGAAGGTTTGAAATTGAGGGGGGGTGGAAAGGAAGCAATCAAGAGATGAAAGTTCTACGTAATCTAGGCAATCCAGTTCAAAGCTCTAAGTCAGCTCTTGCTGAAACAGAGAGCCCTTAAAATAATGCTCTGACTGAAGGAGATATCATGGCCTCATTATACGAAAGAGCAGAGATGGCTTACTGAAGATATACTGGCAAGTGAAATGGAAGGCTGGTGACAGACAGCAAGTCAGCTGGATCTGGAGACCAACATACGGTATCCATCTCTCCGCTCTAGATGACAGGAATCCAAACTTACTAACTGGCTACACTTCTCCTTTCAGCACTTGGTTTCGGCGATCTTCCCAACTAGGCCATTAACCTCTGGACAGCTGAAGCTATTTATTTCATTTTCACCCATAAAACCTAGCAGAGGTTGATCTGCAGAGGATCATCTAGCAGAGAGATGATCAAGCCTATCAACCTTGAAAAAATCACAACTTACGTCAGAACACTAAAGTTTGACGAAATCTGAAGACAGCACCTAGTCTAGCCTCTTTATCTTAAAAGCAAAGAAACAAAGTATAGTTTAAATGTCCACTAGCCTAAAGTAGGAGAGCTGGGATTAGCACCCTAATCCCCTGATCATCAGTTTATCTTTTTCCAAATAGCCTCTAATTTTTTCCACTACAATAAAAGTCTATCTCATCAGAAAACAAAAGTCAACAGCATCAGTACTCTCTTTACATCAGGGACCAGCGCCCTTTAGATTTGGTTGGCAATCTATGTGCCTAGATCTGCCATGACTGCTTTATAAATGTTATTCTACTTAATACTCACAAGGACTCTAAGAGGTAGGTATTATTAACCTAATTTCACAAAACCATAAAATGTAATTTGACCATGATGATAGTAAGAGGCAGAATCTAGATTTTCCATTTGTCACTAGTCTTGGCTCTTAACCAGTATCCTATACTGTTTCACATTGACTTTATCACAAATATCCTGAAGTCTCAAGATAATGAAATGACTTACTAAATGAATGGATTATTTAATTAACTGAAAAGTAAGGTTCTCTCACAGCAAATACTTCCAAAACGGAGGGTTCATTGTTCATCTAGTTACATAATCCCCTAAGAAAGGTTTTAACAGTGAGCATCTGCATACTAACAGATTTAAGGAATAGATAATGTCTTTACCTCACAAATGATCTATTCAACAAATAGAAACAATTTTTGTGACACAGTGCTAAATTTGAACATAAAAAGTAAAATAAACTTGTTCCTGCAAGATCTTATTCCATTAAATTAAAATCCAAACAAGTTTTTTTTTTTTTTTCCAAACAAGTTTCTAAACCATTATCAAAATCAAAATAAATGTATAACACCACTCTCCTGGTTGGAGAGAGGAGAAACATTAGCTGAGCACCTACAATGTGCCAGTTCTTAAAGCTCAACAAAACCTGATCCCTTAAAGCCAAGTGAACTAGGCAGCATTTCCATTTTCTGATGAACAAACTGAGGTTTTAAGAGGTTAAGAACCTGTCTCAGGTCACTTGGCTAATTACTACAAATCCAGAATTGGAACCCAAGTTTGTCTAGCCAAAAGTCTATGTTAACCAAGTTAAAGGTACTATTATCTTATTTGCTCACCAAAGCAAATAAAGGTTTGCTCAGTTTCTTTCCAAAGAAGAATGAAGACGCTGCTTACTTTAACAACAAAAAAGGATACATTATCTCGCTTAATCCTTATTATAGCTTATTAAAATTATTACTTCATCCCATTATTAAAAATCATGAAGCTAAAACTCAGAGAAGTAGCTTGCCCAAGAACACACACAGAATTACCCCAGGTCTATTGTTTAGTTCCTAAGTCATGTCCAGCTCTTTATAACCCCATGAACTGCAGCATGCCAAGCTTCCCTGTCCTTCACCATCTCACAGAGTTTGCTCAGACTCATGTCCACTGAGTGGGTGATGCCATTCAACCACCTCTGTCGCCCCCTTCTTCTTTTGCCTTCAATCTTTATCAATGTGTCGGCTCTTCGCATACCAGGTGTGAATGCAAAACTAACCACAGGAAAAATGCAGAAAGACCATAGCTCTGGTATTAACAGTTATGAGCTTAAGACTCAAAATATCTAAACTAAGCAAACCCCATGTTTGTCAAGTAAAAAGGAATGGTAGCTATCCTGCATTTCAACTTTCACTTTCACTGATGAGGAAGTTGATTTTCCAGTTAAGAGTCTATTAAATGGCAACCTGAAGCCTGGTCTCTGAATTTCAAGCCTACAGGCCATTCCATCACACCAAGCAATCTCTGGATTTGTCGCCTGTTGAAATTATTCCTGAAGTACCAAACAATGAACTACTTCACAAAGCAAAAGTTTGAGAGAAGAGTTATGTTAAAATACACAGAATCAATATTTATGTATTTAAAAATACTTTCAGAGGAATAGGTGATTAGAAATATTTCTTAGCAACATTTTCAGTGCATCTTCTGAAAGCTTCGTCTATTTCTTGATATAATTTTAGGGCCTGAAGCCTGAACTAAAAGAGAGATGTCTCCAATGCCAATTCTGAGAATTTTTTTTTACCATCTGGTCAAAAAAGAACGTTTAGTTTTATTGTACAGCTCTGTTAGAAATCCAGAGTAGCCTTTTCACTGAGAGTGGCCCAGGTATACACCTAAGGAACTGTCCCACTGTTTTTGATAAGTCAAAGTGACAAATGAGAAGGTAACGAGTATTAGTATATAACACGGGTAAGTGCTTATATTTATATTCTACTAAGTAATATAAGCATGCTATGGGCTTCCCTCCTGGCTCAGTGGTAAGGAATCCACCTGCCAATGCAGGAGAGGTGGGTCCGATCTCTGGGTGGGGAAGATCCCCTGGAGAAGGGAATGGCAACCCACTTCAGTATTCTTGCCTGGAGAATCCCACGGTCAGAGAAGCCTGGCGGTCTACAGTACAAAGGGTTGCAAAAAAGTTTGTACCAGACTGAACCACTAAACAACAAACAATAAACAGGGTATAATCTCAAGTGCAGAAATAAACAATTATTCTAATGCATGATAACCAGTTAAGAGACTTCCATGTTTGTTCATCCTACAACACAGAGACTGTCTTCATCCCTTAAGTTCATAAAAACTATACGAGTTTTTCAGGAAGCTTTGCTGCTGCCCTCCGCACATCACTGTGGGTCATTTAAAACCGAATGTATCAAGAATCGCGTCCAGGCCTGAATGAGCACTACCTCAGCTATAAAACTAATAGTAAACACGTACAGAATGCTCCTGATCCTGGAGCGGAGCACTGTTTACTGTTTACCGGGAAGACACTCATGTGATGGGAAAACGTGTTGCACTATCCTCTTCTGGCTCCTGCCCCCCGAAAAAACAAGATACTCTGACAAGCTAATGTGAGCGTGGGTTTATTCCCTAAACTTTCGACCTCTCTTTTTAATCGCTTAAGGATAAACGCTAAAATACGGAGATCCGACACAAGGTGCCCGAGGTGCTGCCCATGGCATAACAGGAAGGACATCACTTTGGCCAAGAAACTGTGTTCGTACCCTACACACCTCCAGAGAGCCAAACGCGAAGAACAGACACGACGTTCACTCTGGTGAAGGGAAACAAGAAATCAAAAGCAGACGCGCTTCCTTCTCCCCCCACCCCCGCGGGGAGGCTTGAGAGAACTAGGAGCTCAAGGTGCGGTCCCAAACCAGCACCAGGCCCCCGCGTCCACCGGACCGGCGAGCAGCGCAGCGACAGAGGAGACCCGTCAACACCTCCACCTCTGTCCTCCAGGCACAGCCGGGCCGGCGTCCCAGAGCCCGCCCCGGCCGGGCCCGCCCCGCTATCTCCTCCCCCGTTATCCGCTCACAGCCCGCTCGGGCCTGGATCTGCCTGCCCGCCCTCCCCAACTCCGGCACGCTCCACTGCCCCACACACGCAGGCCACCGCCCAGCCGCGCGTCCCGGGGGCGAAGGGCCGGGGGGACCGGGGGCGAGGACTGCGCTCGGTGCCGTTCCTCACCTCTGGATGGAGAAGGGGCACGCAGCCCGCTTCGCTCTCGTACTCATCCGGGCCGTCCGCCATCTTGGTGTTAAATCCCTCCTCCCGCTGCATGCCGGGAGAAAGCGTTTCACCCTCGCGGGGCTCGGGCGAGGCGGAGGGCGAGCGCGAGGGCGAGCGCGAGCCCCGCTGGAGGCGACGCGGTCGCCGCCGCCTCCTCCCCTTCCCCCCGGGCCGCCCCCTCTGCCCCCTCCCCCTCGGAGCGCGCGGGTCCCTGCGCGCGTGCGCGCGTGTCGGCCGGCCCGCGCGGGAGCGCGCTCTGCTGCACTGCGCCTGGGCCGGCGGGCCTGAGGCTCTGGGCGTGGGCGCCGCCGCGCGGGGGCGGGCCCTGGCCTCCGGCAGCTGTGGGCCACTGGCTGCCGGGGGGCTTCGGCCGCCCCACAAGCCGGTAACCCGGTCCTTCACGTGGGAAAAAAACCTTGCGGCGGCGCAGCCACAAGGGCAGGGCTCCGGAGCCGCGCAGCCGGGACTCGGGGCCCCTGACAGTCGGGATAGCCCACGCCAGCAAATCCCACTGTCCCGATCCGAGCCCCCCGGGACCCGTGCCCAGCGACCTGGGGTGCAGCCATCACCCTGCTCCAGGTACTAGCTTTGGGACGCTCAGGCTTGAATCCAGATGTGCATCGCTCCTGGAAAAAGAAAGACGCACCCCTTCCTCCGCCCTCACAAAGATCGCCCCGCAGTTTATGCCTCCGGGGGGACACGCCGGAAAACACGGGTAAAGCTTGGGATTTCTTCCTGAAGAAGCCTTTTTAAAATGATCCCAATCAGCCCTCACTGGTCTTGAATTAAGAATAACCACATTTAAAATGAACGCCCTCAAAACCCGCACGCCCCCATCTGCTACATTTTAATGTAATCCAGGAATTCAGAACTGAAAATTGAAACGGAATTCGCCTAAATGCGAACCAGAGAAAATGACTAAAGACATTTTTAAACTGATATTAGGACTCCATGGGAGGTAGCGGGGATTGGGTTTTAGAAATGTGCTGATGGCACTGTTATAGAAAGTCTTATTTATTAGCTATTAAAAATAGAAAATCTAAACTGCTCAGAGAACTGTTTAGCAAGAAGCATAATTTCTTAGGGACCCTGATACTAACCTGTCTCGTGTTAAAGCCAAATCAGGAAGAAGCCTGCAATCCGACAGTATCAGATTTATTTGTAATCAGGAGGGAGGGCACTCCAGAGGAAGCTTGGATACCGCTCAGAAAGGTAGGAGAAAGCATCTTCTGTAAGGTTTAGGTTCCCGCCAGAGGAGGTCTGTAGGGTCTGGGTGAGCGGGGATCGGTTCTGGATTGGACGTTGTTTCTGAGGCGGGATTTGGAAAAGAGGGGTAACCGGGGATTGGATGCTGTCAGTGGGAGAGGGCGGCTCAGTAATTGGGTAGTCTAGTAATAAAAGAAAAAAGCAAAGTGTGTCTGGGCATCATTGGCAAGAGAAAAGTATCGCTCAGAGCGGAGTGAATATGGCATCTTACAGACGCTGCATGTCTGGGGGGAAAAAATAGCGTCTCTGTTAACTTTGTGGCTGGTTTTATCAGTGTATCTTCTTCCAGCACAGTTGCTTTTTCTCATTTTGGTCTGAGCTTATTTTCATTCTTTTGGTCCTGGCCCAAACCAAGAATTTTGGTTCTGACTCCTACACCCGTTATGCAGAATTAAATAATTAGGGTTCTGCTTTTGGTGCTCCAGACTGCTTTCAGACACATTTTAACATGGACAGAAATAATTTTCGCTACAATTCAGTTTTCATCTTGTCCCATTGGTGTAGATAAGATCGAATTAGAGAACTAAAGGGAGCTTGTGGAATTTGACATGTGTTTAACTTGGGGATGAGGTGCGGTTACTGACCAGAGTCCTTGGACCCTTTAATCAATAGAAATTGATAAGAGGCCAGGCTTCAGGCAAAGCTTTATTGGGACCCACAGCAGGAGGAAGTGAACTCAAGTAACAAGTGCCCTTGCTTGCTCTCCCAGGAGGTCAGACTGGTTCCTTAAATGGATTAAGTGTTGGGCTGATTGATGAGATGGGCTGGGGGGCAGGGGATTTAGGTGGTCTGCTCACCCCCTTGGTGGTACTGTGTGTAGGGATTATACGAAATACTCTGCTCCCCACAGCATCAAAATGGCAGTTGGTTTGCAGCCTGTTTGTGTCTTATTTTTGACAATTGCCCTAGCTGCAAGCGTAGTTAATTTTAGTCCCTTAGTTTCGCTGTATTCTGCTGCTCCAGGAAACTTGTCCGGGTACACAGGCAAGCAGTCGTCCCGGGTCCCAGTTAGCTCGGTGCTAATGGTGCTCTGGTTCTCTATGCTGGACCCCTGCCCGGTTTCCTGTTCAGGAGGAAATTAAAACAGCGAACTTATAAGAGGGCCTCCCTGGTGACTCAGACGGTAAAGAATCTGCCTGCCACACAGGAGATGTGAGTTCGATCCCTGGGTCTGGGAGATCCCCTGGAGAAGGAAATGACAACCCGCTCCAGTATTCTTGCCTGGGGAATTCCACGGACAGAGCCTGGTGGGCTGCAGTCCATGTGGTCCCAAAGAGTCGGACACAACTGAGCAACTAACACACAGACACGAGGACTTTCATTAGGACAGTCTGGACGTGTGACAACTTACAGGCCTAGACTGTGACCGGCTGCTTTCATAATGCTCCCTGGCAGTGCTGTCCCTGACCTCTTCCCCGAGCCCCTGGCCCATCACTGCAGGGACGGATCCTGATTAGTTTATGTCCCCTAAGGTATCAGATCAGGCTTCCAGGGTGGCTCAGCAGTAAAGAATCCGCCTGCAATGCAGGAGCCACAGGAGACGCGGGTTCGACCCCTGGGTAGCAAAGATCCCCTGGAGGAGGGCATGGCAACCCTCTCCAGTATTCTTGCCTGGAGAATTCCATGTAGAGAAGTCTGGTGGGCTACAGTCCATGGGGTCACCAAAGAGTCAGACACAACTGAAGAAGCTTAACACACATGCAAAGTATTAGATCAGCAACCAGGGGCTCCTCTCTCATTGACTTATTTATACCTAAGAATCAAATTGAGAGTTGGAAATTGAACTAAAGTTGGCTCAGCTGATTTATATTATTTAGGAAACATTCTTCTATCCAGTTTTTTCAGGCTAATCAGACCACCTAGGTTTGAATCCTGTTTCTGTCTTCTTTACTTTCTTCCCTGCATATGAGTCCAGTTTCATTTCTACTCTTAGTTTCTGTGTGAGGACAGAGTATTTCTTCTTCTGTTTACTTTTCCTTTCCTTGAGGAAATGGTGGTGGAGACAAAAGCCCAGCTGAGGCAAGATACAGCCTGCGTGAGAAAACCTGGGTTATGTTATCTTTGCTGAAAGTTTATTCTCATATCTCTTATCTCTTTCCCATAAGGAAATGCCCTGAGACTTCAGATTGTCTCCCCATCTTAGTGAAAGCCCTGGAACTTTCGCTTTCATTGTAAACCTCAGCTCCATGGTTCATGTTCTCTACCTCACCAGACTTTCTTGCAGCTATTTCTAGTAATGTACAGTCCCAAAATGAAACACGAAACCAAACTAGGTTGGTTTCTCTGCCAATTAGTGTGAATCTCAGATATTTGCTATCTTTATCAGTATAGCTTGGGTTAGGTAGGTGGGTGAAAGGGCACAATTAAGAAGTAAGCTCATTCATTCTTCTCTGCTTTGTTTCAGAATATTATGTTCCTTTGTGTCCCTGTCTATTTTTTATTTCTCTTTTTTTTTTAACTTGAGGATATACCACTTTCATTTTTTGATTGCTAAATTGGTGAATTTTCTAGACCTTTTTTTTTTTTAATCAGGTATTAAGGAAGAAAATCTGTAGTGCAGTTTTAATTGACTATCTGGATATTTCAAAAATCCCTCACAGCTGAAAGCTTTCCTCCATCCTCACTCAGCTTTTGATCTGCTAATATAATCAGGTACTCTAGAGCAGGGGTCCCCAGTCTCTAATCTAATGCCTGATGATCTGAGGTGGAGCTGATGTAATAATAATAGAAGTAAAGTACACAATAAATGTCATGTGCTTGAATCATCCCCCTTACCCCGGTCGGTGGAAAAATTGTCTTCCATGAAACTGGACCCTGGTGCCAAAAAGATTGGGAACTGCTATTCTAGAGACTGTTCTCAGATTTCTGAACCTGAGAGTTCCCTGACACCTCCGCCCCTCATTGCTAAGTCTGGGCTCTTTCTACAATTGGTTACCTCATTCATTGCAAAACTTTTTTCTTAATTGCATCCCCTGAGATTGAGCTCAAATTCAACTTTTGGGATACTTGCCGTTAGATTGGTCCATTATGAGAAGACAGTGGGAGCTACAGGTTTCTAAACATACGTACACACAATTTTGTATAAATATTAGAGAGTTCAGGACTTTCTCAGTCAATGGATCCCAGGTTGGAAAAAAAAAGAAAAGAAAAATCCTGATTGTGTTAAATGATGACTCTAGTTCTTGACTAATAACTTTAACCTTTGAAGGACTTTGAGAAGTCATCTAGTTTATCTTAGGTTAAAATAAGATTAAAATAATTCTCAGTAAGTATATGGGCTTCCTTGGCAGCTCAGCAGTAGAGAATCTGCCTGCCAATGCAGGAGACACAGGTTCCATTCCTGGGCTGGGAAGGTCCCCGACAGTAGGAAATGTTAACCAGCTGTTGACTTTTTTTGTGATTATACATACAGTTCAAGTAACACTCCAGTGGATGCTCATTTAACTTGATTTGAGACTCACTGTGGTCTGTTAGTCATCATTACGGAGCTCTGTGGGTGAAGATATTCCGGTTGTCATTCTGGCCTTGCAGCCCATTATCCCAATCATGTCCACTTTCCTTCTGTCGTTTTGGTGCTGCCATCTGGCCCCCACTGTTTTGGGTTCCTATCAGTCCAGATAAGGTTAAGGAGCCCAGTCCCATAACAGCATCTCTTCACTGTGACCCATGATGGATAACTACCACTGAGCTTCTTGGAGATGTCAATGGTACCCTCACCACTGACCTTCTTACTGCCTTGGAGATGGATGCATCCACTGGGCTCTTACAAAGAACACAGTCAGATGGTGAGTTCTCAGGTATAAAATTATCCATTTTTTCTTACATTCTAACCTCTCTGAGCCTTCGGACACCTTCCTCAAGGCAGTCAAGGCACTTCTAGAGTCTATCCTTCGTTTTCTATAGGTCTTTACTCTATCCAAGGTCTAAGGAGCCAACCTAGCAATATATTAGACTTAGCTCATGTGTCCTGCCATGAAATGAAACTCCAGATGGTTTTCAATGTCAGTGAATTCTCTTCTGTCCTTCTTTGCCTTCCCTGGTCTGGCACTTTCAGGATTCACTCCTCCGTTCCTTTAGGTAAATACATATTAACCAGCTCTTACGGGTCTTTGTTTCTATGTCTGTTGCTTCATAGGGGTTTATTGTAGGGTCTCCAGAAAAGGGAGGCTATTCTTAAGCAAAGCAGAAGAAGCTACTTGTATGGACACAGATTCCACAAGACATTTTGACAATTTCTCAGACTTGTTCA
This sequence comes from Cervus canadensis, assembly GCF_019320065.1. NCBI lineage: Eukaryota > Metazoa > Chordata > Mammalia > Artiodactyla > Cervidae > Cervus > Cervus canadensis. The sequence goes on from NC_057410.1 coordinate 48,220,657, forward strand.
CCTAAGTGCTACTGTTGCAAGTCTCAGGATTGTATTTTTTCCCCTTTTAGGGCCCTGCCTTTAACATAGAAGACTTGTCAAGAAGTATATGCAGTCTTCTGTGTAGCTCTGTGACCTTCCAGCTCAGTCCTGGATCTGGTTATCAGCACAGTTTGCTCTGTGGATACAAAAAATAAGCATACCTTTAAGTACTGCCTTGGAGGCTTTCTGATTTTCATAGCCTGCCTGGAGTTAAGTATTGGCAGCATGAGTCTATCCTTTCTTTAAGTCTTTTCTTTTTTTTAAATTAATTTATTTATTTTACTTTATATTGTATTGGTTTTGCCATACATTGACTTGAATCCGCCATGAGTGTACATGTGTTCCCCATCCTGAACCCACCTCCCACCTCCTTCCCCATCCCATCCCTCTGGGTCTTCCCAGTACACCAGCCCCGAGCATCCTGTATCATGCATCGAACCTGGACTGATGATTCATTTCACATATGATATTTTACATGTTTCAATGCCATTCTCCCTTATCATCCTGCCCTCGCCCTCTCCCATAGAGTCCAAAAGACTTCAATACATCTGTGTCTCTTTTGCTGTCTCACATACAGGGTTATCGTTACCTTCTTTCTAAATTCCATATATATGCTTTAGTATACTGTATTGGCATTTTTCTTTCTGGCTTACTTCACTCTGTATAATAGGCTCCAGTTTCATCCACCTCATTAGAATGGATTCAACTGTATTCTTTTTAATGGCTGAGTAATATTCCATGGTGTATATGTACCACAGCTTCCTTACACATTCGTCTGCTGATGGGCATCTAGGTTGCTTCCATGTCCTGGCTATTATAAACAGTGCTGCGATGAACATTGGGGTGCACGTGTCTCTTTCAGATCTGGTTTCCTCGGTGTGTATGCCCAGGAGTGGGATTGCTGGGTCATATGGCAGCTCTATTTCCAGTTTTTAAGAAATCTCCACACTGTTTTCCAGAGTGGCTGTACTAGTTTGCATTCCCACCAACAGTGTAAGAGGGTTCCCTTTTCTCCACACCCTCTCCAGCATTTATCGCTTGTAGACTTTTGGATAGCAGCCATCCTGACTGGCCTGTAATGGTGCCTCATTGTGGTTTTGATTTGCATTTTCTCTGATAATGAGTGATGTTGAGCATCTTTTCATGTGTTTGTTACTCATCTGTATGTCTTCTTTGCAGAAATGTCTGTTTAGTTCTTTGGCCCATTTTTTTGATTGGGTCATTTATTTTTCTGAATTGAATGCAGGAGTTGCTTGTTATATTTTGAGATTAATTTCTTGTTCGCATGCATCGTTGCTGTTATTTTCTCCCATTCTTGAAGGGCTGTCTTTTCACCTTGCTTATTGTTCCTTTGTTGTGCAGAAAGCTTTTAATTTTAATTAGGCTCCATTGTTTATTGTTTGCTTTTATTTCAATATTCTGGAGGTGGGTCATAGAGGATCCTGCTGTGATTTATGTCAGAGAGTGTTTTGCCTATGTTTTCCTCTAGGAGTTTTATAGTTTCTGGTCTTACATTTAGATCTTTAATCCATTTTGAGTTTATTTTTGTGTATGGTTTTAGAAAGTGTTCTAGTTTCATTCTTTTACAAGTGGTTGACCAGTTTTTCCAGCACCACTTGTTAAAGAGGTTGTCTTTTTTCCATTGTATATCCTTGCCTCCTTTGTCGAAGATAAGGTGTCCATAGGTTCATGGATTTATCTCTGGGCTTTCTATTCTGTTCCATTGATCTATATTTCTGTCTTTGTGCCAGTACCATACTGTCTTGATGACTGTGGCCTTGTAGTAGAGCCTGAAGTCAGGCAGGTTGATTCCTCCAGTTCCACTCTTCTTTCTCAAGATGGCTTTGGATATTCAGGGGTTTTTGTATTTCCTTCTTTAAGTCTTCATGCCCTGCCATGCACTCGTGCTCACGTAGCCCGCTAGGCTCCCCTGTCCATGGAATTTTCCAGGCACGAATAATACTGGAGCTGATTCTCCATTTCCTTCTCCAGGGGATCTTCCCAACACAGGGCTCAAACCTATGACTCTTGAGTCTCTTGCACTGGCAGGCAGATTCTTTACCACTGTACCACCTGGGAAGAACGTCTTTGTGAGTCCTTAACAAAAATGAATCAATCTACAGGTCTTATAACTCCCATTGTCTTCAAACTATTCAAGGACCATCCTTAAAACTGTTCAAGGGTTCAAAAACAAATGCTTGACTTTCTACCTGTAATTCATCAGTCATCTACCAGTGAGTCTTAGTGATGCTGATTCAGGCCCAGGGTCATCACCACCCACGCTTCTCACCAAAAGTGCAGCTGTCTGACTGGTGAAGGAGTCCGTTCCAGAATACTCTTCTGGGTGCCTGCTTTCTAGGTCTACTCTTGAGATCACATGTCTTTCTTGGGTTCCCTCAAAAGCGTAGAGTCTGAGACAAAGATTTAGATGCAGTTAGTTTACTTTGGGCGGAGAAGGCAATGGCACCCCACTCCAGTACTCTTGCCTGGAAAATCCCATGGATGGAGGAGCCTGGTAGGCTATGGTCCATGGGGTCACTAAGAGTTGGACACGACTGAGTGACTTCACTTTCACTTTTCACTTTCACACATTGGAGAAGGAAATGGCAACCCACTCCAGTGTTCTTGCCTGGAGAATCCCAGGGACGGGGGAGCCTGGTGGGCTGCTGTCTATGGGGTCGCACAGAGTCGGACACGACTGAAGTGACTTAGCAGCAGCAGCAACAGCAGTTTACTTTGGGAGTAATCCTAGGGGACAGGAGTGTAATTGCAGATTAAAATCATAAAGACAAGAAAAGAAGGCCAGTCCACGCATATGTATTTGGTTGGTTGGTTGGTTGGTTTTTTGTGTATTCACTGTCTTTTAAAATTTTTTTTCGATTGGAGTATAGTTGCTTTACAGTGGGGCTTCCCTGGTAGTCCAGTTGGTAAAGAATTCACCTGCCAGGGCAGGAGACAGAATAGATGCTGTTTGATCCCTGGATTAGGAAGATCCCCTGGAGAAGGGAGTGGCAACCCGCTCCAGTATGCCTGCCTGGAAAATCCCATGAGTTGTATTAGTTTCTGCCGTACAACAACATGAATCAGCTGTAAGCCTCCATGTATCCCCTTCCTCCAGCCCGCCCCTCTACGTCATCACAGAGCGCCGGAAGGAGCTCCTCGCGCTGCGCAGCGGCTCCCCACGTGACGTCTCTTGCACATGGTACTGGGTATTTGTCAGTGCTGCTCTCTCAGTTCATCCAACCCTCTCCTGCCCCCACCCCACCCCCAGCCTCCATGTCCTTCTGTTCTCTACAAGCATAGGTTTTTGAGCTGGTCATCACTCTGGGTACCGGGAGCTTTGTCCTGATGAGAGCCTTTGGAGAGCTGTGTAAATTGTCCCTCGGAATTGTCAGAACTGTCTGACATGGAGGAGTTGATGATTGATTCTCTGGCTCTACCGTTAAGCGTCAACCCCTTCCACTCCCCAGTCTGCCTGTGCTAAAATAGCTGGTTGGGCTTCTGTAGGTATCCCAGGTGGCGGCAGAGGATTCCTACTGCAGTAGCAAGAGATGCCCCAAGCACTTGACACAGACCGTGGCAGAGCATAGTTGGCTCCAGCAGAAATGGCTGGAGCAAAATGGTAAGCCAAGAAAATATGAAGAATGAATAAATATGTCTACACAGAGGTTCATCTGACTTACTGTGATGATCAGACTATACCAGAATTATTTCTCTGTGTGCTGTCACAAATCCTAGATGCTAAGTACTTTAAAAATAGGAACATGGGATAAATTGGCATTATGTGTCTCCTGAAATGATGCACTGAGAAGAAGCCAATGTCACTTCTGTGATATTCCTACCAAAATCATATCCTGAATCTAATCATTAAGCAGAAACATCTGACAAACCCAAAGTGAGGGACATTCTACAAAATATACGGCATGTACTCCTTAAAAATGTCAGTGTCATGAAAGACAAAGGAAGAGAGAGGGATTATTCTGAATTAAATAAAAATTGAATGCAATATATGACCCAGAATCTTACGTTGCTATAGCAGACAACATATGTTGTTATTGGAACAACTGGCAAAATTTGAATACAATCTGAATAGTAGACAGTGCTCATGTATCAATGCTACCTTCCTGATTTTAATCACTGCCCTATGATTATATAAAAGAATGTTCTTGTTTTTAGGAAATTCATGCTGAAGTATTTAAGTATAATGGAACATTATGACAAAGTCTCAAAGAGAAAATGATAATAAAATGTTAATGTTTGAGGAATCTGGGTAAAGGATATGTAGCAATTCTTTATTCAGTTACTGCAGCAAAGATCTGAAATTATGTCAAAACAAAGAATTTTAAACAAATGGATAGATATTTATTCACATATATGTATATATGTGTATAAATGTGCATGTGTAATTAACTAATTAATTATTTAAGCACCCAGAGCAATGCTTGCTGTCATGTAGTAGGTTTTCAGTAAATGTTATATCAATAGAAGTCAGCAAAGGAGTACTCTGAAACAAAGCAAGGGCGGGTTTCTATGTAATCCAGCATTTCCTTTCCCCATCGTGATAATTCCAGACACCATGCTTAGGATTCAAGCTGTTTCACCATAAGCTACTACATAATTTGCAAATGCAAACTGTACTTTAAAAGTGTACCTTGACCTAACATTTAAGGAGAAAGTTACACTAATTCTCTACAATCTTTTTTAGAGGACAGAAGCAGAAAGAATACTTCCTAACTCATTCTAATGCTAATTCACTAGCATTACTCTAATATTAGGATAAGACAAAGATGTTATTAACACAAGAACAGAAGGATTCCCAGCAATTTCTCTCAAGAACACCAATGCCAAAATTCTCAACAAAATACTAGCAAATTGAATCCAACAATGTATAAAAAGAAGTATGCCCTACAACCAAGTGGGAATTATCCCAGCCACCCAGGTGATTCAATGGAAATCAATTAACAATCCGTCACATCAAAAGGCTAAAAAAGAGAAATAAGATCATATCAGTAAATGAGGAAGAGGCATTTGACAAAATCCAATACTCATTCATCATAAAAATTTTCAGTGAGTTAGCAATAAAGGGAAAACTTCCTCAACTTGATTTTAAAAACTAAAAAAAAAAAGTATGATATAGCTAACATCATACTTAGTGGTGAGAAACTAGAAGCTTTCACACTAAAATCAGAAATAAGGGAAGGATATTCCCTCTTATTGCTTCTTTGCAACACTATATTGGAAATACTGGCTAATTCCATAAAACAAGAAAATGAACTAAAATGTGTACAGCTTGGGAAGGAAGAAATTAAACTGTCTTTGTTTGCAGATGGCAGGATTGTCAGAGATTTGACAAAAAGAAACCTCCTGGAGCTAATAACTGGTTATAACAAGGTTGCAGGACACAAGATTAGTACACATAAATCAGCTGCCTTCCTATATACCTGCAGTGAAACAAGTAGAATTTGAAATTAAAAACACAATGCCGTTTACAAACATGAAATAACTAGGCATAAACATAACAAATATGTGCCAGTCCTATATTAGGAAAATGGCAAACCTCTGAAGGACAAAATTAAAGAACTAAATAAATGGAGAAAGATTTCATGTTCATAGGTAGGAAGACTCAATATTGTTTTTCCCAAATTGATGTATAAATCCAATGCAATCCCAATCAAAATCCCAGCAAGTTTTTGTGTTGTTGTTCGGTTGCTAAGTTGCATCCGACTCTGCCACCCCATGGACTGCAGCACTCCAGGCTTCCTTGTGCTTCACCATCTCCCAGAGTTTGCTCAAACTCATGCCCCTTGAGTCAGTGATGCCATCCAACCATCTTATCCTCTGTCACCCCCTTCTCCTCCTGCCTTCAATCTTTCCCAGCATCAGGGTCTTTTCCAATGAGTCGACTCTTTGCATAAGGTGACAAAAGTATTGGAGCTTCAGCTTCAGCATCAGTTCTTTTGTGGATATTGACAACATGATTCTGAAGTATATATGGAGAGACAAACGATAAAACAGTCAACACAACATTGAAAGGAAAGTACAAAGGTCGAGAATGACACTACCCTATTTTAGACTAACTATAAAGCTATAGTAATCAAGACAATGTTATTGGTGAAAGACTAGACAACTAGATCAATGGAACAAAATAGAAAGCCCAGAGACAGAGCCAGAAGTATATAGGCGATTTATCTGACAAATGAGCAAAGGCATTACAATAGAGCAAAAACAGTGTTTTCAACAAATGGTACTGGAACAACTGGACATTGACATGCACAAAAATAATGGTGAATCTAGACATAGACCTTATACTCATCACAAAATTTAACTGAAAGTGGATGACAGATCTAAATGCAAACTATAAAAACTTCTAGAAGATAGCACAGAGAAAACTTAGATGACCTTTCTTGTGGTGATGACTTTTTAAATACAACACCAGAAGGATGATACGTTAAAGAAATAATGGATAAACCAAACTTATTAAAATTAAAAAACCTCTGCTCTGTGGAAAGTAATGTCATAAACATGAGAAGACCAGCATCAGACTAGGAAAAAATATTTGCAGAAGACACATCTGTTAAAAGACTATTACCCAAATTAAACAAAAAACGCTTAAAATTCAACAAGAAGACAAACAACATGATTTAAAAATAGGCCACAGATCTGAACAGACACATTACCCAAGAAGACATACAGATGACAAACACACTTATGAGAAGCTGCTCCACATCATATGTCATTAGGGAAATGCAAATTAAAACAATGAGATTTCACTATATACTTAATAGAAAGGTCAAAATCGTGAGCACTGACATCACCTAATGCCAGCGGTGATGTGGAGGAGTAGGCACTTTCATACTTTGCTGGTGGGAATACAAAATGGTACAGTCACTTTGGAAAATAGTTGGGCAGTTTCTTCCATAATGAATCATGCCCTTACCATAAGATCCAGCAATCATGCTTGCTGGTAGGTATCCAAAGGAGTTGAAAATTTATGTCTATGCATAAAAGCCTTCATATGGATGTTTACAGAAACTATTCATAATTGCCAAAACTTAGAAGCAACCAAGATGTCTTTCAGTAGGAAATGGACAACTTGCATACATACAGACAATGGAATACTCTTCCGTGCTAAAAAGAAATGAGTTAACAAGCCATTAAAAGACATTAAGGAAACTTACATGCATATTACTAAGTGAAAGAAGCCAATTTTAAAAGGCTACATATTGTAAGATTCTAACTATATGACATTCTAGAAAAGGCAAAACTATGGAAACAATATCAGTGGTTGTTCAGGGTTGGGGGAAGGGTACAGGTGAGAAAAAAATAGGCAAAGCACAGAGAATTTTTAGGGCATTGAAAATACTCTCACAGTGGATACATGTCATTAACATTTGTCCAAACCCATAGACTGTACAATACCAAGAATGAGCTGCAATGTAAACTGTGGGCTTTGGGTGGTGATGTACGTCAATGTAGGTTCATCAACTGTAACAACTACACCACCCTAAAGAGGGATGGTGGTAATGAGGGAGGCTATACATGTATGAACACAGGAGGTTTATGGGAAATCTCTGTACCTTCTCCTTCATTTTGCTGTGAACCTAAAATTGCTCTAAAAAAGTAAAAGTATTTAAATATGGAAAAAACCTACATTCAATTAACAGCCTATTAGGATGAGACAGCCATTAATGCAAATATAAGGGCTTCCCTGGCAGCGCTAGTGGTAAAGAACCACCTGCCAAATCAGGAGACTTAAGAGACATGGGTTCGATCCCTGGATCGGGAAGATCCCTGCAGAAGGGCATGGCAACCCACTCCAGTTTTCTTCCCTGGAGAATCTCATGGACAGAGGAACCTGGCAGGCTACAGTCCATAGCATCCCAAAGAGTCGGACATGCACACACATAATGCAAATATAAAGATTACATTCTTCATTCGCTCAGTCATGTCCAACTCTTTGCGACCCCATGGACTGCAGCAGGCCAGGCTTCCCTGTCCATCACCAACTCCTGGAGCTTACTCAGACTCGTGTCCATTGAGTTGGTGATGCCATCCAACCACTTCATCCTCTGTCATCCCCTTCTCCTCCTGCCTTCAATTTTTCCGAGTATCAGGAGTCAGCATCAAGGAGTCAGTTCTTCACATCAGGTGGCCAAAGTATTGGAGTTTCAGCTTCAACATCAGTCTTTCCAATGAATATTCAAGACTGATTTCCTATAGGACAGACTGGTTGGATCTCCTTGCAGTCCAAGAGTCTCTCAAGGGTCTTCTCCAACACCACAGTTCAAAAACATCAATTCTTTGGTGCTCAGCTTTCTTTATAGTCCAATTCTCACATCCATACATGACCACTGGAAAAACCATAGCTTTGACTAGATGGACCTTTGTTGGCAAAGTAATGTCTCTGCTTTTCAATATGCTGTCTAGGTTGGTTATAGCTTTTCTTCTAAGGAGTAAGCATCTTTTAATTTCATGGCTGCAGTCACCATCTGCAGTGACTTTGGAGCCCCCCAAAACAGTCTCTCACTGTTTCCACTGTTTCCCCATCTATTTTCCATGAAGTGATGGGACCAGATGCCATGATCTTAGTTTTCTGAATGTTGAGTTTTAAGCCAACTTTTTCACTCTCGTCTTTCACTTTCATCAAGAGGCTCTTTAGTTCTTCTTCGCTTTCTGCCATAAGGGTGGTGTCATCTGCATATCTGAGGCTATTGATATTTTTCCTGGCAATCTTGATTCCAGCTTGTGCTTCATCCAGCCCAGCATTCCGCATGATGTACTCTGCATATAAGTTAAGTAAGCAGGGTGACAATATACAGCCTTGACATACTCCTTTCCTGATTTGGAACCAGTCTGTTGTTCCATATCCAGTTCTAACTGTTGCTTCCTGACCTGCATACAGATTTCTCAGGAGGCAGGTCAGGTGGTCTGGTATTCCCATCTCTTTCAGAATTTGCCACAGTTTATTGTGATCCAAACAGTCAAAGGCTTTGGCGTAATCCATAAAGCAGAAGTAGATGTCTTTCTGGAACTCTCTTGCTTTTTCGATGATCCAAGAGATGTTGGCAATTTGATCTCTGGTTCCTCTGCCTTTTCTAAATCCAGCTTGAAAACATGCATTCTTGGGCAAGTGCAAATGAAATAAACTGGGAGATAGGCCTTTGTGAAAACATAAAAAGTTAAATATATTCTGGAATTTACTGTAGTGGTTCTGTATAGTAGAGAACAAAAATCCTCCAAGAAAAGGAATTAGTTTAAGTAAAGGGGATAGAGGTAAATTCTCTGGAAATGACCTTAATAATAAATTTTTATTGAGTGAAATAAAAGAATAGGGATGATGTCTTATCCATCTTTATATTCTCGGTACTTAGTAAGTCACCCGGCCTCTGTTCAGTGCTTTCTAGTAAAACCCAGCACTCCTGTTGCCATCTCTTCTACCTTATGTTCAGGGAGAGCCCGCCTGCGAAGGAGCCTAAGCAGAGAACAGCAGGCAAGAGCTGGAGGATAAGGCTTAGCCCTCTAGTTGTTGTTTAGCTGCTTATTCATGTCTCGCTCTTTGCAACCCCATGGACTAAAGCCCACCAGGTTCTTCTGTCCATGGGATTTCCCAGGCAAGAATGCTGGAGTGGGTTGCCATTTCCTTCTCCAATAGCCTTCTAGAGTAAGCCCTGAACTCACTGATGCTTGAAAATGGTTAATCCCTCAACTTTCCTTTACATAAACCCAGGAATTCTCTTTTAGCCTGAACTAGTTTGAGTCAGGCTCCTGCACTTGCAATCGAAACTCACCACCACCAAACAAGCTAAAGTGAAAGCAGCTGTTTGTCCTACTCGGGGATTCTCTATGTTGGAGATATACCTACCTTGAATTGAAACAAAAGTAAACAGGTCCTTTGGTTAACCTTTGTGTGGCAAACCGTCCTGGAACTCACACCAGTGCTGGTGACTTTCTCCTTTGCGTTTGCCCACTGCCTCCTGTTTCTTTCCCAGTTGCACTTGAGATCTGGGCCAGTCCCTGCTTTTAATTTCACACATGGCATAATCATGCTGTTTCTTACCTCCGTCTTACATAACGTCCAAAAAACTGTTTTCTGTGCTTTTGGCACTGAGACAGCCCATCCTCTACGACGCATGTTTTTGAGCCTAATGGTTACAGTAAACCATATCATGCAGCTTTTTAAAGAGGATGTGAATATCTGAGGCTATCATTCCTGGGGCTGGTGAATGCAAGTAAACTGATGCAGTGTGAAGATCCAGATGGACTGGGGAGCTTTTCCTCAAACCAAAATCATCATTTTGTTATACATGACCCTGGCACCCATATAGTTCTAATTTTAATAATAAGCTTTAAAATTTTCAGGCTTTTAAAATATGAAACTCAAAAACATGTGCACTGTTTCTTGGAAATCATCCGCAATATAAAAACTCAGTCACAAAAAGAATAGAAGTCAGAGAAAAAGAAAAACAAATTGTTAATAAATACATGAGAAGTGCTAGAGCTCATTCATGATTAAAGCAATGCATAGTAAAATAACAACATTTTACCATGTTTCACTACCAGATTGACAAAGATTTAAAACAGATGCTCACAGACACATGCTCTTTGTAAGAGCTCAGGCTGGCATAGCCTTTTTGGATGGCATTTTCATGGTATCTATCTAAATATCAAGTACATCTACTCTTTGACCCAGCGATTCCATTTCTAGAAATTTGCCTTATAGATACATAAGCATGCAAGACTATATATTACAGAGTTACTTGTAGCAGTGGTTGTAATAGTGAAATTGTATTTTAATTGTATTTCAATAGATAAATATTATTAGTTAAATGCATTACGGTACATCCATACTGTGAAATATCTGTATGACATGGACAGATTGTTAGGAAAAAGCTAAGTATAAGAGTGTGTGTGTGTACAGGCATAAGCCCACTTGTGGGAAACAACTGTACATGCTTAAACATCTGGAATGACGTATATCAAACAGTGTAACTTCCAGGAAGTGGGATTTGAGAACAAAGAATAGGATGATTTCTTTTTATTTCTTGACTTTTTCTATTTGTACAACAAGCATATACTACTTTTATAATAAAATATATATATTTAAATTCAGTCACAATTTTCCATTACTGCAGAATCCATAAAACAATAGAAAATACAATTAAACTGTGCTATAAAATTAAACTGTAATTAAACCATGCCTCTTAGCCGCTGTCAGAGCAGGTGGTATTTTAGGATGATAATCAATTGACATATGAGAGGAAAGTAAATAAAAGTGTATGAAACTTGAGTTTAAAGATGAGGCATTTTTTAATCTACATCGATAATATGTTTATTTGCTAAGTCGTGTCTTTTTTGCCACCCCGTGGACTGTAGCCTGCCAAACTACTCTGTCCATGGGATTTCCCAGGCAATAATACTGGAGTGGGTTGCCATTTCCTTCTCCAGGGGATCTTCCTGACCCAGGGATCAAACCGATGTCTCCTGCATTGGCAGGTGGATTCTCTACCTAAAGCCACCAGGGAAACCCAAAGATTTAACAGTACTAATATAAATGAACTGCTGAATTCAATTTTATGAGAGCAACTTTACTGCATGGATTTATACTTTCAACAGCCAGCAGTGAAGTCACTGGTGTCATTTATCTTCAAGTTCACGTATCTTCCTATTGCCCTGCCACTGCTATCTCTGATAGGGCAGTAGAAATTATTTTGCAAGATCAATTCAGTTCAGTTCAGTCTCTCAGTCGTGTCCAACTCTTTGTGACCCCATGGACTGCAGCACGCCAGACCTCCCTATCCATCACCAGCTCCTGGGGTTTACTCAAACTCATGTCCATTGAGTTGGTGATGCCATCCAACCATTTCATCCTCTGTCGTCCCCTTCTCCTCCCGCCTTCAATCTTTCCCAGCATCAGGGTCTTTTCAAATGAGTCAGTTTTTTGCATCAGGTGGCCAAAGTTTTGGAGTTTCAGCTTCAACATCAGTCCTTCCAATGAACACCCAGGACTGATCTCCTTTAGGACTGGTTGGATCTCCTTGCAGTCCAAGGGACTGTCAAGAGTCTTCTCCAACACCACAGTTCAAAAGCATCAATTCTTCGGTGCTCAGCCTTCTTTATAGTCCAACTCTCACATCCATCCATGACCACTGGAAAAACCATAGCCTTAACTAGATGGACCTTTGTTGGCAAAGTAATGTCTCTGCTTTTTTAACATGCTATCTAGGTTGGTCATAACTTTCCTTCCAAGGAGTAAGCATCTTTTAATTTCATGGGTGCAGTCACCATCTGCAGTGATTTTGGAGCCCCCCAAAATAAAATCAGCCACTGTTTCCCCATCTATTTCCCATGAAGTGATGGGACCAGATGCCATGATCTTAGTTTTCTGAATGTTGAGTTTTAAGCCACCTTTTTCACTCTCCTCTTTCACTTTCATCAAGAGGCTCTTTAGTTCTTCTTCCCTTTCTGCCATAAGGGTGGTGTCATCTGCATATCTGAGGTTATTGATATTTTTCCTGGCAATCTTGATTCCAGCTTGTGCTTCCTCCAGCCCAGCGTTTCTCATGATAGCTATGTCTATATTATTAGAAATACACTAGGAAAACATTGAGATTTGACAGAAGGCCTTCAGGAACCAGATAGGTTCTGGAGCTTCAAAAATTCAAACTGGGACTCAGTACCATCAGGATTTTCTTTTTTGTTCATGTCGTCTCTCGTGTTTACTTACTTCTGCTCGGCTTCCTTCTCTCCTATAACAGATGGGCTTTTTTCCACTGGCAGAAAAACTTCTCTGCCAGCAGTTTGGGGCTTATATCATCCCAGTTATCTTTCCCAGAAGAGGAGATATTTTTTCAGCTTCATTTTGAATATTTCCAGGGAGAATTCCGAGTGGCTTGACTCACTTACCTGTCCCTGGACCAACCATCATACTCTGCTTAGTCCTGCCTGCATTGCATGTCCACCGGTAGGCCGGGGAGTGGGGTCCTGTGATTGGCAGCTTCACAAAACCATATGGGATGCAGAGTTGGGGGGTGATGACCTGTAGCTGAAGAAGGGGAAGATGTTACTGAAAGAAGGGGAAAGAGCCGCTTTGGATGTCCACAGGGTTAAGTGAGTGAAAGTCGCTCAGTCGTGTCCGACTCTTTGTGACCCCATGGACTATACAGTCCATGGAATTCTCCAGGCCAGAATACTGGAATACTGGAGTCGCTAAGTTGTGTTTGACTCTTTTATGACTTCATGGACTGTAGCCTGCCAGGCTGTTCCATCCATGGAATTTTCCAGGCAAAGTTCCAAGCAATACTGGAGTGGACCAGCCTTTCCCTTCTCTAGGGTATCTTCCCAACCCAGGGATCGAACCCAGGTCTCCCGCATTGCAGGCAGATTCTTTACCAGCTGAGCCACAAGGGAAGCCCAAGAATACTGGAGTAGGTAGTCTATCCCTTCTCCAGGGGAACTTCCCGACCCAGGAATTGAACCGGGGTCTCCTGCATTGCAGGCGGATTCTTTACCAACTGAGCTATGATGTCCACAAAAGTAGCCAGTTATCTAGATGGGAAACTGGCTAATTTGGTGACTATACAGATGACAGTTACATGTGTTAGTGAATCATTATAGGGTCTAATGTTTGTTCTCATTGTTTCCAAAAGATTAATTGTTTTGCTATTCTCTCCTGTTCAGTTCTTCAAATGCATAAACATTATTGTCATATTTCAAAAAAAGGAAGAACCTGTTGATATCTGAATTAGAACTGATGACACTTGGACATTTTTACATTAATTAGACTTCCCATCCAATGTATAGCATAGCTTTCCTCTTGTTCAATCTTCTAAAAAAATTGTGTAGGTCTTTTATGTAATGTAGGTGGGAGATTATGAGCAAAACAGCTGGTACCAGAACAGCCTTTGGTTAAGAAAATACCTTAATAAAGTGAAGGTCGGGCTGCTACGTACTGCTGTTCTGCCCTGCCCTGCACAACTCTGGGGAACCCCATTTACATGGACGACAACGTCAGTGCGGCCCCTGGAGTTACGCAATGAAGCTGTTCTGGGATGGATGTGAGCCTGGACAGGCGTCAAAGCAATGAGAAAAGTGGTTAAGCTTCTCTGCGTGAGAACATGAGAAAATTTTGATCCAGCTCTTGAGAGAGAACAGAAAAGAAAATAGAAAAGGATGAGAAAGGCATCAGGACAAAGAGAAGCTTATGCGATGGTGGAAGGCTGAGTGGTGCATGGGTGAGGAAGCCAGTGAGAAAACCTTGGCAGCAGGATACACAAGGAACATTTCAGAGCAGGAATGGTCTAAATTTTCAGTTTTATGAAGTGGGATGTGCCTGCTCCTATCTTCAGTAGAATTTCTGTTACTGGATACAACCCTTTTGTACAAGATGAGTTTGGAATGGGAGAGGGGAGCAGAAAGCATGGGCAATGACCCAGCTTGAGTCATTGTCACAGCAGAGATACAGAGATAGACACTAACATGCAGGGAAGAGAGGAATTCAAGGCAGGGAAATGGAGGGTTTGAGTCAATCCTTTCTGGAACTCAGGATGCAAGGCTGAGGGCGCTCCTGCTAACACCCAAGTGGCAAGTGTACTGACGCCACACCGCTCTCCCTCAAATTCTGTAAATTGTTGTTGCATAGTCACTAAGCGGTGCTTGACTCTTTTGTGACTTCATGGACTGTAGCCTGCCAGGCTCTTCCATCCATGGAGTTTTCCAGGCAGGGGTCCAGGCAAACTAAAGTGGGTTGCCATTTCCTTCTCCAGAGGATCTTCCTGACCCAGGATTGAACCCACATCTCCTGCACTGGTAGGTGGATTTTTTAACCACTGAACTACCAGGGAAGCCCATTCTGTAAATTACTGGGTGGCTATTTCTTGTCCTTAGAAATGGGACCCTATTTTCCATAAATATTTTCTTGGCAGTTTTTGCAAGTTACTATGATTTGTATCTATCTATCTATGAAGTATACATTTTATATGTACATATATAAAGTAAGGAAATTTTTTAAAAATATAATAAGCTTTCCTGCTGGTCTGGCTTTTATCTGATATCATTTCCAATTAGACCAAAGAATTTATTTTACTATTTCTTTCAGTTTAGATCAGTTGTCAGCAAATTCTCTCATCTGCTATCTTAAAATGTCTTTACTTTGTATTTCTTTTTAAAAAATCATTTGGGTGACTTTTTCTCTTTAAGCACTTTAAAGATATTGTAGTTAGACTATAATATTCATATACATGTTTTCTTTGTATTTATGTTGCTTATAGTTTCCTGAGCTTCTTGGTTCTGTGAGTTGATGTCTTTAAAAATTTGGGGAAAATTTATTAGAAATTCTTCTACTCTCTCATCTTTCCCTCTTGGGCTCCAATTACATGTTTTAGATAATTGGTATTGTTCCAAAGGACTTAGTTGTTGTAATCTGTTTTTATTTTAATCTCTCTTTTCTATTTGTGTTTTAATTTGAGTGATGTCTATTTACCTAAATGTCTTCAAGTTCAGTGACTATTTTCTCCACTGTGTCCAGATTGCCTTTAAGCCTGTGAAATAAATTCTTTGTAATTTACATCAGATTTTTCACTTCTAGCATTTCATTTGATTTTTTGTTTGTTTGTTTTCATATCTTTTCAAAAATTCTCCTTTCGTTTACACGTACTGTTGATGTTTTCCATTATGTGTATATTTATGTGTGTGTGTGTGTTATGCACTCAGTTGTGCCTGACTCTTTGCAACACTATGGACTGTAGCCTGCCAGGTTCCTCCATCCATTGGATTCTCCAGGCAAGAATACTGGAGTGGGTTGCCATTTCCTTCTCCAGGGAATCTTCCTTACCCAGGAATGAAGTCCATGTTTTCTACATCTCCTGCGAGATTGAACCTGGGTCTCCCACATTTTAGGCAGATTCTTTACCATCTGAGCCACCAGTTATACACACACACTAAATGTGTGTGTGTGTGTATAATCTTATATGTATGCATGTATATAATCTGTGTACCAGAGGCCTCTCTGGTTGGCTTATTTTAAGATGACAACCCACATACTAACAGTGAGATAGAATAACACTTAAGCCCAAAGACATCCAATCAGGTTGCCACGTGCATAGAGAAAGTACTTCAACTCAAATATGAAGGAAACATCTTATTTTCAAGTAAGAAAAAACAAAGTCTGTTTTCTTTTATTGGCAGATATCACCTTGAGATCATAGAGAGGCATTCTGGCATAGTGTTTGAGTGGAAGAGTTGGAATTCAGGGGAACTGGGGTTGAATTCCTAGCTCTGCTGCTTATAAATAAGCTCTTCAGTCTTGAGCAAGTTAGAAATTCCTCTAAGTCCTGGTGTGTCATCGGTGAAATGTAGATAATTATAAAAATATATTCTGCACAGAGTTTCCATGAGGTCTATGTGTGAGCATACATGGATAGTAATCAGTACATGAGCTGGCACAGAGGCCCTTAGTGAACACAAGTAATTTTCTTTCCTTTACACATGACTCATCCCCTCCCCTCCAGGCTGAAATGCAAAACAGAGAACCAGCTTAGTCTTGGTCATTGATGTAGCTCTAGTATCCATCCCATCACAGACACTCAATATTTGTCGAGTGAACAAATTCCTAAAGCTCTTCTCTGAGTAAGATAACCCAAAACGTTGAGCTCACCAGGAATCAGGCTTGCCTTAAATGATATTTTCATAAGCCATCCAGAAAAGGGGGTGTTTTGTCAAATCTATTAGGCTTCAGAAGACTCTAAAAATGGTAGTGAAATGTTTTGCTCATACACAGGCACTTCAGAGAAAATCTGCTATCATGGGGGCAAAGCCACGGTAAAGTAGCACTATGGACACACAGAATTGGTGCTTTTTGAACCTTTACTTCACACCATGAATGAGAACTGAGAATCACTAAGTTTCTGCTTAAAGATATGATATCCATATCTGACTTTAACCAAAAATGAAAATGAGAAGGTTGTCAGGAAAATCAACAAAGTATACATTCATTTATCCTTGTTATCCAAGTTTTATCCTTGTCTGAAAAGCAAGTCTAATTCTACAATAACGAATGCTAAAGACTCAGGGAGACACTAGTTCTTGAAACTAACCCACCAAGGAAGAATAATTAGCAGTGTGTCTCTGTTTCGCAAGAGTTTCTAAGAAGCATTTGAGGAAATGTAGAGTATGTGCTCCCTGGCAAAGGAAGAGTTAGTCATTTTATAAAATGCTTAAAAATCACTTTATTTTTAGAATGTTCCCTTTTGTCATTGACATCTTAATGTACTGTAATTTGAAATGTTTGCATGTCGAGTGAGCAGAGCACAAGCACTTCACAGCAGTGAGAATAATTGCTACTTAAATGTGCTATAAATCAATATGTAATGCAAGGATGCACAATAACAGCTCAGCCCACTTACTGTACTTTAATGGTAGTAAAACACAGTTTAAAAAACAACAAGAGGTGCTGAATGGAATAATCATTTTACTTTGAAATATATTCTCTAGTTCTTTTATTCATTATCTATTTGTCAATTTGTTAACTTACACCAGTGAAATTCATAATTCTAAAGCTGTGTGTATATAAACCTCATACTTTTTAGAGAATCTCAGGGAAGATGTAATTTATTGTGAAGAAACATAAATCAAAATTTATGATCAAAATGAGGAATGAACCATATTGTTTCTAAACTTAAACATCTCAGTATGTCTTTAAAAACAGCAATTTTATATACAGTTGAAATCTTTCTAATATAATGGTCATGGATGAAAATTCTACAAGCAAAAGAGTTTCCTTAATATCTAGGAAATGATCAGAACAAGAGAGTTCCAAAAATTGGAGGAGAAAGGCAGTTAGAATGTTAGGTGAGGTGATTTCTCTTGATTTGTAAGTACAAAGCTTAGTGCTTTATAGAAAGGCCTTAGAAAATGTTTGAAATAAATAAATCTTCTCTCAGGATGGACTTCTCTTTCATTTCCTTACATTCTCCTGGAGTCTGGCCCATTAGACTATGAAAAGCTCAAAAGACAAATATTCTTTCATAAATAATGTAGAAGGCATTAATCTAGATAATGCAGTTTGATTATCCTGCAGATAACCCCTAAAAGGCACCCAGCATGCAGTCTAATCTGGCCTCTATCCAGCACCTTTAGTCCATCTGCTCAGTGAAGTCACTTAGGTTCCAGGCTCCCTTCATCTTTCTGTTGGCATGTTTGGCATGTCATAATGTGCTCTTCATGGTAACAAAATAGCTGCCTCAGCTCCAAACATCACAGTCTCAAACAACAAAGTCAAAAAGCAAGCAAGATAGAAGAGCCAAGAGCTTCTCCCATGTATCTCTCTTTCTGCAAGGAAGGAAAATCTTTTCTAGAAGTGCCCCACCTAACTTCTATTTTCTCTTTTGTTCCTCAGTGGCCACAACTGTGTCACATGACTTCCTTAAATCAATCACAACAAAAAGGAATGGGTATTCCCACTGAGTTAGAACACTCACAAATTGTCCCCTGGGACTGAGGAGGGACTCACTTTCCCTGAGTATACTGCCACATCTCTGAACTAAAATAGGATTTGTTAGGAGGAAATAAAGGCCAGATGGTTGTTTAGTCAGTATCCAGCAGTGCCCACCATACCACAAAGACATGTATATACAATTAAATGCCATTTTACTCATTTACACTTAGAAATATTATTTCCAGGAGAACTGGGGCCTTGAGTTCTCTGGCCGACATGTTCTTTCCTTACAGAAAAAAAATTTCAAGTTGTTATAAAAGTGAGAAAGTTACCAGTTGAGTATAGAATCAGTGGAATAGTTATTTCTCTGTGCTCAGGCTGACTCCTCTGCCTGCAAAGCCTTTTCCCTTTTTAAACTCCCACATATTTTTAACAATTCAGCTTAAACATCGTCCCTTTGAGAAAGCTTTCTTTGTTACCCCCACCTTCTCCACCTGCACTTCCCACCCCCAAGCTGAACTGCATGCCTCTCTTCTGTATTACCATGACATACTGTGCATAGCTGTATCATTACACCTACTCTATTGCATTGTACTTATCAATTTATATGTTCTCTTCTGCAAATGTGAGTTCCTTATAAGCAGAAACTGGGATAGCTTGTTTTCAGAGATTTAGTAGTTAGCACAGAGGTCAGAATGTGGATATCAAGAGAGACGCTTGTGGTAGGCAGAATAATTGCCATACACCAAAATGTCCAAATCCTAATCCCTGAAACCTGTTGTGATGGTTAATTTTATGTGTCAGATTGGAGAGTGTTTTTGAATGTGATTAATGTTTACATGCATGAACACAGATTGCCTTCCATAATGTGGGTGGGTCTCATCCAATCAGCTGAAGGCCTGAATAGAACAAAAAGACTAGCCTCCCTGAGCAAGAGAAAATTCTCCAACAGACTGCCTTTACCCTTTATGGGCACCATGCTCTCTCCTGGGTCTTGAGCCTGTCAGCCCATACTACAGATTTTGGACATGCCAACATCCATAAGTAAGGCAACTCCTTCAGTTCAGTTCAGTTGCTCAGTCTCAGGGCTTCCCTGGTGGTGCTAGTGGTAAAGAACCCACCTGCCAAATCAGGAGACTTAAGAGACATGGGTTCCATCCCTGGATCAGGAAGATCCCTGCAGAAGAGCATGGCAACCAACTCCAGTATTCTTCCCTGGGGAATCTCATGGACAGAGGAGCCTGGCAGGCTACAGTCCATACCATCACAAAGAGTTGGACATGCATGAACACAATGCAAATATAAAGATTACGTTCTTCACTTCAGTTCACTTGTTGAGTCATGTCTGACTCTTTGCGACCCCATGGACTGCAGGACACCAGGCCTCCTTGTCCATCACCAACTCCCAGAGTTTACTCAAACTCATGTCCATTGAGTTGGTGATGCCATCCAACCATCTCCTCCTCTGTCATCCCCTTCTCCTCCCACCTTCAATCTTTCCCAGCACCAGGGTCTTTTCAAATGAGTCAGTTCTTTGCATCAGGTGGCCAAAGTATTGGAGTTTCAGCTTCAATATCAGTCCTTCCAATGAATATTTAGGACTGATTTCCTTTAGGGTGGACTGTTTGGATCTCCTTGCAGTCCAAGGGACTCTCAAGAGTCTTCTCCATCACCACAGTTCAAAAACATAAATTCTTCAATGCTCAGCTTTCTTTATAGTCCAACTCTCACATCCATATCTGACTACTGAAAAGAACATAGCCTTGACTAGATGGACCTTTGTTGGCAAAATAATGTATATGCTTTTTAATATGCTGTCTAGGTTGGTCATAATTTTTCTTCCAAGGGGTAAGCGTCATTTAATTTCATGGCTGCAGTCACCACCTGCAGTGACTTTGGAGCCCCAAAAAATAAAGTCTGACACTGTTTTCACTGTTTCCCCATCTATTTGCCATGAGGTGATGGGACCGGATGCCATGATCTTAGTTTCCTGAATGTTGAGCTTTAAGCCAACTTTTTAATTCTCCCCTTTCACTTTCATCAAGAGGCTCTTTAGTTCTTCATTTTCTGCCATAAGGGTGGTATCATCTGCATATCTGAGGTTATTGATATTTTTCCTGGCAATCTTGATTCCAGCTTGTGCTTCATCCAGCCCAGTGTTTCTCCTGATGTACTCTGCATATAAGTTAAATAAGCAGGGTGACAATATACAGCCTTGATGTACTCCTTTCCGGATTTGGAACTAGTCTGTTGTTCCATGTCCAGTTCTAACTTTTGCTTCTTGACCTGCATACAGATTTCTTAAGAGGTAGGTCAGGTGGTCTGGCATTCCCATCTCTTGAAGAATTTTCCACAGTTTATTGTGATCCACACAGTCAAAGGCTTTGGCATAGTCAATAAAGGAGAAGTAGATGTTTTTCTGGGACTCTCTTGCTATTTGATGATCCAGCAGATGTTGGCAATTTGATCTCTGGTTCCTCTGCCTTTTCTAAAACCAGCTTGAACATCTGAAAGCTCACAGTTCACATATTGTTGAAGACTGGCTTGCAGAATTTTGAGCATTACTTTACTAGCATATGAGATGAGTGCAATTGAGCATTCTTTGGCATTGCCTTTTTTTGGGATTGGAATGAAAACTGACCATTTCCAGTCCTGTGGCCACTGCTGAGTTTTCCAAATTGGCTAGCATATTGAGTGAAGCATTTTCACAGCATCGTCTTTTAGGATTTGAAATAGCTCAACTGGAAGTCCATCACCTCCACTAGCTTTGTTCATAGTGATGTTTCCTAAGGCCCACTTGACTTCACATTCCAGGATGTCTGGCTCTAGGTGTGTGATCACACCATCATGATTATCCGGGTCGTGAAGATCTTTTTTGTACAGTTCTTCTGTGTATTCTTGTCACCTCATCTTTTTTTTTTTTTCCCATTTATTTTTATTAGTTGGAGGCTCATTACTTTACAATATTGTAGTGGTTTTTGCCATACATTGACATGAATTAGCTATGGATTTACATGTATTCCCCATCCTGAACCCCCCCTCCCACATCCCTCCCCATCCCATACCTCTGGGTCATCCCAGTGCACCAGCCCTGAGCACTTGTCTCATGCATCCAACCTGGACTGGCAATCTGTTTCACACTTGATAATATACATGTTTCGATGCTATTCTCTCAGATCATCCCACCCTTGCCTTCTCCCACAGAGTCCAAAAGTCTGTTCTATACATCTGTATCTCTTTATCTGTCTTGCATGTAGGGTCATCATTACCATCTTTCTAAATTCCATATATGTGCATTAGTATACTATATTGGTGTTTATCTTTCTGGCTTACTTCACTCTGTATAATGGGCTCCAGTTTTATCAATCTCATTAGAACTGATTCAAATGTATTTTTTTAATGACTGAGTAATATTCCATTGTGTATATGTACCACAGCTTCCTTATCCATTCGTCTGCTGATGGGCATCTAGGTTGTTTCCATGTTCTGGCTATTATAAACAGTGCTGTGATGAACATTGGGGTGCACATGTCTCTTTCAGATCTAGTTTCCTCTGTGTGCATGCCCAGGAGTGGGATTGCTGGGTCATATGGCATTTCTATTTCCAGTTTTTTAAGGAATCTCCACACTGTTCTCCATAGTGGCTGTACTAGTCTGCATTCCCACCAACAGTGTAAGAGGGTTCCCTTTTCTCCACACCCTCTCCAGCATTTATTGCCTGTAGACTTTTGGATAGCAGCCATCCTGACTGGCGTGAAATGGTATCTCATTGAGGTTTTGATTTGCATGTCTCTGATAATGAGTGATGTTGAGCATTTTTCATGTGTTTGTTAACCATGTGTATGTCTTCTTTGGAGAAATGTCTGTTTAGTTCTTTGGCCCATTTTTTAATTGGGTCTTTTATTTTTCTGGAATTGAGCTGCAGGAGTTGCTTGTATATTTTTGAGATTAATCCTTTGTCTGTTGCTTCGTTTGCTGTTATTTTCTCCCATTCTGAAGGCTGTCTTTTCACCTTGCTTATAGTTTCCTTTGTTGTGCAGAAGCTTTTAAGTTTCATTAGGTCCCATTTATTTATTTTTGCTTTTATTTCCAATATTCTGGAAGGTGGGTCATAAAGGATCCTGCTGTGATTTATGTCAGAGAGTGTTTTGCCTATGTTCTCCTCTAGGAGTTTTATAGTTTCTGATCTTACATTTAGATCTTTAATCCATTTTGAGTTTATTTTTGTGTATGGTGTTAGAAAGTGTTCTAGTTTCATTCTTTTACAAGTGGTTGACCAGTTTTCCCAGCACCACTTGTTAAAGAGGTTTTTTTTTCTCCATTGTATATTCTTGCCTCCTTTGTTGAAGATAAGTTGTCCATAGTACGTGGATTTATCTCTGGGCTTTCTACTCTGTTCCATTGATCTATATTTCTGTCTTTGTGCCAGTACCATACTGTCTTGATGACTGTGGCTTTGTAGTAGAGCCTGAAGTCAGGCAGGTTGATTCCTCCAGTTCCATTCTTCTTTCTCAAGATTGCTTTGGCTATTCGAGGTTTTTTGTATTTCCGTACAAATTGTGAAATTATTTGTTCCAGTTCTGTGAAGAATACCATTGGTAGCTTGATAGGGATTGCACTGAATCTATAGATTGCTTTGGGTAGAATAGCCATTTTGACAATATTGATTCTTCCAATCCATGAACACGGTATGTTTCTCCATCTGTTTGTGTCCTCTTTGATTTCTTTCATCAGTGTTTTATAGTTTTCTATGTATAGGTCTTTTGTTTCTTTAGGTAGATATACTCCTAAGTATTTTATTCTTTTTGTTGCAATGGTGAATGGTATTGTTTCCTTAATTTCTCTTTCTGTTTTTTCATTGTTAGTATATAGGAATGCAAGGGATTTCTGTGTGTTAATTTTATATCCTGCAACTTTACTATATTCATTGATTAGCTCTAGTAATTTTCTGGTAGAGTCTTTAGGGTTTTCTATGTAGAGGATCATGTCATCTGCAGACAGAGAGAGTTTCACTTCTTCTTTTCCTATCTGGATTCCTTTTACTTCTTTTTCTGCTCTGATTGCTGTGGCCAAAACTTCCAAAACTATGTTGAATAGTAGTGGTGAGAATGGGCACCCTTGTCTTGTTCCTGACTTTAGGGGAAATGCTTTCAATTTTTCACCATTGAGGATGTTTGCTGTGGGTTTGTCATATATAGCTTTTATTATGTTGAGGTATGTTCCTTCTATTCCTCCTTTCTGTAGAGTTTTTTTTATCATAAATGGGTGTTGAATTTTGTCAAAGGCTTTTTCTGCATCTATTGAGATAATCATATGGTTTTTATCTTTCAATTTGTTAATATGGTGTATTACATTGATTGATTTGAGGATATTAAAGAATCCTTGCATTCCTGGGATAAAGCCCACTTGATCATGATGTATGATCTTTTAAATATGTTGTTGGATTCTGTTTGCTAGAATTTTGTTAAGGATTTTTGCATCTATGTTCATCAGTGATATTGGCCTGTAGTTTTCTTTTTTGTGGCATTTTTGTCTGGGTTTGGAATTAGGGTGATGGTGGCCTCATAGAATGAGTTTGGAAGTCTACCTTCTTCTGCAATTTTCTGGAAGAGTTTGAATAAGATAGGTGTTAACTCTTCTCTAAATTTTTGGTATTGCCACCTCTTCTTAATATCTTCTGCTTCTGTTACATCCATACCATTTCTGTCCTTTATTGAGCCCACCTTTGCATGAAATGTTCCCTTGGTATGTCTGATTTTCTTGAAGAGATCTCTAGTCTTTCCCATTCTGTTGTTTTCCTCTATTTCTTTGCACTGATCACTGAAGAAGGCTTTCTTATCTCTCCTTGCTATTCCTTGGAACTCTGCAGTCAAATGGGTATATCTTTCTTTTTCTCCTTTGCTTTTCACTTCTCTTCTTTTCACAGCTATTTATAAGGCCTCTTCAGACAGCCATTTTGCCTTTTTTGCATTTCTTTTTCTTAGAGATGGTCTTCATCCCTGTCTCCTATGCAATGTCATGAACCTCCGTCCATAGTTCATCACGCATTCTGTCTACCAGATCTAGTCCCTTAAATCTCTTTGTCACTTCCACTGTATAATCATAAGGGATTTGATTTAGGTCATACCTGAATGGTCTAGTGGTTTTCCCTACTTCAATTTCAGTCTGAATTTGGCAATAAGGAGCTCATGATCTGAGCCACAGTCAGCTCCTGGTCTTGTTTTTGCTGACTGTATAGAGCTTCTCCATCTTTGGCTGCAAAGAATATAATCAATCTGATTTCAGTGTTGACTATCTGGTGACGTCCATGTTTTGGACACATGGCCTCCAGCTAGCAATTACATCACTTGTACCTTTGCTTCTGTCATTATGTCTTCCCTGACTGTGACACTTCTTCCTCTCTCTTTTAGAGACCCTTGTGATTACATTGTGCCTACTGGATAATCCCAGATAATCTTATAATCTTCCCATCTCAAGATCCTTCATTTAATCACATGTGCAAACTCCCTTTTGCCATGTATAATAATATATTCACAGGTGTATTAGTAAGAGTCAACAGAAGATATATATCTACATATCTCAGCAACTCCTTATCATTCGGTACATAGCTCTATCTACCTATCTTTCTATCTATGAATCTAGATATGTAGGGATACATCTTCTGTTGATTCTAATATGCCTGTGAATATATTATTATACATGGCAAAAGGGAGTTTGCACATGTGATTAAATGAAGGATCTTAAGATGGGAAGATTTTAAGATTATCTGGGATTATCCAGTAGGCACAGTGTAATCACAAGGGTCTTTAAAAGAGAGAGGAAGAAAAAAGTATCACAGTCAAAGAAGCTATAATAACAGAAGCAAAGGTACAAGTGATGTGATTGCTAGCTAGAGGCCACAAACCAAGAATAGTATCTAGAAGCTGGGAGAAAAAAACCAAACAAACCAATCTTCCCTTGGAGCTTTAGAAGGAATTCAGCTCTGTCAACACCTTGATTTTAGCCCAGTGAGCTCCATCTTGGATTTCTGACCTCCATAACTGCGATATAGTAAATTTTGTTGTTTTAACTCAGTAAATTTGTGGCAATTTGTTATAGCAGCATAGAAAACTAATAAAATAGTAAAGAAATTTAGGGGAGAGAGTGACAAAATGATTTAACATACTTAATGCATTTAGCTGTAATAACAATAACTAGCTTTTAATTATTGCTTGCTGTATCCTAGGCATTTTTACATATTCAATCTTGATCCAAATAACTAAACTAAGATCAAGATATTATTATATTTATTTACAGATAAGCAAAGCAAAGTAAAGAAAGATTGAACAGTTTTATAAAAGTACCACGCCATCAGGGCTTCCCAGGTGGTGCTAGTGGTAAAGAACCTGAGTGCCAATGCAGAAGATATAAGAGACCTGGGATTGATCCCTGGGTCGGAAAGATCCCTTGGAGGACAGCATGGCAACCCACTGCAGTATTCTTGCCTGGTGAATCCCATGGACAGAGGAGCCTGGCAGGCTACAGCCCATAGGGTTGCACAGAGTTGGACATGACTGAAGTGACTTAGCACGCACACCCACTATGCCAATAACTGATACAAATGTCTTGGAAATAAAGGCATCTTCCTCTAAATCCTCAGGGCTTCCAAGATATCCTGAGACATGCAACCGTACAATGGGGTACTAAAGATGGCCTCAGAGCCTTTCAGCCTCCCTCAGTCTGACTCAGAACCCCTAAAGCAACTTACATAACAGTGAAATTGAAGTGACAACAGTGTACTTACTTGCAAATGGAGTTTCAAGACAGGTCTTGAAACCTTGTCACAGTGGAGGGACTGCCCTCCGTAAGTATCTCCCAGAGGAAACGTTGGAGCTGCTCACAGTTGAGTGCTGTGTGTAGCTCTAACTCTCCACAGAATGAGACAACCTAAGTCCTGGGACCTGGCTTGCCTTTATTGTCATATTTTTGTCTGTTTACTAATTCCCATCTTTTGAAAATATTGATGTGATCAGTTAGACCCTAAACAGGACTCCCCAGGCAATAAGCCTGTCTTTTATGATTTTGTATATCCATAAGTGCATTCATTTCCTATAGATGTTGTAAGTTTATGATTAACTGAAACCCTATTTCCAAGTTAATGAGCTTCACCTCACCACTGACCCAGTGTATTTTCTACACACTAATAACATAGTGAACATTCATATCAGTGCACATTTATTTAAAAAATCTTTTTAATGAGCAAAGACTTCTAAAGTCCTTGCACTATAAAATACCAGTTGGAATAATTCACACATGTTAAAAAATATTCTTAAAATGTAAATAGATTCAACCCCAAGTTTATTTTGACTTATCATGTCTTAGAATATGATAATTTGAAAAGATTTCAAATATGAAGAGAACATTTCTAATATTAATAATTTAGAGTTTATCTGTATAAACCAGTGTGCATGGCCTCTTCACTACTACCTATGACTCATATTCAGAGCATTTTTTTTTTCCAGAGCATTTTTCAAGAATTTGAGAATTAAGTATTTGCCAACCACACAAAGAGTTTACTTGGTGTACATACATAAAATACAGGTAGCTTTACCAGTCTTTTTGTAAATATGTTAATTAATTTACTCCAAAATCTTAGGTAGTTTGATAAGGAAGCTTGTAATCAAGGAAAGTTCCCTTCTCACTTTTTGCTGACTTCTAATCTCAAACACAATTTACAGTAGTAAATTTGAGGGAAGAAATTAATACAATGGAGATTTCTTTAAAATGCTCGTTTGGAATAAACATTATATCAAAAACATACATGGTATAAAACTTAAAAAAAAATTAAGCTGAAATCTTTTTGACAAGCTTTTCGCTTTCCTTTGTCAAACCAGTCTCAACCCTGACTCCTCCCTTTCTGTAATTCTGCACTTTCTTTTATGAAACCATTCACTGAGTTACTCTGTCCCCATGCCAGCCCCTGAGAGCTAAAGGATTTGGCTTGATTTATCTCTGTATTTGTTTTCAAAGCTCCTGGCAGTTGACAAAGATGGTTCACAGCTGTGCCTTAAGAGAGATGCTGTGGCCAACTGACCTGAACTGGTTCTGACTGGACCGCAGGAACACCTGTACGGATGAGCCCTGGAGATGCTGAAAACTGCCTTTGCTTCATCATTACGTTAAGATCTCTGCCAAAGGCGAGGACTTGTATACCCGCTAGGCGAAGTTCCTGCCACGTGCAGAGAAGCAAGGAAGACTGCACCCTCCCCAGTGGACTTCCGCTGCCCCTGGAAGTTTCCACCCCTTTTCTAGAACGCTGATAACTTGTCTGCCTTCCACTATCTCTTCAGTTCAGTTCAGTTCAGTTCAGCCGCTCAGTCGTATCCGACTCTTTGCAGCCTCATGAATCGCAGCACGCCAGGCCTCCCTCTTAGAAGTCCCTTATTCCTCTCATCTTGGGGAAGAAGTGTTTTTCTAGCATGAACTCTCCCTTCTTCATTTCCTGATGAAGGAATAAAGTTTCTGCTCTGCCATTATGAAACTGGTTTTTGCTTTTTTCCCCTGATATTTGCAACTCCGGGCAAAGGACCCCCTGAGAAGTCACCAACCCGTTGGCGACCGGTAACACCGTTATTTCGGCCTCTGTGTCCCCATCTCTAGTGCAGCTGTCTTAGTTCTGGCCACCTTTAGCTCTGCTTGATTTGCTGCTGCAGCCTTCCAAAGGGTTTCTCCATTTCTTTGCCTCTAAGCTCCACTACCAAACTCCTAACCACAAACGTCCTCTAACATTTTGACAGATTTCTTTGTAAAATGAAAAGCTAGTTGTACCACTCTGCCACTTAATTTAAGTGATGAGACAAACTAAATATGTTACACCATTAATGCAGAGAAATTATATACTTAGCATCTTTGACTATATTATCACTAAATGATTATTACTCTTAAAATAATTAATATATTAATACATACTTCCATTTATTCATCTGTTCTTTTGCTGGAAATGTTTTCTTGAATCTTTTTAAATTATTTCTTGAGACTCTACTATATGCCAAGTTCTGTTCAAGGTAGTGGGCATACAGGGCCTGGTATCTAGGAGGTAGGATCTCTACTCTGATGGAGTTTATGTTCAGTGGGTAGAGACAGACAAGAAATAGGAAACAAAATGTAGAAAAATAAAGTTTCAGAAATCGCTAACTACTATAAAATAAACAGACTTTCCTGGTGGCTCTGATGGTAAAGCATCTGCCTACAATGCAGGAGGCCTGGGTTCGATCCCTGGGTCGGGAAGATCTCCTGGAGAAGGATACGGCAAATAAAATAAATAATTAAAATATGGCAATGTGAATAGGCAGGAAGAGGACAGCTTTAGTTAGGGTGATTCAGAAAAGTCATCTCTAAGGAAATAAAGGCTCTCAGTGGTAAGGACCTCATCAATGAGAAGGAGCTATGGGAAAATCTGGAGGAATAGTGGTCTACACAGGAGAGATGAGTGCAAGGGCTCTGACGTGGGAATAAACATGCATATTCTCCTAAAAGGAAGGACTGGCATGACATTTTATGTAACGAATCTGTGCCTGGGCAAGAAGTAATGATGGTTTGAATTAGAGTTTTAACACTGAAGATATTAAGTGGTTGAATTTGGTATATATTCTGGAGTTCCAACCAACAAGACTTATGTGGGAGGTATGAAGACAAAAGAGGCACCTTGGGTTTTGACCTAGCTGTGTAAGTGGTGATGGCGTTTCTTGAAATGGAGAATATAAAGGAGAGTTCTCTTTGCAATTTATTTATTTTATATGGAATTTGAGAACTATATAATACATTCAAGAAGAACCATCAAGGAGGAAGGTGAATACATGAATATAAAACTCAAGAGCCAGGAGTAGAGTTTTCATCAAACATTTCTCTGTTGCCAGCTACTTTGTTCATCGACTTAAAGTTCATGAGAACTGTGGCCACCTGCATCAGTATGATATAGCTGGAGGCCTAAAGCCCGAGACCACCTGTGTCAACATGACAGATATTTGTTCCAGGAAACTTTGCTCAGAGAAGATAAAATCATAAGTCCATAAATAACTCCACTGTTTGCTTCAGGAAATCCACTGCAAATCAGTTTATCTGCGACAACAGTCTCCCTCGTCAAACCATCGTTTATTTATGAAAACTCATCTCACCTCACTGTGCCCACCAATCCTAAAGTTTTATTTCACAAAATTGCCCAATCTCAATCTGCTCCCCACTTTGAAATACCAGCCATGATACCCTTGAGCCCAGACCTCCCGTGTGTGCTTGTGCTCAGTCGTGTCCATTTGCAACTCCAAGTGTGCCAGGAAGCTCTGTCCGTGGGATTTCCCAGGCAAAAAATTACTGAAGTGGGTTGCCATTTTCTCCTCCAAAGGATTTTCCCGACCCCCGGATCAAACCCACTTCTCTGTGTTTCCTGTATGGTAGGCAGGTTCTTTACCACTCAGCCACCTGGGCAACCCTCCAGACATTCCAGATCCTATACAATCTTTCTCTGATGCCTCTCTCTTGATTCTGATAGGGCACTGTTCCCCCAAGTGCAGCGACTTCAAATGAACTGAGTTCTGCTTTGTTAACAGTTTGATTGTATCTTGGAGTTCAACATTCTTTCCTATTTTTACTCTCATGCTTTTAAAGTAAGTGTTAGTCCTGTAAATAAGTGTTTACCCACCTGCTCTGAGACCTACCATTAGCAAAATGAGATTTTTGAAGTCAGGAGGACCGTTAGACTTATTCAAATCAATTTGTTTTACAAACAAAACTGAAGCCAGAGCAATTGGGACTTGTCTAGTGTCACAGAGTGTAGCTTCTAGATCATGACATTGATAACTCCCAGTCTGGCAGTCTTTTTGGAAGAACATACAAGCTCATGTTGAGCAAGGTGTAATATATAATATATATAATAATATAGCTTATTGTCTATAAACTTTCTAAGAGAGGAGAGAGTAGTGTGACTGTTTTGTTTTTGTTTGTAATTGCAATACTTCTGGAACACTTGCCCAGCTGGCTTGGACACCAAATGCATGGACTCATAAAGATATTCAATACAGTTCAATCACTCAGTCGTGTCCGACTCTTTGCGACCCCATGAACCGCAGCACACCAGGCCTCCCTGTCCATCACCAACTCCCAGAGTCCACCCAAACCCATGTCCAATGAGTCGGTGATGCCATCCAACCATCTCATCCTCTGTTGTCCCTTTCTCCTCCTGCCCTCAATCTTTCCCAGCATCAGGGTCTTTTCAAATGAGTCAGCTCTTCGCATCAGGTGGCCAAAGTACTGGAGTTTCAGCTTCAGCATCAGTCCTTCCAATGAACACCCAGGACTGATCTCCTTTAGGATGGACTGGTTGGATCTCTTTGCAGTCCAAGGGACTCTCAAGAGTCTTCTCCAACACCACAGTTCAAAAGGATCAATTCTTCGGTGCTCAGCTTTCTTTATAGTCCAACTCTCACATCCATACATGACCACTGGAAAAACCATAGCCTTGACTAGACGGACCTTTGTTGGCAAAGTAATGTCTCTGCTTTTTTTTTTTTTTTTTATTAGTTGGAGGCTAATTACTTTACAATATTGTAGTGGTTTTTGTCATACATTCACATGAATCAGCCATGGATTTACATGTATTCCCCATCCCGATCCCCCCTCCCACCTCCCTCTCCACCCGATTCCTCTGGGTCTTCCCAGTGCTTTTTAATATGCTGTCTAGGTTGGTCATAACTTTCCTTCCAAGGAGTAAGTGTTTTTTAATTTCATGGCTGCAGTCACCATCTGCAGTGATTTTGGAGCCCAGAAAAATAAAGTCAGTCACTGTTTCCACTGTTTCCCCATCTATTTCCCATGAAGTGATGGGACCAGATGCCATGATGTTACTTTTCTGAATGTTGACCTTTAAGCCACCTTTTTCACTCTCCTCTTTCACTTTCATCAAGAGGCTCTTTAGTTCTTCTTCCCTTTCTGCCATAAGGGTGGTATCATCTGCATATCTGAGGTTATTGATATTTCTCCCGGCAGTCTTGATTCCAGCTTGTGCTTCCTTCAGCCCAGCATTTCTAATGATGCACTCTGCATATAAGTTAAATAAGCAGAATGACCATATACAGCCTTGATGTACTCCTTTTCCTATTTGGAACCAGTCTGTTGTTCCATTTACAGTTCTAACTGTTGCTTCCTGACCTGCATAGAGGTTTCTCAAGAGGCAGATCAGGTGGTCTTGTATTCCCATCTCTTTCAGAATTTTCCACAGTTTAATAAATAATTAATAATTTAAAGATATTAGTAAATCTTAATTTACATTTGTCAAAAATTCAGATTTTGAAAGTTCATTAATTAGCAAAAATATGTGGAAACATCTGCTTCCAAATCATACAATTACTGATGTAGCTGCAGTTTTCTTCTAATCTAATCTAAATACAGAAGAAAGGAATGAAGACAAAAATATAAACAAAAACCCCAACTTATTGAATCAATTGTATATCTTTCTAAAAGAGCAGGATTTGACCTGCAAAACATTCAAGAAATTAGAATACTCAAGCTAAGGGGTATCTTTGAAGACGTTGAACTATACAAAACTGTTATGGGTACATCTCAATTTTGAATGAAATCTGATAAACACTGGA
The DNA here is from genome assembly GCF_019320065.1 of Cervus canadensis. Taxonomy (NCBI): domain Eukaryota; kingdom Metazoa; phylum Chordata; class Mammalia; order Artiodactyla; family Cervidae; genus Cervus; species Cervus canadensis. The sequence goes on from NC_057410.1 coordinate 48,252,730, forward strand.
AAATCTCAAGCATTTTCCATCAAAATATTGTACCTTTGAAGTGCATACCTGTGACATTTTCTTCTCCTCATTCCTTTATTTCAGAAATTGCTTCTGCCCACTTCATCCATATTATGTCAGTAGGAGCTGCCCCATAATGACTCCAGGCCTTTATGGCTCCAAGGCTCCATGTCTATGCAATAACTGATTAGTCGGAGCTGGACATCTGGCCTGTGTTGGGCTAATGGGCCAATGAGCTGGAGACCCCAGAGAGTTAAGTCCACCTCTCATTGCCTGGATTGTGAATGTATAAAACTCAGGAGCTGCTGTGAGCTGTGCCCTGCCATTTGCCCCAAGGAGCAAAGGAAGCCACATTTCTGCTTGAATGCTCGTTCTCTAGTGTCTCAGCCCAAGTATTAAGGGTGGGTGAAGCTGTTCAAGTCAATACGCACTTACCCACCCTAATTACCAAATTAATACCAGCCATTTAAAAAGAATAAAAAGGGAAGCAAAAAGGAAACACTGCCAAATATCTGCCCTATCCTTCATGCCCTGGAACCAAGGCAGTTAATTATCATTTGTACATTATCCCTGTGCCAGGCACTGTTCTAAGCCCTTTATATGCAATTGTCCTATTTCAACCTTATTACAAGGCTGTGAGAAAAGTACTTTTACCACCCTCATTTTATAGCTGAGCAAGGGGAGGCTTCCCTGGTGGCTCAGTGGTAAAGAGCCCACCTGCCAATGCAGGAGGCATGTGTTCGATCCCTGGATCAGGAGGATCTCCTTGAGAAGGAAATGACAGCCCACTCCAGTATCCTTGCCTGGAAAATCCCATGGACAGGGGAGTCTGGCAGGCTACAGTCCACGGGATCACAAAAGAGCTGGACACAGCTACAACAAGAGCAACAAAGAGAGACACAGAAGCTTGAGCGGTAGAACCAGAGCTCAGTCTAGGCAGTCTGACTCTAGAATCTGGAATCATAAGCAGAAGGTTATGCTGCCTTTCAATGAGAGAAACATAGCCAACTTTGTATTGTAAATAGCCTTCCCTGGGGAGATAGACAGTAAATAGTAAAATACATGGAATGTCAGGTGATGTTGATAAGTACTATGAAGAAATGAAAAGCAAAGGATAAGACAGAGCAGGCCAGAAAGTAGGGCTTGGGGGCAGTTGTAATTTACATAATTACAAGGAAGGTTTCAATGAGAAAGGAAGGTTTCGGTGAGAAATGAAGGTCAAGGAAGGTTTCAGTGAGAAAAGAAGGTTTCGGTGAGAAATGAAAGCCAAGGAAGGTTTCAATGAGAAAGGAAGGTTTCGGTGAGAAATGAAGGTCAAGGGAGGTTTCAGTGAGAAATGGTGTCTGAACAAAGGCCTGAAAGAAGGTAGAGAGCAGGCCAGGCAGATGCCTGAACACAGAGCTTTCAGACAGAGAGGTCAGGAGTACAAACGCCTGTAAGTGAGAGTATGCTGAGTATGATCAGTGGCAAGCGTGGAGGCAGGAGAGATCAGGAAGAGGAAGTGAGAGGGGAGGTTCGGACGCTACTGGGAGATCAGGGCAGATTACTGCGGCCTGAAACCCTAAGAGCTCTGACTTTAACTCTGAAAGAGATGGACAGTCCTCGCAGGATTTTGAGCAAAGGGATTGCATGATCTGACTTGTTTTTTATAAAGATTGTCCTCACCACTGTGTTGAGGATAGATGGAGGGGGAAAGAGCAAAAGTGAAGAGATTAGCTGGGTAGAGGCAAGAGACAGAGGAAGCTTGAAACAGGGTGATGGCAGTGGCAGTGTTGAGATGTGGCGGGAGTCTTGACACACTTTGAGTTTAGAGCCAACAAGATTTGCTGATGGACTGAGCGTAAGAGAAGGGTGTGAGATAGAGATGGAGATGACTCTAGTTTTGACCTGAGCAATGAGAAACGCTGGGCTGGATGAAGCACAAGCTGGAATCAAGATTGCCAGCTGAAATATCAATAACTTCAGATATACAGATGACACCACACGTATGGCAGAAAGTGAAGATGAACTAAAGAGCCTCTTGGTGAAAGTGAAAGAGGAGAGTGAAAAAGTTGGCTTAAAGCTCAACATTCAGAAAACTAAGATCATGGCATCTGGTCCCATCACTTCATGAAAAATAGATGGGGAAACAGTGGAAACAGTGACAGACTTGAATTTGGGGGCTCCAAAATCACTGCAGATGGTGACTGTAGCCATGAAATTAAAAGATGCTTGCTCCTTGGAAAAAAAGTTATGACCAACCTAGGTAGCATGTTAAAAAGCAGAGACATTACTTTTCCAACAAAGGTCCGTCTAGTCAAGGCTATGGTTTTTCCAGTGGTCATATATGGATGTGAGAGTTGGACTATTAAGAAAGCTGAGCACCGAAGAATTGATGCTTTTAAACTGTGGTGTTGGAGAAGACTCTTGAGAGTCCCTTGGACTGCAAGGAGTTTCAACCAGTCAGTCCTAAAGGAAATCAGTCCTGAATATTCACTGGAAGGACTGATGCTGAAGCTAATACTCCAATACTCTGGCCACCTGATGTGAAGAACTGACTTCTTCAGGGAAGTCGGGAAAGACCCTGATGCTGCAAAAGATTGAAGGTGGGAGGAGAAGGGGACGACAGAGGATGAGATGGCTGGATGGCATCACCAACTCAATGGACATGAGTTTGAGTAAACTCCAGGAGTTAGTGATGGAGAGGGAAGCCTGGAGTGCTGCAGTCCATGAGGTCACAAAGAGTCAGACACAACTGAGCGACTGAACTGAACTGAACTGAAAATGCATATTCATGAGGGGGCTTCAGCGGAGGAGAATTCAGCATTAATTTGGGGCAAAGGTCAACAGAGCATTAGCTGATTGAAGTCAGGAGGGTCAGAAAAGTTCATCAGGTCAGGTTCCTGTTGACCTGGTGATTGAATTCCTGAGAAGGGTTAAATCCTTCAGATCAGCTAAAGAAAGTGCTTCAGGCTAATCTTTACTATTGAAACCAAACTGGGAGCTTACAACTGATTTTTTATCTTTGCTATTGTTACTTGTCATCTGATAGTTTTTTTTTCTTTATTCACTGAAGATGATTATTATTGAGATATGTTTAAGGGCAAGCATTGTGGCAGGCTTAGATCACAAAATGGTTTAGGCCAAAAATGTTTTCTCTTATGTCAAGAAATCTATGTCTGATTCTTTTTCTTCAGGGGCCCCTACCTTATCTGCTTACACTGAGTGAATATAGATAGTGAAGAAATCTGAATACTAAGCTCTGCGATATTCCATCTAAAAAGAAAAAATGTTGCTCAATCCTATCTGACTCTCTGACTCCATGGATGTAGACCACCAGGATCCTCTGTCCATGGAATTCTCTAGGCAAGAATACTGGAGCAGGTAGCTATTCCCTTCTCCAGGAGATCTTCCCAATCAAACATGGATCTTCTGCATTGTGAGAAGATTCTTTACCATTTGAACCATCAGGGAAGCCCTGTTTTGTCTGAAAAAGGGCATTAAAACTAAGAGAATTTTTTACAAAATTGTAAGAGATTAAGGGGGAAGGACTACATTATTTTTGAAAAGTATAAAGCTTTTAGGGTTGATACCTGCATAGCTGGGGCAGTTCTCCCTGCCAGGATGAGGCACTTTTATAGACATAGAAGCAGGGACCCTTGTGGTTGTACAGACATCTGCACTGTTTCATTCTAGCTTTGTCCTCCAGGATTTAAAAAAAGAAGAAAGAAAGAATTCAATAAAATACTGAAACCATAGTTGGGAACTTCTGTGGCTGAAAGAGTTTGGGTTGCATAAATAAAACCATGAGATAGAGCCTTTGTCTTCCCATGAGTAAATATCACTCACACTTAACACTACCGATGCAGCAAATTACAGCAAGATGAGACTGAAAAGCATTCAGTCTGACTGATCTTTTTCGGAATGGTTTCAATATAGGATTGATGAGTGCAAGATATATGTATATTGGTTTGGGGTGGAGTGCAGAAGATAGATTTAAATGGATAATTTGAAAGTGAGAAAAGTGAAACTAGAAAATATATAACTTTCATCTTTCAAAAGCTTATCTAGGTGTTAAGAATCATTTTCAAAAAAAAGGTAAAATCAAGACTCTCATATACAAAGTGATGAGATGTCAAAGATTATTATATATCTTTAATGAGGAAATTATAAAAAAGTCACAACCAATTTGAAGTCAGAGAACCAAAAATTTATACTAAGTAAAAGAATATTGAGAGGAGAGTGAAAAAGTTGGCTTAAAACTCAACAACATTCAGAAAACTAAGATCATGGCATCTGGTCCCATCACTTCATGGGAAATAGATGGGGAAACAGTGGAAACAGTGGCTGACTTTATTTTTTTGGCCTCCAAAATCACTGTGGATGGTGATTGCAGCCATGAAATTAAAAGACGCTTACTCCTTGGAAGGAAAGTTATGACCAACCTAGACAGCATATTAAAAAGCAGAGACATTACTTTTCCAACAAAGGTCCATCTAGTCAAGGCTATGGTTTTTCCAGTGGTCATATATGGATGTGAGAGTTGGACCGTGAAGAAAGCTGAGCACCGAAGAATTGATGCTTTTGAACTGTGGTGTCGGAGAAGACTCTTGAGAGTCCTTTGGACTGCAAGGAGATCCAACCAGTCCGTGCTGAAGGAAATCAGCCCTGAATATTCACTGGAAGGACTGATGTTGAAGCTGAAACTCCAATACTTTGGCCACCTGATGCGAAGAGCTGACTCCTTGGAAAAGACCCTGATGCTGGGAGGGATTGAAGGTAGGAGAAGGGGACGATGGAGGATAAAATGGTTGGGTGGCATCACTGACTCAATGGACATGAGTTTGAATAAGCTCCAGGAGGTGGTGATGGAGAGGGAAGGCTGGCATGCTGCAGTCCATGGGGTCGCAAAAAGTCAGACACAACTGAGCGACTGAACTGAACTGATAGGGATGGGAGGGTTGGGGAGGTTGGGTAGTTGGGAAGAATATGGTTTCCAGCCCACCAGAGAGAAGTTATTTGTATCACTATAGACAAGACTTAGTCACACTGACCTTAATTATTTCCTTTGAATATGTTCCTGTAAGTGGAATTACTGAAATCAAAGATATGAACTTTTCAAGAACTCTCTAAAGCTAAGCGGCTCCCAAGAAGATTGTTTCCATTTATATTAATACTTCCATCAGAGTATATAAAATGCCTATTGCCCTGCACCCTAGAATGTATCAAATATTAGCAAGTCAATATTATTTATGGAAGACACTAACTAAAGTCCGCACAAAGCATCAGAATAGTAAGCTCCCAAAACAAAGCTGTTTTGACTAATTTGCCTTCATTATGAGAGAAGACATTAGTGAAGCCTCTCAGTCCAAATACAAATGGGCTATACTAGCACAGTGTGACATGACGCACTTTAACTCCAGACCAAAAATTTTTATCTTATCTTTATAAAAGTCTTAGTTTTTAGAAAACCTAGATACAGAAGAAAATAAAATATCAGTGTAAACCATATTTAAAAGACAATATGTTGCATCAGAGACTTGATAAAAAAAAAATTTTTAGTGTGTACAACCTTCAGAAGGAAGCATGGATGTTCAGGAAACAAATTGTGCAAATTAATTCCATGTGCAGTCACAGAATAATCATTTCATGTTATTAGACTTTAATGTGTGGGGGTGGTTGTTGTTCAGTCACTAAATTGTGTCCAGCTCTTTGTGACCGCATAAACTACAGCATGCCAAGCTTTCCTGTCCTTTGCTATCTCCAAGAGTTTGCTCTAACTCATGTCCATTGAGTCGGTGATGCTATCCAACCATCTCATCTTCTGTTGCCCCCTTCTCCTTTTGCCTTCAATCTTTCCCAGCATCAAGGCCTTTCTCAATGAGTCAGCTCTTTGCATAAGGTGGCCAAAATACTGGAGCTTCAGTTTCAGCATCAGTCCTTCCAGTGAATATGCAGGGCTGATTTCTTTAGGATTGATTGGTTTGATCTCCTTGCTGTACAAGATGGGGAAGAGATAGATCCTTGCTTTCCTGTGGTGGTTTGGTTCTAGTTTGGTTATGTTTTATTACTTGTGCCAGGTTCTTTATATGTATTATCTCCAACAGTCACTAACCTTGGCAAGGAGGATTTTGGGTTTTTTGTTTTCATTTTATAGACAAGGAATCAGATTGAGCAGTAAAAGGTAAGTTCAGTATTTGAGCCCAGATTTGTCTGAGGACAGAGCTGGCATCATTCCACCAGGCTAAAGCGACTCCCAGAGAGATACAATAAGGTTTCAAATTGTATCTGAAATTGTATTTCAAATAGGGAGCCATTGAAAAAGTACATATGAAGCACCTGCTGTGTGCCGAGACTTGTCTGACTGAGGATAGAGAATTAACAAAACAGTTTATTTTGCAATGATGTGCTTTAACCAAATATATATTAAAATGATAGATATTAAGTATAATGAAGAAAAATAAAGGAAAATAAAGGAGTCAGAGTGACAGAGAGCACTATTTTCGGTAGGTAGTCAGAGAAGACCTCTCTGAAGAAGCAGTACTAGAGTAGGGACATGGATAAAAGTGAATGAGTCGTGCCGCAGGTCTAGGGGAATAAGAACAGCAGATACAAAAGCTGTAAGTGGGGGCCAGCTCGGTGAGCTCAAGGAAGGGTGTGGTGCACAAGTGCTGTGTGACCTCAGAAGAGCCAGTGAAGGTCGCTGCAGCTCAGATCATCCCGGGCTTGTGGGCCTTGTTAAGGACTTTGGGAAGTTTTATAAGGACCTTGTTAAGATTGATATTAAGTGTGATTAGAAGTGTATCAGGCTTCCCAGGTGGCACGGTGGTAAAGAACCTGCCTGCCAATGCAGGAGACATAAGAGATGCCGGGGAGGAGGGCGCGGCAACCCACTGCAATATTCTTGCCTGGAGAATCCCAAGGACAGGGGAGGCCGGCAGCCTACAGGTCACAGGGTGGCAGAGTCAGTCATGACTGAGCGTGTACACACACAGAGAAATGTACCAGTCCCAGGAAAGAGACGCTCACTATTTAATTTGGAAGAGACTGGGGGACTTGCTCGGTGGTACAGTGGGTGGGAACCCCTCTGCCAGTGCAGGGCTCTCGGGCTCCGTCCCTGCGTGGGAAGATCCCACACGCCGCCGAGCGCCCCAGCCCGCCTCTGTTGCTGCAACTACTGCAGGCTCATGCACAGAGCCTGTGCCCTGCGAGGGCAGAAGCCACTGCCACGGGGAACCCATGCAGAACAGCCAAGGGCAACCCTCACTTCACAACTGGAGAAGGCCCAGGCCCAGCAACGACAGCCCAGGGCATCCAAAAATAAATGCATTTTAAAACATGCACTCTAGGGGCCAAACAGAAGACGCACTGCTAAAGGTTATAGCAGTAGCTTAGGTAAGAGATATATACACAGCCTTAGACTAGAGTGGCGACCACGAAGAAGTAAGGAACAGTGAAAGTATATATTTTGTAAGTAGAGCTTATAGGATTTGCTGATGGATATAAGGTATAATAAAAGTAAGGAATCTAGGATGCCTTCAGGATTTTGACCTAAACACCTGGATCAATAGCAGTGATGTAGACCAAGAACGCTGGGAAACACTCCCGTTTGTCTCAAGCAATAAAGAAAATCTCAAAATTGTTATAGCAGTACCTGGCTCAAAGCTAATGTTCAGTTGGTAGTAGCTATTTTTTTTAAACTAAAATAACATATTTGCCTAATTCCTTGAGGTTGAGGTCACTGAGGATGAAATAGGACATTTATGAATGGTAGTCTTCCAGGTAAAGACAGCAAGACATCCAAAATCTGGTATCCTATCCCGGCTACTTACCAAATCCGCAGTAACCACCACTAGGTTGCAAGTGAAAGTGTTCCTCGATCAGTTGCATCTGACTCTTGGCAACCCCATAGACTACAGTCCGCCAGGCTCCTCTGTCCATGGAATTCTCTAGGCAACAGCATTAGAGCAGGTTGCCATTCCCTTCTCCAGGGATCTCCCTGATCCAGGGATTGAGCCCCAAATCATTCCATATTCATGTCTGGAGCTGTGGATCTAAGCGCCAGTGGAACTTGGTGCTTCAGTTGAATCAAGACCGTTCCTTTTGCCAGGATTGGAGGAAGGCCTAGAGAGCTTGGGAGATGTCTCTTGGACTAGCAGGAGAGGATGGACTCACCCAGTGTTTGGCACTAACACGTGGATTTCCATGAGACAGAATTCACAGAGACTCTAATGTGGAATCTAAAAAGAGGAGAATTCAAAAGGAGAAATACAAAAAGCGGAAAATACACAAGTACAAAAAGATTTCCCCCACAGGATCTTAATAGGAGCTAACGTTAAATATTAAACACCACTGAGAGATTTTCACATGCCACCTCCTAATCCTCACAGCAGTCTGTGAGGTAAGGGTTATGTCTGGTGAGCCATCTCGATCCTAGAAGAGATCAGCTTTCTAGTGTGTGAATGCCCCTGGCCCCAGTGGAGTGTTTACTCTGCTCAGGACAGCACCCCGTTGAGTTCTGCATGCCTGCGTGCACTCAGTCACGTCCAGTTCTTTGCGACCCAGTCGACTGCAGCCCACCAGGCTCCTCTGTCCATGGGATTTGCTAGGCAAGAATTCTGGCGTAGGTTGCCATTTCCTATGCCAGAGGATCTTCCTGACCCAGGGATCGAACCCGTGTCTCTTGTGTCTCCTGCTTTGGCAGGCGGATTCTTTACCAGCTGTGCCATCTGGGAAGCCCACAAGGTAAGGGTTATGATCCTCATTTAATAGACAAGGAATTGAGGTGTAAGGGCTCATGGCATTACATATCCTATTCAAATACACTCTCACCAGAGACCTGTATCAATACTGGGGATGGATTGTATTGGAGGGCAACATAAACGCAGGATATGGCCGTGGTTTTTGTGGGGGAGACATTAGGTTAACCTACTGTGCCAACATCACTAAGAAATAATTTACAGATGCCTGTTATATTGGCTAAGGTAACACTAGCTGCCATAACAAACCTCAAAATGTACAATAGCTCAAACACAGGGGACATTCATTTCTCACATGTGGAAATCCAGAGTAAGTGTTCCTGATGACAGATGGCTCTCCTCTAATTGCTAGCCCATCCTGTGGCTCCTTCATCTTCAACTCATGTCTTCCCAGGCTGCCGTGTTCACCTCCATCAAACCAGAAGAAGGGAAAAGAACATGAGAAGGTCTTATGGACCAGTCCTGGAGGTATCAGCTCAGTTCAGTCGCTCAGTCGTGTCCGACTCTTTGCGACCCCATGAATCGCAGCACGCCAGGCCTCCCTGTCCATCATCAACTCCTGGAGTTTACTGAAACTCATGTCCATCGAGTCAGTGATGCCACCCAGCCATCTCATCCTCGGTCGTCCCCTTCTCCTCCCGCCCCCAATCCCTCCCAGCATCAGGGTCTTTTCCAATGAGTCAACTCTTCACATGAGGTGGCCAAAGTATTGGAGTTTCAGCTTCAACATCAGTCCTTCCAATGAACACCAGGACTGATCTCCTTCACGATGGACTGGTTGGATCTCCTTGCAGTCCAAGGGATGCTCAAGAGTCTTCTCTAACGCCACAGTTCAAAAGCATCTATTCTTGAGTGTTCAGCTTTCTTCACAGTCCAACTCTCACATCCATACATGACCACTGGAAAAACCATAGCCTTGACTAGATGGACCTTTGTTGGCAAAGTAATGTCTCTGCTTTTTAATATGCTATCTAGGTTGATCATAACTTTCCTTCCAAGGAGTAACTATCTTTTAATTTCATGGCTGCAATCACCATCTGCAGGGATTTTGGAGCCCCCAAAAATAAACTCAGCCACTGTTTCCACTGTTTCCCCACCTATTTCCCATGAAGTGATGGGACCAGATGCCATGATCTTAGTTTCCTGAATGTTGAGCTTTAAGCCAACTTTTTCACTCTCCTCTTTCACTTTCATCAAGAGGCTCTTCAGTTCCTCTTCACTTTCTGCCAGAAGGGTGGTGTCATCTGCATATCTGAGGTTATTGATATTTCTCCTGGCAATCTTGATTCTAGCTTGTGCTTCTTCCAGCCCAGCATTTCTCATGATGTACTCTGCATATAAGTTAAACAAGCAGGGTGACAATATACAGCCTTGACATACTCCTTTTCCTATTTGGAACCAGTCTGTTTTCCATGTCCAGTTCTAACTGTTGCTTCCTGACCCGCATATAGGTTTCTCAAGAGGCAGGTCAGGTGGTCTGGTATACCTCACCTCAACTCAGTTATCGGCTAGAACCCAGTCACCCAGCTACATGTAATTGCAAAAGAGACTGAGAAATGTTGTCTAGCTAAATGCCCAGCCAGCCTGCCTGTCACAATTGGTCTTATCCACGACATGATTTCTCTCAATTTATTCTCAAAAGGAAACCAGAAGTTTAGTTTGGGGATAACCGTGCTTTTTTTCTCATGTAAAAGTTATATCTAGGTCAGATGGACTACATGACTTTTCCTTCACATTCGGTTTGCTTACAGAGAAGTGCTACATTTATTTCTTCAAGCTTTTAAAATAAATTGTTCTTCTTTGATGATGTTGTCCATGTCTTTTCCCATTACTTTCTTTTTTTTAGTACTTTAATAGTGCATTACATCTTGCAGAAAGTTGTAAAGCTTTCATGTTGTAAAGATGCCTTTAAAACTTAATTGATGAAACATTTAGAATTTTGTTGCAAGTGTTAATCACACAGTCATGCCTGACTCTTTGCGACCCCATGGCTATAGCCTGCCAGGCTCCTCTGTCCATGGAGTTCTCTAGTCGAGAATACTGGAGTGGGTAGCCATTCCTTCTCCAGAGGATCTTCCCAACTCAGGGGTCGAACCCCAGTCTCCTGCATTGCAGGCAGATTCTTTACCATCTGAGCCACCAGGGAAGCCCATAAATCTTGTTAAGTCTATCCAATTTATTGATCCCTAAAATTTTGTGCCCTGATGTGGGCAAATACACAATAATGCCATTTTCAGCATGACAATTTACATATTAATGAATATTCAGTTCAGTCGCTCAGTTGTGTCCGACTCTTTGTGACCCCATGGATTGCAGCACACCAGGCTTCCCTGTTCATCACCAACTCCTAGAGCTTGCTTAAACTCATGTCCATCAAGTCAGTGATGCCATCCAACCATCTCATCCGCTGTCGTCCCCTTCTCCTGCCTTCAGTCTTTCCCAGCATCAGGGTCTTCTCTAATGAGTCAGTTCTACACATCAGGTGACCAAAGTATTGGAGTTACAGCTTCAGCATCGGTCCTTCCAATGAGTATTCAGGGTTGATTGTCTTAAGGATTGACTGGCTTGATCTCCTTGCAGTCCAAGGGACCCTGAAGAGTTCCAACACTACAGTTCAAAATGAAGAATATTAGGTGCTAAGTCCTAATGATGATATCCTTATAGAATCTCATTAGATTTTGCTTCAGTTTTCAACAATGCCCCTTTATCTTCTCTAAGTTCCAAACATTCCCCTGTTGTGACACTTGTTGTAACTTTGATTTTCACAAAGGATTCTGCCTCACATTCCAATGCCTGGGGTAGTCCCAGCACCACCAAGCAATTCTCAAACATTGGCCTGGTGTCCTGTAATTCAGCTCAGTTCTGACTGTATACCTGGAGAAGGCATCATTCACAGATTATGAGCTCAATCCTACAAGACTGCCCCTCCCCACACTAATATTTTTCTCCATAGTGTTTTCATATAGTATGAACACAACTGAAAAGACACCAATTTACTCTTATTTTTTATTTTAGCTACCAACATTTCTGAAAACATCAAACCACATGAAAATATTTTCCCTTAGCACTGCCAAAGCATCCGTTCATCCAACAACAATGAAAATTCATAATCTCTTAGGTAGCAAGTCATAAACAAACCGTTACAGTGCTTTGATCTAAAACAAAATAGACTGCCACTTATTTCTCCAGCAAAAATGAGTTTTTTCAGGATCAACAAACAATTGCAATTTGGGCATCTGCAGTCATGGTGAGCCATATGCAAATCCCCCATAGCGCAGACAGGAGGACTCCTTTGTAAACAGGAAAAGGAAGTCGGGTGGGCGACAGGAAACAGTCCATTGGAGGAATTTACACTTTGAAGTGTAGTGGCTTTCTGTTGACTGAGTTGTGACCATTTCTCATTGGCTGACCTCTTGCCAGGCAAGAAGAGGAAGTCTTTCTTCTCCTGTTGGGCTCTGCTGTCACCATAGATGATGGGAGCTCCCTCTTCTACTCTCTGAAATCTACTGTAACTGAGATTTCTGTTTGTTAATTTTTACATTGCCAAGAGCTAAAGTACACTCATGGATAAAGTGTGAAGGTAGGATTAGAGACACTGATCAACTCATCTTAGAAAAGTCAAAGACAGCTGGATAAAGGAATTGACAATTGAGATTTTAGGTTGTAGAGATGGGGAAAGATTTCCGGCCATAGAAAACAACGTAAGAAAAGGCAAGGATTTGTGCTTTAGGGCAACAGGCATTAGGAAAAACAAAATCTTCAATGTTTCAACCAATCACTGCTGAGTGGTATGTTGCTGGGTAAAATCAAAATGCAATTAGAAAAACATTAGGGTTATTTTTCCTAATCTAACAATCTCCTAAAAGATCTTGAATCCAAATGGGCAATCTCTCATTCCACTAAATCTTCATATTTTTGTTGCATACCTACATAATTAATTGGGTATGGGTTCTCTGGTGATGCAAGGTATTTGACCAGCAGCTGAAGGACTGACTGCATCTACAGCATTTCTTCTCTCTTCTTTTCAGCATGATTTCTTTGGTGTCACATAAAATATGAACCAGAATCAAAGGTTTCCCCACACTCATTACATTGATAATATTTTACTCATATGATTTCAATAATTAAGACCTGATTTTTGGCTGAAAGATCTTTCTTTGTTATACAAATGTGGTTACTGCCTTATATGAACTCTTTGATATTTAATTTAAACCAATAAATAATGAATATAAAAAGGGGCCTCTTTGGCAGTCCAGTGGTTAAGACTCCATGTTCCTAATGCAGGGGGCATGGGTTCTATCCCTGTTAGGGGAGCTAAGACTCTGCATGCCACATGGTGTGGCCAAAAAAAGAAAAAAAAAGTGAATATAAAATGAGGCATGTTTGGGGATTAGGTCTGTGATTCAGTATGTTTCAATGTTTTGTCCGTGGCTATCTGGTCCTGAAAGTACTCACTCTTACACAGGAGTCTACAGAATCAGGATGATACTAAAATGGAGTCTAATACTGAACCTTGGAGAAACTTTGGTGTCTCTTCTCTCAGCCGCTGCAGTCCCTCCAGTGCATAGAGGTTGATGACAAGAGCACAGATTTGGTGTCAGCCTCCATTTGCAAGGGCTTCCATGGTGGCTCAGCTGGTAAAGAAAACAGTTGTCAAATATAAAAGGGACAAGTTACATGTCTTTTCTCAAGAATGACAAAAAACAACACTGCAATCTCTCAAAAGAAAATGCAACCAATTTATTTCCTTATAAATCGAAATAAGGAACAAAGAGTAAAGAGATCTTCTTACCTTTACCAGAGATACAATGAAATATGAAAGAACTCAGAAAAGTCACGTCTCTGAGCCAGGGAAGTTTTATGGTAAGCTCATTGGAATTTTCCATCTCATGTTCCTTAGAGGATTAGCAATAAGTATTTCCTAATGGACTTCTTTCTCCTTTTGCATATTTATGGCTATTTCTATTCATAATGAATACATATATGCATTCTTTTCTTATTAAAAATGTTCCCTGTACTTGAGCAGGCTTCTCCAACCAGACTTCATGCAGAACTTGGATGTAGAAATGGATCGGCTCCAATGTCCTCACTGCCACTTTTTACATAGAAAACAGACTCTCTGAGCCTTCCTTTTTCTCCCTTTAATCAAAAGCAGATTTCATAGAAACATAGAATTAGGATGGTGTTTGCCAGGGCTGCAGGGAGTAGGAAATGAGGTGACAGTTCAAGACAAATTTTATTATGAAAAGAAGGTACTGCATGATGACTATAGTCATTTAATATGGTTCTGTATACTTGGAAGTTACTGAGAGTGGATTTTAATCATTTCACCACAAACACACACACTTAATTACTTTAACTACATGAGATGACAGATGTGTTACTTATCTTGATCTTGGTAACTGCTCCACAATGTATATGTACATCAAATCATTACATTGCACACTTTACATGTACACTATTGTATTTGTCATTTATTTCTCAGCAAAGTTAAAAAGCTGTAAAGAAAAGAATCCAGCTGTAGTTATTTGTCATTTTCAAACTAGAGTTAATGGGCTACATTCCCTGAGAGTATCTGCATCTTCTTACCTGTGGCTTTAATATTTATTGCAGAAATAAAACCTGTCTCTTTGATGATGATGTCTTCCAATGTCTCGAATTTCAGGCATCAGAAAAATCAGGATTCTGAGACTTTGAAAATGTTTGTTCTGACCTTTGTAGGGGTGTGAGAAAACAGTCGCCCCAACATGGTACCACACTGCACATAAAGCCCAGCCCCGGCTCAGCCCCTCCTGCTGAGCATCTGAACTGCCCGCCATCTGGCAGAATTTACCTGGTCTTCCTCTTTCACATTTGGTGAGGACACTTTCACAGGGAGGAAGTCTTCAGGATCTTAGAACTAGTGGTCCTAGGTAGGATCGGGGGAGGGAGGCTCCAGGGGGAGGGCAACCCTGTGAACACGGAGCTGACTCACTTCGCTGTTGGCAGAAATGAACACAATGCTGTGAAGCAGTCATCCTCAAAAAACAGAAAAACAAGCCTAGTGGTCAGCGTTTTCCTTCTGTTCCATACTATTTATTCATAGATACAAATCACCTTATCAATAAAATCTCTCATGGGAGTGGGAATAAGCATCCTCTCGGCACACGGATGGCAGGGCGCAGTAGGCAAGTTGGAGCTAATGTAGGCTTGTGGTCAACCTGATACACCTGGGGATCTTCTTCAAGCAAAAGAATATGCAATTATGAATAAAATGTTAGCAAATACCTACTTATAATGAGAAAGGATACCACAACATATTATACATTTTTAAAAGCTGAAAAATACTACAAATATTATAAAATACAAAAAATATAATATTCTTACTAATTTTAATTGTCTGCTTGATGCACCTGTTATTCTATCATACCTTTGTGACTGCACACTATTTAATCATCTCTTCATATAATATTTCATACTCTTTCAATGGGAGGGAATTGCAAAGCAATTTGATCTTTCTCCAAACATAGTTGAGCAAAGTTTATTTTTATTATAGTTTTAAAAATTTCTTTCAGTTTTATAATTCTTTATTAGTGATATTTATACATTAATTTGTAAATTATATGTATAAATTTTTAGGATTGCTGTCTAATTTGGGAAAACCTCAGTCAAGTTTCTTTCATGTATGAGTTATAAGCTTCTCAAGGCATTTACATTTTGTTGAACAATGGCTAATTTTAAATACTCTTAAACTGATGAGAGCCATTAACCAGTTTGTGATCAATATTCTCATTGTAGTTGTGCAAGTGAGTTTTGTGGGTTTTTTTTTTCATAGATATCAACATCTCGTTTTGTATCTGTCTGGGTCCAATCAGGAGAGAAGTCACACAGTAATTTGATAGGAAAGTTTAATAAAAGACATAAAGAGAATAAATAAGTATATGCTATTTCTAAATGCCTTGGATCCATTCCACACCACATTTTGGCCCCTGTTCTTTGACTAGCCCAGGAGTTGAAAATTCCTCAGAATTCAGAAACAGGTGAGTGTTACAAATGGGAGCAGCAGCTCTGTCAAGAAAGGAGGGCTTATGAAGGGAAAACATTGCCTGTTGAAAGGAACGCTATTGCCACACGGAAATACCCACTCAGCCTAATTATATCTTTTAATTTTTCAAGAGAAGATAAAAATCTGGTTTTTATGTGAAATCTCCCAAATATCCAAGATTGGCAATTAGTTTTAAAAAAAAAATTAAGACTCTATGGGTCAAACAGTTGCTTTCTGGAGTAAATCTGATATCTGACAGGCCACTCAACCAACTGTGGCCATCTCTACCCTTCCAGTCCCACCTTGCAGTCCCACCATCTTGTTTCATTATCATAATGGCATTTATTACCACCTGACTTTTACTATCACACACACACACACACACACACACACACACACTCACTCACTCACTCCGTGCAAAGAAAGGTCCCTAATGAAGAACCCTGTGTAAACTTCTCACTGCTATATCCTAGCACCAAGAACAGTGCTGGCCTAGTAATACAACACACTCAATGTTGAATAAATTGACTGAATGAACAAATGATTTGGGATTTAATGCTTTTGAACTTGTCATCTTTGTCTCTTTCTAACGTGTGTGTAAGAGCATTCTCTCTGGTCCTACAAACGTTGTCAGCACTTTCCCCCAAGTGAACCTCCTTTCTGTTCAGGCCCCCAACAAGCAGGGGGGAGAAGCAGACATAATCATCTCCATCCCTGCCTCAAAAATCCTGAGACTTTATCATTGTTGGCTGCATGAGCTCTTCATTGCTGCATGGCCTTTTCTGGGCTTCTCTTGCTGCAGAGCCGAGACTCGGGTGTGGACTCCAGGAGCTACGCGTGTGGGCTCAGTAGCTGAAGAGCATGGGTTCAGGAGCTGTGGGTCCCAGGCTCTGGAGTGCAGGCTCAATAGCTGTGACCCGCAGGCTTAGTTGCTCCGCGGCATGTGGACCCTCCTGGATCAGGGATCGAACCAGTGTCCCCTGCCTTGGCGGGCAGATCCTTTACCACTGAGCTACCAGGGAATCCTTGCCATAGGTTTTTAATATGAAACATGATAAATCGAGGTTTTACATTTCAATTAAATAAAGTTTCATTTAAAATTTTAATTATATTTTCATCAAGATTGTTATTGTACTGATCAGAACTTAAGATTCTTTAGCCAAGAATAAGTTGCTTCAGTTGTGTGCAACTCTTTGTGACCCTGTGGACTGTAGCCCACCAGGCTCCTCTGTCCCTGGGATTTTCCCAGGCAAGAACACTGGAGTGAGTTGCCATTTCCTTCTCCAGGGGATCTTCCTGACCCGGGGATTGAACCTGTGTCTCTCAAGTCTCCTGCATTGGCAGGCAGGTTCTTTACCACTAGCGCCACCAGAGAAGTCCCAATATAAAGGATAAATGACAGAAACTACAGTAAACATAAAAATCCAAAATTGCTATAGCTCCATGAAAGTGGTTTTTTGTCTTGTTTGACTTGGCATGTTAATGTTTGGGCTTCTCCTTATGGGGGAAGAGTTTAAGAAGCCAAGGTTTAGTGGATCATCTTGACATGTCTCCTAATGTGCTCTCTTACATACACTTCAATTATAGAGTCACAGAGCATTAGATCCATTCTTTTTAGAATGGAGCCAGGTAGCATGAAAGGTTCATCTGTCTTCTTTTGTCTTTATGTGTCTTCAACAGAAAGACAAAAAAACTCTTTGTTGTGTCAATTTACTTTTGTTATGTTGAATTGGTCTCTTTGAACCTGAAGCCTAATCCACAATATGCTTAGTGTGAACAGAACAGATGGATGACAGCTCTCATAGGAAGGGACAATTCAAGGGTTGACCAATTGCGACCACTTCTCCAACACTGAGCAGAGGAGAGAGCATTATTCTAGACACACCCGCTCTGCCTAATATGGATCAATAATCAGATGTTAGAAATACGTGGGAGTTCCCTGGCAGCCCAGCTGTGAAGGCTTCCCCTTGCAATGCAGGGTGTGCAGGTTCCACCCCTGCTCAGGAAGCTAAATCCCACGTGCCTCCTGGCCAAAAAACCAGAACATAAACAACAGAAGCCATATTGTAACAAATTCAATAAAGACCTAAAAAAAAAAAATGCAACTCACTCCCTTTGTTCTGATTCCCTACTTAGCAAGTGGTCCTCTCTGGCTTCCCACATAGGCTTGCTGCCCTAAAGCGTACCTGGTTCTCAGCACAAGCTGTCCATCAGAATTACCTTGGGAGCTTTTAAAAAATCATGATACTGGAGCCTCTCCTGAGGCCCACTGAACCAGAGTCTCTGAGGGTGGGGCTCGGCATAGGTTTTTCTAAAAAGCACCCTTGGTGATTCCAAAATGCAGCCAAGGTGGAAAAGCACTGGCGTGCAGGACACAATGAGCTGATCAGATTTCCCTGTTCCAAATCCTCTAACGGAATAAAGTCCTCAATCCTCACCAGGGACTAGAATGCCCTGTGTGATCTGAGGCCTCTCCGCCTCTCGGAGGCCATCACCTACCACACTCTCCCTGCCCCCGTGTCCCAGCCACACTGGGTGTACTAGTTATCTCTTGCACGCATGCATGTGCATGTGCTTAGCTGCTCAGTCGTGTCTGACTCTTTGCAACCCCATGGACTGTAGCTCGCCAGGCTCCTCTGTCCAAGGAATTCTCCAGGCAAGAATACTGAAGTGGGTGGCCATTCCATTTTCCAGGAGATCTTCCCAACCCAGGGATTGAACCTGGGTTTCCTGCATTGCTGGCAGACTCTTTACTGTCTGAGCCCCCAGGGAAGCCCCAAAAGTTAAAGGCTAAAAACAGCAAATTTTCTTTTTGTGCAGCTGTTCTGCACAGCCTGCAGAATCATAGTTCCCCAGTCAAGGGTAGAACCCGGGACCCAGCGTTGAAAGCGCCAAGCCCTAACCACTGGACCACCAGGGAATTCCCAACAAACATTCATTATCTGACAGTTTCAGTAGGGCAGGAACCCAAATACAGTTTAGGTTGTGCCTCTGGTTCAAGGTCTTTCACAAGGCTGCAGTGATGTTGGCCATGATGGGATCTTCATCTGAAGGCAGTTGCTTCACCTTGTACTTCTATGTTACAGAGATGCTGTCTTTCCTCAAACTTCAAGAACCAACCTCTACTGGCTTCAGGCTTTTCTTTTGTAGCTTCCTCACCCCTCTCAGCCTTCACAGGACTGAGGAGAGTTAGGACCTTACTCTGAATTAGGCTTTGGCTTAAGGGAATGTTGTGGCTGTTTCAACTTTTTTTTATCCAGACCACTAGAACTCTCTTCATATCAGCGATAAGACTGTTCCATTTTCTCATCATTTGTAAGTTCACTGGAGCAGCAGTTTTAACGTCTTTCAAGAACTTTTCCTTTGCATTCACAACTTGCCTAACTGTTTGGTGCATGAAGCCTAGCCTCCAGCCTATCTTGGCTTTGACAATGCCTTCCTCACTGAGTTTAATCATTTCTAGCTTTTGATTTAAAATGAAGAGATGTGTATACCACTTCCTTTCACTTGAACATTTAGAGGCTGTTGTGGAGTTATGATTGGCCTAATTTCAATACTGTTGTGTCTCATGGAATAGGGAGGCCTGCAGAGAGGGAGCGAGACAGAGGAACAGCAGCTGGTGGAGCAGTCTGAATACACACAGCAATTGTTGGTTAAATTTGCCGTCTTATGTGGGCATGGTTTTTGGTGTCCCCAAAACAATACAACAGTAACATCGAAGACCACTGATCACAGATCACCATGGCAAATATAATAATGAAAATGTTTGAAATGTTGCAAGATTACCAAAATGTGACATAGGGACATGAAGTGAGCAAGTGCTGTTGGGAGGAAGGCACCAATGGACTTGCTCAACACGGGTTGGCTACAAACCTTCAATTTGCTTTTAAAAAATGCATTAAGTGCAAAGTGCAGTAAAGTGAAGCACAATAAAACAAAGTGTAATGAAATGAGGCATGCCTGTGGTTGTACCGACACCAAGATTTTGAGGATACACAGCCAGGTCATAAAAAAGGCACAGAGTCTGGGGAATCCATACGTAGGCTCCCTTATGCGCTCACCTCTCACAGGGGATCCCAGAGCTTCCCTTCTTCTCTCAGCAAAGAAAATGCAGCAGGGTGTGTGTGCAATATTTCTGCCTGGAGAAGCCCACTAAAGATTCAGCACCCAAAGATTTTCCGGGGGCCTGGTCACACAAGCACCTTCTGCTTAGTGCCTGCTAAAATCCCAGTCTCCCGGGAGGAAAGTAGGTGTTCAGCATAAGCATATTATTTACAAAAACAGTCTAGGTGTAGGGAACACCCCTTATCAATTAGGGAAAGTTTTACATCCTCGTAGGGAACAGTTTACCAGCCAAGTGCCCAGATGCCAGCCAAGGGCCAGTCTCACAAGCTGGGCTTTCTAGGGATAGTCATCTTAGGCCTCCCATATTCATCCTTTTCTGCATAGAGAGAAAACAAGAGCCCGAAAAAACTGCTGTTCCTTGCAATCTAATATTGGCAGAGACATTCCCTCACCTCTGTGACATTCTGCTTGTTAGAATCTAGTTACACATTCAGCCCAGGGAATTTCATAAAGCTGTGAATACCAGTAGCTGGAGATCATTGAGAACCATCTCAGAGGCTGCCTAACCCACTGACTTACTTTTTATTCCTCAGTCACTCCCAAGATTATCTCTGTCTCAGAATCTTTAAATGTAATACTTCCTATTTCTGGCATTATCTCCCCCTACACTTCATTTAGGTTTCTGTTTAAATGTCCCATCCTGAGGGACCCCTTCCCTTTATCCAGTTTAAAACAGCATACACTCCTTCCTAACAAGTTTCATCCTTTTAGCCTATGTTTTTCTTTATAACAGTTATGATTATCTGCAATTATGTATTTATTTGTTGACATAGTTGTGCAAATTGCATGACAGTAACAATCTATTCTGTTTGTTTTTTTGGGTTTTTTTTTAAGAAATTTTATTTGTTTTTATCTGTGCTCGGTCTTGGTTGCTGCTTGAGAACATTCTCTAGTTCCAGCGAGCGGGGCTCCTCTCCAGCTGCGGTCCCGGGCCTCTGGTCGCTGTGGCTTCTCTTGTTGCAGAGCACAGGCTCTAGGTTGCATGGGCGTCAACAGGTGTGGATCCCAGGCTTAGCTGCTCTATGGCATGTGGGATCGTCACAGACCAGGGACCGAACCCGGGTCTCCGCATCACAGGCAGATTCTTTACACCTGAGTCACCAGGCAGCCCTAACTGCTCCTAATCGCCCTGTCGGTCGTGTGCTCTCCGCTAGTCACCGCACTGGGGGGATAGGTGTAGAATGTAAATCAACCACAGCTCTTGGTAGCCAGGAACTGAAGCTAACTCTGGATGGATCACACCATAAAAGAGTTTAATCAAGGGTTATTCGTTGCTCGTAGAATTGCCTGAAAACTGGAAGAATCAGGTTTCTGGATAAATTTCTAGGAGTCATGCCACCCAAGTGGGCTGATGAGAAACTGCTGTCTCTGTGACAAAAGCACTAGATGGTTCGGTTTGCGCTGACGTCACGCCCACCCTGGAGCCAGTTTTCATGCAGCTGGTGCTCCCACACAAAGTCACTGCCGTCCCAAAACCCTGACTTGGCGGCCACCCCTGCAACCACGGCCACTGCTGTGTGCCTCTAGAGAGATCTCCCAGCCCCTTCCCGCCCATGCCATTGACTCTGACACCGAAACTGAACTGCAGCCGAGTGATGAAGCCCAAGGTTGCATGCTTCTGCTCTTGCTGCAAGGAGACCCAGGGTACCAAGTTCTGAGCACTTCCGTCACTATAGGGCCCATCTTTGTCCCGCCCCAAACTCATAAGCAGGAACATCTGTGACAGAGTTTCGATGCTGAGAGGACTCAAGGAAAGATAGAATTTCATTCGATCCTCACAACAGCTCCAGACATGGGCATTATTGTCCAAAAATCAGAATTGAGGAAATACCTTACCCAAGATAGCACAGTTAATGAGTAGCAATGTTGGGAGTAAAAGTCAGGTGTGTTTTTGGCTCCAGGGTCGTGTTCTTAACCAAAACTCTGCTCGCACTTTCCTGGAGGAGTAGTTATTTCCTGAAAGTGTTCTTTTCAAAAAAAAAAAACCAGACCCAAACTGGTCTGCTTTATATAAACAGAATATTCCATTGATAGTTCTCAATATAATCATCTTTTAAGCTTCATACTTACTAGCAGTAAAATTCCCTAAACATATGTTACCTTCTTTTATGTAACAGTGATGTTACTGATGAACCACAGTGCATATTTCTTTGCAATTAATCTCTAGCAGTGACGACAGATTTATACTGGATTATAAACAGAATTATCCAGACTTCACTCTGGTAAAAGGCATTTGCAAAACAAATAGATGGTGTTACTACAACTGTCGTGATTACAAAGTAGCCATCTGTGACCCCGAAGCAGCCCCCAAGATAACTGACCTACATGGTGTTTGAACCTACAGCTTAACCTTATCCTTTAAACTAAGTCTCCTAGCTGAAGCAATCTGATGTAATCCTTTGCATACAAGACACTGGGATGCATTTGGGATTCTATGATGAACAAGCTGCAGAACGTAAGAAAAACCACACGAGTGAACTTTTTAAAACTCAAGACTTGTTTCAATGCAATGAAACAAGTATACTATCAAGGGTGAAACAGATCACCAGCCCAGGTTGGATGCATGAGACAGGTGCTCAGGGCTGGTGCACTGGGATGACCCAGAGGGACGGGATGGGGAGGGAGGCGGGAGGGGGAATCGGGATGGGGAACACATGTAAATCCATGGCTGATTCATGTCAATGTATGGCAAAAACCACTACAATATTGTAAAGTAATTAGCCTCCAATGAATAAAAATAAATGGAAAAAATAAATAAATAAATAAAAAGAGAGAGAGAAAAAAAAACTCAAGACTTAACTGCACTTCCTTCCTCCTGCCTCAGACCCTTCCTCGGTTTCCAGTTGCACTTTGAACAAAATCCAAACGCTCTACTATGGCGATTAAGGACCTAGGTGATCCGGCCCCTCCCAACTTCTCCAAACTCAACAAATGCTCTCATCTTTACTTGGGGCCAGGCTCACTGGTAACATTTGTTCCACCTGAGTACAATCTCCGAAACTTTCTCCTATCCAACAAGATTTAAAGGGAAATGTCGATACGCCAGTGGTGTCACTTCTGTGCCATTCTGACACCACTCCCCTACACTTGGAACGATACCTCAACCACGACGGGCCATCTTATGAAGCAGGTTATCACAGCCTAAGAGCAGATGGGCAAGAAATTAGTTTTCATATGCAGTTGAGTTACATAGACTAGGATGTTTAATCCCTGCACCTGGGCTACTTTAAAATTTTAAAAATGAGGCATTAAGAAAAAAAAATATCCAAAACTTAGAAATAAGGCAAAGGAAAGGCAGCATGTCTTTTCATTGCTAACCTTTAACAGGCCACCCAAGGATTATTTAAGCATCTAAGGGAACACACTTTTGATTCACCATCTAATATTGATTAAAATCCCAGATTCTGGGAAGTTGCATCTAAACCTATAGATTTTTTTTTTCTCTCTAGGAGAGATGTAAATGATTTCCATCTAGAGGAAGGATTATCTCCCATTTATGGTTTTATTGCCTTGTAGGCTATTAACCAGTTTTATATCTATTCTAACAAATCTTATTCCAAAATTCTTTTTTCTAATGTTTTTAAATACTCCTTTACTCAGATGCTCTTTAAATCAGCATTACCATCTTAGTGATTCTTTTGTTAATGATTTGAATAAATCCTTGACACATGTCTATTCTATGTATGGAAGATGTATTTTTTAAATTTTTGAAAATCATACTTTGCCCAAGAAAGCTAAAGAGATGGAAGGATTTTTTTTTTTTCCTGACAAAAATATTGGATCTGGTTTGGGGGAGCACAGCTTGACTCCTTATCATTTCTTATCAGATTCAGAATCACAGGGCTAGACTTTGCTTGCAGTCCAGTGGTTAAGACTGCCTTTTTATGCAGGGGGCACAGGTTCCGTCCCTGGTCAGGGAACGACAGTGCAACAAAACAAAAATGTGTGTATATATGCTGTGCTGTGCCTAGCTGCTCCGTTGTGTCTGCCTCTTTGTGACCCCATGCACTGTAGTCGCCAGGCACTTCTATCCATGGGGATTCTCAAGACAAAAATACTGGAGTGGGTTGCCATGCCCTCCTCCAGGGGATCTTCCAGATCCAGGGATTGAACCCGGGTCTCCTACCTTGGCAAGCATGTTCTTTACCACTGGGCCACCAGGGAAGCCCAGCCTCTGCTTACTAACGGGCTCAAAAGGAAAGTGTTTGTGAGAGAAATGATACCACAAAGAAATGTTCACTGGCTTAAGCAAATCAAGAAAAAGACTAAGATGTCAAACCCACCAAAAAATCCAACAGTGCTTCAAAGGCATTGTTTAATTACATTTATGTTAGTAAAAGGATGAGACCCAAACCTGGGAAGGAGGAGCCTTTGTCTACAGAGGAGTGCCCTTGGCACCACTGAATTCATTGCCCAGGTAATAAAGTTTCCATCCAGTAAACATTTTTCTATATGGGAAGCCATTCTAATTCTATTTGAGGAATATAGATCGCTGATGAAATTCAGAGACCATGATCTCTTGTGCTGATTTAAAAGATTCAGATTCTGGTAAAGCATCCTGTACAGTCCTTCATAATCCTCAGGGGTGAGGGAGGGAGGTGGGGAAGCAAAGCTTCAAAACAGGTGAATTTGCTTTTATTCTTTTGCCAACTACAGACTGGCACTTGCCAAGAGCATTTGCCGGGGCTTCAAAGGTGGCACTAGTGGTAAAGAACATGCCTGCCAATGCAGGAGACAGAAGGGATACTGATTCGATCCCTGGGTCAGGAAGATTCCCCTGGAGGAGAGCACGGCAACCCACCCCAGGATTCTCGCCTGGAGAACCCCACAGGCAGGAGGAGCCTGGTGGGCTACAGCCCACACGGTCTCAAAGAGTCGGGCACGGCTAAATCTGCTTAGCACACACACAAGAGCATTTGCCAGTGACTGGCCACCAGCAACAACAGGGGTGTTTGCCATCTGCCTCTGCGGAGACTGAGCCCTATTCTGCGGCAGCTGCTGACCTTCAGCACCGGCTGAGGGGGATCAGGGTGGAGTGAGGCACTCTGAGCCCCAGGGAATCTGGTGGGACAGGGCTTTAGATAGATATTTTCAGGAACTGATTTCATGATCCCAATCTTTGCCTCTCTTCATATTTAGAAAAGCACAGTATCTCTTCATGATGACATCAGATTCTTGTGACTAGCAGAAAACCTTTTGTAAAATGAGTGCTTAATTGCACTGAACTCCCCCCTTCGCCAAAATCTTACATATTCACCTTCCCTCACTGCCTCTTTGGAGCAGTCTCCCAGAGCTACCTGAGGTGCTGTCTCCCGGGCTGCAGCCATCATTTTGTCCCAAATAAAACTTAACTTGCAACTCTGAAGTTGTGCATCAGTCAACACTGTTGCTTGAAGGGAATCATGTATTCAGCTACAAATGCTGAATTCACTGATACAATGCTTTTCTTCTCACCAGCAATAAGACGGTGTAAATCCATTATTTACTTCTTTTCCAGCTAAGGGTCCTTGTCCTGGCTGACTAAATAAACCATGGAATATCTCCTTGGAAAGAATACGTGGCAGAGGTGCTAGGGTTTAAATGCCCACAGATGCTGGGCTCTGAGAGCTCACAGCTGATTGCAAAGTCACTGTTTGCAATTTACTTCTGGCAACTGTTGCCATTTGGCACAATGCTAATGGGCCCCCTGGGAGTTAGCGCTGAGCTTTCTGGATAACTCACTTTTCAAATCACCCAAGTGAGTCAAGTAATTTTTCTTTGCCAGCATGAATTATGCCACTGGTGAAAGTATGAATTCATACTGTTAAACCAATGCAGATTACTCTATAATTTCTACATTGTTCTGATTAGTACCAAATATAGACGGGCAGGCTGTTGTCAAGAGCCAGATACCAACCGCTTTGGCTACAAGGACAACAGGTAGTCATCGAAGTGGAGAGCTGACTAAGTCAGTGCCCCTCACCCAAAAGGCCCATTCGTGTTTTAAAATATAGGATTTTGAAATATGCTTATTTCTTGCCTCCCTAGCCTCCGTGGGCTCCTCTAGGCCAGCCCTATGTTTTCTTATTGGGCCTGGAGACTCCCATTCGCTGGTATAATCTCTGCTTCCTTTTTTCTTCTCACCCGATATAGGAGAGACTTTCTATTTCCCTTACTTGGCCTCCACAAGCTGTGTACATATTACATCCTTCCCTCTTTCCAAATCACTTTTACACACCACACACACACACACACAGAGTTAGAAGGACTGGGATGGCAAAGGGGCTGTCTACAGGGAAGGCAACCATATTATGGAAAAGGGAGAACCCTGCAGGAAGTATTTCTTAAACCGGTCTTGCGCTGAGAAGAGCCCCTCGTCTAGGTGCCTGATCTCTGCCCAAACAGCAAGCAGAGGGCCCCGGGTTTCTGCTGAGGCTTGCTTACAGGGGGTTGGGGGAGCAGCTGTGGCCCGGGGGAGCGCCAGGTGAGGCGCGTAGTATAACACGGACCTCACCCTTCCCTACCGCGCTGCTGGGTGAAGCTTAGGGGCGGCGCCTCGGGAATCTGCAGAATGAGGGGTCCTCTGGAGAGCAGCACTCCGCGAGGAAAGGCAATAGACGGCAGAGCGCTGGGAGGGCAAGGCCTGTGAGTAAGACGTGCTGCCTATGCTAGCAGATCCCCCAGGCCCCGGGGACTCACCCTCCAATCAGCGGTGGGGGCGACTCTGTGAAAAGGGCTGGTTCACGGAAACCCGGCGAGACAGCGGCACTGTGTTGGGAGGCTCTTAAAAGAAGGAAGAGAAAACTGCGCGCGCGGGCACAGCCAGGCCTTCCCTGACTGCGATGCCCAGCAGGCCCAGGCAGCAGAAGTGACCACAGCGTCTTGCAGATTAGTTCTGTCTAGGGAAGGACGCTGACATGCTCCGTGGAGAAGGCTTGGGGTAAGAGGGTGGAAACAAAATGACCGTTACTGTAGCTGACTGACCAGCCTTGTTTTGAGGAACAGGTGGGAGAGACACCTGGGCACCTTCATCAGTACTTGGGCCGGGGAGGACCCTTCATAGATCCCAAAACACTGAGACCCCGCATTAGCAGGCGACAGTGATCGCCAGTGAGACCAGGGTGACAGGCAGTTCTTGGCCTGCCTGAGGTTTTACTTGTTGAGTAACCGAGCCCTCAGATACTTAACTGTTCCTATTGTAAAAGACAGAGGCGACCCATGTTACCCAGTTCAGCTCCTGAAAGGCTGTGATACCAGGAGGAGCAAAACTGGAATGTGCTGCAGCTTCGGGAGGTGGAACATGGCCCAGAGAACATAACCAGGGCTACTGGTGATTTTACCACTCCACTGAAGCAAGCAGACTACAGTTATTAGTGTACAAACAATTTTTCTTGAAAATTTAGCATTTAATTTCTATAGCTCTCTATATGTTTTTTCCTTTGAGACTTGGTTCATCCTTGGCATTCAGCATGGGCATCTTTCAGAGAGCTCGTATCTGGATAAATTCTCCATGCTTGTCTACCCATGGCACTTTGGGAATACTTAATTTAAAATTTTATTTTAGATTGAAATGATTGATGCATATTCTAATGCCCCTGAGTGAGGCTCTAAGTTCCTCAAGGACAGGGATCATGTCAGATATTTGTATTATTTGAACTGAATTCTTCATGTGTGCCTGTGTGTGTTTGCCTGTGTGTGTGCCCCATCGCTCATTGACATTGACATTGAAGTCACTCAGTTGTGTCCGAGCACGGAATGTAGCCTATCAGGCTCCTCTGTCCATGGAATTCTCCAGGCAAGAGTACTGCAGTGGGTTGCCATCTCAGTCATGTCCAATTCTCTGCGACTGTATGGCCTGTAGCCTGCCAGGCTCCTCTGTCCATGGGA
This sequence comes from Cervus canadensis, assembly GCF_019320065.1. Lineage (NCBI taxonomy): Eukaryota > Metazoa > Chordata > Mammalia > Artiodactyla > Cervidae > Cervus > Cervus canadensis. Next base: position 48,280,483 of record NC_057410.1, read on the forward strand.
TTCTCCCAGCTAGGATACAGGACTGGCTTGCCATTTCCTTCTCCAGGGGATCTTCCTTCTCCAGGGATCAAACCCACATCTTCTGCATCTCCTGCATTGACAGGCAGATTCTTTACCACTGGCATTACCTAGATTTCATCAAAGAGTAAGCTCTTGTCATTGCCTTTGCTTGACAAAAGAATATCTCAGGTCGAAGTCTTTATGCATATTCTACCATGGCTAAGACTGGCAGTTGTCACTCAACTTGTGTTTTTCTTTTCTTTGAGAGTAAGAAAAATCTTAGGTTGGCATACATTAACCCCATAAAAAACTACGTTACCCAGATTCCCTTGCAGCTAGGTGTGCAATCATGTGATAAAGGTTTAGCCACTGGGATGTGAGCTAAGTATTGGATGTGATTCCCAATTTGTGCCAGGAAAGGGCAGGAGAGAATCTTCTTTCCTCCATATCCTGTGTCTTGCTGCTTGGATCAGAGATATGGTGATGATTACGAACCATCTCTCTTAAAGCTCACTCTCTAGATATGGTAGAAAAACCAACTAAAAGAAAGCTGGGGCCTGACAGTGCAGTCATCATCATATCCCTGAACTGCTTGTGCCTGAACTATTATGTGAGAGAGAAATAAATGTCTGTATTACTCAAATCATTGAGCATATGAGGATACCATTTTGTTTGTTGCATGGTATACATAAAAATATTTATTCCTCCTTTTACTGATCAGATCTTGCAGCTCTTGGCACAGGATAATAGGAACAAGTTTAATATCAAGCAATAAATAACCACATTGTCAGTAGCTGTTGCTGCTGCTGCTAAGTCGCTTCAGTCGTGTCCGACTCTGTGCGACCCCACAGACGGCAGCCCACCAGGCTCCCCCGTCCCTGGGATTCTCCAGGCAAGAACACTGGAGCGGGTTGCAATTTCCTTCTCCAATGCATGAAAGTGAAAAGTGAAAGTGAAGTCGTTTCCGACTCTTCTCGACCCCATGGACTGCAGCCCACCAGGCTCCTCCGTCCATGGGATTTTCCAGGCGAGAGTACTGGAGTGGGGTGCCATTGCCTTCTCCATATCAGTAGCTGGTATGTGAAATTGGCAGGATCTCTTGTATAAATTATAAATTTCTAATGTTTCAAATCTTTTCCTTTGCTTGTGGTTGTGAAGTGAGGGAAGAACCTTCCCTCTCAACACTGTACAGCCCACACGCCTACCACTTGGATGGATATCTAACTCCAAGAGAGCTAAAGTCAGATTCTCTATTTCCTGTCCTGATGCACTGAGGTCACTCAAGTGTGGCTCCTCCCTACCCCCAACATGCATGTACTCTGAAATTAACATATTGAAGGCTGAGTCTGATAAACCGTGATGAGAAACAAACTTTGGGTTCTTTCATACTCACCTCCTTCTCTGCTCTCTGTTTATCCTTCTCCCCCAGCGGCTTCACCCTCCATCTCCCACATTACTGCCCACCGGCTACCACCACCACTGTCTTAGCCAGAGAGCTGCTCACAGCGTCCAGGAGAGACTCTGGTGCCCCTGATGAGTGCTGAGACGCCTGCTTACCCAGGACGCTTTCCGTACATGGAGTGGTACTGCCTGGAGACCCTGAGCAGCCTGGCCACAGTGCTAGCCAAGTGCTGAACCAGGGCTGGCTGTCGGGCCCTGAAAAGCTAGGGTGACCCTATCCTGAGATAATGGGACATTTTTGAAAATAAGGGACAAGCTTGATGGAAAGTCCTTCAGAGAGAACAGAAAGTCAAATGACTAGTTCTAAGGGAAGTGGTGGCATAGGGAATAGACAACAGAGCTCAAGGATTTAAAAAAAAAACAACGAAAACAATTTAAGTTGCACTTGAAATCAGAGTTCACAAGCCTCAGACCACTACAAGTCATTTGCTGGAATATGATCACATCTATATTTTTTTGTTTTGAACCTAAGTTGAAGAGAATTCATTGACTCATGGCATACTGCCATCATCAGTCTGGGCAAGGGTTCCCTCTCATTGGTTTTGCTTTATTTTTCTTCTTCATCCTTGAGTCCACCTTCATTTCTCTCGCCATTGTAGGGTCCATTAAAATATATAAGCAATGTATATCCTAGGGATATGTCTGTGACTTCGGGAAATAATATAGAACTCAGAATTCAGATTGGGAGTTAGGCTCAGGCAAGGCTGGTCACAGCTTGGTTGGAATTAGGGTTCACATGTCTCAGACCATTTCAGGTTGTTTGCTGGAATGTGGTAAAATGTAATCTATACTGGGTTTGGGATTTTGGATTTAAGGTGGAGAAAGTTGAGATACTCATGGGAGGTTCCCATCATCAATTTCTTAGCAAGGGCCCTCTCTTAGTTTTGTTTAATTTCCTTCCTTCATCCTTGATTCCCACCCTTATTCCCTTCTCCATCTTAAGGACCCATCCTACTATCCAAGCAGAATACATCCTTCTGCCATTCAGTATGTGGCCTTTTTGTCTTGTTGATAGTTCACTTCACTGTATGAAAGCTTTTTAGTCTGATGTAGTCCCATTTGTTTATTTTGCTTTTGTCTCCCTTGCCTGAGACATATCCAAAAAAAAATTATTAAGATAGATGTCAAAGAGTCTACTGCCTATGTTTTCTTCTATAAGTTTTGTGGTTTCAGGTCTTACATTTAAGTCTTTAAATCATTCTGAACTTATTTTTGTGCATGGTGTAAGAAAGTAGGCCAGTTTGATTCTTTTGCATGCAGCTGTCCAGTTTTCCCAACATGATTCATTGAGGAGCTTGTATTTTCCCCGTTGTATAGTCTTGCTTCTTCTGTTGTAGATTAATTGCCCACATAAGAGTGGATTCATCTCTGGGCTGTCTGTGCCGCTCTACTGACAGATGTGTCTGGTTTTCTGCTGGATCGATACCGGTTTGATTACTGTAGCTTTGAGGTAAGTTTGAAATCGGGGAATGTGATTCTCCAGTTTGTTTTTCTTTCTCAAGATTGTTTTGGTTACTCAGGGTCATTTGTGTTTGAAAAATGTCATTGATATTTAATAGGGATTGCACTGAATCTGTAAATTGCCTTGAGTAGTCATTTTAAAAATATGCATTTTTCTAATCCATGAGCACAGTACATCTTTCCTTCTGTTGTGCCCTTTCAACTTCTTTCATGAATACCTTGTAGTTCTCTGAATACAGTTCTTTGTCTCCTTAGTTAGATTTATTTCTAAATATTTTATTATTTTTGGTGCAGTTATAAATGAGATTATTTTCTTAATTTCTCTTTCTGTAGTTAATTGTTAATATATAGAAACACAACAGATTTCTGTATATTGCTTTTGTATTCTGCAACTTTACCGAATTCATTGGTGAATTCTGGTAGGTTTTGGTGGTTGGTTTCTTTAAGATTTTCTATGTATAGTATCATGTCATCTGCAAACAGTGGCAGTCTTACTGCTTCCTTTCCAATGTGGATTCCTTTTATTTCTTTTATTTATCTGATTGTAGTGGAAAGTCCTAGCCAATAGCCCTTTGGTTCTCCCAAATTAAGCCCCATTGACCGTCAAATCCAAACGTTCTGGGAGCTCATCTTCCTGGTGCAGGACCTCCAGAATGGGGAGCCCAGTGTGGGGCTAAGATCCCTCACTCTTTGGGAAGAACCTCTGTAATTGTAATCAATAGTTGCTTTGTAAAGAGTTGTAATTTTTGTTTGGCCATGGGAGGAGGGGAGATCAATGTCTTCCTACTCCAGCATCTTGGCCATTCCTCTACTTGTTTCAAATATCATTTCCAATCTGTGATCTGTATATGAACTTCACCTATTATATTTTTTGATAAAGAAAGGTTCTTAAATTTAATGTCTTTTTCATCCATTTGTTTTTTATCTTAGAGTTTGTGTTTTTGAGTGTTGGTTTAAGAAGTTCTTCCACACTCCAAAGCAAGAAAAATAATCCACATGTTTCTTTTCCCTTTTCCATTAGCTTTTTAGATTTTCCATTTAAGACTTTAATCCAACTGGATTTTCCCCTTGTATATGGCATAAATAAGCGTTCTTAATGGGGGTAATGGCATTCCCAAGAAAGTGAAATTGGTTCTTAGAGGGTAAAAAAAAAAAAAAAACTAGGTATTATAATTGTTTATAGCCCTTCACAGGTGGCGCTAGTAGTAAAGAACTTGCCTGACAATGCAGGAGACACACGAAACACAGATTTCATCCCTGGGTTGGGAAGATCCCTGAAGGAGGATCTTCCTGGAGTGGCAACCCAACCCAGTATCCTTGCCTGGAGAATCCCGTGGACAGAGGATCCTGGCAGGCTACAGTCCATAGGGTCGCAAAGAGTCGTGCACGACTAAAGTAACTTACCACACGTGCACATGCATAGCCCTTCAAGGACCATAAACAGATACATTCCATATCCATGATATTAAAATTTTATTGGTAATGGAAGAAAATCAGGGGGAAAATATACCTAAAAAGTTTTCTTCAAGGTACAGTAATGAAAACACTGGTCGAGAAACACTGGTATAGGCTAAGAATCCAGCATTACTTTTTTCCCTAAAATGACACATCCCTAATCTATTAAAACTTTATCAATTCTTTCTCTGAGGTCACCCCTTTCATTGCCCTTTTTCAAAATTGCTTTAATTATTCATAATATATTTAGTCATCTTATATATGTTAGAATAAGTATGTTGAATTCACTTTTTAAAGTCATACTGAAATTTTAATTGAGGTTGAATTTACTGACTAAGTTTAGAGAACTGACATCCTTACATTGTTGCTATCCTTTCCATGAGCATGATATAGCACTCCACTTATTTAGGCTTTTGTACCCTTAAAACTTTTCTCCATGAAGATCTTGTACATTGTTTATTTGGTTAAATTCAGTTTATAGTGTTGATTGCTATTATGAAAGACATCACAGACTCTGTTCTATTTTTAGCTGACAATTGCTGAGGCTGAAGAACACTATTGATTTTTGTGAGTGAATCTTGTTGTATCTGGCATTCTCGCTGAAATCTCTTATTAGTTCTAAACCTTTCTGTTGATTCAGTTGATTTCTTATCTGAAGAAAAGAAAAAAACAAGGGGAAGGAAAGGTAAAAGGGAGGAAGGAAGAAAGGAAGAAAAGGATAAAAAAGAAATTGTGTACTTTCTCTGAAGTAGATAGGGGAAAGTCAATAATCCAGTGAGCTCCCAATAGCAAGAGGATCAGTGAAGAAAATGCATGTGGATCACACTATAATAATTGGCTGGTCTAGTTTAAGGACACAGGCAAATCTGCTTTGCATTTCAACAGTCAGCTTATTCAATTCTGCCTAATAAATATCTGCAATTGTTGGCTTCCTAATTCACATGCTCAGTCCTTTCCATCAAATAATTATGACTTTCACGAATGTATTGTGTTACAGAAGGGTAGAACCACTTGTACTGCTTTATCTCAGCAAGCAACACAGTAATCAGTATTCCGTGGCTTTCTTTGAATAGTCATACTTAATAACCTCTTAACATTCTCACTAATACTCACAGTGAGAAGAACATTTAAGTGCATGAATTAGAGGAGGAAAAAATCTCTTGAATAGTTTCCTAAATGATGACCTATCAAAAGTGGCTAAGTCAAAAGTAATCACTTTTACCTGATGATCCGTTTATTGCTTAATAAGAGCTTCAAGAGATTAGTTGCGTCAAAACATACATACCACTCCCTGAATTGAACAATATGTACAAATAAAATTATGTTCCATTGTAGAAAAGTTGGACAAGGTTTCCATGCACATACATGGCTATAGAAGCTGGAAATTTCCCAAACTGTTCACAAGAAATCTAAATGTCTTTAGAAACAAGTTCCTGAAAACAATCAAATCAATTGGAATGAAAATTTCTTTGCCACCTAAAAAGTGCAAGAAATCACTTGAGTAATTTCTATCAGAATAAAAGTATGGCATTTGGCAATATATAAGTATATGTGCTTTAAATACCACCAAATAGATTTCTACATAAAGCTTTTTGTAAGCTAAATGGATTTCAGAGGTAAGGCATACAGAAGAAACACTAAGATTAATTGTATTAAAGGGAACAGACGTCTCTGTATCTGTTACATGGGACAGTTGGAAGGACAAATTTGTAACAATGGGATAATCCTAGCTGCCCTTTGTAAAGTAGACAAGACTCAAAGTAAAATATAATGTCTTAGCAAGGAGAGAGAAAATCATAACAAAAACATCTTTATGAAGGCTATCCTATGTAATTCTATTAAAATTACAGGAAGAACATGAGAGTTAAAGGAAACATAATGAAACAACAGAGTAGTGATTTAGTGTAGGTCATCACTAAAGACAGCAGAGCTGTCAATGACATTGTTCATTCATTATACTTTGTACATACCTCTGTGAAAACACCATTTCTCCCTATGTCCTAACTATGAACACTTAGCAGTCAGGAATTCTCCCTCCTTCTCCTGTTTTGTTTTAAATCTCCTGTACCCAGCATGGTTTTCCCCTATCAATGCAAAGAAATAGAGGAAAACAACAGAATGGGAAAGACTAGAGATCTCTTCAAGAAAATTAGAGATACTAAGGGAACATTTCATGCAAAGATGGGTTCGATAAAGGACAGAAATGGTATGGACCTAACAGAAGCAGAAGATATTAAGAAGAGGTGGCAAAAATACACAGAAGAACTGTACAAAAAAGATCTTCATGACCCAGATAATCACAATGGGGTCATCACTCACCTAGAGCCAGACATCCTGGAATGTGAAGTCAGGTGGACCTTAGAAGCATCAGTACGAACAAAGCTATTGGAGGTGATGGACTTCCAGTTGAGCTATTTCAAATCCTAAAAGATGATCCTGTGAAAGTGCTGAACTCAATATGCCAGCAAATTTGGAAAACTCAGCAGTGGCCAGAGGACTGGAAAAAGTCAGTTTTCATTCCAATCCTAAAGAAAGGCAATCCCAAAGAATGCTCAAACTGCTGCACAATTGCACTCATCTCATATGCTAGTAAAGTAATGCTCAAAATTCTCCAAACCAGGCTTCAGCAATACATGAACCGTGAACTTCCAGATGTTCAAGCTGGATTTAGAAAAGGCAGAGGAGCCAGAGATCAAATTGCCAACATCCGCTGGATCATCAAAAAAGCAAGAGAGTTCCAGAAAAACATCTATTTCTGCTTTATTGACTGTGCCAAAGCCTTTGACTCTGTGGATCACAATAAACTGTGTAAAACTCTGAAAGAGATGGGAATACCAGACCACCTGACCCACCTCTTGAGAAACCTATATGCAGGTCAGGAAGCAACAGTTAGAACTGGACATGGACCAACAGACTGGTTCCAAATAGGAAAAGGAGTACGTCAAGGCTGTATATTGTCACCCTGCTATTTAACTTATATGCAGAGTACATCATGAGAAATACTGGGCTGGGAGAAGCACAAGCTGGAATCAACATGGCCAGGAGAAATATCAATAACCTCAGATATGCAGATCACACCACTTCTTATGATAGAAAGTGAAGAGGAACTAAAAAGCCTCTTGATGAAAGTGAAAGAGGAGAGTGAAAAAGTTGGCTTAAAGCTCAACATTCAGAAAACTAAGATCATGGCATCCAGTCCCATCACTTCATGGCAAATAGATGGGGAAACAATGGAAACAGTGTCAGACTTTATTTTTTAGGGCTCCAAAATCACTGCAGATGGTGATTGCAGCCATGAAATTAAAAGACGCTTACTCCTTGGAAGGAAAGTTATGACCAACCTAGACAGCATATTAAAAAGCAGAGACATTACTTTGCCAACAAAGGTCCGTCTAGTCACAGCTATGGTTTTTCCAGTGGTCATGTACGGATGTGAGAGTTGGACTGTGAAGAAAGCTGAGCACCGAAGAATTGGTGCTTTTGAACTGTGGTGTTGGAGAAGACTCTTGAGAGTCCCTTAGACTGCAAGGAGATCCAACCAGTCCATCCTAAAGGAGATCAGTCCTGGGTGTTCATTGGAAGGACTGATGCTGAAGCTGAGACTCCAATACTTTGGCCACCTTGTGCGAAGAGTTGACTTATTGGAAAAGACCCTGATGCTGGGAGGGATTGGGGGCAGGAGGAGAGGGGACGACAAAGGATGAGATGGCTGGATGCCATCACCAACTCGATGGACATGGGTTTGAGTAAACTCTGGGAGTAGGTGATGGACAGGGAGGCCTGGTGTGCTGCGATTCATGGGGTCGCAAAGAGTCAGACACAACTGAGCGACTGAACAGAACTGAACTGACCCAGCATGGTGCATAGGTACATAGCAAGTGTTCAGTCTTGGAAATGCTCTGTTTTAAAGTCATGTGATTAGATGACTTTGCACTATTTCTAGATGTTTTTATTATCACAGGGTTTGTCTAATAGGCATATAACTTATTCTGCTTGAGCTACAATGCCATGAATTAGTGCAGTCTAGACTAATTTCACCCCTAAGTTGGACTTTTAACTCTGCCAGATGCTCTTTGACAGTCGGTTCCCCAGTACTGAAGATCTTGCCAAGTATGCATTATGTTATTGTATAATTACAACTCTCTAGTGCTCCGTATGGTATTATTAGCTCAAGCTGTAGCTCATTTGGACTACATAATTACAGCAGACTCAGCAGTGAACACTGACCTACAAAGGGGGGATTTCTGGGGCTATTTTTTTTATCTACTTCAACTGACAATAAATGTAGTTATCACTAGGACTCCAAATTTTGAGAAAGTCTGATATTCACACTGCATTTGCAAGTACCTTTGGACTGTCTAATATCATGCTGATTTTTAGAGCTGTTATTTCCACTAATGATGATTGAGTGTTAATATTATTTGAACAAAAATTCAATTTCTTTGTTGTTCTTTCCTCTGGTGGGTGTTTTCTGGGGGAAAACAATTAAGGGCAAAGTGGTACAAAAGTGTGCAAGTCTTGGGGACTTTCCTGGCGGTCCAGTGGTTAAGACTCTGAGTTTTCACTGCAGGGAGCTCTGTTTGACATCTCATCAGAAAACTGTGATCCCACATGCTGCGCAGTGCAACAACAACAAAACAATTTAATTTAAAACGTAAAATTAAAAAAAATTAATATGCAAGCCTTAAAGAATCATTCTGTTGGAGATTCTAGCTTGTTAAGGTTTTATAATGCCTATGGCATATTTCTGCTTAATCACCCAATCGTGTGTGACTCTTTTTGACCCTTTGGACTATAGCCCACAAGGTTCCTCTGTCCATGGGATTTTTTTAGGTAAGAATACTGGAGTGGGTTGCCATTTCCTTCTCCAGGGAATCTTTCTGACCCAAGGATTGAACCTGCATCTCCTGTGTCTGCTGCATTGTAGGCAGATTCTTTATCCTCTGACCTGTCCAGGGAGCCCAAGGCGTATTCACAGCTCAGTAAGTTGCACTTTGTTGTCATCACTGCTCTTACATGTTTTGCAGCTTCAAACACCCCTTCTTAAGAGGCACAAGCGTTAGCCCTTAAGCCCCTGGTAGTTGTAGGTGCGTTGTCCTAGGGATCAGGATTGTCCTGCATGCAGCTGCTGCTGCTGCCAAGTCGCTTCAGTCGTATCCGACTCTGTGCGACCCCATAGACGTCAGCCCACCAGGCTCCCCCGTCCCTGGGATTCTCCAGGCAAGAACGGTGGAGTGGGTACTGTCTTGCGTAAGAGGTAGTAAAGTCTTATGTGAACTTGGGATGGCAGTGAGGAGGGCTGCAGTTCCCTGGGCATTTCCTTCCCAGTGGGCTTCACAGAACCTTGCTGCTCCCTACTCACTGTTACACGTCTAAGCACGCCCTGCTGCCTTTGCCTATGTGTTCCTCCAGGATTTACTTTCATTGCAAGAAAAGTTACGGGGTGACAAAGCAGTGAGTGTGCATGCCTGCTGGGTTGCTCAGTCATTTCCAACTCTTCTGCAACCCCACAGACTGTAGCCCACGAGGCTTGTCTGTCCATGGAATATTCCAGACAAGAACACTGGAGTGGGTTGCAATTTCCTCCTCCAAGGGATCTTTCCAACTCAGGGACTGAACCCGTGTCTCCAGCAGCTCCTGCATTGGCAGGTGGATTCTTTACCACTGAGCCGCCTGGGAAGCCCGAAACATAGGGCACTGAACTGAAACTGCCAAAATCAACGATCGATGGACTTTTCATTTTTTTAAAAAGCAAGCATCCTGAAGATTCTTTTTATCTTTCCTTATAGAATCGTCACGATAAGAGTTAATGCTCTTGCACACTGTTTCACACGTGTAAAGCTCTGCCAAGAAATCTCTTAAAGTGTGCAGTTTAAATCCCATTTTATTCTGATGCACACAGTAATTTTTTTAAGGTTTAAAAAAATTTTATTTAGAAAGGCTGAAATGATTGTATGCTAATTTGAGCAAGCAATCTGTACAAGGATTTTTCAGTTTTGTATCTTCCACATTGGATTCTATTATGTATTCTGATGCACACAGTATTTTAATTCAAAGGAACTGCTTCTTAAGAAAGAACCGTCACTTTTCAAACTATTCATAATTTACATTTGAAGAGTGTATTTTAAAATATTCTGGCAGAAACTAATACAACATCATAAAGCAATTATAATCCAATTTAAAAAATGCTAATGATAAAAGCTATGGCTGCCTCAATATTCAGGATCTCTTTCCATCTCTCATGTGGAAAAACACACATGAGCAATTTTCATTTGTGTGGTTGAAAGTTAATATGCTAATATAGGCAGGAGAATTAATTAATTCAAGAAAAGTCTTTTTGGTACACCTGCATAATCAGCTAACAGTCTTTAGAGGACATTTATTTTATTAATATGTGAACATTTTTCAGACTTTGGTTCAACCAATGACAAATACATACACACGTACTTTTCCTGACATCAAGCCATGTTATAGTAGGGTTCTATCTAAGGCATCATGGCATTTTCCTTACATGGATATTGCAATCATTATAGACCTGAATGACCATTGTGAACCTGACTGATGGGCTGCATAAGCAGAATGGGCCTCTCCTGATAAGTGCCAATGAAGTATAGAAATCTTAGAGCTGTTAGAGGCCTTGGATAGTATTTAGCCCAGAATATCATTTACAATCCAACTAAGGCTAGGAGAACCAACCTGACTTAAAACACTCACACTGTTTCTAAAGGTAGAATCCAAGAGATTATTAATAGTAAAACATTTCAGTTTGAATAAACAAATCAATTAGCAACTTACAAAAAGAATTAGACATACACCATATGGTTTCTAATCAAGGCCTAGCATCTTGAAAATTTAAGGAAAATATCTGAGTTCAGCAATAGTCATCTGAAATGTATTTGAAATCTTTTATAGTAAGTGTTTATGTTAGATGCCATGAATGGTTTTCAGTTCAGTTTATTTCAGTTGCTCAGTTGTGTCCGACTCTTTGTGACCCCATGGACTGCAGCACGCCAGGCCTCGCTGTCCATCACCAACTCCCAGAGCTTACTCAAACTCATGTCCATGGAGTTGGTGAGGCCATCCAACCATCTCATCTTCTGTCATCCCCTTCTCCTCCTGCCTTCCATCTTTCCCAGCATCAGGGCCTTTTCAAGTGAGTCAATTCTTTACATTAGATGGCCAAAGTATTGGAGTTTCAGCTTTAGCATCAGTCCTTCCAATGAATATTTAGGACTGATTTCCTTTAGGATGGACTGGTTTGATCTCCTTGCAGTCCAAGGGACTCTCAAGAGTCTTCTCCAACACTACAGTTCAAAAGCATCAGTTCTTCGGTGCTCAACTTTCTTTATGGTCCAACTCTCACATCCATACATGACCACTGGAAAAACCATAGCTTTGACTAGACAGACCTTTGTTGGCAAAGTAATGTCTCTGCTTTTTAATATGCTGTCCATGTTGGTCATAACTTTCCTTCCAAGGAGTAAGTGTCTTTTAATTTCATGGCTGTAGTCATCATCTGCCGTCATTTTGGAGCCCCCCCAAAAATAAAGTCTGTCACTGTTTCCACTGTTTCCCCATCTATTTGCCATGAAGTGATGGGACTGGATGCCATGATCTTAGTTTTCTGAATGTTGAGTTTTAAGCCAACTTTTTCACTCTCCTCTTTCACTTTCATCAAGAGGCTTTTAGTTCCTCTTCACTCTCTGCCATAAGGGTGGTGTCATCTGCATATCTGAGGTTATTGATATTTCTCCTGGCCATCTTGATTCCAGCTTGTGCTTCATCCAGTCCAGCATTTCTCATGATGTACTCTGCATATAAGTTAAATAAGCAGGGTGATAATATACAGTTTTGATGTACTCCTTTCCCAATTTGGGACCAGTCTGTTGTTCCATGTCCAGTTATAACTGCTGCTTCCTGACCTGCATACAGATTTCTCAGGAGACAGGTCATGTGGTCTGGTATTCTTTAAGAATTTTCCACAGTTTGCTGTGATCCACACAGTCAAAGGCTTTGGCCTAGTCAATAAAGCAGAAGTAGATGCTTTTCTGGAACTCTCTTGCTTTTTCAATGATCCAGTGGATGTTGGCAATTTGATCTCTGGCTCCTCTGCCTTTTCTAAATCCAGCTGGAACATCTAGAAGTTCACAGTTCATGTACTGTTGAAGCCTGGCTTGGAGAAAACATTTCTAGTTAGAAAGAAGGCATTACTATTTAACACTAAGTCTCCGTAAGCATTTCTGTGGACAAGACATTATGCATTATGCTTGTCTCTGCCATTAAATGAAAAGCATTTCAAAGACAGAGCACATATCTGACTTATCTCCCAGAGTGAGTACCTTCTGTTAATAGTATTTGTTCAGTAGATGCTTCTTGAATTGAAATAAATTCTGCCACTATTATCATGTATCCAAACACCAAAGATAAATCCTATCTTTTATATACCCTTTCAGACTCATTAATGTTTATCCAATAAATATTTTGCATACAGGATAGTCTATATTAAGTTTTTTAAAACAATAGCTTGTACAAGTGGGTTTCAAAATACTTGAGGGAAAAGTACATGTTGAAAACATTCATCTTTTCAAGAACTTTATTGACTACTTAAAATATCAGTATGGCATTTTCTTGACTAGTAACTGATTTAGAAATATACTCATTGGCACTCTCGTTAGTCATTTAGCTGTGATCTTGAAGGTAAATTGACAATTTCAGTTGAAGAAGAATGCTTAAATTCTTTATTAAGTTATACCAGGTTGAGAGGGGAAAATAACTAAATGAAAGGCAAGGAAGAGTGTTATAAGTCAAATGAGTCACTGAAGACAGACGATCAGCTGGCAGGGATACGGTCTACTTAAGGATGAAGAGGCTGGAGTCTGGGTATCGTGGAGGAGGGTCTGGTAGGAATCATCCGGAAGGAAGAGCATGAACAAAGGCACAGAGATGTATATGTAAGGGTCAGCATACACTTCTCTTTGTTCTAGAAAGCCAAGTACTGTTTGGAGGACCAGCTGTTGTTGTTTTGCTTTGTTTTCCTTTGGAGGATAATCACTGTACAATGTTTTGTTGGTTTCTGCCATACATCAATGAGAATCAGTCATCCATCCTGCGTACATGCTATGTTGATTCAGTCATGTCCGACTCTTTGCGACCCTATGGACGGTAGCCCACCAAGCTCCTCTGTCCATGGGACTCTCCAGGCGAGAATACTGGAGTGGATTGCCATGCCCTCCTCCAGAGGGTCTTCGCGACCCAGGGATTGAACCTGAGTCTCTTTTGTCTCTTGAATTGGCAGGCAGGTTCTTTACCACTAGCGCCATCTGGGAAGCCAAGTATAGTATATCTGCTACCTCTCGAGTCTCCCTCCCAACACCACCCCGAGCCCACCCTTCCAGGTCGTCACAGCCCCAGGCTGAGCTCCCTGTGTTATGTAGCAGCTCCCCACGTGGTCATGTACACAATTCAGTGCTCTGTGCCGGTTCTGACCAGGGGCTTCTGGTTTGTTTGTGGCACTCCTGTGCTTCTTGGCACCTTGCCTGATTCCTCAAGTCACTTTAGAACTAAAGTCTTGTCTGGCTCTTGCCAACCCCACTCCCACCCCCAAACATCTGAACTCCTCCCACTGTGCCCCAGAACGTGCTCACCAGCTAACTGACTTTCCCAAGTCATCTTAATATCCACCCTACTGGCTTGCTGTGAAAATAAAACCAGTAATGCCTGTAAGCTGGCCAGCACGATGCGTGATGAATGTTACTTCCATTCCCCTCTGAGCAATATCCACTAGTTGGGACACCTCCACTGTTTTGCTTGCTACCACCTTCGCCCTCCACACACACCCAGACCTGTGATATGCTTCCCTGAAATACCAGCCACTTTCTGTTGGCCTTCTCTCTACTCCCCACGGTCTGCTGCCCGCTCGGGAAGCGGACTCTGTTCTCTGGTCCCGCAGGGCCTGCTCCATCTCTCCCATGGGAGGGTCTCATTTCCCAGGGCTGGCCCCTCCCAGGCTGCAACTTCCCGAGGACTTGTCCTGAAATCGGATGCTGGGAACTGTGAGTCCAGAAAAGAGAAAGCTCGGGGAAACAGCTGTTCTCTAATGTTTGAAGACCTGACTCATAAACAAGGAATTAGGCCAGTTTCTAAACATTTCATGCTCTTTGGTGGTCCAGTGAAGCTTATGAATGCTTTCTTAGAACAGTATTTTTAAATGCACAAATCATTACATATAGGATTACAAAGAAGCCAATTATATTGAAATACAACCAACAAAACAAGCTCGTGATGCAGCAAAGTGTATGATGTTTTATTAGCATATATCCTGCCATGTATTCCTTGTTCTTTCACCCCCATCTGAGGGGCACAGCAAGGAAGACTAGAGAAGAATGCAAAACTGTAAAATTTTCAAATAATAAAATGGCAGAACAAGACTTTTGGGGAATTCATCCCCGTCAGTTTGACTCAAAACCAACTTCTGATGCTGTTGTCTGCTTCTTTTAATCATTAATAGTATTATATTTTTGGCTGGACACTTTCACCTCCATCTGAGGGGCACAGCAAGGAAGATTAGAAAAGAATGCAAAAATGTAAAATTTTCAAATAATAAAATGACAGAACAAGACTTCTGGGGAATTCATCCCTGTCAGTTTGACTCAGAACCAACTTGTTCTGATGCTGTGGTCTGCTTCTTTTAATCATTACTATTATTATATTTCTAATCTCTGAGGACTTTTTCTTCATGCTTGGACACTGGCAATGTACTCTGGGGAAGAAATAAGAACCACCCACTCTCAGGGAAGCTTTGTAGACTATCACTTTGATTCTTGCTAAGCTGGGTTTCTCTGTCCTAGGGCAGACAACAGAGTGATGATTCACAAACTGATATTTATGACTTGCTATGTTCAAAGAAACAAGCAAAAAATATTCATTTCTGTCACTTCTGTTGGGAACTCATCTGAGTCACTCCTGCATCTCCCTTGGTATTTAAAAGACTGTAGTTTTCTATGTCTGTGAGTCTGTTTCTGTTTTGTAAATAGATTCATGTGTATTATTTTTTAGATTATACGTATAAGTGAAATCACATGGTATTTGTCTTTCTCTGGCTTACTTCACTCTGCACGATAATCTCTAGGTCCATCCAGGTTGCTTCAAATGGTATTATTCCATTCTTTTCTTATGGCTGAGTTATGGGGAAAGGAGGGTGGGGGAGGGATTAACTGGGAGTGTGGGATTAACAGATACACACTACTGTATATAAAATAGATAAGCAATAAGGGTTTACTGTATAGCTCAGGGATCTATGCCTACAAAGGTCCATATAGTCAAAGCCATGGTTTTTCCAGTAGTCATGTACCGATGTGAAAGTTGGACCATAAAGAATGCTGGGTGCAGAAGAATTGATGCTTTTGAACTGTGGTGCTGGAGAAGACTCCTGAGAGTCCCGTGGACAGCAAGGAGAGTAAACCAGTCCATCCTAAAGAAAATCAACCCTGAATGTTCATTGGAAGAACTGACGCTGAAGCTGAAGTTCCAGTACTTCGGCCACCTGATGCGAAGACCGGATTCATTGGAAAAGACTGTGATCTGGAAAAGATTGAAGGCAAAAGGAGAAGAGGCCAGCAGAAGATGAGATGGTTAGGTAGCACCACTGACTCAGTGGACATGAATTTGAGCAAACTCCGGGAAATAGTGGAGGATGGGGAAGCCTGATGTGCTTTTTCCATGTGCTTTTGTCCGTGGGGTCAAAAGAGTCAAACATGACTTATCGACTAAACAGCAACAATAGGGATCTATATCCAACATTTTGTTATAACTTATAATGGAAAGCAATCTGAAAATATATAATAAATATCTATATATCTGGGCTTCCCAGATGGCACTAGTGGTAAAGAACCCACCTTCAGTGCAGGAGACTGGGTTGGATCCCTGGGTCGGGAAGATCTCCTGGAGAAGGACATGGCATCCCATTCCAGTGTTCTTGCTGAGGAAATCCTGTGGACAGAAGAGGCTGGTGGGCTACAGTCCACAGGGTCGCAAAGAGCTGGACATGGCTGAAGCAACTTAGCATGATGCATCGATATAAATGAATCACGTTGCTGTAGATGTGAAACCAACACAATAAAGTAAATCAACTATACTTCAATTTTTTAAAAGACTATAATTTTTAGTAATCAGACAGCAGTCTTCATACATGGACATAGACTGATAGACCTAATGAGTTGGATCTGGCCGAGATAATTGCACCAAACACTGAGCCTCCTGCTTGCAAGGCAGTATGTTAGACATTTTATTCTTTCATTTTGTTTAACAAAAACTCTGTGAGGTATTGATATCTCTGGTCCCATTTTATATGAATGAGCAAAATAAACAAAGGGATTGAACAATTTACCAAGAGTGTCGGAACCGGAAGTCAATCCATGTCTGTTAGATTCCAGAGCTCAAGTTCTTAACCCTCTGTTTTCAATTACTAGGGAACTTTGTCAGTAATAAGCCAGGCAGGCCACTGGCAAATACTCCTGAAATACTTGGTTTATAGCTCTGCATTGAAGCCTTCTATCCAACTATAGAAATGTGCCCCAAGCTCCTTTTTTTTAAACTCTCCGTATTTTGAATTCCTTTCAGAAAATGCTGTTAGTATTCCCTTAGCATCCTCCATGTGCTGGTTAGTGCAAGAAAAGTTATTTTTAGCAAGAAAAAAAGTCTCTCCTGGGGGTTGGTTTTGTAAATGCAGCCACATCTGCTGTATTTGAGAGTCTGGCTGAAGTCACTGGAGTGATGAGCTGAACTGGGACTCTGTCTTGGTGACACCTGAGACACCCCCTACAGTACACATCCACATGGTCTCCTGAGAGGGGGGAGACCACTGGGCCGAGTCACTGCAAGGGGAGGAGAGGGAGTCGGGATCCTAGTAACCTGACTCAGATTGTCCACCGTTTATGGAAAATGGCATTTACCACGGACAATAGTCTCCTTAAGGATCCTCCTTCTAGAAAAAATCCTTTTAGTGCCTCCAGCTGTTTCTTGATCTTCTGCTCAGGATGTCACGATTCAAAAATAACGATTTATGGAACTGCCAGAAGTTACTCAGATAATGTTTATTAGTTCTAGTCAAACACTTGCTCCCTTTTGTTTAAGCAACCTGGGGCTGCTTTGCCAAAGAATATTTTCATCAGTAAACACTGGGCTTTGCCTAATAACCTAATAGGAGTCAGAAGTCCAGAAAATGTACAAGAAAATTACTTGTAGTAATTATTACAGTAAGAAACATTTTGTGGGGATTTATTCTTTAAGAGAAATATAGACTATAAACACTGGAATCTGCTAGAAGAAAAAGGGGAAATCTCAGGTTGGTTGATTTGGAGGATTTTTGTGTTTTTATATTTCACTGCATCATTTTGACTTCAGTTTGCAAAGCCTTAGAGGTCTTTCAGTTCAGTTCAGTTCAGTCGCTCAGTCATGTCCAACTCTTTGCGACCCCATGAATCGCAGCACACCAGGCCTCCCTGTCCATCACCAACTCCCGGAGTTTACTCAAACTCATGCCCATCGAGTCGGTGATGCCATCCAGCCATCTCATCCTCTGTCATCCCCTTCTTCTCCTGCCTTCAATCTTTCCCAGCATCAGGGTCTTTTCAAATGAGTCAGTTCTTCGCATCAGGTGACCAAAGTATTGGAGTTTCAGCTTCAGCATCAGTCCTTCCAATGAATACCCAGGACTGATCTCCTTCAGGATGGACTGGTTGGATCTCCTTGCAGTCCAAGGGACTCTCAAGAGTCTTCTCCAACACCACAGTTCAAAGGCATCAATTTTTCAGCGCTCAGCTTTCATTATAGTCCAACTCTCACATCCATGCATGACCACTGGAAAAACCCTAGCCTTGTCTAGACAGACCTTTGTTGGCAAAGCATATAAACACAATGGAGAAGAAATCCTTTTCTGTGAGCCAGGGAAGCATTTTGGTATTTGTTCTGATTTGCTTTTCTTACTTTTAAAAACTGAAAGATATTTTTTAAAACAAGAAGTACTAATGGTTAATAGTCAAAAAGTGTTCTATCTAATTTTTGCAAAATTTGTGAAAGGTAAACTTTGATTTTCCATCTGTGATTTCAAAACAAGAGGAAGAGAGAGAGCATCAATAGTTGCAGTGGTGTGATTTCCTATTCCATGGATGAGTTTAAATCTTTCTGGCAACTTATTCAGCAAACTGTATAAAATTCTTAAAAAAGGTTATTTCCTCACATATTCTTTTTTATTAATTTATTTATTTTTAATTGAAGGATAATTACAATATCGTGTTGGTTCCTGCCATATATCAACATGGACCTCATATATTCTTAATCCAGTAAATATAGCTTCTAAAAATCCAACCTAAGAAGACAGTTGCAGATGAAATTGAAGATTTACATACAAATGCACTGCTCACAGCCACGTCAAGAGAGCAGGCTTCCCTGCAGTTCATGCTCCTGGAGTGTCTAACTGGTTGGCTATGAGCGGCAGTGGTGACGCCCACCTTGTGTCATTATTTGAAGAACATTTTAGACATGGAGTTAAAAAAAAAAACAGGATCAAAGCTTTGCTCTGACCCCTTTGTCAGTGAGCTGACTCTAGAAATTACTTTTTTAGTGTGTTATTTAACATTTTCATCTGCATCATAAAATATTTTAAGATCACCAGATTGTATTGATTCCTAGCTCTACTCTATACTAGTTAAATGAACTTGAGTGAATCCCAGTGCCTCAATTTTTCCATCTTGTGACATGGTGATAATAATGGTTCTTCTCATCTAGAGTTGTTTTGAGGGCTTAAGTTGGTGCTAGTGGTAAAGAATCCACCTGCCAATGCAGGAGACACAGGTTCGATCCCTGGGTCAGGAAGATCCCCTGGAGAAGGGAATGGCAACCCACTTCAGTATTGTTGCCTGGAGAATTCCATGGACAGACGAGCCTGGTGGGCTATAGTCCATGGGGTTGCAGGGAGTTGGACATATGCACGCACACACACACAAATGAGTTATTTGGAAAGGTGGCTTGTCAGGGCTTGGCATCCATCAAGCGCTGTGTTAAATGAACCTGCACAATGAAAGTAACGACCTCTGTTTCACCCAAGTGATGGAAGGATTACATGGGAAGACATTCATGGAAGTATTCTATCAACACCCTGCACAGCATTATGCCATTATTAAGGAGATAGTCAGGAGTGATGTCAGTCTGAAGACTGTATGGAAGGAAGTCTTTCACTTGCTAGAAATCACGTGTTGGAGAGGTAATTGACTTAGCAGACCAGAGAAAATTGAAATTTAATTCTGGTCCAACAGAAACTAGTCTAGAGTGGAGCTGGTGGCAGAAGCAGCACCACCAAGGAAAACTGAGACTGACGGATTGTCAGCTGTGTCGACCAT
Organism: Cervus canadensis; assembly: GCF_019320065.1. Taxonomy (NCBI): domain Eukaryota; kingdom Metazoa; phylum Chordata; class Mammalia; order Artiodactyla; family Cervidae; genus Cervus; species Cervus canadensis. Next base: position 48,300,255 of record NC_057410.1, read on the forward strand.
GTCAGAGGGGTTTTCCTGACACAAGCTATGTAGGGTGCATGCGAAACAGATTGGATTTCTATTTATGGCCATAATGATGGGATTCGCTAACGTTAGTTACATTGTTAGTAACAAAGAGTAATTACTCTAACACAGGTTATAGAACTATATTTGAGACACAAGAACTGGAAAAGCATGTATGTGTGAATGGGAAAGGGAGGGTGATGAGATAGGATTAAACCCTTATCTCTCATAATAGGAGGTTGAGCCATGGAAATAAGAGTCAGACAGGACTTCCCTGGTGGTCCAGGAGTTCAGAATCCGCCTGCCCACACAGGGGACGTGGGTTGGACTCCTGGTCTGGGAAGATTCTACATGCTGTGTGGCAGCTAAGCCCATTCACCACACTTAATGAGCCTGTGCTCCACGGGAGAGGCCACCGCAGTGATAGGCCCCTGCACCCCAACTAGGGAGGAGCCCCCACTCACCCCAAGAGAAAAGCCTGTGTGCGGCAGTGAAGACCCACCACAGCCAAATGAACAAAAATGTTAGACAAAAGGAGTCGGACAGATGAACATTGAAATACCAACGTCTCTTCTGAGAGACAAGATTTGGGTCCAAGAAGTTTGTGGGGAAGTGTTTCTAGAAAGTAAAGTAAGGATGTGGGGGAAAGAGCCAGAGAAAGGAAAAGAGCCAGTAAAGAACAGGTCCCTGATGCCAATTCCCTTGGGGAACCTTCTGCGCAACCGTGTGGGACCCAACTTTGAATTATCCCATCAGAGAACAGGAAGGCTTATCCCACTAGCTGAAGATGGTGTTGATCTCTCTGCAGTTTTGCTTCTGGTCATTCAACTAAGAGCGCCCACGGAGAAGTGAAGAGATGCAGGAGTTGTCACTACAGCCACAGCAGGTGAGCTCAGAGGTGGCAGGGGCTGGGGGAAGGGGCATTAACAGAGTCTGTCAAACAGAAGGTGGAGTGAAGCTCGGAGGGTGGATGTTCTAATACTTCAACTGTGAATTCGGTGGACTTGGCTCCTCCATCATTGGCCTCAAGCACTGGCAGGCTCTGGCCCAATACATTCACAGATCGGGGGAGCGGAGCTGCAGACACCCTGCCTGACATGTAGGCGCATCCAGGAGGAAGAGGATGGGGATCTGGTGGGCCTGCTCACTAGCCAGGGTGTCACTTCTCTCTGGGGAGGACGTGAGCGAGAGACCGCAGGGGAGAGTAACCGGAGCCTTCCGTGTGGAGAGAGAAGCCCAGGAAATGGAAGGCCCAACAGAAACCAGCGTATAAAACTTAATAAGAAAGAAAGAAAGAAAGGAAATCATATTCACTCATTATTTCAGAGTATCAAGGTATCAGTTCAGTTGTTCAGTCGTGTCTGATTCTTTGTGACCCCATGGACTGCAGCACCCCAGGCCTCCCTGTCCATCACCAACTCCCAGAGTTTACTCAAACTCATGTCCATAGAGTCGGTGAGACCATCCAGCCATATCATCCTCTGTTGTCCCCTTCTCCTCCCACCTTAAATCTTTCCCAGCATCAGGGTCTTTTCAAATGAGTCAGCTCTCCGCATGAGGTGGCCAAAGTATTGGAGTTTCAGCTTCAACATCAGTCCTTACAATGAACACCCAGGACTGATTTCCTCTAGTGTAGACTGGTTGGATCTCCTTGCAGTCCAAGGGACTCTCAAGAATCTTCTCCAACACCACAGTTCAAAAGCACCAATTCTCTGGTGCTAAGTTTTCTCTATAGTTTAACTCTCACATCCATACGTGACCACTGGAAAAACCAAAGCCTTGACTAGATGGAACTTTGTTGACAAAGTACTGTCTCAGCTTTTTAATATGCTATCTAGGTTGGTCATAACTTTTCTTCCAAGGAGCAGGCATCTTTTAATTTCATGAGTGCAGTCACCATCTGCAGTGATTTTGGAGCCCCCCCAAAATAAAGTCTGTCACTGTTTCCATTGTTTCCCTATCTATTTGCCATGAAGTGATGGGACCAGATGCCATGATCTTAGTTTTCTGAATGTTGAGTTTTAAGCCAACTTTTTCACTCTCCTCTTTCACTTTCATCAAGAGGCTCTTTAGTTTCTCTTCACTTTCTGCCATAAGGGTATATACTGGATAAAATCAGTTATCTGTTGGGAAATGGTAATCAGGACAAGAGAGAGTGGATGAGACGAGGGACTGCTGCTTTTCATATAGGTTTAATCATACTCTTGGACTATTTCATCTGCATACTGAGTCATAATTGCGTACTTACTCATCCATTTCTCCCAGTGGACATTAATTTGAAAAAACTATATGGCAGATCCATCAAATTAAAGGTCGGGGGGAGTTTTTAAAATAGGCATGACAGAATAATCCTCATGTTAAAAAGTTCTATGCCAAAAATTTTTACTACTTTAAGGAAGAAAATACAAATACATACTAAAAATACTTTAAAAAATAAAGAAAAGATGAGGTACAATCACTAATATGTTGGTTCTATGTACTATGCATGAGTTGCTTCAGTCATGTTCAGCTCTTTTAGACACTTTGGACTGTAGCCCACCAGGCTCCTCCGTCCCTGGGATTTTCCAGGCAAGAGTACTGGAGTGGGGTGCCATTTCCTTCTCCAGGGGATCTTCCCAACCCAGGGATTGAAGTCAAATCTCTTAAGTCTCCTGCATTGGCAGGTGGGTTCTTTACCACTAGCACCATCTGGAAAGCCCCTACATATTATGCGCGTTAAGTATTTGAAATTATTTCAGTAATTAGTTCTAAGAAGCAACAATGAAAATAAATTTAAGAGTATGAGTATACTATACTAGTCCAAACACCTCTGCTTGATTGAAATGTCTGGGCCTTTTGGGATATAAATGATACAAGTTAGGTACTTAATGTAAAATGCAAGAAACTCTGGACTTAGAGTTAAAAAGCTAGATTGGAGTTTTGGCTCTGCCTCCCACTAAATAGTTAATGTTGGTTAAGTTCTTCAACATCACTGAGGCTTGGTTTCCCCCTGCAGAAAGGGGGAAATAACTGACTTCACAGGGTTATTGTTGAGATGAAGCAAAATAATATGTGAAAGCACTGTAAACAACTATATGGATATGTATGTATGAATAGGTATATATTTTTAAATCCTTCTTTAAATATTAGGTTTTAAAACAAACAAACACAAATGCTGGAGAGGGTGTGGAGAAAAGGGAACCCTCTTACACTGTTGGTGGGAATGCAAACTAGTACAGCCGCTATGGAGAACAGTGTGGAGATTCCTTAAAAAACTGGAAATAGAACTGCCATACGACCCAGCAATCCCACTCCTGGGCATACACACTGAGGAAACCAGATCTGAAAGAGACATGTGTACCCCAGTGTTCATTGCAGCACTGTTTATAATAGCCAGGACATGGAAGCAACCTAGATGTCCATCAGCAGACGAATGGATAAGGAAGCTATGGTACATATACACAATGGAATATTACTCAGCCATTAAAAAGAATACATTTGAATCAGTTCTAATGAGATGGATGAAACTGGAGCCATTATACAGAGTGAAGTAAGCCAGAAGGATAAACACCAATACAGTATACTAACGCATATATGTGGAATTTAGAAAGATGGTAACGATAACCCTATATGCAAGACAGAAAAAGAGACACAGATGTACAGAATAGACTTTTGGACTCTGTGGGAGAAGGCGAGGGTGGGATGATCTGAGAGAACAGCACTGAAACATGTATATTATCAAGTGTGAAACAGAGCGCCAGTCCAGGTTGGATGCATGAGACAAGTGCTCGGGCCTGGTGCACTGGGATGACCCAGAGGGATCGGGTGGAGAGGGAGGTGGGAGGGGGGATCAGGATGGGGAACACATGTAAATCCATGGCTGATTCATGTCAATGTGTGACAAAAACCACTACAATATTGTAAAGTAATGAGCCTCCAACTAATATAAATAAATGAAAAAAAATTAAAAAATAAAAAGCTAAAAGACAACTATAGATGACCTATTAAAAATTATAATGGAACATTTTAAATGTTTTTAGAAAGTATATTTTAACACAAAGTACAGTTGTAGATAAATATTACCATCTTTAGGTGCTGGCTAATACACTAGCATGCTTGTAACAATCTTGTGTTTTTTAGTTTACAATTTAAAAAATCTGATTATAAAAATAACATGTGTGTGTGTGTTACTCACTTCAGTCATGTCCTACTCTTTGTGACCACATGGACCGTAGCCTGCCAGGCTCCTCTGTCCGTGGAGTTCTCCAGGCAAGAATACTGGAGTGGGTTGCCATTCCCTTCTCCAGGGGATCTTCCAGACCCAGGGATTGAACCTGGATCTCCTGCATTACATGCAGATTCTTTACTATCTGAGCCACCAGGTAAATCCTATAAAAGTATATGTGCCTATTAATATATATCCTCAAATATATCTTCCAGAAAATAACTCTTAATGGCCACAAGACATTCCACTGAGCAGCTGCACAGTGATTTAACATCTTACTCCCCTGGAGGAGGAAATGGCAACCCACCCCAGTATTCTGGCCTGGAAAATACCATGGGGAGAGGAGCCTGGTGGGCTACAATCCATGGGGTTGCAAAGAGTCGGACAGAACTGAGCACAGATGTGCGCATGCACACACACACACAGTTAGGATAGGTTGTTTCCAACTTTGCAGTGTTATAATTAACCTGGGGTAAAGATGCTCCTACACAGATTGTTGCATCTGAGTCATAATTGCCTGCTTACTCGTCCATTTCCCCCAGTGGACAAGAAACACTGTGAGAGTCTATTCCTCTTTTGCCACTGTTACTTAGTTCCTAATACTTCCCCGGGCACATAGTATCTACATATCTAAATATGTGTTGTGGGAATGAACAAAGGAAATAATTAACAAATACTGGTATTTCCCCACAGAACTCAAGGGGTATTGCAGAAGAACCGAACAAAATATGATCATCTTCATGAAAGTCGTTTGTGTGTTTTAAACTTTATCATCTTTTAATGTGCATTCCTTTTACTGTTTTTTATTGCTACCATAAACCAGAGCAATAAGAAAGAGATGTTTGAGAGGTGGGTGTGGGTGTGGGTGGGGTCCGGTGTGGGGGCCAGGGGAGGGATACACCTCTTCCTGTCCCAGTTGCTGGCAAGCAGGCTTTATTTAATTCTGCCTTGGCAAGGACGAAGCTCTCGTCTTATCGGAATCTTCTGCAGGGCAGTTACATAGCTGTTTCAAGGCAGGAAGGAAAAAAAGAGAAAAGAGAATGACTGTGTGGGAGAGGAAATTATGGAAGGAAAACATTTTTTCTCATTTTCTACTTAAAGTATGAATTAGAGACACACAAGGGGAGTTTATGGACAGAAATGCAGAATGCAGCAGTGACTCCGTCTGTATGCTTAAGCTCTATGCTTGAGGCCAGCAAAAATGTGTATTTACTAAAATCTGGATGTAGTGTGCTATTCCAGTGTACCACCCTGTAACCACGCTAGAGGTTAGACAGCTTGGAGGTGGTGTATGTGTTACAGGAGGAGTGATACATTAGGGTAATTTCTGGTTTAAAAGGGCACAAAGGAACATTTTGGGTGCTGGAAATAATTCCTACCTATGTTGTTTGGTGTGGTGGTTACAGGGGAGTATACAATTTTACTCAACAATTCGAACTGAATGCTTAAGATCTCTGTGCATTTTACTGAATGTAAATTATACCTCAGTTTACAATATTAAATAACAAGATTTTTCCAGTAACAAAAATAACATGCATTCATTCCAGAAAGTTTAGAAAATATCAACAACCACAAAAGAAATGTAAAAATTACTTGGACTTTCACTGCCCAGAGATAATATGCTTGAGTCATTGTTATGTGGCTTTTCATTGTCACAGCATTCCAGTTACAAGGTTACCCAAGATAGCAATATTTCCCATGATATGGATATAGTTAGCTAATGAGCTGACTGCTTGTAAAGTCCACGCCCACCCAAACATCCTCAGCTTTGCACTCGCTCCCGTCCCCACCCATCCTGTCAATGAGCTTGTAGGCAGCTTTTCCCGGCATGTTGGATGTAAACATCCACAAACGTCACGGAAATTGAATCAAAGCAGATTGTGGACTTTTTTAAAACAAGGTATGTTTCATAAAATCAGTGACCATAATGTTGGAAAACTGCTGGGTCATGTAAAAACCACGGAAAAGGGAGGCATTAGACTCGATTGATGTGCATGTACTGAGAGAAAATAAGCAAGGATGATGACAAGCCCTTCAAAAGAGAATGATTTGATTATCAAAGATTGAAAAAAGCCTTTGAAATATAATAAAGCCCTCAAATTATTTTTGTTACAAAAGTTTTGATAGCACCACAAATTTCAGATGTAAAGTGGGGAAGAAGGCTGTATAACACTGTCATTCACTTTTTGTCCAAAAGAAAAGCCAAAATACCAGTATTTTAAAAGTTAATTCTCAATGAAATATTAAAAAAAAAAACTATTTCCTGTAACACAGTTTCACAAATATTACTGTGCATAGGAATCACGTGAAAATCTTGTTAAATTGCAAGTTATGATTTAGTTAGATCAGAGAAGGGGCCCCAGACTCTGCATTTCTCAATCTCTCATGAATGTTGATATGGTCAGTGTCTGGACCTTACTTTGAACACCAGGACTGTAAAATTGTGATTCAAGTAGATTCACTTTAAGTGGCCTTTATTCAATACTTATTAGCTTTGAGTGTTGAGAAAGACTTCCCTATACTTCCAGCTCTTTCTAATTTAAATGTCCTAGGTATACACAATACATGGTTCTTACATTATAAACAAAGTCATCTGGACAACTTGTTTAAGCATAGATTGTTGGGCCCCACAAAAGCTTCTCTCTTGGTAAATCTGGAGTGGGGTCTGAAAATTTGCCCTCCTAACTTGTTCCCAGGTGATGCTAAGGTGCTAGTCCTCCGGCCATACTCCGTGAAACACTGGGTTAGAATGATTGTAAGTAACTTCTTTTTTTTTTTTTTGTAAGTAACTTCTAGGGGGTTGTTTACAACTCCTAAAGGACACGTTCTGTTACACTTGCAAAACAAAGAGTATGATAGAAATTGTTGTGTATCATATGAACAGGCCCAAACATGTTACTGAATGTTCCTAGTATCAATGTTTACTGAGCTCAGTGATCCAGTTCACTGTCCAAGTGTTCAGCTTGACTTTGTATGTGTAGGTTAGTGGCCACCAACTGTTTTGACTGTAAAACATCTTGTATACTATTAATTATGTTTCTAAAGAGGGCAATAAGATCTGCTTAGATCTGCTCAGATTTTCAATTGCTTTATTTCACTTTGGCTCACAAAGGATTCCCTCTCACTTTACACGTAGTGGCCCTGTCATCATATTAATTGATTGTATGTGTGTTATTAGAATATGCAAAATATGCCCGTGTTTCTATTAGTATAAATGGCTCACTACACACAGTTTCTTTGTATGGATTCTTTCAGGCAATCCTCTTATTTTGAGAGGCTTACTTAGTTCAAATCAGATAATACAACCTGTAAATCCACTTCCTGTCTTTGTAACCTGCAATACAACACAATAGGCAAAAGAGGAACAAACCGTTTAAGGCTTCAGTACAAATCCCTTTCCTCTGAGGAACTCCCACTCAGGATGCTGTAAACCTTTCTTCACTACTCTTAGTACTTTTATTCCATAAACAATGTGTCAGCTAACTGCATTTTCACCAGCATGCAGGTTTGCTGTTGGTTCAGAGTGATAAAATGGGACAGTGTCATGGCCCAGAGGAAGAACAGTTGTGGTTCAGCCCTCTGGCTCTAAAACCAGATGGTCTAGCTTAGACCCTGGCTCCCCCTCCTGCCATGCACTCTGTGGTCTTCAGCAAGTGACTAGATCACTCTGTGCCTCGGTTTTCTCATCAGTAAAATGGGAGTAATAATAACAGAACATATTTCACAGTGTCATCATGAAACTCAGGTAAGTTAATATGGGTAAGGTATTTAGAGTAGATCCTCGCACAAATTCAGAATGTAATAAACGTTAACAGTTTTATTATATCCTGAACACTGAACTGAAAGCCAGAAGACCTGGGTTGTAGCCTTTAAGTGACATGTGCAATGTTGCTCTAGGCTCCCATTTTATCATGGAGATAAGCGTGGTTACCCAGCCCACCTCCCTGGGCAGGACCTGGAGAGAAATGAAATACAAACATTCACAGACACCATGCGTTCTAGATAACATCAGGTAACATCAGGTATGCATCTAGCCTAGGAATTGGTGATTTTCTTTTTTTTGGTAAAAGACTAAATAATAAATATTTTAGGCTTTCTAGGTCATATGCCTGTGTCACAACTACCCAACTCTGCTATGGTTGCGTAAAACAGCCATGGACAATATATAAACAAATGGGCGTGGATGTGTTCTAATCAAGCTTTACTTATGGATGCTGAATGATTTTCATATACATATTACATGATATGAAATCTTTTGATTTTTTCCAAACCATTAAACTGATGATTCTTAGCACAAAAACAAGCAGTGAACTGAAACTGACCTGCAAGCCATGGTTTGCCAACCCAGTTCTCGTACAATGCCTGGCATGTAACTGAAAGAGCGGGTAGAATCACACACACAGTTGCTTTATAAACTAAAATCATCAGATATAATCTGTTGGCAACTTTGTTTTCTCCACCACTGCTTGAGGACCAGCAGCTCTTGCCCTATTATCACATCTGTGCTTTTCCAGGAGCTAAGGACATACATAACTCATCCGGAATTGGGGACCTGGCGTTATCAAGAACATTGATTTGACCTGTAAGTCTTTTACCTAAGCCTTGCTTTATTTCCTTGTTTTTCAACAAAATGTTAAGAATCTTTTTAAAATTACTTAAATTGCCTAGCAAATTACTTAAATTACCTTAAATTACTTAAGTAAATATTTTACTTCAATATTAAGTAAAAAAAAAAATAATGCTCATTCTAAAATTTTCAGGAAAGAGAGAAAAGCAGGAATAATGAGGTGGCCCTCTCAGTCATTCCATGCAATCAGATCAAGTTTAGTTATGTTCCCTATCTCCCACTTTGAGAGCCAGTTCCTTTATTAAAAAAAAAAAGTAAAGCAGCAATCAAGTAGTTAAGACTTTCTCTGCCACCTGCCAGCATTACATCATTTTCTTGCTCCAAACATAATTTTTTTTTTTTCACTGAACTGTTTTTATTATCCTCAACTTCAGCTGGTTCTATACTTTCTCCTTCCTGAGTTTTTTCCCTTCATATGTGTGATAATTACACACGCCTCTTTCTATCATCAGCATATACCTCAACAGAGCCCATTCTGTTTGACCACACACATTTAAAAAAATATTTTCTTCCTCCTCAGCTTTATATGTGATAGTGATTTCTTATAGCCTGTGTTTCCCTGGCACACCAACCTATGGAAACGGTGAGACTATATTAGCAATAATAAGCAGGGCTGTCTCTGACTTTCGTGCACACCTCCATTTGGGACATCTAGCGATTCTCACAGCCTCGTCCAGGCGCCTGTAGGAAGCTCATGGGTGCTCAGACAGGTGCTCATGGAGTCACGTCAGTTACCACCTGTCTGCCACGATCCTCTCCTCCCTGGCCCCCATCGGTGGCACTTGCTGCCAAAGCCACTGCTTCCCATGAGGGGACTTGCTGGTGCCTGACCACTGCACCCCCGCAGGGGCGATCCACCCTAAGGACGGCGTCTTCTGAAGCTGCCAGCTGTTAAAGTCTCTCCTGCTCTTAAAGCTGGTTTCCACTGTTACGGAGCGAAGAGGCCTCTGTTGTTGCCTCAGCCATCAGGGCTGCTCTCCGTTGCTCATTGAATGTTACAGTTGGGGGCGGGGAAGTTTTTAGAGTTCTGAAAGCTCTGAGGCCATGTGCACCAAAGCGGGGATGCGGCTTTCCTCCCTGGTGTGTTAGCATCAACAGACGATGAGCAACAGAATAGGACTGTCTTGTGATCCTGGTATCTTACATAATTTATTCAAGCAGAGCTCTCGTTCCTTGTATTCCTCTCTGGCGTATAAACCAGAGGCTAAATCAGAGAGACAGACACCGTGCGGTCCTGGTTTTCCCTTCCATCTGGCCAGTTACTGGTCCAAACTTAAGAGCCCTCCATCCTCTCCATCTGGAATGAATCCTCTCCCAGGAGACAACTGGCCCTGACACGGCGCATGTGGCGTATCTGAATGCCAGTGGTGATCAAAACTGAGGTTCCAGCCAGAATCGTGCCACCCCATCAGAATCCCACCCCCCTCCGCTGTTCTCATTCTTCTTAATCTGTTGTCCGTTTTAAATGATGTTGGTCAGAAAACCAGAGTTAGCTTTACTCTGGGCTTTTAGAAATCTGTTTTTCTAAAGTCTCCCATATGTTTTGGTAGTGGACATCTGCTGTTTTTGCAAGTCTCCTCAAGAACATTTCTCCATAAATTCTGCCTTCCCCCTACTACATCATCAGTTTCCTCTCCCCATTGAATCAGTCTATCAGTATATAAATTTCTCCCATTAAAAAGAGACAAAAAACAGGGATTTCCCTGGTGGTCCAGTGGCTAAGACTCTGTGCTTCCAATGTGGGGGGCCTGGGATCGACCCCTAGTCAGGGACCTTGATAAACTCCTGCCACAGCTAGGAGTTTGCATGCTCCAGTGAAGACTGAGGATCTTGCATGCTGCAACTAAGATTTGGCACAGCAAAATAAGTAAATAAATATTAAAAAAAAAAAAACAGCTTCTCTTGATATCCCTCTTCTAGCTACTACCCCATTTCTCTGCTCCTTCTTATGGAAAACACATGGAAATAAACTGTGTTGTATTTGTTTTTAACATTTATAGTCTCCAAATGCCTTTCTTCTCATTCTCTTTTGAAGAGACTCCAATAGGGTTTGTTTTTTTTTTTTCACATTATACCATTTAAACAGTTCAAGTCAAGGCTTGCGTATAGTTAAATCCAAAGGTCAGTCATTTTCACTTGACCTCCCTTCATTTGACAGAGTGATCTCTTTCTCCTTGAAGCATTTGATTCCCTCTGCTTCCAGGATTTCTCATTCTCTGCAGCCCTTGTCGAGATTGGCTGCTGCTTCTTGGCCTCCAGTCTCCGCGGCTGATCCCTTATCATTACCCTAATGTCTCAACATTGAAGTACCTCGTCTGGTAACTGTTGATCTTCATACTCTCCTTCAGTGGTCTTATCCAGTCTTATGGTGTTAAATACCACCTACAGGAACTTGCCTGGTAGGCCAGTGGTTAAGCATCCTCTTTGCAATGCAGGGGACACAGGTTTGATCCCTAGTCAGGGAATTAAGGTCCCACATGCTGTGGAGCAACTAAGCCTACACTGCAACGAAAGATCCCAACAGCTAAGATCTGATGCCGCCAAGTAAATAAACATTTGAGCTTCCCTGGTGGCTCAGTTGGTAAAGAATCTCCCTGCAGTGCAGGAGACCCTGGTTCGATCCCTGGGCTGGGAAGATGCCCTGGAGAAGGGAATAGCTACCCACTCCAGTATTCTTGCCTGGAGAATTCCATGGACAGCGGAGCCTGGTGGGCCACAGTCCATGGGGTTGCAAAGAATCAGACACAACTGAGTGATAAATAGGACAGGGACCTCCTGTATACTAATAACTCTGTGGCCAGGAACTCTTACTCGAATCCCATGCTCATACATTCTACTGCCTGTCAACATCTCCAATTTGAATCATGAAAGTACCTCAAATTTATTATGTCTTCAGTGGAACGCCTGTTCTCCTACAGGCCTGTTGCTTCCACAGTTTTCTGCATCTCAGTTAATGACAACTCCAGGCTTTCAATCACTCTGGTCAAAAATCTCAGTTATCCTTGATACTTTCCCTCACTTTCCACCCCACCCCCCACACCCAAATCCACTGCCTTGAAAATATTTCCAGCATCTGACCTCCTTTAACCAGGTCCACTGTTATCATCTTGGTCTAAACCATTAGTATCTCTAATCTGGATTATTACACTAATCTCTTACCTAATCTCCTGCTTTCTCCCTTTGATCTACATTTTAAAATGTCAACTAGCTCATGTCACCAACCTGCTCAAGCCCTCTAGTAACTTCTGAACTGAGAATCAGTAGCCTACAAGACATTTTACAATCTTTGACCTCATCTACTCTCCCCTGGCTCATTGTGCAAGGTACAGACCCACACATGCACTGCTCTTTTCTTTCCCTTTCACCCAGATATTCAGAGAGCTCATTGTCTTGTCTGCTTTGGCTCACATGTCCCCTTCTCAGTGATAACCCTGCATAAACGTGCAGCACCCTTCTTCCCAGCAATCTCCATTCTTCTTATATGTACTGTGCTATTTTTCTTCACAGCACATATAATCACATGAAATATGGCATGGTTTTTTGTTTAAATACTCATTTATGTGGTTGTGCCGGGTCTTCATAGCAGCATGTGGAATCTTTTAATTGTGGCATGCAAACTCTTAGCTGCAGCATGTGTGATCTAGTCCCCTGACCAGGGGTCAAACCCAGGCCCTTTGCATTGGGAGCACAGAGTCTTAGGCCCTGGACCACCACCAAGTCCCATACCATCGTTTATTAATGTAGCTGTTTGTTGTTTTTCTCCCTCACCCCAACTGGAATGTAATGTCCTATAGAGCAGGAACTTTTTCTATATTATTCACTGGAATATATACCTGGAATATAAAATAGGCATACATACATTCAGTCCAGTTCAGTTGCTCAGTCGTGTCTGACTCTTTGCAACCCCATGGACTATAGCATGCCAGGCCTCCCTGTCCATCACCAACTCCCGGAGTAGGCACTCAATATATATTTTTGTTGAATGAATCCCTAGTACCTTCAATTCTTAGAGGGGACCCTTACTTTTCCCTCATGGGGCCATTCCTTTTCAGTTGACTTGTGCTAACTTTACCTCCTCAGCTTCAGACCTAACATTCCTGGTATGTACCTATTCCCAACCCCCATATGGGTCACATAATTGATGTAGGGATGGGCCCACAACACAAGCTTATCCAATGACGCTCAAATTCCAAATTCTTGGAAACTACTGGGGAAGAGATGTTTTTTTCCTAAGGAGGTTGATTGCCTCCTCATAAGACATAAGCTCAGAGTTATTAGAGATCATCTTGCCACTGCAAGAGGTGACCCTGTCTTGAGAATGAAGCCAGAACCCAGGAAAGCAAATAATACCAACAGGGAATACTGATTCCTGGGGACTTCATTTGAAAACCTGGATCCAGCTGTGCCTGAGCCATTTGGAATTGGATTCCCACCACTTACAACTAAAAACTTACAACTCATACTCCACTTCCAGTGTCCAACACTGACATGACAGGACCTCTTGATATTTTATCTTGATTTTCTTGTAGCTTTTACATACCAGTTTTTCCTTATTAGTAAAAGTCATATCTAGAATGTTTAGTCCCTCTAATGGCTTCCTCCGTCTTCTAAGGAATGAAATTATCATGGAGATAAGCAAAGAATTTTTCAAATTCTCTGCTTTTGATAAAATGGAACCTTGGGATAGTTTCAGTTCTTCCTCTGTTACTAGTCTCTGTGCAAGCTTGATAGCTGGAATCCAAAAAGCAGGTTCTAGAACATCTGTCTGGTTAGATGGCGTGCAGCGTATGCCTATAAAAATATCACTTTCAGTTTCCCTTTTCATATGGGACAAAATTAGTTTTATCATCTCTAGCCTTGGGCTTCTTGATCTCCTAGGTGAACTTTATTTATTAAGTCCGGAGATATTTCTTAAATCCAGACTCCATACCAGGTACTTTTCTAGGTCCTAGAATGTAAAAATAAATTTTTATACCTAGCATTATCTTGTACACATGGTAGGTATTCAGCAAACATTTGTTAAGTTAGTAAATAAGTGGATACATTCATGTGCAGACCTACTTGAACATTCATTGCATCTATTTCCTTTGAACAAGGTTTACCTTTCTGTTGCTATATGTTAATTCACTCTAACAAGTGAATTAACATCCCTTGGCAGGGATGATAATGACTTCACATTTATAAAGTAGAATATATATAATGTTTTATTTATTGATATATTATCATTATTCTAGTTGGTAATCTTTAGGTGGCTAGGAACAAAGACTGATTGAAGTTAACTGACATAAAAGGGTGAACAATAAGATTGTTATTGTATATAACAATAAAAGTGTCGTAGTGTCAATTCCAGAATACCCATACATCGTTGCTATAATAGGAAGTGCCAGGGAGGAGTTCTGGATTGAAGACATTTCTGAGGATGTCAACAACAGGAATTCGTGAACTTGACTCGTTTGCATTGTTGTTCATTATCATGGCTCAGTGGTATTCCACATGACTGCTTCCTTTGCTTATACTTATACTCTGGTCAGTCGGCCACTCTTGGGTTAAGCAGCCCATGGCCAGAGTCACAGAAGCGTGACGTTAAAAGGCAATTGGCACACAACTGTGGGGAAAACTATAGACAGTGGTGAAGACTGGGGTTAATTTAAGCTTTACTTAAAGGGGACTATCAATTATTGCCATGTGGACCTATGGATCTATTGTTACCACATATCTGATTTTTCACAAGAAGTTGGAAACCTGGTGAAATTTCTTAGGTTCTGAAGGATGGCGAGGAAGGAAAGGAAGGAAGGAAAGAGGAGAGAAGGAGGGAAGGAGGAAGGGAGGGGAGAAGGATAAGAGAGAGAAAGAGAAAGAGACAATACCACGTGGCAAGCACTGCTGAGGCTTGCACAGAAAATGAGCTGACGTAGCAGGCCCGGCTGCCTTTTCTTAGAAAGGCCTCCTACCTACGTAGTTGACCCTTGGCTGGCATCTAGGAACTTGAATTTCGCTCCCAGCTTTCCCAGAACTGGTAATGATGACTCACTGGGCTAAACTGTTTTTGCAAACAATATGGCTTGCGCCCAGCACCTGCCTTCCTTCTGGGAGTACGGAATGTTAGTATGTGCCTGGCAAAGCCTGCCCACATGGCCAGCCGCCAGTGAAACCTTGGGTGCTAAATCTCTGAGCATCTCCTTGGTTGGCAGCGTTTCTCATGTGGTGTCACCATTTACTGCTGGGGCCGTTGAGCACGTCCTGTGAGACTCCGTGGAGAGGACCCTTCAAAACTTGGGTGATGCCCCGTGAGCTTTGTCCTATGCGGATCCGGCTTTGTATCCTCTGCCATAAGAAGTCATAGCCATGAGTATGACTATATGCTGAATCACTGAACTTGGGGGTAGTCTCGGAGACTCCCGATACAAAGTTAAACAAAACATCTCTAAGCCAAATCCAGCCCACAGGGCTTACTTTTCAACTTCTAATCTAGGAATTACCATTGGCAGTAGAGCTATGACCCCAAAACAGAGCATTTTTGCATGGCTTATCTCATTTAATCTTCACAACACTACACAATAAACTTTTTATGACCCCAATTTATACAGGAGGAAACTGAGATTCAGAGAGCTGAAGCCTGCACAAAGTCACTTAACCTGTAGGTGCAAAATGCAGGACTCCAGCACAGCTAAATCCCGTTTTATTTCCATACTGCCTCTATGAAACTACGTTGTCCCCCTCATGTTAAAATTTCAAGATCATTTTGTTTATTTTCCATTTCCTACGCATGGCTTTAACATCTCAGAGCTAAAAGTATTCTGATTCCTCCTCTTCTTTATCACATCTGCTTCTCTTTTACCCCATGCCAACCTTCTCTTCCTGTCCGCGTTGAATAAGGCTTTCTGAGCCGGGAGGGAAAGAAGGAAAGGAAGATGGAAACGGGCAGGGGAAGGGAGGCTAACCTGGCCGGGAGGGAAAGAAGGAAAGGAAGATGGAAACGGGCAGGGGAAGGGAGGCTAACCTGGCAGCGTGGCCAAATTGTGCTGGCCTGAGAGTGGTCCCAATAACAGGGTCTGAAGTGCGTGGAGAATACAGGGTTAGCCCGTGCTGGGGTCCACATCAAAGAACGGGTGGTGCTATTGCTACCACCTTTCTGACGCTAGCGGTATTTGTCAGAGGGGCAGTGGGAGTTTTTCCAGAGGGATCTATAGTTGTTCCAGGGGTTCGAAGCAGAATCTCATTTACATCTGAGGAACAGTGGCATAGTTTGGGTATCAAGATAAGAGGGGAGAGACGTATAGGCAGATTGTTAAGGTAATGGCTGGGATCCATGACTGAGTTATATTCTTAGGAAAAATTGGTATAAAAGTCAGGAAATCAGGAAGAAGCCCTCCCCTAAGATCTGAACTCACAGAGTCAAAGTTAAGAAGGGGACCTGCAGCTTGATGGTTGAGCAAGCACTCCAGAGTTCTCCTTTGGTCCCCTGAATATCTACCTTAAAACAGCAAGACTAATTCCAGCCCCTTTCTCTAAGTGGCATTGTGGGTGATGCTAGAGCTGCGTTGCTAAGGCCACACACCTGTGTGGGGGCAGAACTGAACATGTTAGGGACTGCACAATTCTTATCGGAGGTATAAATCCAGATAAGTTTGTCTGGGTTTGTAATATGTATATACCTCTCTGGAAAGACTCAACAACATATGTGTAAGCTCTAAATGATACTCAGAGAGATGCCATTTCAATGAACTCACGAGGCTAGGCACTTTTAGAGTCCCATTACCAGTATAGATGATTATTCCCTTAGCAAACTGTACTATGGATATTTTAGCACTCATCTCTGAGTTATGAGTATCGGGCTTGTGAGCATCCTGTCCTATCGTGTATCCGCTAAAACTTGTTGATATTACATGTGCCTCGTGGTGACTGTACAGAGTCCCAGTGACTGACATTGATGGAGCATTTACTCTGTAGTCTGCATGGTTACGTTTACATGATCAGCTCATCTCTGCTCACAATAACGCTAAGAAGTAGGCATCACTTTTTAGAAGTAACTTATTTATTTTTGGCTATGCCGGGTCTTGGCTGCAGCAGGCGGGCCTCTCGTTGTGGTGGCTTCTCTCGTTGTGGAGCAAAAGCTCTAGGAAGTGAGGGCTTCAGTGGCTGAGGCTCCGCAGCTCCAGCACAGGCTCAGGAGTCGTGGTGCGGGGGCTCAGCTGCTCTGCAGCACGTGGGATCATCCAGATCAGGGACGGAACCCATGTCTCCTGCTTTGGCAGGCAGCTTCTTTAGCACTGTGCCACCAGGGAAGCCCAGATATCACTTTTATATTCATTCTACAGGGAGGAAACCAACTTTTGGTTGTTCCTGGAAATGTTCTTCGCTTCAGCCAATTAACAGTTTAGAGTTAAGACGTATTCAAATATAAACCAGCAGTCACACTGTCTCCCCACACATTCACCCAAAGGCTGCCTTTATCCTGAACACTGATTAACACCCTTTGTTTCAGTTGGCATCCAAGCTACTCTGATGCCACCTGTTGACCAGCGCAGAGAACTGCCTGACTCAGTATCTTCCCTAAAATCTTATTTCTCCTTCTGTGAGTGTTTCTAGGGCAGTGAAAGTCTGTCTTACATTCCATGTATTTCCTAGTTTTAAAATGCCCATTTTATTCCATACAACACTTAATGCATATCATTTACATCTGAAGAAGAGATGGTCATGAGATTGATCCATGTAAGTAAAACACTTACCCTAAGAAGTGTAGTCCATACATTGTAAAATTTCAGTAGTTCCATACACTGAATGGGTTTCTTTGCTGCAGAGAATCGAAGTGGAATGAGCAATGGAGATGTGTAACAAGTTTTCTTGAAGGAAAAAAAGATGACACTCTGTATCCATTTAGCCTTCTGTCCCCTCTGCACTTCACATTCTTCTCCTGCATTGTCTGATATCCATAGAGTTAGGTTGTCTCTAAGCTGTTGCATGATAAGGATGTTTTTCTCTGAGTCTTCATTCAGCATATCAGACTCTATCATGGCTTCACCAAAGGTGGTTTCAGCCAGTATGCAGGCAAACTCTGGGTTACTCAGGATTTCATAGTAAACTATAGAAAAGCTAAGAGCCAGCCCAAGAGTGATTGGGTGAGTAGGTTGCATCTATTCCATGTTCATATCTAATGCCTTCTGGGACACTCCTTGGGAATTGTCTATAGTTTGTTTTTGATCATCACCTTATGCAACAGAGGAACCGGAAGTAATCTCCATTTTCAGATGAAAGATCACTCTCTGGGTTAGCTGCATTGGCTGTGACATTAGTTATCCAACAATCTCAGGACGCTGGTGCAGCTGGTTCTCAGTTCACACTCTGCTTTTCCCCAATAGTTCTTAATCAGCTGCAATTCTTGTCAGAAGTATTTACTTTTTGCCCAGAGCTCAAGATAACTCTCCAGGTGGACCTGTGTCCCCAAGGATGTCCTTGTACCCTCTTTCCCAGAGCAGGTTGTGTTCTCATTGCATAGCTCCAGTGGGTTTTCAGCCAGAGGTGTGGTTTTTGTCAGAATCACCAAAGTTTCAGCTAGGTGTCCAGAGGTCTCGCAAGGAAGAAGGTTACGCCTGTTTCCATCCACTGCACAGCCTCAGCTGGAGCCAGAAAGAGAACAGTGTCTGGGCAGTTGCTCACGCCAGTTGCCAAAGGGGTAGCCCCGACAGGCCGGAACTCTGGCCTCACTGGTTGCTGTACCAGTAAATTTATGTTACTGGGCCCTGCCAAAACCTGCGGAACTCTCCATCCAGCCACTAGACGGGAACTGACGATGACGTACGTTAGCTTTGAGTCTCCGTGGTCCTGATTCCCCACTCTGGTCACTCGAGGGACACCAGGTGAGACAGAGAGGATGGGACAGCTGTCAGCTGCTCTGAGCTTGAGTCTTCAGCCTTTCCCCTATACTATTCTCCAAGTAGTTTCCAAGAAGAAAAAATTATAATAAATGTCTCCTTTATTCAAGCGTTCCTCCTTCCGTCCCATTGTTTTCAGCAATGGCAGAGCCGAAGGTTACCTGGGGAATTGCTCACCCCATAATTTCACAATTTCATCAGTGTCCTCATCCCCAGTTCTTTGGTGGTGACCTTTGACATTTCCTCAGTCTGACTGATATACTGTGCTTTATAAAATCAGCTTTAAGGCTTATCTTCTAACCAGTATGCAGCCTCTCACCCACCCTAAATAGAATTTCTGGACATGCCATTACCTCCTGGAGACCTTTAGTAGGGAAATGACTCAAAGCAAGAGGTTTGCTCTCTTTGCTGAAGCCCACCTCGTCCTCTGAAGCTCTCATTTCTGCAGACTGGATAGAATTAAAGATGCCTGCATTTTATCTCCATAGGTTGCTTGTGCCCAGGAACATCAGAACCCGGCTTCTCTGCTAATTGACTTCTAGTGAGGCTGGATAATGTTCTTTGTGGATAATGTTCTTCAGAGACTGTGTATGAGGTTAGGGCCCTTCATAGCCGCAGTGTAGATAGAGTTTCCTTCTCTAATTAGCTTCCTTCAGTTCCTTTAAGTGGGTATAGGAATAGGAAGGACATTTTTTAAAGTATGCTTTTTACTGTAACCTCTTTTACTCTTTAATTTTACAAATGAAGAAATTGAAGGCTGGAGGGGTAAAATGACCTGGCAAAATTCACACAGCCAGACAGCAAAGAGCAGAAGACTGAACCCAGGGCTCCCTACTCACAGACTAAAGCCTATTTTTCCTGTTTTGTTGGGAAAAAAAATTGCCACAGCTTTTTAAAACATTGTCTTTTCATTTAAAAATAC
Source organism: Cervus canadensis (assembly GCF_019320065.1). Classification (NCBI taxonomy): domain Eukaryota; kingdom Metazoa; phylum Chordata; class Mammalia; order Artiodactyla; family Cervidae; genus Cervus; species Cervus canadensis. The sequence goes on from NC_057410.1 coordinate 48,319,883, forward strand.
TTGCTCTTTCAACTCCGTTATGAATTCAGCTAGTGGCCTCCCCTCAGAAGTGAATTACTATTTAAGTCCAGTTTTCTGTAGGAAAATGCATTTCTAAATCTAAATACTCAATTTTCTTATTGTCTCAGTCTGTTTGGGCAGTTAAAATACCATAGACAAGATGGCTTAAATAACAGACATTTGTTTCTCACACTTGTGGGGGCCGGGAAGTTCAAGTTTAAGGTGCTCGTAGTTTGGGGTCTGGATAGGCCCTCCTTCCTGAGTTTCGACTGGTCGCCTTCTTGCTGTGCCCTCTTATGCAGAGGCGAGTAGCCCGCTCTCTGGCCCCTTTTCATAAGGACATTCATTCAGTCGTGAGAACTACATCTTGTGACCTCATCTAGCCTAATGACTTCCCGGAGGCCCAGTTCCAGCTCCATTACTCTGACGATCAGGGTTTCAACATATGGATTTTGTGCACACGCTCACGGGTGTGTTTCCCAGCTTGGGAGAGGGATACCAACCTGCATGCCCTACGTCAGGAACTTTGGAAAATATGTTACCTAAAAATTCCATTTTCATGAGGATCCAAAGGTGTGCAAAAATAAAGTTTGAAGATTTAACTATGGTATAAATTGATGTGACTATGGTACTGTAATAGGGAAGAACATTTCGTATTCTATTACGAGTTAATCACTAGAGGGATGTTGCCTATAATTTTAAGTTATACATAATGGCCAATCTCTGGGAACTCTGCCTCCCAGGTAATGAGCATTAAGTTAAAATACCTTTGTTTAGCTCACTGGAAACATCTTGACCAGGCCTACTCGTGAATGACTGTAGGGAAGAAGAAATTAACACATCCCCTCTGGAGGCTGATGGGAACCAGGAAGTGTTTGATTTTACTTCCTCCACTTTTAGTGTAAAAGGAGTCTGAATTGTAACTCAGGCAAGATGGTTCTTTGGGGCATGAGCCCACCATCTTTTCAGTTAGCTGGGCTTTTGGAATAGTCGGTATTCCTTGCCCCAAGAACTCCCATCTTAATTATTGGCCTTCCATGCAGTGAGCAGTCTAGTCTCAGACCCCACCTGCTCCATGGGGAGCCTTGGGCTGGTGTTCAGAACAAGCGCTCTGGAACCTCTGTCCTGTCCCGTGTTTTGCCTCATCCTCATTCCATGTCCATTCTTCTACAAAAAATACTATACTGACTGAGATTCCAGGCCAAGAAAGAGAATGCCTGCTTTGAATTTTGGCTTTCTCATCTACTAGCAATGTGGCCTTGAGACGTCAATAATTGGAAAAAAAATTTTTAAAAGGAGAAAAAAAAACCCGAAGAGAATTGTCCAGAGACTACATGCCTAAATGACAGACTGGTTAAGAGAAGCTTCAATAAATGGTTACCTAACTGCTGATGGAATATAAATATATAGGAATCTACAAGCTGTCGTTTGGCCTTGGAGTACAAATTTGACCTTGGAGTACAAAATGAAGCAGGTCAAAGTCTAACAGAGTTTTGCCAAGAGAATGCACTGGTCAGAGCAAACACTGTCTTCCAGCAACACAAGAGAAGACTCTACACATGGACATCACCAGATGGTCAATACCGAAATCAGATTGATTATATTCTTCACAGCCAAAGATGGAGAAGCTCTATACAGTCAGCCAAAACAAGACCAGGAGCTGACTGTGGCTCAGATCATGAACTCCTAATTGCCAAATTCAGACTTAAATTGAAGAAAGTGGGGAAAACCACTGGACCATTCAAGTATGACCTAAATCAAATCCCTTATGATTATACAGTGGAAGTAACAAATAGATTCAAGGGATTAGATGTGATAGAGTGCCTGAAGAACTATGGTTGGAGGTTCATGACAGTGCACAGGAGGCAGTGATCAAGACCGTCCCCAAGAGAAAGAAATGCAAAAAAGCAAAATGGCTGTCTGAGGAGGCCTTACAAATAGTTGAGAAAAGAAAAGATGTGAAAGGAAAAGGAGAAAAGGAAAGATATACACATTTGAATGCAGAGTTCCAAAGAATAGCAAGGAGAGATAAGAAAGCCTTCCTCAGTGATCAATGCAAAGAAATAGAGGAAAACAATAGAATGGGAAAGACTAGAGATTTCTTCAAGAAAAAGAGATACCAAGAGAACATTTCATGCAAAGATGGACATAATAAAGGACAGAAATGGTATGGAGCTGACAGAAGCAGAAGATATTAGTAGAGGTGGCAAGAATACACAGAAGAACTGTACAAAAAAGATCTTCATGACCCAGATAATCACGATGGTGTGATCACTCACCTAGAGCCAGACATCCTGGAATGTGAAGTCAAGTGGGCCTTGGGAAGCATCACTTCAAACAAAGCTATTGGAGGTGATGGAATTCCAGTTGAGCTATTTCAAATCCTAAAAGACGGTGCTGTGAAAGTGCTGCACTCAATATGCCAGCAAATTTGGAAAACTCAGTAGTGGCCACAGGACTGGAAAAGGTCAGTTTTCATTCCAATCCCAAAGAAAGGCAATGCCAAAGAATGTTCAAACTACCACACAATTGCATTCATCTCACAAGCTAGCAAAGTAATGCTCAAAATTCTCCAAGCCAGGCTTCAACAGTACATAAACCATGAACTTCCAGATGTTGAAGCTGGATTTAGAAAAGGCAGAGGAACCAGAGATCAAATTGCCAACATTTGTTGGATCATTAAAAAAGCAAGAGAGTTCCAGAAAAACATTTATTTCTGCTTTATTGACTATGCCAAAGAATTTGACTGTGTGGATCACAACAAACTGTGGAAAATTCTGAAAGAGATGGGAATACCAGACCACCTGACCTGCCTCCTGAGAAATCTGTATGCAGATCAAGAAGCAACAGTTAGAAGTGGAAATGGAACAACAGACTGGTTCCAAATCGGGCAAGGAGTATGTCAAAGCTGTATATTGTCACCTGCTTATTTAACTTATATGCAGAGTACATCATGAGAAGTGCTAGGCTGGATGAAGCACAAGCTGGAATCAAGATTGCCAGGAGAAATATCAATAGCCTCAGATATGCAGATGACGTCAACCTTATGGCAGAAAGGGAAGAAGAACTAAACAGCCTCTTGATGAAAGTGAAAGAGGAGAGTGACAAAGATGGCTTAAAACTCAACATTCAGAAAACTAAGGTCATGGCATCCAGTCCCATCACTTCATGGCAAATAGATGGAGAAACAATGGAAACAGTGTTAGACTTTATTTTGGGGGGCTCCAAAATCACTGCAAATGGTGACTGCACCCATGAAATTAAAAGACACTTGCTCCTTGGAAGAAAAGCTATGACCAACCTAGACAGCATATTAAAAGACAGAGACATTACTTTGCTGACAGAGGTCCATCTAGTCAAAGATATGATTTCTCCAGTAGTCATGTATGGATGTGAGAGTTGGACTATAAAGAAAGCTGAGTGCAGAAGAATTGATGCTTTTGAACTGTGGTGTTGGAGAAGACTCTTGAGAGTCCCTTGGACTGCAAGAAGATCTAACCAGTCCATTCTAAAGGAAATCAGCCCTGAATATTCACTGGAAGGACTGATGCTGAAGGTGAAATTCCAATATTTTGGCTACCTGATGTGAAGAACTGACTCATTTTTTTTTTTTTTTTTTAGAACTGACTCATTTGAAAAGACTCTGATGCTGGGAAAGATTGAAGGTAGAAGGAGAAGGGGACAACAGAGGATGAGATGGTTGGATGGCATCACCAACTCGATGGACATGGGTTTGAGTAAACTGCAGGAGTTGGTGATGGACAGGGAGGCCTGGCATGCTGCATCCCATGGGGTCACAAAGAGTCAGACATGACTGAGTAACTGAACTGAACTGAACTACAAGCTGTTATAAAATACACTTCATTCAGAACCCAAAGGTTAATTTAGAAAAGCAATGAAGGAAAGAAATATCAGTTCCTAACAAACTGGGAAAAGTGAAGAGAGTTCTCTGTATGGATTAGAAGAAAATGAAGAAATCAGAGCCCATGAATCAGATTGCCTTTGTGATATAATGTGTGTACCAATATTTCCCCATATATATATACATAACATATATATGTTACATATTACAGTGTTTATATAAAGTATATATATTACATATTACAATGTTTATATATACAGTATATATAATATATATCAATGTTTTGTGCCTTAATTGCCTGGCATAATGTGCTTAGGTAGGTGAATCAGTGTGGCCAAGAACATAAAAAACAGAGATTGTAAGACTCTTTTTTTTGCATAAACATGGCAAACAACCCCACACATTTGAGAAATCCTAGGTGTCTTTAGTTTAAGGGAGACCCTGGCCCAATTTCATCAAAGATATAAGCTTGCAATTCACCAGCAATTTGTTAGTCTCCTTTCTCGCTTTGTGGTGTCCAGGCCTGTACTGTGTATAAACAACCCTAGAACCAAGCAGATGTTTAAAACCCAGGAGACACCACTCAAGCACACCGGGTGAGGTGTTATTTGGACATGCAACCAAAAGTGAGTTTGCTTTTCCCACAAATTTATTCCACAGAGTGTTTTCTGCTTCCCAAAGAGACCTCAAAAATCAAATTATTTTTTTCTTTAAGTAGCACTCATGCTCGACCCCTAGGATCCTGATAAGAAGTAAGTGTATACTCCAGAAATGAAAACACTCGTCTTTTTAAATATTGTTTGGGAAATAAAGACCCACGGGATTCAAATATTTTTCCCGACATTAAAATGAACTGGATGTTGGTGATAAGAATGGGTTTGAAACTGGAAGTAGCTGGAGCCCTGACTGGTCCCAGACGATGAGACAGAAGCTCGCACCTTTTGTCTGAGAAAAGATTCATAGATGTGCTGTTCACTGGTGCACAAAGGGAGGGAAAAGGGCATTCTAAAACTCTTCTCCTAGCTTGACAAGGAAACCTCATAAATATTTCATTCATTGCCTTTTAGAAAGTAGAGATATCAGTTTTAAAATAATTACTAGGGAAGCAAATTATTAAGATAACCAGTTAGAACTGCAGGCTGTTGGAGGTTGCAGGGAAGCTTTTCAGAGGACACAAAAGCAATTGCTCCACAAATCTGTCTTTAAAAGATTTCTTGAAAAAGAATACCTTTGAATCAGTTCTAATGAGATGGATGAAACTGGAGCCTATTATACAGAGTGAAGTAAGTCAGAAAGAAAAACACCAATACAGTATACTAACACATATATATGGAATTTAGAAAGATGGTAACGATGACCCTATATGCAAGACAGCAAAGAGACACAGATGTAAAGAACAGACTTTTTGGACTCTGTGGGAGGTGAGGGTGGGATGATCTGAGAGAATAGCATTGAAACATGTATATTACCATATGTGAAACAGTTCGCCAGTCCAGGTCCGATGCATGAGACAGGGCGCTCAGGGCTGGTGCACTGGGATGACCCAGAGGGATGGGATGGGGAGGGAGGTGGGTGGGGGGTTCAGGATGGGGAACATATGTACACCCGTAGCAGATCCATGTCACTGTATGGCAAAACCACTACAATATTATAAAGTAATTAGCCTCCAATGAAAATAAATAAATTTAAAAAGAAGATTCCTTTGTATAAATATCTTGCAGAGATAGTTCTATAATAACAGAAAACAACACAAGATTATATGTTTTTACAGGTATCTCCAAACTGAAAAGAAAGTAAGACTGGTGCTTTTGTGAACATCCTAGATTCAAGCCTTTATCAGAAATACCTTGGGAATTCTCTGGTGATCCAGGAGTTAGAATGCCACACTTGCACTGCTGAGGGCATGGGTTCAATCCCAGTTCAGAGAACTAAGATCCTGCCTGCCTTATGGTGTGGCAAAGACCAAGCAAACACAAACAAAACCCTAACCCTGACCTTCATTTACTGAAGTGCTTATCAGCAACATGTGCTTAATTCTTTATAAGAGAAGAAAGACCATCTTTTTCTCTTTGTTTTTCTGAAAAATTTCAGGGGCAGTTTGAGAGAAAAAGGCAAGGCTAAAACATACTTTCAAAAAGTATGTTTGTTAGACTCTTTGGGGGCAATTGATAGAGATGCAGCTGAAACACATGAAGGAGGAAGAACGGAATTTGTTATGAGGAATGAGACTGTCTCACAGAACGCAAGGGCTAAGACGGGGCAGGACCTCGAGAGTTGGCTGGAGCCAGGTTCCCGAGCAGCAGGGGGAAATCAGAAGAGGCTTTCCATCCTGGGTCTCCACTGCCCCTTCAAGTCTCCAATTTTATCTGTCCTCCAAACCATGGGGCAGAAAGCATTCACCAGCTACAACTCTGTCTCTAGAAGTTAAGACAGTTGAAATCTTTGATCAACAAATATCTTTCAGTCAACAAATATCTGTTAAGTTATTGCTATTGTGTTGTTCTCAGTAGACAGTAATAAAAAAAAAATAGACCAATTCTTTCCCCTTGTAGAACTAGATTCTCATGAGAAAGATAGTCAATAAAGAAGTAAATACATAAAATTGTGTCAGGTGGTTGCAAGCAACATAAACAAAAATAAAAGCAGTATAAAGGAAGCGAGTGATAGAGGTGCTAATTTAAGTAGAATTAATGGTCAAGGAAACCTCTTTGAAAGGTGATACTTGGCAAAAATCTAAAAGAAAAAGAGAGAGAGTAAGTCATGCTAATATGGGAGATAATGGGTTTTGATGCTCTGAGTTTTGGTAGATTCCCAGTCTCCAAGAAGTTTCTTTTATAATTATTATTAATTTTTATAGGACTATAGTTGCTTTACAATGTTCTGTTATTTGTGCAGCAAAGGGATCAGTTATACATATACATTTGTATATATACAGGCTTCCCTAGTGGCTCAGATGGTAAAGAATCTGCCTGCAATGTGGGAAGCCTGGGTTGCATCCCTGGGTTGGGAAGATCCCCCTGAGGAGGGCATGGCAACCCACTCCAGTATTCTTGCTTGGAGAATCCCCATGGGCAGAGGATCCTGGCGGGCTATAGTCCATGTGGTCACAAAAAGCTGGACGTGACTGAGAGGCAAAGCACAGCGCATGTACACTTACGTGTGTATCTCTGTGTATGTACCCCGGGCATTGAGTAGAGTTCCCTGAGCTCTACAATAGTGTCTCATTGGATACATAGTGTTTGTGTCAGTCCCAACCCCCCAATTAATCTAGCCCCACCTTCCCCCCCTGAGTTTGTCTTCCACACCTGTGACTCTATTTCTGCTTTGCAAAAAGTTCCTATCTACGATTTTTCTAGATTCCACATATAAGCAGTATTATACAATAGCTGTTTTTCTCTTCTGACTTACTTCACTCTGTGTAACAGTCTGTAGGTCCAGCCCTGTCTCTGCAAATGTCATATTTCATTCCTTTTATTTTTTCCCAATTATTTTTATTAGTTGGAGGCTAATTAGTTTACAATATTGTAGTGGTTTTTGCCATATATCGACATGAGTCAGCCATGGATTTACATGTGTTCCCCATCCTGAACCCTCCTCCCACCACCCTCCCCATCCCATCCCTCTGGGTCATCCCAGTGCACCAGCCCCGAGCACTTGTCTCATGCATCCAACCTGGACTGGCGCTCTGTTTCACACTTGATAATATACATGTTTCAATGCTGTTCTCTCAGATCATCCCACCCTCCCGTTCTCCCAGAGAGTCCATAAGTCTGTTCTATACATCTGTGTCTCTTTTTCTGTCTTGCATACAGGGTTATTGTTACAATCTTTCTAAATTCCGTATATATGCTTTAGAATACTGTATTGGCATTTTTCTTTCTGGCTTACTTCACTCTGTATAATAGGCTCCAGTTTCATCCACCTCATTAGAACTGATTCAAATGTATTCTTTTTAACAGCTGAGTAATATTCCATGGTGTATATGTACCACAGCTTCCTTATCCATTCGTCTGCTGATGGACATCTAGGTTGCTTCCATGTCCTGGCTATTATAAACACTGCTGCAATGAACATTGGGGCACACGTGTCTCTTTCAGATCTGGTTTCCTCGGTGTGCATGCCCAGGAGTGGGATTGCTGGGTCATATGGCAGTTCTATTTCCAGTTTTTTAAGGAATCTCCACACTATTCTCCATAGTGGCTGTACTAGTTTTCATTCCCACCAACACTATAAGAGGGTTCCCTTTTCTCCATATCCCCTCCAGCATTGATTGCTTGTATACTTTTAGATAGCAGCCATTCTGACTGGTGTGTAATGGTACCTCATTGAGGTTTTGATTTGCATTTCTCTATTATTGAATGATGTTGAGCATCTTTTCATGTGTTTGTTAGCTATCTGTATGTCTTCTTTGGAGAAATGTCTGTTTAGATCTTTGGCCCATTTTTTGATTGGGTCATTTATTTTTCTGGAATTGAGCTGCAGGAGTTGCTTGTATATTTTTGAGATTAATCCTTTGTTTTTTCATTTGCTATTATTGTCTCCCATTCTGAGGGCTGTCTTTTCACCTTGTTTATAGTTTCCTTTGTTGTGCAAAAGCTTTTAAGTTTCATTAGGTCCCATTTGTTTAGTTTTGCTTTTATTTCCAATATTCTGAGAGGTGGGTCATAGAGGATCTTGCTGTGATTTATGTCGGAGAGGGTTTTGCCTATGTTCTCCTCTAGGAGTTTTATAGTTTCTTACATTTAGATCTTTAATCCATTTTGAGTTTATTTTTGTGTATGGTGTTAGAAAATGTTCTAGTTTCATTCTTTTACAAGTGGTTGACCAGTTTTCCCAGCACCACTTGTTAAAGAGGTTGTCTTTTTTCCATTGTACATTCTTGCCTCCTTTGTCGAAGATAAGGTGTCCATAGATATGTGGATTTATCTCTGGGTTTTCTATTTTGTTCCATTGATCTATATTTCTGTCTTTGTGCCAGTACCATACTGTCTTGATGACTGTGGCTTTGTAGTAGAGTCTGAAGTCAGGCAGGTTGATTCCTCCAGTTCCATTCTTCTTTCTCAAGATTGCTTTGGCTATTCGAGGTTTTTTGTATTTCCATACAAATTGTGAAATTATTTGTTCCAGTTCTGTGAAGAATACCATTGGTAGCTTGATAGGGATTGCATTGAATTTATAGATTGCTTTGGGTAGTATAGCCATTTTGACAATATTGATTCTTCCAATCCATGAACACAGTATATTTCTCCATCTGTTTGTGTCCTCTTTGATTTCTTTCATCAGTGTTTTATAGTTTTATATGTATATGTCTTTTGTTTCTTTAGGTAGATATACTCCTAAGTATTTTATTCTTTTTGTTGCAATGGTGAATGGTATTGTTTTCTTAATTTCTCTTTCTGTTTTCTCATTATTAGTGTATAGGAATGCAAGGGATTTCTGTGTGTTGATTTTATATCCTGCAACTTTACTATATTCATTGATTAGCTCTAGTAATTTTCTGGTAGAGTCTTTAGGGTTTTCTACATAGAGGATCATGTCATCTGCAAACAGTGAGAGTTTCACTTCTTCTTTTCCTATCTGGGTTCCTTTTATTTGTTTTTCTGCTCTGATTGCTGTGGCCAAAACTTCCAAAACTATGTTGAATAGTAGTGGTGAGAGTGGGCACCCTTGTCTTGTTCCTGATTTTAGGGGAAATGCTTTCAATTTTTTCACCATTGAGGATAATGTTTGCTGTGGGTTTGTCATATATAGCTTTTATTATGTTGAGGTATGTTCCTTCTATTCCTGATTTCTGGAGAGGTTTTTTTTTTTTTTTTTTTTTTATCATAAATGATGTTGAATTTTGTCAAAGGCTTTTTCTGCATCTGTTGAGATAATCATATGGTTTTTGTCTTTCAATTTGTAAATGTGGTATATTACGTTGATTGCTTTGCAGATATTAGAGAATCCTTGCATTCCTGGGATAAAGCCCACTTAGTCATGATGTATGATTTTTTAAAATATATTGTTGGATTCTGTTTGCTAGAATTTTGTTAAGGATTTTTGCATCTATGTTCATCAGTGATATTGGCCTGTAGTTTTCTTTTTTTGTGGCATCTTTGTCTGGTTTTGGAATTAGGGTGATGGTGGCCTCATAGAATGAGTTTGGGAATTTACCTTTTTCTGCAATTTTCTGGAAGAGTTTGAATAAGATAGGTGTTAGCTCTTCTCTAAATTTTTGGTAGAATTCAGCTGTGAAGCCATCTGGTCCTGGGCTTTTGTTTGCTGGAAGATTTCTGATTACAGTTTCAATTTCCATGCTTGTGATGAGTCTGTTAAGATCTATTTCTTCCTGGTTCAGTTATGGAAAGTTATACTTTTCTAAGAATTTGTCCATTTCATCCAAGTTGTCCATTTTATTGGCATAGAGCTGCTAGTAGTAGTCTCTTATGATCCTTTGTATTTCAGTGTTGTCTGTTGTGATCACTCCATTTCCATTTCTAATTTTGTTGATTTGGTTCTTCTCCCTTTGTTTCTTAATGAGTCTTGCTAATGGTTTGTCAATTTTGTTTATCTTTTCAAAAAACCAGCTTTTAGCTTTGTTGATTTTTGCTATGGTCTCTTTTGTTTCTTTTGCATTTATTTCTGCCCTAATTTTTAAGATTTCTTTCCTTCTACTAACCCTGGGGTTCTTCATTTCTTCCTTCTCTAGGTGCTTTAGGTGTAGAGTTAGGTTATTTATTTGGCTTTTTTCTTGTTTCTTGATGTAAGCCTGTAATGCTATGAACCTTCCCCTTAGCACTGCTTTTACAGTGTCCCATAGGTTTTGGGTTGTGTTTTCATTTTCATTTGTTTCTATGCATATTTTGATTTCTTCTATGATTTGTTCGTTATTCAGAAGCGTGTTATTTAGCTTCCATATGTTTGAATTTTTAATAGTTTTTTTTTCCTGTAATTGAGATCTAATCTTACTGCATTGTGGTCAGAAAAGATGACCGGAATGATTTCAATTTTTTTGAATTTACCAGGCTAGATTTATGGCCCAGGATGTGATCTATTCTGGAGAAGGTTCCATGTGCACTTGAGAAAAAGGTGAAATTGATTGTTTTGGGGTGAAATGTCCTATAGATATCAATTAGGTCTAGCTGGTCCATTGTGTCATTTAAAGTTTGTGTTTCCTTGTTAATTTTCTGTTTAGTTGATCTATCCATAGTTGTGAGTGGGGTATTAAAGTCTCCCACTATTATTGTGTTACTATTAATTTCCTCTTTCATACTCATTAGTGTTTGCCATACATATTGCGGTGCTCCTATGTTGGGTGCATATATATTTATAATTGTTATATCTTCTTCTTGGATTGATCCTTTGATCATTATGTGGTGTCCTTCTTTGTCTTTTTTTACAGCCTTTATTTTAAAGTCTATTTTATCTGATATGAGTATTGTGACTCCTGCTTTCTTTTGGTCTCTGTTTGCGTGAAATATTTTTTTTTCCAGCCCTTCACTTTCAGTCTGTATGTGTCCCTTCTTTTGAGGTGGGTCTCTTGTAGACAGCCTATATAGGGGTCCTGTTTTTGTATCCATTCAGCCAGTCTTTGTCTTTTGGTTGGGGCATTCAACCCATTTACATTTAAGGTAATTATTGATAGGTATGGTCCTGTTACCATTTACTTTGTTGTTTTGGGTTCGTGTTTATACCACCTTTCTGTGTTTCCTGTCTAGAGAAGATCCTTTGGTCCTGAATTCTCTCAGCTTTTGCTTGTCTGTAAAGCTTTTGAATTCTCCTTCATATCTGAATGAGATCCTTGCTGGGTACAGTAATCTGGGTTGTAGTTTATTCTCTTTCATTACTTTAAGTATGTCCTGCCATTCCCTTCTGGCCTGAAGAGTTTCTATTGATAGATCAGCTGTTATCCTTATGGGAATCCCTTTGTGTGTTATTTGTTGTTTCTCCCTTGCTGCTTTTAATATTTGTTCTTTGTGTTTGATCATTGTTAATTTGATTAATATGTGTCTCGGGGTGTTTTGCCTTGGGTTTATCCTGTTCGGGACACCTGGGTTTCTTGGACTTGTGTAACTATTTCCTTCCCCATTTTAGGGAAGTTTTCAGCTATTATCTCCTCCAGTATTTTCTCATGGCCTTTCTGTTTATCTTCTTCTTCTGGGACTCCTATGATTCGAATGTTGGGGCGTTTCACATTGTCCCAGAGGTCCCTGAGGTTGTCCTCATTTCTTTTGATTCTTTTTTTCTTTTTTCCTCTCTGCTTCATTTATTTCCACCATTTTATCTTCTACCTCACTTATCCTATCTTCTGCCTCCATTATTCTACTGTTGGTTCCCTCCAGAGTGTTTTTGATCTCATTTATTGCATTATTCATTTTTAATTGACTCTTTTTTATTTCTTCTAGTTCCTTGTTAAACATTTTTTGCATCTTCTCAATCCTTGTCTCCAGGCTATTTATCTGTAACTCCATTTTGTTTCCAAGATTTTGGATCATTTTTATTATCATTATTCTAAATCCTTTTTCAGGTAGATTCCCTATCTCCTCCTCTTTTGTTTGGCTTGGTGGGCATTTTTCATGTTCCTTTACCTGCTGGTTATTTCTCTGCCTTTTCATCTTGTTTAGATTACTGTGTTTGGAGTGGCCTTTCTGTATTCTGGTGGTCTGTGGTTCCTTTTTATTGTGGAGGTTTCTCCCAGTGGGTGGGGTTGGACAATTGGCTTGTCAAGGTTTTCTGGTTAGGGAAGCTTGCGTTGGTGTTCTGGTGCATGGAACTGGATTTCTTCTCTCTGGAGTGCAATGGAGTGTCCAGTAGTGAGTTTTGAGATGGGTCTATGTGTTAGGTGTGACTTTGGGCACCCTCTATGTTGACCCTCAGGGCTATGTTCCTGTGTTGCTGGAGAATTTGCGTGGTATGTCTTGCTCTGGAACTTATTGGCTCTTGGGTGGTGGTTGGTTTCAGTGTAGGTATGGAGGCTTTTCGATGATCTCTTATTACTTAATGTTCCCTGTAGTCAGGAGTTTTCTGGTGTTCTCAGGTTTTTGGCTTAAGTCTCCTGCCTCTGGATTTCAGTCTTATTCTTCCAGTAGCCTCAAGACTTCTCCAACTATACAGCACTGATGATAAAACTTCTAGGTTAATGGTGAAAAGATTCTCCACAGTGAGGAACACCCAGAGAGGTTCACAGAGTTACATGAAGAAGAGGAGAGGGAGGAGGGAGATAGAGATGAGCAGGAGGAGAAAAAGGGGGACTCAAGAGGAGAGAGACAGATCTATGCCGTAGTCTGTTCCCTAAATGTTCTCCGTAGCCCAGAACACCCACAGAGATTCACAGAATTGGATTGAGAAGAGAAGGGGGAGGGAGGAAATAGAGGTGATCTGGGGGAGAAAAAGGAGAGTCAAAAGGGGGAGAGAGTAATCATCACACTCCTGAGTAAAAATGGGTACTGAATATTGGATTCCTAACTGTCCAAAATTGATATCAAATACTGAAAAACAAAGATTGAAAATCTACAGTAGAGGTTAGACTCTTAAAAATACAATATTAAAAGCAAAAACACAAAAAATTTAAGAAATATATATGAAGTTTGCTTTAAAAGTAGGGTCTTTTTTTTTTTTGCAAGGTTATAGTGAAATGAAAACGAAAATTAAGGAGTAATAGAAGACTTTAAAAGAAAATAACAGAAAAAATTTAAAAAAATTTTTTTATTTAAAAAATAGTAAAAATATATGAAAATGAAAATTAGGGAGTAATAGAGGAATTTAAAAGAAACTAAAAGAAAATGAAAATTAAGGAGTAATAGAGGAGTAATAGGGAATTTTAAAAGAAAATAAAAGAGAAAAAAGAAAAAAAAATAGTAAAAATATATCTAGGAATTTCTCTGGAGCTGTTGTGGGCAGTGTGGGTTCGGTTCAGTTTCAGATAGCTGCTTGTTCCAGATTACACTTCTCAATATCTATAGGCCCCTTCTGGTGTAGTAGGCATTACCTACAGGGATTTTAATCTGTTGCACCGGTCACTTCTGAAGCGGTTCCCTTTGTTTATTTGGCTTCTGTTTGCCGGTCTCTTCAGTGTCTAATTTCCGCCCTGACACAAGCGGGCGGAGGTGGTCTCTTGTTTAGATTCACTTGTTCAGTCGTGCTATGGGGAGGGAGGGGTGCTGCAGAAATATGTCACTGGCGTGTGTGGGGAGGACCCGCAGTGTTCCAGCCACACTGGGCTTGCCCCCACTCACGGCGTGTGTGCTTTCCCCGTCTACACTGCTCAGGCTCCAGGCTGCTCTATATGGGCGGGCCCTGCGTTACATGTGGTTCCAGTTTTCGGGGTCTCCACAAAAGCGCAGACTTGGCTGGGCCTGCATTTTGTGCCTTCCCCACCCAAGCAGCTCAGGCAGCCAGGAGCTTGACGGGCACACTCTCCCCGGGTGCGGTGTGCCTTATCCCCTCCGTGGTCCCCACCTCAGTTTCTGCGCGCGGCGGTTGGGTGCGCTTTGTGTCTTTTCTGGGGAGCTAGCCTCTAGCCGCCACCCTCCTGGCGGATGTCAACCATCCAGAATCTCAGGAAGTCTTTGGTTAGAAACTGGGAGCCTGTTTGCAGTTTGGTAGGGGATGCCGTCTCTGGGGCCGCATTTGCCCCTTTCCCCTCCCCCCTGCCTCCTGCCTCTGGCAGGGGATGGGCAGGTCCGCTGCCAGCTAGCTCTTCTCTGGAATTGCTCAGTCCTTCCTTTGTTCTGCAAATGGGCCAGCAGTGCCTTCGGTTAGCGCTTTTTGCAGGTTAATTTTTTTTCTCTCTCTTGCTATCCCACAGTTTAAGTTGCTATCTCACAAAAGCTCCCTCCAATTGCCCTCAGGGCATTTGGGCCCGGTCCTTACCCCAAGCAATGCCGCCCGCTCCTCTCCATTCCACCCCCAGTTGCTGGTGGCGGATGCGGGCGTCTGGGGTACTCTTCTGCTGGGAGTTGCTTTTAGGCATGTAATTTGTGGGTTTTATTTATTTTTCCTCCCAGTTAGGTTGCCCTCCGAGATTCGAAAATTTCCCCCAGACCCTCTGGTGAGAGGGTTTCCTGGTGTTTGGAAACTTCCTCTATTACAACTCCCTTCCTGGGACGGGTCTCCATCCCTAGCTCTTTTGTCTCTCTCTTTATCTTTTATATTTTGTCCTACCTCTTTTCAAAGACAATGGGCTGCCTTTCTGGGCACCTGATGTCCTCTGCTAGCGATCGGAAGTTGTTTTGTGGAGTTTGCTCAACGTTCAAATGTTCTTTCGATGAATTTGTAGGGGAGAAAGTGGTCTCCCCGTCCTTTTCCTCCACCATCTTAGCTCCTCCTGCCACAGCTGTCTGACTTCAAGCCCTCCGACAGACTAGGCTCAACTGAGTCCCATCAGCCCCAACACTATAAGAGATAATAATAAAGTACAGACCACTGCTCCATGCTAAGCAGTTAAGGCGGTGAGTTACACAGCTGCAGATAGCCAAAACACTGAAGAACCCTCCCCAAGGGGTTGAAGCAGGTCTATCTCAACCTTTTCTAGTCAGAAGCACTTAATATTATTGTCTTTGGATCCAACCATCATGTCAAAGTCCCTATTACAATTTCTTTCAAGAGATTTTACGTCCTTCAAAATAAGATCTTAAGATCTGCCTTTCATTTCCCTGAGGTAGACAAGCAGGTAAGTTTCCTGTAATGGGTGGCATGTGGATGGTGACTCCAAGGACACTGAAGTAACAGTTTATTTTCTGTGGAGATCACTTGCACTACACCCCAAACCAAGTAGCTGTATCCAGGTGGACATTGTCATTTATTATTGTGACTTTTACCTGCTCACATTTACTAGTGCTTTCTGAGACTTTACTACAGTAAGTAAAAAAATAAATCACTTTAAAGGAAAAAAGTCAATAGTGAAAGAAAAATAATTTAAGTTGATAGAAGCTATTGAAGGACTTGAAAAGGAGAATAACAGGTTCTCAGATTTAGATATTTGAAACAATGCTGTTTCTGTTGCATGGAGGATAGAAGAAGGAAGATGAATTAGGAGGCTATAGCAGTCATCCCCAGGAAAGATGATAGATGAGAATCAAGAGGATTTGATGCCAGAGGCTTCCCTGGTGGCTCAGACCATAAAGAACCTGCCTGCAATGCAGGAGACCTGGGTTCTATCCCAGATTTTGGGAAGATCCCCTGGAGAAGGGAATGGCAACCCACTCTAGTATTCTTGCCTGGAAAATCCCATGTACAGAGGAGCCTGTGGGGCTACAGTCCGTGGGGTCTCAAAGAGTCAGACACAACTGAGCAACTAACAGTAACACTTAGATGTGGAAGGTAACAAGAGCGAAATTATCAAGGATGAGCAGCTGGAAGAAAAGGCTAAAGGAGCAGCGGAATTGGAAGAGAGGGAAAGATCAAAAAGTTCAGGGTTTTTTAAAATGTTAATTAATTAATTTATCAGCGGTGCTGAGTCTTAGCTGTGGCATGCACAATCTTTACTTGCAGTGTGTGAACTCTGCTGAGGCATGTGGGGTCTAGTTCCCTGACCACGGGTGGAACCCAGGCCCCCTGCCTCAGAAGTGTGGAGTGTTAACCACCAGCCCACCAGGGACCAGTCGTAGCCTCTGGAAGTCTCCCAAAAGTTCAGTTTTAGCCATGTTCAAATTCACATATTTCCACGAAAGAAAATGTCAGGAACAATCAGTTGGATAAACCCTCTGGAACCCTAAAGAGAGGTGTGGACTGGAAGGGGAAAAATAAGAGAATAATCCAAATTGCAAATGTGCTCCTACATGTGTTGCTTAATCAAATGTGCTCATTATTTCCTTTAACATCTTCAAAAAGTATTGTTCAGCCTTGCAGAAATGCAAATATGCCTTATTTGCAAAGTGGCTGCAAAATGTCTGCCATCTGGTGGACCGTCATGGAGAGAGCTATAAATTTACCTCAACCAAAGGAATAGAAACGTTTTTACTGACAAGTAGCACGAATCTTTTTAATGTCATTGTCTTACTAATAAACATTCATATCTTTGTCTATATTTCTCATTATGGAAAATTGGCTGCCATATTTAAACCTAAATCACATCAAAGTGTGAAGCACTGAAAAGATTTATAAAAGGAATCTTTAGTTTCATAAAGTATTAAAACCAACATTAAGTATAATTCCCCAAATTGGATTTTCTAGGAACTACACCAGAAAAGATCTAGTCTTTGTGCTCTTTGACAGAAAGTAAATTAATATTTGGGGCTTTCCTGATGGCTCAGATGGTAAAGAATCTGCCTGCAGTGCAAGAGATCCAGGCTTAATCCCTGGGTCGTGAAGATCCCCTGGAGGAGGGAATGGCAACCCACTCCAGTATTCTTGGAGAAGGAAGTGGCAGCCCACTCCAGTGTTCTTGCCTGGAAAATCCCATGGACGGAGGAGCCTGGTGGGCTGCAGTCCATGGGGTCGCTAAGAGTCAGACACGACTGAGCGACTTCAGTTTCACTTTTCACTTTCATGCATTGGAGAAGGAAAGGGCAACCCACTCCAGTATGCTTGCCTGGAGAATCCCAGGGACAGCGGAGCCTGGTGGGCTGACGTCTATGGGGTCACACAGAGTCGGATATGACAGAAGCGACTTAGCAGCAGCAGCAGCAGCAGCAGCTCCAAAATTGTGAGCAGAAATCTAAAAGTTCTAAGTATATATCAGTGGAGGAACATGTGCTTTGAGACTGTCCTGGTCTATTTCTAGAGGGGTGGACTTGAGAGAGATAGTTCAGTTCAGTTGCTCAGTCATGTCTGACTCTTTGTGACCTCATGGACTGCAGCGCCAGGCCTCCCTGTCCATCACCAGCTCCCAGAGTTTACTCCCAGAGTCACTGTCTTTTCAAATGAGTCAGTTCTTCCCATCAGGTGCCCAAAGTAATGGAGTTTCAGCTTCAGCATCAGTCCTTTCAATGACTATTCAGGACTGATTTCTTTTAGGATGGACTGGTTGGATCTCCTTACAGTCCAAGGGACTCTCAAGAGTCTTCTCCGACACCATGGTTCAAAAGCATCAATTCTTTGGCGCTCAGCTTTCTTTATAGTCCAACTATCACATCCATTCACGACTACTGGAAAAACCATAGCTTTGACTAGATGGACCTTTGTTGGCAAAGTAATGTCTCTGCTTTTTAATATGCTGTCTAGTTTAGTCATAACTTTTATTCCAAGGAGCAAGCGTCTTTTAATTTCATGGCTGCAGTCACCATCTGCAGTGATGTTGGAGCCCCCAAAAATAAAGTCTGTCACTGTTTCCACTGTTTCCCCATCTGTTTACCATGAAGTGATGGGACCAGATGCCTTGATCTTAGTTTTCTGAATGTCTTTTGTATTTGTCTGATGACTCAGAAACAGTCCCTCTGATGTTTGCTGAGGGCAGGGTGATCAGCTTACCTTTGTCTCTACATTGCCTTAAAAAAGCTTAAACTATAAGGGGGCTCATTTTCAAAAATAAATCTCTTCTTAACACATAAAGACAAGTCCTAGATAGAGAGCTATTGGATCAGGTACTTTATGTTCAGTTCTTCACCATGCCATATTCCAAAATAGGATTTTCAGATCTTATGGGTTCTATAAAGTCTCAGATAAAAGAGAAGGCAGCTCGCTGCTTTCTGAACCCGAATTGAGGCCTGTTTTGTGTCAGCTGAGGTTCAATGTGGCAGAGAAGTTTTGCTCGGTGGGAAAAGTCACAGGCTCCTCTATTAGCATTCAATGGTAGGTCTGTACTCTGTAATTGGTTTAGGTGGACTGAGATGGTGATTTGACCTCCAATTCAAAGGGCAAAGGAGACAGCAGTATTGGATGTTAAGGGCGACAACCGGACACCGTGTACTCATGTAATATGGTCACAGCCAGGTAGATGTACCTTTCACGTCCTTGTGGACGTGGATCTTTGTATCTCCAACACCCAGCAAAAAAACCTCAAGAGTTATCTATTTTTTACAAAATTATAAAAGTAAAAAAAAAAAATGCAATTATGTTTTTAATGCCTGCAAGTTCCATGAGGTTAGAGGTCATATCTGTCTTGTAAATACTGTATCCTCAGTGTCTGGCATATGGCAGGGAATTCATAAATGTTTATTGAGTGAACATTTCTAATGTAGACATTAGGAATGGTATTAGATACTGGATCTATTTAAATTTGGGTTGCAGGTATTCTGGCTTACCCAGAATGCCATTCTATTTTGGGTTCTTTTGTTTGTTTTGTTCTTTAAAAATATTTATTATTTTATTCATTATGTGCTTTCCTCCCCTTCCGTTTTCACAAAATGCAAGAACCTGAAGTAAAGGCACAAAAACGTGTCTTAGGCAAAGTTATATTAGTTTTCCTTGTCAATATATTCTTTCCTTCTTAAGAAGCAAATGTTTCTTAAATAGTTTATAGTCAAAATTTATAATCTTCCTGGTCAACATCCTCTATCATCTGAACTTTGAAGATCTAATTAACCCTATTTCCTTTCACTTTCTCAACATGCTGTTTGTGGGCAGGCCTATCTCCTTTGGGTGACATGGTCATGTTGTGCTTTTGCTTTCTTCATGTCCATTCCAACTACTTTTCGCTTACACAAAGAGGTCAGTTCTAGAAACCACACCTCATCACTGAGACGTTCCATGAGACTTTCTATGAAACTCTCTCAAATTAAGCACTGGAATATATATCTTTGGGGCTTCCTGTGGCTCAGCTGGTAAAGAATCTGCCTGCAGTGTCAGAGACCTGGGTTTGACCCCTGGGTTGGGAAGATCCCCTGGAGGAAGGCAAGGCAACCCACTTCAGTATTCTTACCTGGAGAATCCCATGGAGAGAGGAGCCTGGCAAGCAAAGTCCTTGGGGTCATAAAGATCTGGACATGACTGAAGCAACTTAGCATGCACACACACATATATATCTTTGTAGTACAAAATGTCACCTGCTGAACCCTGGGGACAAAGGGATCAACAGTCAGTAGTGTCAGTTCAATGACATTACACAAAAAGTGTCATGGGGGGCTTCCCTGGCAGGCCTGTGCTTAGGACTCCACACTTCCATACAGGGGACATGGGTTCAATCCCTGATCAGGGAACTAAGATCCTATAAGCTGTTTGGCATGGCCAAAAGCAAAAAACAAACAAAAAGTGTCATGGGTCTTTGTTTATGTGAGACCCATGCTCAGTTTGGACTCCAGGCAGGAAGATCCAGGTCAATGGCCAGAGGAATATGTGATCAGTTTCCACAGAGAGAGTGAAAACTCAGAATATTCAGGCTACAGAGACCATTTTACAGAATCATCTAGTCAGGTTTAGTGAGTAAAGATTCTTATGTACCAGTACAATAACAGTTTATTCCTTGGGATTTTCTTTTCAAAATATAGGGTAAAAAAATGAGACGTGGAAATACTTTGCAAAATGCAAAAGGGAAAGGGACCTACCTTCACTGAGTACTGACCGAGTGCCACACTTTGCAGTGTAACAGATGTAGCAGAGGTGTGTCTTTCTTGGTTCTCTGCTCATCACACTCTGGGGGAACATCCAACCATAATGTTAATTTCCAAGACTCATCATCCTCTATTTTTCCTATGTGGAGGAAGACCTGCATACATGAATGCTCTGATTTGCTGTTAAGGTCATTCTCTGTTATTTGTCTAAATTTAAAGTGGTTTCACATAATTCAAAAAGATACATGCACCCCAATGTACATTGCATCACTGTTTACAATAGCCAGTACATGGAAGCAACCTATATGTCCACTGACAGAGGAATAGATAAAAAGATGTGGCACATATAGACAATGGAATATTATTCAGGCATAAAAAATGAGATGGTATGATTTACAGCTACATGGATGGACCTATAGATTGTCACAATGACTGAAAGAAGTCAGACAGACAAATACCATATGATATTGCTTATATGTGGAATCTAAAAAAATGGTACAATTGAACTTATTTACAAAACAGAAATAGAGTCACAGATGTAGAAAACAAACTTATAATTCAGTTCAGTTCAGTCACTCAGTCGTGTCCGATTCTTTGCAACCCCATGAACTACAGCACTCAGGGCCTCCCTGTCCATCACCAGCTCCCAGAGTTCACCCAAACCCATGTCCAATGAGTCGGTGATGCCATCCATCCATCTCATCCTCTGTCGTCCCCTTCTCCTCCTGCCCTCAATCTTTCCCAGCATCAGGGTCTTTTCAAATGAGTCAGCTCTTCACATCAGGTGGCCAAAGTGTTGGAGTTTCAACTTCAGCATCAGTCCTTCCAATGAACACGCAGGACTGATCACCTTTAGGATGGACTGGTTGAATCTCATTGCAGTCCAAGGGACTCTCAAGAGTCTTCCCCAACACCACAGTTCAAAAGCATCAATTCTTCAGTGCTCAGCTTTCTTTATAGTCCAACTCTCACATCCATACATGACCACTGGAAAAACCATAGCCTTGACTACACGGACCTTTGTTGGCAAAGTACTGTCTCTGCTTTTTAATATGCTGTCTATATTGGTCATAACTTTCCTTCCAAGGAGTAAGCGTCTTTTAATTTCATGACTGCAGTCACCATCTGCAGTGATTTTGGAGCCCAGAAAAATATAAAGTCAGCCACTGTTTCCACTGTTTCCTCATCTATTTGCCATAAAGTGATGGGACCGGATGCCATGATCTTAGTTTTCTGAATGTTGAGTTTTAAGCCAACTTTTTCACTCTCCTCTTTCACTTTCACCAAGAGGCTCTTTGGTTCTTCTTTGTTTTTTGCCATAAGGGTGATGTCATCTGCATATCTGAGGTTATTGATATTTCTCCCAGCAACCTTTATTCTAGCTTTTGCTTCCTCCAGCCCAGTATTTCTCATGATGTACTCTGCATAACCGGGGGAAAGTGGGGGAATGAAGAAGTTGGAATATTAATACTGAATATGCGTGTGTGCTATATTGCTTCAGCTGTGTCCAACTCTTTGTGGCTCTATGGACTGTAGCCTGCCACATTACTCTGTCCATGGGATTCTCCAGACAAGGATACTGAAGTGGGTTGCCATGCCCTCCTCCAGGGGTTCTTCCCGATCCAGGGATCAAATCCATGTTCTCTTGCATTTCCTGCATTGGCTGGCAGGTTCTTTACCACTAGTGCCACTTGGGAAGCCCATCTTATACACACTCCCGTGTATAAGATGGGCTTCCCAAGTGGCCCTAGTGGTGAATAACTCACCTGCCAATGTAGGAGACTGTGAAGATGTGAGTTTGATCCCTGGGTTGGGAAGATCCCCTGGAGGAAGACATGGCAACCCACTCCAGTATTCTTGCCTGGAGAATCCCATGGACAGAGGAGCCTGGAGGGCTACAGTCCGTGGGGCAGCAAAGAGTCAGACATGACTGAAGAGACTTAGCATACATGCATATATAAAATAAATAACTAATAAGGACCTGCTGTATGGCACAGGAAACTCTACTCAATACTCTGTAATGACCTATATGGGAAAAGAATCTTAAAACAAATGGAGGTATAAATATATATGTAACTGATTTACTTTTGCTGCACACTTGAAACCAACACATTATAAATCAACTATATCCCAATAAAATTATTTAAAATAATAGTGGTTTCAGAGGAACTTACCTAGCTCTTTATCATTTTTAAATTACATTATTTACCATAGCTACATTTAAAATTGTTATATCTGTTCTTACATTGTGGTTTTTTTAATTAAATTATATTTGTTACTTAATAGCTCTCTCAGTCTTAAATAAGGACAGGAATTATCATTGCAATGGGGAAAGTAGTTGCCCATTAAAGTAGTCAAAAGTAGCTGGAGGGGAAATTAGTTGCCCATGAAGGTTGTTGAAAGAGAGCCACTCAATGGGGAAAAGGCAGTCTCTTTGATAAATAGTGCTGGGAAAGTTGGATATTCACATATAAAATAATGAAAATAGGCTCCTATCTTATACCACTCACAAAAACTAACTCAAAATGAATTAATGACTTCAACCTAAGACCTGAACCATAAAAATCCTAGGAAAAAAATTCCTTGACATGGGTTTTGGCAATGATTTTTTGATATGTCACCTAAGCAAAAATAAACAAGTTGGGCTACATAAAACTAAAAAACTTATTCAGATCAAAAGAAATTATCAACAAAGTAAAAAGATAACTATGGAATGGGAAAAAAATATTTGTGAACAGATATCTGATAAGGGGTTATTACCCAAAATATATGAAGAACTTACACAACTCTGTAGCCAAAAAATTCCCCCAAAACAAAAAAAACCTAAATGAGAAGACCCAAGTAATCCAGTTACAAGATGGGCAAAAGACTTGAATAGACATTTTTCAGAAAAAGATATATGGAAGGCTGACAGGCACATGAAAAGAGGCTCAACATCCTATCATTAGGGAAACTCAAATTAAAGCTACAATGTGATACCACCTTATGCCTGTTAAAGTAGCCTCATCCGAAGGATAAGAGAGAGAAAATTCCAGTGAGGATGTGGAGAAAAGGGAGCCCTTGTGTACTGTTGGCGAGAATGTAAACTGGTACAGCCACAGGGAAAACAACATAGAGGATCCTCAAAAAATTAAAAATAGAACTTCTATATGACCCAGCCAATCCACTTCAGGGATCTATCCAAAGGAAGCAAAAATACTAACTTGAAGAGATTATCTGCATCCCCATGTTCATAGCAGCATTATTTATAATAGCCAAGACGTGGAAAAAACCTAAATGTCCACAAACGCATGGATAAAGAAGTTCAGTGTATACATAGAATAGAACATTGTTCAGCCATAAAAATGAAGGAAGCCTGCCATCTATAACAACATGAATCAGCCTTGAGGGCATTATGCTAAGTGAAATAAGTCAGCAGAGACAAATACTATATGATGTCACTTAAATGTAGAATCTTGAAAAACAAAGCACAAACTCAAAGAAAAGAGATCAGATTTGTGGTTATCAGAAGTGGAAGGGTGTCAGGGAAGGCACAATTGGAGGAAGGTGGTCAAACTTCTACAACCTAAATGTGCATCTACAGATGAATGGATAAAGAAGAGATGGTGTATATGTATACAATGGAATACTACTCAGCCACAAAAAGAATGAAATGATGCCATGTACAGCAACATGGATGGACATAGGGATTATCATAAGTGAAGTAAGTCAGGCAGATACAGATATCATATGATATTACTCTTATGTGGAATCTGAAAAACTGGTAACAAATTAACCTCATTTATAAAACAGAGACTCAGAGACATAGGAAAGAAACTTATGGTAACCAAAGGGGAAAGATGGAAGGGTAGGATAAATTAGGAATATAGAAGTAACATATCAGTTCAGTTCAGTTCAGTCGCTCAGTCGAGTCCAGCTCTTTGCAATCCCATGGACTGTAGCATGCCAGGCTTCCCTGTCCATCACCAACTCCCAGAGCTTTCTCAGACTCATGTCCATAGAGTTAGTGATGCCATCCAACCATCTCATCCTCTGTCATCCCCTTCTCCTCCTCCCTTCCATCCTTCCCAGCATCAGGGTCTTTTCAAATGAGTCAGCTCTTCGCATCAGGTGGCCAAAAGTATTGGAGTTTCAACTTCAGCATCAGTCCTTCCAATGAACATTCAGGACTGATTTCCTTTAGGATTGACTGGTTGGATCTCCTTGCAGTCTAAGGGACTCTTGAGAGTCTTCTCCAACACCACAGTTCAAAAGCATCAATTCTTCAGTGCTCAGCTTTCTTTATAGTCCAACTCTCACATCAGTACATGACTACTGGAAAAATCATAGCTTTGGCTAGATGGACCTTTGTTGGCAAAGTAATGTCTCCGCTTTTTAATATGCTGTCTAGGTTGGTCATAACTTTTCTTCCAAAGAGCAAGTGTCTTAATTTCATGGCTGCAGTCACCATCTGCAGTGATTTTAGAGCCGCCTCAAAAAGAAAGTCTGTCACTGTTTCCATTGTTTCCCCATCTATTTGTGATGAAGTGATGGAACCAGATGCCATAATCTTAGTTTTCTGAATGTTGAGCTTTAAGCCAACTTTTTCACTCTCCCCTTTTACTTTCATCAAGAGGCTCTTTAGTTCCTTGCTTTCTGCCATAAGGGTGGTGTCTTCCACTTACAAGATAAATAAGTACTAGGGATGTAAGGTACAGCATGATAACTATAGTTAACACTGCTGTGTGATGTATAGAAAAGTTGTTGAGGGTAAATTTTAAAAGTTATCAGAAGGAAAAAATATTTTTTCTGTTTTTTTCTTTGTCTGGGATAATGGATTCTAGCTAAACATTACCATAAAACATGCAATATATTGTACCACAATATATGTACCATTTGCTGTATACATTAAACTTATTCAGTGATGTATGTCAATTATATCTCAATAAAGGTGGCAATAAAAAGGGAGAGACCCCTGAGCAGGATACTTTCCTAAGATAGATCTTGTGTGTGTGTACACACGCACTGTCGTGTCTGACTCTGCGATCCTATGGACTGTAGCCTGCCAGGCTCATCTGTCCATGGTATTCTCCCGGCAAGATTACTGGAGTGGGTTGCCTTGCCCTCCTCCAGAGGATCTTCCCAATACAGGGATTGAACCCATGTCTCTTGCATCTCCTGTATTGGCAGGCGGATTCTTTACCACAGATCTCCTAAGACGGCGTTAATCAATCTCTGGATACAATCGTATAGTAACAACCAATGGTCCATGTTAAAAGGCATAACTCCCTTTTTATTCTGTGAAAAGGAAAATGGAAGAAAGACGCATAAATACTTAAGCTATACCGTGGAGAAGAAACAAGAACTTTGAAACTGCACAGAACCTGGTTTCAAGTGTCATTCCATCACTTCCTATTTGAACTTGGAGAAGTTACTTAATCTCTTTGTACCTTGATTTGTCTTATGAAATCCAGGTAATAATGTCTAAGTGCTGTTGCAAGGATTAATTGACATACAATTTAGCATCATAAATAACACTTGCAAATCATTTAATAAATATATATCATTTTATGAGTGATATCTTTGGGAAATATGGACCGCAGAAAAGCTATGGATTCCTGCTATACTTGTCTAAAGAGAAACTCAAGAGGACTAAAATACTGACTGCATTTCTCATTTTCCCCTTCACATTTATATTGCAAAGAGACAATTATAAGGCCGGTCTAGCATAACCATAATCTTCTAATATTTGTCAGGTTCCAGTTCTTGTAAGTGCTATAAAATTAAGTTCCCAACAGGTAAAGAACTGAATTTATCATCTTGCCTGACACAAACCGTTCCTGTTTTGGCTTCCTGGTTTCTTTGAATAGATGGCCATTCCCCCTTGCTTGAAACCCGAGTCATTGTTTACAACCCCTTCTCCCTCCCCACCACCTACTGAACTTACTTCCTCATTCTTCTCAAAATCCATCTCCACTCATCTCCATTTCTGGGGCCACCACCCTGGTTCAGGCCTCCAACCTGTTTTTCTTGCCTCAGGTCTCTTTTCTCCAAAAATTCTTTTCATCTATAGTTTCCAAACAATCTTAAGCAAATAATGACTGAGCCTGTTTCACCCCATTACCTCTGCCTCTATTGAAACATCCCTGGTAGCTCCCCATGGCTTACCAAATGAACTCCAGGCATTCAATACCTTCACAAGATGGCCATATACTAACTTTTTGGCCTTGTCTTAATAACTCTACTTTCTGCATCCCCCTCCTTGCCTTTCTCCAAGCAAGGAGGAGGGTTTTTTTTTTTTTTTTTTTTTACCTCTATAAATCTATTATTATTTCTTACACATACTTTAGAAACCTAAATTTTCATTTCATTTCTTCCAATCATCTCACCCTTTAAAGACAAAACTGAATGCCATCTCTCTAACAAATGAAATAGTAGGTTTGCAGAAAATTCATTTAAAAGTGAACGAACTTACTTGATTCATTGATTAAATAAATTAATCAATAAATGTACAAGTGAAATAAATGAATGAATAAAATTCTACCCTGAAGGGCTAGGTTGATTCCTGGAGCAAGATCAAAATAATTGAAGTGGAAATCATTAGAAGATTAATGTGGGGTTTGATTAGGTAGATAAAAATGGAGGCAAGAAATCTTTACTTTGGCAAGAAGAACGGAGGGTTAGAAATAGGGAACTGAGCTGGAACCAAGAACAGAATATGATGGATCATGCTTATTAGCAAGCAGAAAAGATCAACGAGAGAACAGTTAGGCCAGGATTGTTTATAATAGCACAGACTTGACTCAGAGGGGAAAAATTTGCAAAAAATGAATTGCTTCCGCTTAGAATTTAGATTTGTTTTTGACTGGCGGCTCTCAAAATGTGGCCTGCAGACCCCATGGAGTCCCTAGAAGACTATCTGCAAGGTCAAAACTATTTTCACAATAATACTAAGACATTATTTGCCCCCCTTACTGTGTTGATATTTGTACCATGATACAAAGGCAGTGGTGGGTAAAATTGTTAGTGCCTTAACAGAAATCAAAGCAGTGACACCAAGCTGCTAGTAGTCATTGCATTCTTCATTGCTGTATACAACCCTCAGCCCCTCTGTATTCCCACAGATTCAATCAACCATGGACTGAAATTTTTAAAAAGTTTTTTCTTTTGAAAAGTTCCAAAAAGCAAAACTTGAATTTGCTGCTCCAACAACCATTTACATAGTATTTACACTGTATTGGATGTTATAAGTAATCCAGAGATGATTTAAAATATACAGGAGAATATTCCATAGGTTATATGTAAATACTATGCCATTTAATATAAGAGACTCGAGCACCCTCAAATTTTAGCAGCTGCAGGGTGTCCTGGAACCACCCCCACAGATACCAAGGAATTATTTACTCGCAGGAAAAAAAGAGAATTTAAGAATATGCTTGATAAAATAGTAAAAATTATTAACTTTGTTAAGTCTGAATCCTTGATTACATGTCTTTCAAAAGTTATGTGAGGCAGAATGCATAAAGCATTCCTGCTGCATACCAAAGAACAATGATTGTCTCAAGGAAAAGGATTTATGTAATCAAGTTGTGAGCTGAACAAGCCACTTTTTATATGGAACATCACTTTTACTTGAAAGAATGACAGACAGAAAAACTATAGTATTCAGACTTGGGTATTTGGCAGACATTGTCTCAAAATTTAATGAAGTAAGCCTGTAACTTCAATGAAAACAACTTTCAGCATTTTTTGTTATGAATAAAATTTGAGCTTTCAAGAAAAATTCAGAGTTTTGGAAAACTTATATCCATCCCTGTGAGTCTCACAATTTCTTAATTCTTAAAGACTGTCCTGATGAGTGGTTATATCATTAACGAATGTGAGTTTTTGATATTTCAAAATGAAATGTGTCAACCTTTGGAAGATATGCATAACTCGATGAACCACTATTTTCCAAATGACAAATGCATGACATCACAAAATAATGTAGGAATAACAGATCCATTCAAAGTTCAAGACACACCATAATACACAAATATATTCTAATGTTACAATATACAGATGCTCATTCATACAATTTCAGATTCTACATTGCTGATAACCACTAGGAAACTATCACTTTTAAGGTTTTGGTGGTGTGAAAGCAAAGAATTATATTCACAATTAGCTTTTTAAAAAGCTATTCAAATGCCTCTTCCTTTTCTGATTACGTATATGTGCGAGGCTCATTTATCGCAACCAAAACAACATTATCAGAACTACAGAAGTAGATATATAAGAATTGAACTCTCTTCTACTAAGCCAGACATTAAAGAGATTTACAAGTATGTAAAACTTGTACTTCTTTTCTCACTAAATTATTTTGGAAAATACAGTTAATTTTCATGAAATAAATGTTATTTATCTTAAAACATAACGGGCTTATTGTTAATTTTTAAAGGAATCCATAGCCTTTTAAAAATCACTAGTTTTAATTTCTAATATGGTAAATATCCACAAATATAATCCATATAAACAAGAGTTCTTTGGACTTCTCCATACTTTTTAAAGGTGTAAATGGGCTTCGAGATGAAACAGTTAAGAACTGTGGTCCTCAACAGCCCCACCCAGGCCAATCTTCTTTGGTCTACTGGGAAACAGAATGAAAGTTTCTCCTCTATGAACGTGGCTATATTTCCTCGATCCAGAAATTGTTCAAATCTATCTTGAGTTGAAGTAGCAGAAAATTTGAGAGTCAGATAAAGTTAGGATTCATTGCATCCTCTGGTTTATTGATGTCTGATCTAAACTTTAGCTTTATGTGGTTAGAATTCTGATGCCCCCATCCCAAGAGAACCTCTAGAAGACAGACTGGAGCACAGGCTTAATGCCCTAGAATCCCCAGTCTAGTTGCGGTATGTGGATTTGAATGCTAAGGTCCCAGGTTTGTTTTTCTTAACAATATCCTTTCCAGTTAACAAACCCATGACTGTGTTCATTATAGTTAGGTGATCAGGTGATATAAACTCATAATCTACATCATTCACTAGAATAGGACTGGAGAGTGTAGGATGCAAGGAACTGGTGCATTTATTTTTATTTAGAAGAGCAGAAACTGGTAAAATATGGGATAGATATAGAAAATGGAGAGGAACTGTAGTTTTATGATCTTAATGGTAGGGAAGGGGCCCAGGAAGAGATCAAATAATGTTTAGAGGATTTTAGAAAGGAGAGCTCATAAATAGCCCCAAATTTAGTCTCCTGACTGCGAGAATATCCCTGACATAAGCTGGATTATATCTTGGAGACTGCTTCAACTTGATGAATGAAAATCTGTGCGCTGATTCAATGGTTTTTAGTTTCCTAAACTAGTTGTGCATGACTAAAGTATAGTGACAGAGCTGAAGGACAAGGAAAATGGAAAGCATAAATGGAAGGGAGGGTTTGACATTAAAAAGTAGAGGGCTATATTATTGTTATAGGGGAATTCTGTAATGAAAAAGAAAAATGGTCTAATTATTTGTCTTGAGGGTAGACAATGGTCCTCTCAATCAGACAAATTAACAACGGAAAAGCAAATGACCTAAGAGGTAAAAAGTTACTTACAAAACAGAATAGAAATGAAAAGGAGAGACTAACCTTTCCTGAGAAGCCAAATTAGGGCTCAAGTGTAGCAAATTTCTAGGTGTTTAGATTCTTTGGTGGTCATCAGCCTATTTGCTGTCAGATCCATCATTCCCAGCCCTTCTCCTGCTCTCCTCTGAATTACAGAGTACAGTGATGGTATCTCCCAGGATTCCTTTGCCAGCTGGTTTCTGATTAGGTGCAGCCAATAGCAATCACTGACGGAAGACTGGAGGGGAGGAGAACAGCATTCTATCACTAAGAAAAAGGCGCCGTGAGCCGTCATATGCGATACTTGGGGTGGCTTGGAAGACTGCTAATTCTGAGTGGACTCAGAAAAAGTGATAGTTCCTGAGTACAATTCCTCTTCTTCTGTGCATTTATGAAACTAAAGAAATCAGTTATCTGCTTCCAACAAGCCCAACATTCAATGCTGGGATAGATGTATTAATAAAATTACTGATAGACATTCTAGTTTATAAAGCAGGAAAAAATGAAAGTCTAGAAAGAGTTCCTGGTCCATTGCAATTCTGAAATACAGCTAGGTGAATGTTGGGAATTCCTTGATTAGTTTCTTCGGCTTGAAAATAGTCCTTCATGGTTCTTGGCGGTACCCTCTGGGTCCTTGGTTCCACCCTTGAAGTCATCCTTTCTTCTTCATGGAAGGTAGCATGTGTTCACAGATGAGGATGAGCAGATTTATCAGTCTACTTCTTGCCAGTAAAATTTAGAGGATCCGATAGCCTCCTTTGGTTTATTACCTCCTTGTCCTTCTCATTCCAAGTTGGCATGGAGTTCACTCTTTGAGTATATGTGCTGCTGGAGCGGGCATGAGTTCACTCTTTTAGACAGAAACCACACAATGCATCGACTGCTTCAAAATAACTCAGTCTCTGTCTGTGGCTACTGCTGAGAGCCTAATGCTGAGGAATAGCGCCTTTGAATTTCTTGGAGGCTCTTTTAGTGAGAGGATCTGAGTGCGTGCTGAGCTGCTTCAGTCATGTTCAACTCTTTGTGGCCCTGTGGACTGTAGCTGGCCAGGCTCCTCTGTCCATGGGATTCTCCAAGCAAGAATACTGGGATGGGTTGTCATTACCTGCTCCAGGGGATCTTCCTGACCCAGGGAACAAACCCACGTCTCTTGCATCTCCTGCATTGGCAGGCGGGTTCTTTACCAGTAGCGCCATCTGGGAAGAGAGGATCTGAGACACCCTTTATCTCTTAAAATGATCTTTTGTGTGACTAAAAACCAGTGACCTTTTGATCTCTTTGAAGTTTTAACAAAAGTTTGCAGAGTTACTTCCTGGGTATCTTTCTCTAGAGCAGGATTTCCTGACAGTGTTCAGAAGCCACCTCCTAGGATTAATATTTTTTAACCACCTGGGGTAGATGAAGATTTTTAAAATCACCAAGTCCTGATCCTTTTTTATTTAACAATATTTCTGCTACATTCTCTCTCTCCCTGACATTTTGCATTTTGCTACGTGTACCAAAACCAGTGTCACCTCTAGCACTTTGCTTAGAAACCACCTTAACTATATACAGCAAATTCACCACTTACAAGTTTCGCTTTCAACATAACTGCAGGAGACAATTCCACCAAGTTTTTTGTCACTACATTGCAAGCATTCTCCTTCCTCTAGTTTCCAATACCAGGCTCCTCACTTCTTTCTGAGGTCTTCAGAGTATCCTCAGTGTCCGTATTTCTACCGATAGTCATGGTGAGTCCAGTCATGATGATTAAATTTCTCTATCATGCTCTTCAACATTCTTCCGGTCTCCACCCATCACTTAGTTCCAAAACCACAGACACATTTTTAAGTATTTGTTATATCAGCGTCCCACTACTAGGTACTAAAATCTGTATTAGCTTTCTATTTCTATGTAACGAACCCCATAAACTTCTCAGTTTAAAACAACACACATTATCTCTTGTTTCTGTGGGTCAAGAGTTCAGGCACAGCTTAGTTGGAGTTGCCACTTTGGGGTCTCACATTGAACATTTGATTAGGTTCTGTTTCCATGTGGAAGCTCAAGTAAAGAAGAATCTGCTTCCAAACTCTAGGTTGTTGGGAGAATTCATTTCCTTACCCTTGTTGGACTGAGAGTTTCAGAGGTTTTTGCTGGCTGTCAGCCAGAGGCTGTCCACCACTTACAGAGGCCACCTGAGATCCTTGCCATGTGGTCCTCTATATAGGCAGTTCAAAACATAGCAGCTTGTGTCTTCAAAGTGGCAGCAATGTGAGAAAGAGCAATTCTGCTAATAAGATGAATTCTTTCCTAATGTAACACAATGATGGGAGTGATGTATCCCATTGCATCTGCCATGTAATGTAATTACGGGAGTAATGCCCTATAACCAAGCAGGGAGATCAAACCAGTCCATCTTAAAGGAAATCAAACCTGAATACTCTTTGGAAGAACTGTGGTGAGGCGGAAGCTCCAGTACTTTGGCCACTTGATGTGAAGAGCTGACTCATTGGAAAAGACCCTGATGCTGGAAAGATTGAAGGCAGAAGAGGGTGAAAGAGGATGAGATGGCTGGGTGACATCACCAATTCTGTGGACATGAACTTGGGCAAGCTCTGGGAGATGGTGAGGGACAGTGAAGCCTGGTTTGCTGCAGTCCATGGGGTCACAAATGAATCAGTGATGACTTGGCGACTGGACAATGACACTTGGCTGGAAGCAATTCACAGGCTCCACCTACATACAGGGATAGGAGCGTAAAGAAGGGCGCTCATGCCAGAAGGCAGGGGGCACTGGCAGTTACCTTAGGGTCTATCTGCCACACTGAGCAACGTGGGGTACAAACTCGTGGATAAATACTTCCCTCCCCTTCCCTCAGGCAGACAGCTCTAGGTGAATTCTAGAATACTGTTTGGAGATCTAGAAAACTGAACCCTGACTGCCTGCAGGAATGTCTAGGTTGATCATCTAGTTTTGAACTGGCTTTCCCTCCTTCCCTCTTTTAGTTTCCTGGTTTTTCACTCTTATTCATTGGGATCTCTGTCCAACATCAACTACCTGCACATAAGTTATAGTCATAAACTCTAATTTCTGGAAGGAAGTCAGGTTGAGGAAGAAGGAATGAATAAACCTATATAGATAGTACATTGCAAAATAGGAGGGATAGTAAGCAGGAGACACATCCCTCAACCCCATATAATTTCTCCAGACTATCTTTAATAAAGCGATCTAAGACTTCATGAAACAAAGCACGCAATGGGCTTCCCTCGTGGCTCTGCAGTAAAGCATCCACCTGCCAATGCAGGAGACACGGGTTCAATCCCTGGTCCAGGAAGATCCCACATACCACAGAGCAACTAAGTCCACGCGCCACAACTGTACTGAGCCTGTGCTCTAGAGCCTGGGAACCACGACTACAGAGCTCACGTGCCCCCCCAGAGCCTGCCG
Source organism: Cervus canadensis (assembly GCF_019320065.1). NCBI lineage: Eukaryota > Metazoa > Chordata > Mammalia > Artiodactyla > Cervidae > Cervus > Cervus canadensis. The sequence goes on from NC_057410.1 coordinate 48,353,153, forward strand.
GGCTCCCCAGGAAGAGGAGCCCCTGCAATGACAAGCCTGCACGCTGCGACTAGAGAGGGGCCCCCACTGGGCAAAGAAGATACAGCACAACCAAAAATACATACGTTTTTTAAATGAAAAAAAAAAAAAAGAAAGCACAGAAGAGTTTTGTAAGATACTCCCTCCTTCATAAAGTCAGAACTTACCCTGGGCTGGGCTAGCAAGTGGAGCTTAATTAGTTTCTGTTGTAGAGAGAGAGAGCTTTATCCAGTAAACCTAGTAAAGTGTAATGGCTCAAGAAGAATGACAAGTATTTAAATATAGAGAAGAAAGCTATTAAAGAACATTTGTCACCAAAAAAGAGCTAGTTTTCTTCAGTTAGCTCTCTTTTTTCAACGCCTGTCATCTGATGTGACGACCATTCACTCTACTTTGGCCAAGTCATCTGTCAAATCATTGATTGTCAGGTCCTGAGTTTGGGGATGGTATGGGTAGAATAATGACAACAGAAGGACACGTGACACTTGGGGAAAGAGTTCTGAGGAAGAAAATCCAGAGGGGTACTCATTATAAGGACTCGAGTCAGAGTCATATGGACACCATGTGTAGCACAGTGAATCATTGTGATCGTCACATAAAACTTCTAGATTTGTTGCCTTAAGATTGCACTGTTTGCATGGTCAGAGTTCTCATTTCCTTTTCCTAAAATGTGAGTTAGAACTCTGAAATGTCTAAAGGTAGGTGACGGTCTTTAGTTGGTTGAGTTGTATGAACAGGCCCGGTACTGAGCTAATTGCTGTGCATGTAATTTCACAACATCTTTGTGAGGACAGATGCTATTATTATCCCTTCCTCTAAATGTGGGGAAACTGTCAACGTCAGGATATTGAGTAATTTGCCCAAGGTCATAACAGCTAGTGAATGATGGAGCTAAGGCCCAAGCTCATGTCTGCTTACTCTGAAGTTAAGGGCTTTCACCCCTGCGTCACACTGCTCTCTCGGCTTGCAAATAGGAAGTCTCAATTTTAAAAGAATTTAAGTTTTTACATAGTTCCCTTCAGTCACTTAAACTACTGAGCCTAAAATTTCTGTTTTTCTCTGAAAAAATGCAATCTACTCTAGTGACAGAAAACACATCAGTACTTGAGGGTGGGAGAAGGATGGGAGAGGCAGGAGGCAGGAGGCAGGAAATACAAAGTGGCATGAAAACACTTTGGGGGGTGACAAGTATGTTCTCTATCTTGAGTAAAATGATGGTGTCATGGTTGTATACATATGAAAAAACTTATCAAATTATACTTTAAATATGTACAGTTTACTACATGTCAATTATACTTCAAATTGCAGATGAAGATGTAAGAATCAAGAAATTAAAGTGTCTTGTCTAAGATTAGCCAGAGAGATAGTATCAGAGATAGAATAAAAATACAGCATCCAAGATTCTAGAACAAGTGCTTTTTAATCCCTCTCAATTTGATGTTATTCCCATTTGGTTCCAAAAAGGATTTAAAGAGACATAAAATATGACATGAAAGAAAGAAGAGGATCATGCTTAAGAGAACTATGGGTTAATTTATCTCAACTGAGCACTGGAAACCTATGGTGAATTCATTAGATGAAAAGTTCAATGCATCTCTTTAGAAGTTTATCATCATATGCAATTTACTGAGAAATACGTATTTTTAGGAAATCTAAAATCTGTGTGACCAGCAGGGGGCAACTAAATACTTCAGAAACAACATCTTGTACAGGAGAACAAATTATAATTGGAGACTGTTAGCATCTCAGCAGTGTAGAACTGAATTTCTTCTAAAGTGATAATTAACACCTAGCCACACATTCTCACAACACTGAATTTGTGAAGATAATTAGAACACTCCCCTAAGAAGACAGACCACATTCTAAGCCTATATGTGGCAGATTGTTTTAGCTGTTTTTTCAGTCTGCTAAGATTTTTGCAAAAATCTATGTATTTTATAATAGAATTTTTTAAAAAATTTCTTGTATTACAAAAGATATAGGGAATTCCCTGGTTGTCTAATGGTTAGGACTTGACATTTTCACTATCAAGGTCCAGGTTCAATCCCTAGTCAGGGAACTAAGATCCCAAAAGCCATGCAGCATGGCCAAAACAAAAAAGAAAAAGAAAATGTAATATACAAAAAAAGAAAATATAATAAACATTGACTTATTTCTGTATGTTATTCTAGGATGCTGCTTTTTTTTATCTGAAATCAAAATAGAGCTTGTTTTATATATATATATATATATATATATACATATATATATATACACACACACACACACACACACACACAGAAAGATTTATTTATTTTAAGGAATTGGTTCAAGCAATTGTGAAGACTCAGAGAGGAATTGCAGTTCAAGACCAAAAGTAGTCTGCTGGAAGAATTCCTTTTCAGTTGGAGGAAGTCAGTTTTTGTTCTATTAAGGCTCTCAACTGATCAATGAGGCCCACCCACATTATGGAGGGAGATCTGCTTTCCTTAAAGCCCACCAGTCTAAATGTGAATCTCATTCAGAAACATCTTCACAGAAACATCCAGAGTTAAGTTTGACAAAATATCTGGGCACTGTGGCCCAGTCAAGTTGACATATAAAATTGACCATCACAGTTATTCTATCTGTTTATATCTATAGGAATAGATCTATATGGTCAAATAATCTAAACCTTCTCCATATGGAACTGCAATGCCTGACACAAAGATAGCATTCAGTAAATGTATGCTGATTTGAATTGAACTGAATTTATGTCAATTGAATTAAATATCCTCCAATGATGGCTAGGTTCTGCCAGGCTTCCAGTGTGATATTGGTAGGTTATATAGGATAGAGTTTAGGCACTGGAATCAGAGTATCCTCTGACTATTACTACCATCAGTGCTATTAAAACTATTAATAATAGCTATTAATGGGCTTTCCTTGTAGCTCGGTTGGTAAAGAATCTGCCTGCAATGCAGGAGACCAGGGTTTGATTCCTGGGTCGGGAAGATCCCTTGGAGAAGGAAATGGAAATCCACTCCAGTATTCTTGCCTGGAGAATCCCACGGACAGAGGAGCCTGGTGGGCTACAGTCCGTGGGGTTGCAAGAGTCGGACAGGACTTGGTGACTAAACCACCACCACCATTAATGGTATTCATCACTAGTGTTACTAAGTATTCCGTTCTCTTTCCCTCTGGGTACTCAGTGGATGGACTGTGTATCCTGCAACTGGATGGGGCCGTGTGACTCAGTCTGGCCAATGAAATACTGTGGAACTGATATGTGTCTGTTTTAGAATGAGGGCATGTGAGGCCCATATGAAATTCCTGTCTTTCATGTAATTAGCCTCCAACTAATAAAAAAAAAAAAAAGAAATTCCTGTCTTTCTTCCCCTGCTGGGGCAATCACAGAAGGAGACTTATGTTAAGATGGTGAGCCCACAAGGTTGAAAGAGCCTGGGTTATTATGTCACCATGTGGAGAACAGTTGTCTGCAGCCAAAGCCAAGTTTTTGGAACAAGAAATAAATCTGTGTTCAGTTAAACCACTGACTTGTTTTTCAACTGCAGTGTAACCTAGACTATTCTGTTCTGTCTCACAGATTTGTTTTGATGATTCAATTGGATATTTTATGGGAATTTCTTGACTGATAAGTAATTAGCACCCAAATGTTATGATTATTATATTGAGTGAATCACATTGTCTTCAAATAAAAAACATTGCTTGGCTGTTGATCATTATAACAATCAAAACTCACAACAGTCAGAGTACCAGGGAACTTTTGTTTAAAGTATTCTAACTCTAAACTTTCACTTACAACGTTGCCTGATACACAGTAGGAATTCACAAATAAAGAACAAATACCTATTTTACTGCTCCTCTGATAATTGCTATCGTTCTTTCCTGGGATCCTTTATTCCCTTATTGTCAGGCTGGTAAGATTTTATTTTCCAAGACCGAAGTTCTTATTAAACAGCCATTTTTGGATAGAATTGTCCTGTCAATAATGGGGATTAGGCAGTGATAGGTGCCTACATGTCTTAACTTTCTTCTGAATTGAGAACCAATTGATAGGGAGCCAGAGAGAGGGAAAAAACAAAACAAAAGAATACCCTTTCTTACTGATAAAGCTGCTTGGACAATATGAGTTCAGTGTACAGTTATGACCAAGATTTTCAATACTCCTCCGCAAGTCCAAATGGGAAATGACATACCAGTGGAAAATTTCAGTTTGCAGGGCAGATTAATTTAGGCAGAGTCAACACTTCACACTCAGTGTGGTCAACAGTAGAAGGAAGAAAGTTTAGGCCTCAGAAAGTGCTAATCCCTCAGTCGTGTCTGACTCTTTGAGATCCCATGTAGCCCACTAGGCTCCTCTGCCCATGAAATCCTACAGGCAAGAATACTGGAGTGGGTTACCGATTCCTTCTCAGGGGGTCTTCCTGACCCAGGGATCAAACCCGGGTCTCTGGCATTGCAGGCAGTTTCTTTACCATCTGAGACACCAGGCCTCCATCTAGAAGGTAAGCATGGGCTTGATTCACATGGGTTTAGTTTATTGTACAGAATGAGACAGATCAGAACATAATCTGTTGTGGATAGATAGATTTGAAAAATATGGCAAGAATGGGGTGAATTTTATTTTCATCTCCCCAAATCACTAATTAAATAAAATGCTCTTTCAACTTACAGAAGGTGGCAGAAATAAAACTGGAAGTTACTAAAGAACCATGGAAGTTCTAAAAGAACCATATTACTATTTTAAGAGCCAGGTAAGGGAGCACCTAAACAAATGAAACAAACATGAACAAATCTAAAGGGAGAAATAGTTTCTGCCCAAAGGCAAACAGGAGACAAAGAAGTTGTTAGTTAGTGATGACTGCGAAAGTGAAAAGTCTGTGCTGGCTTGGTGCTAATGTAACCCTTCTGAGCCACAGGTAAGAGGCGTGGGCCCAGGAAACCCGCGGGCAAGGAGAGGCTCTAGAGAAATAACCAGCTAGGCTGGTGCCCTGGCGAACTCCCAAGCTGGAATGCATAGACTTGGGTTGATGATTATTCAGAAGCTGTATGTGGGCTCACTAGGAAATAGAGATTTTTTTTTTTAAATAAGCTTTTGTCATTATAAAAGGTAGTACCTGCAAAGTAGAATGTTGGATCTATTGGGCTGTCTAAAAAGTTCCTTCATTTTTTTATTAAAAATAATTTAAATTTTTATTTAAAAATGAAAGACAAATTTGTCACTTTTACCAAGAACTTTATTGAACAACATATTCACAGTTTTGTTTCATTGTGCTGTGCTGTGCCGCGCTGCTCAGTCATGTCCAACTCTTTGAGACCCCATGGACTGTAGCCCACCAGGCTCCTCTGTCCATGGGATTCTCCAGGCAAGAATACTGAAGTGGGTTGCCATCCTCTCCTGCAGGGGATCTTCCCAACCCAGGGATCAAACCCAGGTCTCCCGCATTGCAAGCAGATTCTTTACCATCTGAGCCACCAGGGAAGCCCCAAACACTGGAGTGGGTAGCCTATCCCTTCTCCAGATCTTCCTGACCCAGGGATTGAGCTGGGGTCTTCTGCGTTGCAAGCGGATTCTTTACCAGCTGAGCTAGCAGGGAAGCCCTTTGTTCCAATACTTTCTGCCATTTTTCAGGCAACTTCAACTTTCATCTTCCCAAAACTCTTTATCTTTTCAAGCAAAAAACTGTTTCAGGTGCCTTTGACAATCTTCCAGGGGATTGAAATTTTTTCCATTAAGAGAATTTTATAAAGACTGAAAATAAATGGACATCTGAAGGTGCAATGTCTGGTGAACACAGCCAATGAATCAGAACTTCCCAGTCAAGCTATAATGTTTTTTGCCTGGTCATCAAAGAAACATGTCATCTTGAGCTATCCTGAAGGAAAATCATGCATTTCCTTTTGACTAATTCCAGACACTTCCTGTTAAGTGCTGCCTTCTGTGGGTCTAACTGGAAGCAGTACTTGTTGGAAGTAATTATTTGATTTTCCAGAAGGAGCTTGTTATAACAGAGCTCCAATCCCACCGTATATACAACATCACGTTTTCCAGATGAAGATTGGACTTCAGTGTGGGTGGTGGTGGTTCATTTTGCTTGCCCCAGGATCTCTTCCATTCCATATTACTGTACAGTATTCACGTTCACTGCTCATCACAATTTGTTTTTAAAACAGATATTTTTGTTATGTTTAAGTTGAGAATACCATGCAGAAATAGTCAAGAAAGTTTTTTTCACCTGACCTATGTGGAACCCAAACATCAAAGTGATGAACACAACCACGCTTGGTGCAAATGGTTCTCAGCGCTTGATTTGGATGTTTTGAGCACATCGGCTGTCTCTCATGTGGTGTAATGCCGGTTGTTCTCAATGTCTTGATTTGATCACTATTAACCAACTGGTCTGCCTGACTGTGGAGCATCATCTGGCGAGAAGACTCCAGCATGAAACTTCGCTAACCACGTTTAAAAAAATTTATTCGCTTATTTATGGCTGCGCTGGGTCCTTTCTCTAGGTTCACCGAGTAGGGGCCACTCCCTAGCTGCGGTGTGCGGGCTTCTCTCTTGTTGTGGAACATGGACTCTAGGGCACGCAGTCTTCAGTGTTGAGGCTCCCGAGCTGCAGGACACAGCCTCAGGAGCTGTGGCACGCAGGCTTCATTGCACAGCATGTGGGATCCTCCCAGACCAGGGATCGAACCCGCGTCTCCTGCATTAGCAGGCAGACTCTTTACCACTGAGCCACAGAGAAGCCCTGCAAACCACTCGTGACACGTTCAGTCATAGTACCGTCTGCATACCTTGCACAATCTTTTTTTGTGTTTCAGTTGTGTTTTTACCTTTCTTGAAATAACAAAGCATAATGTGATGAAAACGTTGCTTTTGTTCTTTCATCTTTGATATTAAAATGGCTACACAAAAAGTCATTGAGTTGGATGGCATCACCAATTCAATGGACACGAGTTTGAGCAAGCTCTGGGAGATGGTGAAGGACAGGGAAGCCTGGAGTGCTGCAGTCCACGGGGTCACAAAGAGCTGGACACGACTGAGTGAAGAACAATAACAACACTTTTGTGTTGTTTTGTGCTTTTTAGCTACCAATTTGATGTTTTTTTAAAAAAAATGCCTGCTGATAAGGCAGCTTTCACAATACAAGCTAACAAAATTGTTTTGAATGAAGTTAAAAACGATTGAGTGCTACTAGAGCCATCTTATGGATAAAACTAACAAAACTTCTGGCCAACCCAGAACATATAAGCAAAACAGGAAAATGAAAACAACTATATTCCCTACCCAGATGTTTACCACTGTTAAAAGTTTATTGTATATCTTTATTTATCCCTATATATGCATATAAATATTATATAAATATGTATTTTTTAATTGAAGTGGCTTTATCATACTTGATGTACAGTTTTGTAACTTAGCCACTTTTTAAAAATTAAAAATCTCCACCTTTCCAGATCAATACATTTTCATCTCATCTAAAACCCCAATTCAGTTTTCTCATTAGTCCCCAAAATATCTTCACTTTGAAAATAGTAACTGAAAGCTAAGAATTATTATTATTTTTCCTTTCCTATAGGAACCATATTTCAGGATAACCAAAGTGTTCCAAGTAATAAAGTTTACTGAAGAATGTCAGAATAGGGCAGAAATAATTAAATTATAATTATTTTACAGTTATTGAAATTATTGGCTCACATGAGAGTTCTAAACGCGTGTTAGAGGATGAGCTTCGTATTTGAAGAGGAAACAGACATCTCTGTAGTATCAGAGTAATGTCCTACAAATTGCTTCTTAGTCACAAGTTCATAAAGTAAGGATAAGCCTGCCATATCATTACTTCAGTTATCAGTTTAAGTGTCAATAATTGTCATCAAGTATCATGAAAGATACTAGATAAAAATATACTACATCATCTACAAGTGTCCCAAAATGTAAACCTTGAACACATCAAGTCTTAACATTTAATATCTTTTAGAGAAAGAGTTCAAAAAGTCAGTTTTACAACTATAAAAAATCATATTCTGGGTTGCTAAGCAAATGGGAAGGCAAAATAAAAAAAAATAAAGAGATGTATGCATTGTGCTTAGGGATAAATTTTGTTTTACTATGACTCACTGTACTTAAGAAATGAGTTTGGCAAGAGGTGACCAACTTAGTGTGTTGACTCTAAGCATCGTAAGAGAGCTGGTGGGAAATCTTACTTGAATGGAAAACACAACTCTGAATCTGAGTCAATCGCCTGGTTGCTGAAGAAATGTCTTTCATTATTACATTACATGTGAGATCCTTATATCTGAAATGAGGATCGTCCAGATTCTTAAATAAACCTGCTCCCATGGCCTGAAGTTATGCTTATCTATGTATGATTTGTAATTCTTAGAATTAGGCCAGTTGATGCAAAAGTTTGGTATCAAAGGTAAGTTGGTGGGGTATTTAGTCTCTGTATTAGTCTCCTTCAATTGAGTTGAGTGAAAATACAGTTAGTAACATTGTATAGAATGCGGTATTTCCAAAAGATTGTAATGGTAAGAGTTTTTATTTCTTGAGTTCTATGATTCCTATAACAACATTGTAAAATATGCTTTTAAAATATCCACTTTACAGATGAGGAAAAGATCTTTGGTGAGGTCACATAGCTAATACATGACATAGTTAGGATTAGAATCGAGATCTGTCTGATTTTAGAGTTGGAGCTCAACTCCTCTACACTATACTACTTTGGTGAGTCAAATTTATATTAATAAACTTTGTAACATTGATTGAAATGATTTTTGAGATTTTTGGGGACCTAATAGTCATACTAACTTAAAACAGTTTCTAAATTATCATTAGTAACCTAATGGGATTTCTATGCATGAAATAAATGTACTTGGTTCTTGTCAAATATTAGCACCAAAGAAATAAAACATTAACAGAATATTTTTGATTTTCTTTCAGATGTCAGTGCTATTCAAGGCAAAGCCTAAGCTTTTACTTGACATTTTGGGCTACTTTTTATGAATCTGACAGTTGTGCATTTGGAATCTGTTCAAATTCTATTTGTAGCTAAATCATGTGAGTGTCAAGAAGATCAGTACAACTGTTTGTTAGCATCTCTAGAGTAATCTTTATTTGTAAAATGTTTTATATAAATTTAAAGATGTTAACATGCTCAATCAGATCTATTTGCCACAGGTTGTATAATGTTAGGCTTTTCACAATAGTTTAACAGAGGTTTGGAGCAAATAATAGGTAGCATGAGATGCTTTTGATTTGAATACTTTTACTCAGAAAAATTATAGACGTGATAAAGAGGAAACAATTTTTATATTTTGTTAAGGGTAGAAAATAAGTAATAGTTGTAGAGTACATTCCCATTAGCCTCACCTATAGGTAGATAAAAGAAAGTTACATGTTTTAAAGGGTTTTTTTTTTTTTTAAAGCAGTGGGTACAGTTATAGTTGAGAATATGTTTCTTTAAGAAATGAGACATTTTGGGACTTCCCTGGTGGTCCAGTGGCTAAGACTCCATATTCCCAGTGCAGGGGACCAAGTTTGATCCCTGGCTGGGGAAGTAGATTCCCACAGGCTAAGAGTAGATCCCACAACTAAGAGTTAGCATGCAGCAACTAAAGATTTTGCATGCTGCAACAAAGATCTCATGTGCTCCAGCTAAGACCAGGTACAGCCAAACAAATAAATAAAAATAAAATTAGACATTTAAAAAATAGATTATTACACTTAAAACAATAATTCTTTAATATCATGTATCATGAAGTCATGGCAGAGGATGAGATGGTTGGATGGCATCACCAACTCGATGGACATGAGTTTGAGCAAGCTCAGGAGTTGGTGATGGACAGAGAAGCCTGATGTGTGGCAGTTCATGGGGTCACAAAGAGTCAGACACGACTGAGCTACTGAACTGAAGTGAACATGAAGTCAGTATTAAAATTTCCCTGTTGTTTTTGTTTAGTCGCTAAGTTGTGTCCAACTCATTGTGACCCCATGGACTATGGCCCACCGGGCTCCTCTGTCCATGGAATTTCCCAGGCAAGAATACTGGAGTGGGTTGCATCTCCTCCTCCAGGGGATCTTCCAGACCCAGGGCTCGATCCCTGGTCTCCTGCTTGGCAGGCAGGTTCTTTACCACTGAGCCACCCGGGAAGCCCCAAATTTCCCTAATATCCCACTAATGTCTTTTTATAGAAGTGGTTTGTTTGAATCAGAGGTCCATACATGCATTTGGTCTGATGCATCTCTTTTAACCCACGACAGTGCCTTTCTTTTCCTTGCCTTCCTTTGTGAATAAAGGTCATTATCTCCCAGAATTTTCCCTGTTCTTAGGTTAGATCCTTGTGTTTATATAGGGTACTATTTTTGTAACAATATAAGAAAGGAGGGGAGAGTTAGAATGCAAATAATGTCAGGTCCAAGACTACTGGGTGATAGCAAAAAGTAGTGGGAAGTAATCAACAACGAAGGACCACTAGGGGTGCAATCTTCAGCCATCTCTGGAAAGGAGTTGGCATTCAAAGACAAAGTCTTAAATGGGGCTGTGTCAGCTCCAGTTCATTTCTAAGAGGGGGTTACCGAGGTTTATGGCTAAAGGAAATGACTGGGGGAATGGACTGGGAGCCTCATTTAGCTGTGCATGTAAGCATACTAGACAAAAGTAAAGTTCCCAAAGGAGCTGACTGCAAACGAGTAGAGAGGAGTATCAACAAGACCTGGAACAGAGGGATGACCCTGGCAGGAATGCACTGGGCAGATGCTATTGGAGCACGGGGAGGTATTTTCTTCCTTCACTTTGTCGCCTCTGGGTGCCAGTGCTCTGGAGGGGTAGGAGAGACACTACCTACCTAGAATGCCTGGCAGAAGTCATCTAGGTACGCAGGACCTGTCCTTGTTGGGAGGGGTGGGCAGATGGCTGCTACCTGATAATGTTGGCATCGGGCCCCTTCATTCCAGCGGGTAACAGCAGAAAGGACAGTTCTGAAACACTGTCAGTTTACAGGCGAGGCCTCTTGCTATCTTCTCACTCATTTCAGGAAGGAGGTGGAGTAACATCGATTCTTGACAAATTTTTTTTGAAAGAGAATGGGTCTCAGTCCTGGTAAAACTGATAACTTATTAAATCAAAGAATTAAAGTACAATCTGGTTTAAACAAACTGAAGTACTTGTGACCTCTCAGAAAGTTTATAGATATGTAAATACAAGCTGAACAAAGTTAACTGGAATAATCTATACTAGTAATATGTAATCTTTTATATGTTAAAAGGTTCAAAGAAATAAAAGTCATTTGAGCATTCTGCAGTGAAATTATAGTTTTATTAGAAAGTATTATACAAGAAAGTATATTTTGAATAACATCATGGTAGTTGAGGGAAAGAGAGCAAAGCTTTGGTGAAAAAAATGAGGTAAAACTTGTTTACCGTCTTTGCATTACAGTTGCCACAGTTTTAGAACCTTAAGGGATTGTGTGGCCCATGTTTCCCATCTTTACATAATTATGATAAACAGCATTTTATACACCCTCGAAAATTGGAATGAAAAACATATTTAGAACTTGTAATATGTAGTGGGGTAGTCATCAGAAAGAGATGGGTTCTTCTTTTAAAATTTTATTTGGCGCTTAGAGTGCCCTCTGAGCTGAATTAAAACTCAGGAGTCAACCCTAACACCTGAGCATAAATTTATAACTATTTCCAGAGATGTATTAAAAGTCATAGCATGCACCTAACTTTGAATAGGCAATGTGGGTGGAAAGAGTAGGCAGAGATTTTCAACAAGATTTAATTGTCCTTAACCTCTGAATATGTAATTACATAATTCAGTATGATGAACTTTCATTTTTAGACTTCTGTGGTGGGAATCATTGATGCTTCATAGTTATGTGAAAAACAGTAATAATTCTGTTTTTTATTATTCCAAATCATGATCTCCTAAATATATGCTAATTTCTTAGCCTGATTATTAGTGAATCATCTTCATTGGTACATTATGCAAATTTGAACTAAGAATGTCATTATGAAGAAAAACACTTAAAATGTGGCACCAGTACAGTTATTTAAAAAGAAAATGCCAATAAAATATTAATACAATTTTGCCTATATGGATGAGAAAAGAGAAAAAAAATGGAAATGTTTAGTGATTTTGCTTTTAAAGGCATATTCTAGGTGGAGGTAATAATACAAATGGGTGACATAGTTGGTCTGATGAGGTTTATTGAATAGTAACTGTAAAGTGAGAATTTGATTGGACTTATCCTGCTGTTAGGCATATGGATGATTATTTTTCATTTAAAATATTAAAATAATTTTAACAGTTCTTACTGTTTTGCATAGTCAATAGTTTTTATATTTATGCAAATATGTGCCACTTTCAAATGTCTTTCTTTCAGCCTCAACTCTCAGACCTCCCATTTGGGATCACTTCATTTTTGTCTGAAGAAAGATAGCTCTTCTTTAGACTTTCTGTTGGCGAGAATCTATTATCAGCAAACTCTGCTCTTGCTTGCCTGAAAATGCCTTTATTTTTGTGGCATTCCTGAAAGACCTTTTCACTGGTTGTTGAATTGTAGACTGACAGTCATTTTCTTTTAGCCCATGGAGGATATTATTCCACTGCCTTTTGGTTTCTATTGTTACTGATGAAAAGTCAGTTATCAGACACTTTTGAGAATAATCTCTATTTTTTTCCTCTGCTACTTTTATCGCTTTCTTTTCTGTTTTTTTTTTTTTTTGGTGTTCTATAGTGTCACTATAATGTATCTAAATATGCATTTATTATTCTTTAAATTGCTTGGGATTTGAGAGACTTTTTAGGATTGTGGGTTGGAGTCTTTCATCAGTTCTGGAAATTCTCATCCATTATCTTGTCAAATATTGCCTCTACACAATATTCTCTTTCCTATTCTTCTGGAGCTATAATTCGAATTAGTTTAGATTTTCTCATAATGTCTTCCATATCAATTAACATCTCTTTTATATTTTTCTATTGCATTTGGGATAATTTCATCATCTCTGTCTCCTAGTTCCCTAGATCATACTTCTGCTCTGTCAAATAGACTAGTAAACTTGCCCACTGACAATTAAACTTGTCAATTTTTTCCAAATATCTGCAGTCTTTTTTTATAGTTTCTTCTCTGTACATATTTTCAAGTTTGTTTTTATTTTTTATTCATGTTTTATATGTAGAGTACATCATGAGAAATGCCAGGCTGGATGAAGCACAAGTTGGAATCAAGACTGCCAGAAGAAATATCAGTAACCTCAGATATGCAGCTGATACTGCCCTTAAGGGAAAAAGTGAAGAGGAACTAAAGAGCCTCTTCATGAAGGTGAGAGAGGAGATTGAAAAAACTGGCTTAAAACTCAATATTCAAAAAACAAATCATAGCATCTGGTCCCATCACTTCATGGTAAATAGATGGGAAAACAATGGAAACAGGGAGAGACTATTTTTCTGGGCTCCAAAATCACTGCAGATGGTGACTGCTGCCATGAAATTAAAAGATGCTTGCTCCTTGGAAGAAAAGCTATGACTAACCTAGACAGTGTATTGAAACGCAGAGACATTACTTTTTCAACAAAGGTCCATCTTGTCAAAGCTATGGTTTTTTCCAGTAGTCATATATGGGTGTGAGAGTTGGACCATAAAGAAAGCTGAGCGCCAAAGAACTGATGCTTTTGAACTGTGGTGTTGGGAGAAGATTCTTGAGAGTCCCTTGGACTGTAAGGAGATCCAACCAGTCCATCTTAAAGGAAATCAGTCCTGAATATTCATCGGAAAGACTGACACTGAAGCTGAAACTCCAATACTTTGGCTACCTGATGCAAAGAGCCAACTCACTGGAAAAGACCCTGAGGCTGGGAAAGACTGAAGGCAGGAGAAGAGGAGGACAGAGGATGAGATGGTTGGATGGCATCACCAATGTACAGGACATGAACTTGGGCAAGTTCCGGGAGATGGTGAAGGACAGGAAAGCCTGGCGTGCTGCAGTCCTTGGGGTTGTGAAGAGTCGGACATGACTGAGCTACTGGACAATAGCAACAATATATTTTACAGTCTGTGGCTGGTAATTTCAGTAGTTGAAGCTGTTTTAAATCTGTTTCTGTTTAAGACAGTACCTTTTCTGTGTAGACTTGGGGATGGCTCTATATGCTATCATGGGGGAAGTTTATTTCTAGTACATATTTAAACTGAATGAATAATTCCTGGAACACTTTCTCTCTGTGTGTGTGTATGCCCATAGGGCAGGTCACAGCTTTTGTCTCTTATTAGATAAAGAAAATTGCATGTAAACTGGGTTTGGCAAATGTCCATAGGGTAAAAGCATGCTTTAGGATCTGCTCACCACTCTAGGTTTCTGCCTTCACTTAATTTCTTTGACCTAATAATTTCTTTTTTTTTTTTTTGACCTAATAATTTCTTTATTGCCAGTTAATAAATGAGATACCTAGTCCATAATATAGCCAAAAACAAAGCCCATGTTCTTCCTTAAAGTTTATTATCCAAACTTTCTTGGAGGGATATTTTCTTAAGATAAATAATAGTAAGCAGAAATGCTTAAAATCAATAGCAAATATTTTGCAAGCAAACCTGTAGATTTTATAGGTAGACTTTCTTTTTAATATAAATTTTATTTGAATCTTTATCAGATATCTGGCTGACTGTTTTGTAGATATCTATCATTTCATTTTATTAAGTAGAAGCTTACATATTGTTCTAGAGTGCATTTAGTCTTTGAACCACTAACCTGTTGGTTAAAATCCACTTTAGGTGATCTGAGAGGTTATGTTATATAACAATTTCAAAAATCTCTGTAATTTAGAACAAGAAATATTTATTTCTTCTTTCACATTTATAGCTGCTCCAGGGTATTGGTCAGGGTATTGCTCCAGGGTAAAGGTCAATTTCAGGTCTGCTCCAGGGCATTACTCCAGGGTAAAGGTCAATTTCAGGTCTGCTCCACGTATTTTCTCATTCTGAGACACTGCTTGGAACACGCTTTGCTCATGGTAGGCAGTTCAAGACTAATGGATTACATTAAAAATTAAAGAAGTTAGCATGTGTCCCATCTACTCACAAACAACTGACTAAAGCAAGTCACATGACCAAGAGTAATACTACAGTCCACTTCATAGACTTCAAGATAACGTCAAAAACTTTATCTATGTCTGAAATTGCTCTCAATCTTCTTTGAAAAATTAGGATTTTAACCTAAAAGCCTCATCAGCAGTCTTTGGCAAGATAAGTGTCTAAATGGAAGGCTAATAGAAAAAAGCTCAGACAGTAAAGAATCTCCTGCAATGCAGGAGACCTGGATTCAATCCCTGGGTCAGGAAGATCCCCTGGAAAAGGGAATGCTTACA
This sequence comes from Cervus canadensis, assembly GCF_019320065.1. Lineage (NCBI taxonomy): Eukaryota > Metazoa > Chordata > Mammalia > Artiodactyla > Cervidae > Cervus > Cervus canadensis. The sequence continues at coordinate 48,368,517 of NC_057410.1, forward strand.
CACTCCAGTATTCTTGCCTGGGAAATGCCACGGACAGAGGAGCCTGGTGGGCTACAGTCCATGGGATCACAAAGAGTTGGACAGTACTGAGTGGCTAACATTTTCTTTCAAAGGAAAAACCAAAATAAAATAAAAAGAAAAAACCTAAACCCCTCAAGCCAAATCTCTCACATTCTACGTCAGAGTTTTCTATGGGAAAGATTATCATGCCTGTCAGTGCTTAAACTGATTTGAAAAAAGAAAACTTTTCATTCTTAGAAATGTATAATTAATTAAACATTAGGCAAAAGAGATGGATTCTCATTGGAGTTTAAATAGGATAGTTATAATAAAAAGTTTAAGTTTAAAACACTGTTCTTAAAATCATTTTAAGAGTAGCAAACGCAGGGCCTCTCTTAACACAGAAAATGGAAGCTACCGAATACTTTTCAGTTATAGTACAATATCACATATTACAGTTTCTGCTTATGTTATGATTACATTGAAAATGCAAGATTGAATGATTATTTCCTGAAACCCTAGAATATCAGATTTGAAAGGACCTAAAAAGCATATATTTTTCAACTGTAATGCATTGAGATGCCATTTTGCTGCCATCAATTGTGATGTATGTTAAAATCATTAGTCATTCACGACAAATAACTATTACTAGCAATAGTTAAAATACAGATTATGAAAGATATACTTGAAATCAAACAGAACCCTGAGAAGACTTTCCAGGGACAGACCCTGGAATCCTCTCTCCCACTCTTGTTTGTAGAAAAGTTTTAGCTTTCTCCAAATTCCAAAGAGCAGATTTAATCAGAGCACTGAGAAAATGCAGAAACAAAGGAAACTGGTCAAGCAGGACAACAGAATAGTTCAGCCATAAAACAAAGTCAAGGGCCTTTAGTTCCTCCTCGAGGGCTATAGATAATATCCCAAGCCATACCCTTGAGTTGTCTTGCAGATACTAAAATTTGCACCAGGTGGAAGAAGTTAACTGCTGACCTCCAGCACATAGAACCCAGACCGGTTGGACCAGAAAGATTATAATGTTGACTCTCAAATACCACCCTGTTTCCTCACCACCAATCAGAAGGATGTCCACAAACTGATCAGGCACCCTGAGACCCTCACCTTGCCTTTAAAAACCCTTCCCATCAGGGAGTTTGGGTCTTTTGAGCATGAGCTGCCTCTTCTCTTTGCTTGCCCCCACACTGGGCACCTTGCAAAAAACCCTGTACTTTCCTTCACCACAACTTGGTGTCAAGGAATGGCTTTACTGTGCACCAGTGAGGGGACACAAATTTGGTTCTGTGATATATTAATTATTTACACTTGTCTTCCCTATTACATCTTCATTTTCACTTATGTGCATTCTGGGTGGGTGTGTGGGTGTGTGTGTGTGAGAGAGAGAGAGAGAGGAGTTACAGCTAGTTTGAAAACAATTTGCATAATCCTGGGTACACCATGACTATTTGTTTCAAATGTGAACATCATCCATTGGAAAAAAAGATTGCATATCATTCCTTAAAGAGCATGTAGTCCAACTCCCTTTTATCAGAACTTGAAATGCAGAGAGTAACTTATCTAGTTGCATATCTAATAAATCTAAGCTTCCTTGATTCCAATACAGTGCTTTCCATTTCAATAAATGATTTTATTTTCAACAGCCAGTGTAAGAAATGGTTGTCTGAGGAGGCCTTACAAATAAACATGAAAAGAAGAGACTTGAAAGGCAAAGGAGCAAAGAAAAGATATACTCATTTGAATTCAGAGTTTCAAAGAATAGCAAGGAGAGATAAGAAAGCCTTCCTCAGTGATCAATGCAAACAAATAGAGGAAAACAATAGAATGGGAAAGACTAGAGATCTCTTCAAGAAAATTAGATACCAAGGGAAATTTCATGCAAAGATGGGCACAATAAAGGACAGAAACGGTATGGACCTAACAGAAGCAGAAGATATTAAGAAGAGGTGGCAAGAATACACAGAACTATACAAAAAAGATCTTCACCACCCAGATAATCACAATGGTGTGACCACTCACCTAGAGCCAGACATCCTGGAATGTGAAGTCAAGTGGGCCTTAGGAAGCATCACTATGAACAAAGCTAGTGGAGGTGATGGAATTCCAGCTGAGATATTTCAAATCCTAAAAGATGATGCTGTGAAAGTGCTACACTCAATATGCCAGCAAGTTTGGAAACTCAGTAGTGGCCACATGACCGAAAAAGGTCAGTTTTCATTCCAATACCAAAAAAAGGCAATGCCAAAGAATGTTCAAACTACCACACAATTGTACTCATCTCACATGCTAGCAAAATAATATTCATTATTCTCCAAGCCAGGCTTCAATAGTATGTGAACTGTGAGCTTTCAGATGTTCAAGTTGGATTTAGAAAAGGATGAGGAATCAGAGATCAAATTGCCAACATCTGTTGGATCATTGAAACAGCAAGAAGTTCCAGAAAAACATCTATTTCTGCTTTATTGACTGCCAAAGCCTTTGACTGTGTGGATCACAACAAACTGTGGAAAATTCTGAAAGAGATGGGAATACCAGACCACCTGACCTGCCTCCTGAGAAATCTGTATGCAGGTCAGGAAGCAACAGTTGGAACTGGATATGAAACAACAGGCTGATTCCAAATGAGGAAGGGGAGTCCGTCAAGGCTGTATATTGTCATGCTGCTTATTTAACTTATTTGCAGAGTACATCATGAGAAATGCTAGGCTGGATGAAGGACAAGCTGGAATCAAGATTGCCGGGAGAAATACCAATAACCTCAAATACGCAGATGACACCACCCTTATGGCAGAAAGCAAAGAAGAACTAAAGAGCCTCTTGGTGAAAGTGAAAGAGGAGAGTGAAAAAGTTGACTTAAAACTCCACATTCAGAAAACTAAGATCACGGCATCTGGGCCCATCACTTCATCACAAATAGATGGGGAAACAATGGAAACTGTGGCTGATTTTATTTTTTTGGACTCTAAAATCACTGCAGATGGTGACTGTAGCCATGAAATTAAAAGATGCTTGCTCCTTGGAAGACAAGTTTTGACCAACCTAGAGAGTATATTAAAAAGCAGAGACATTACTTTGCTGACAAACGTCTGTCTAGTCAAAGCTATGGTTTTTCCAGTAGTCGTGTACCGATGTGAGAGTTGAACTATAAAGATCTGAGCACTGAAGAATTTGATGCTTTTGAACTGTGGTGTTTTAGGAGACTCTTGAGAGTCCATTGGACTGCAAGGAGATCCAACCAGTCAATTCTAAAGGAAATCACTTCTGAATAATCATTTGAAGAACTGATGTTGAAGCTGAAACTCCAATACTTTGGCCACCTGATGGGAAGAATTGACTCATTGGAAAAGACCCTGACGCTGGGAAAGATTGAAGGCAGGAGGAGCAGAGGATGAATTGGTTGGATGGCATCACTGACTCAATGGACATGAGTTTGAGTAAACTTCAAGGGTTGGTGATGGACAGGAAAGCCTGGCATGCTGCAGTTCATGGGGTTGCAGAGTCCATGATTGAGCGACTCACTGAACTGAATTTATCTAGCCACACATCTAATTAACCTAAGTTTTATCGATTCCAGTACAGTGCTCTCCATTTCAATAAATGACTTTATTTTCAACAGCCAGTGTAAGAAAGTGGGGTTGAGGCAGAAGAGGACTAGACAAGGCAATTCATAGCCTACATCTAATCTTTAGTCTCAATTCCCAAAGTCAAGGAAAAGCCAAAGAGCCCAGATGGTATATTTTGCACCTTCAATGCTCTGGGAACATTCTTCTTGAAATCTTGTTGTTGTTGTTTTGTCCTTAAGTTGTGTTCTACACTTTGTGACCCCATGGACTGTAGCCCACCCGGCTCCTCTGTCCATGGGGTTTCCCAGGCAAGAACATTGGAGTGGGTTGCCATTTTCTTCTCCAGGGGATCTTCCTCCGGACCCAGGGATCGAACACCTTTCTCCAGCTTGGCAGGCTGATTTCTTACTGCTGAGCCACCAGGAAAGTCCATAGATTTTGAAATCTATCTGACTGCAACTCAGAATAAGAAACACAGTTTAAATCCTAACACAGGTCATAGGCACCCTCCTCCATAACAGAAACAAAACTTTCAGAATCCTTGCCCTTGTTATACATACTTTGATCTTTTATTTTAGATTCCATTCTAGCCTGTCATTAGAAAGTAAAATAGACTTTTGAATCAGTTCAAACACCCCTGCTCTAGAAAATAGAAGACAGGCTTCAATCTGCTCACAAACTCCAAAATTACTAGCTTTGCTGAAACCGTGTCATTCAGAATACTAAACTTCCCTCATGTGTATCTGAACCACAACTATGATCTCTGAGAGTTCAGAACAGAACCAATAGAATCTTTTCCTCATTGGAACACCACTTCATTGTAATATCTCATAGATTCTAAGACTCATTGTTTTTCACGTTTTAACATCTCCGAGTTTAAGATGCATCTTTAAAAAATCAATGGCATGGCACAGTTTAATTGGCAAAGTTTCTTTTCTTTCTTTGGTAACATGAAATAATGGTGAGTCTTAAATTCCATGATTTTTTAGAGTTTCTATGAAATATTTTAGTAATAAGGATTATATAGGCCAAACTCTTCTGCTCATTCAATTCAAAGTATTCAGCTGATCAGAATGTTTTTTGACCTTTTAAGAAAAGGTAATGAGATGAGAATCATGTAAGAAAAGAACTTAGTTCTGGGTTAGAAGGAAAAATGAGTTACAAACTGAGTTTACTTATTAGAGAAAGCTTTTTCATGTGCCTTCATTGTTAACAGGATTTGATTATGATCTTTCTGCTTTTCTACCACCCTTATTTTTGTATTGTTACTGTCTTCTGGTCACTGACACTTTACTCTTCCTCTCATTACGGGGTTGAAGGGCGAGTTCCTTGGATTCTGGTTAAAAGGGAAGGCAAAAGATTGTGTCCAAAAGTTAATGTACCTGAAAAAAAAAATCAAGAATTAGGCTTTATTTTAAAAATGGAATGAATCGTGAAATTCCTGTGTATCTGTTTAAATAGTCACCAACCTAACACATTGTAAAACTTAATGACTGTAAAACTGGCACGAAGGATCCCGAACAGGACTAGGAACCAAAATAACTTTGCTAAGCTATTTTCATCTCAGCATGAAAGAAATGCACCATCCTCTCCTCAAAAATAAAAATCTCTAATGAAGAAAACAGTACATTAAATGCCACAACTGACGTGCTACTAGAAATAGGAAGAAGCAGTTACTGCTTCCCAAGGCAGATACCACGATGCTTTCTGTTTTCCTTTGCTTGGCTAAAACTTTAGGCAAGCCCCAGGCTGGGGAGGTGGGGGGACCCTGAGTCCTACCCGGGAGCTCTACCGGACAGTCTCCTTAGTTTAGGCAGGGCCCTGCACGACCGGTCCCAAAGGCCTCGCCTCAACAGGCGCGGAGCGGGCGGGTGGGTTCGCCTCCCGAGACCGCCCCAGGGTGTGCAGAGGAGTTTTCGGCCGCGATAAGACTCCGCCCGAACCAGGTGTTGACAGTTACTGCCGCGCGGCCGACGCCGGCCCAGCTGGAGAGGCGTCTTCGTCCCCGCCTCCGCGCGTCGTCACGTGACGGGAAGGGGGCGTGACCCGAGTCCGCCAGCAGGGGGCGGGGCCGGGGCGGGTCCTCGAGTGTGAAGGAGCTCGGCGGCTCCGGAGGCCCAGAGCGGCGGCGGCACGGCCGATGACTGCATCAGTCCGCGACGCGTTCCCGGGCGGGCGGCGGTGGTAGCGGCAGCCCCAGTGGCTGCAGCGATTGCTGTCGCCGGCGCGGTAGCCGCTGCCGGTAGCCCGCAGACAGGGGGCGGGGGGGCCCGCCCGGGCCGGCAGACCGTAGGGCCGGAGTTCCCGCCCTCTTTGCGGGCCGAGCGGGCACTGCCTCCTCGGCCGCGAGGCAGCGCCCTTGGACTGGGCTCGCGCCCCAGCTGCCGCCAGCGACTGCGGCCGAGAGAAGTTGGGGTCCGACTGGACGCGTGCGGGGCCCCACAGGAACCGACCGCCCGCGCCCCGCCTCTCCAGGGGCTCCGCACCGGTGAGTGTAGCGCGGGTCTCTGTCCGCAGGCTCCGGGCGGCGGCACCCCTGCCTCCCACGTTCTGCGCTCGGGCCGGCGTGGACTGCGGGCACCCCGCGCCGGGGAGGTTTCCTTTGATCCCCGTGTCCCCTCTTGGAGTGGGACATTCCAAAGGCTGGCGAGGATGGAGTGCTTTGGGGCCCACGGTGAGTTTAGTCTGCAACCTCACAAAGCCGCAGCAGGGGCAGGGCGCCGGTACCGTCTTTTGGACGGCCCCGAGTGTCGGCCCCCGCCCGAAGTTTGCATGGGCGGACGGCGGGGTCTCTCCGGAAGCCCTGGCGCCGGGGAGAGTGGCGCTTTGTCACTTGAGGCAGTTCGGGCGAGGCTCCCGTTTTCCTGTGACAGCCCCGGAGGAGGGCTGTGGCGCGCACCGCAGACCGCGCCCGCCCCGGGAGAGCCGAGTGCCACGGCGTTGTTCCTCTAAACCTCAGTTCCTGTGGCCTTCTTGTAGCGTAGGAGGAAGGCGAAGCCTCTGCTGCACTTGTACATTTAGTCTTTGTGTCTGAGCCCTTTCTGGAGAATGGAATCGGGTTCCAAGAAGCTTTACAAAGAGCCTGCCTTTGGTTCTTTGAGCCATCAATTCAAGACCGGCCCAGCCGAAGCAACAGTATATGCAGATTTTCCATTCACAAAAGTCACTCGACACTCTTTATGAGAGACATCTGCGATTGGGGAACATACCTAATTTAATTTTCTCTAAATACTGCCTGAAAAATAGGTAACTTGGGCTCCTACTTAAATAGATGGAGAAATTTACCCGACTGATATTATATGCATATTTACTTTAAACAATTTGATGAAGTGTTTGTCTTTCTGATGCTGGAAGATGTAAATGACTTCTAAGTAGTATTACATTGCACTGTATATGATAGGGTTATTCGTTTTTAATTAACTTTCTCTGAAACTTAGCTTCAAATTAGAGCCACTGTTGGTCTTTTCAAAAATAATTATTGAAAAGTTTTTTTTTTTTTTTTTGCCTTCCTTAAGATTCCAAGGATTGTGAATTCTTTGTTAGGTTTCCTTCTATCTCAAGCAATGTTATCTAAACTTGATCAAGCGGAGAGACTAGGGTGAATTTCTGTGCTTGTTCGAACCTGTTTTGCAGTGAAAATTTTAAGGTCCTGCTGGCTTTATGAAACAGGTTAGAGAAGGAAGAGTGTCCTCTATTACAGCTAATTGAAAATATTTTAACCCCCCCCCCCCTTTTTCTTCTTTTTTCATTAGTAACTGTGTGTGGAATGACCAACATGTCTGTTCAAAGTAATGGAAAAGGGGATAGATGAAACATAAGAACTACTTTTTAGGTCTTTAATTATGGAGCTTAAGTTGTGTTCAAACTCCATGTGAACCGTTTGAGCTACAATACATTGTACACAGGTGCTTAGAAGGGCCTGTTTAATTAAACATGGTCATGGTTTATTTCTCTTTTATTGAATCATAATATTTGTTGTAGTTGTGATCTGTGAAAAGGTTTTTCACAGGTTTTTTTTTTTTTTTTTCCAGTTAGACTATTATGACCTTTTAGAGGCAATCAAATGTTTCTTACAAAGCATTTATGGTACCTGTAAATTTGGTAATATCTAGATTTTAGGTTTCTTTTGAGTTGAAAAAGCCATAAAAGATAGCTAAGAAACAAATAATACAACTCTGTGTAATGGAATTATGCTTTAGTTTTGATTTAAGAAAAAAGTGGTAAAGTTGTGAATTTACAAAGCTTGCATTATAAAAACATCTCTCTTTTTAAGGAATTAATTGCATAATTTCTCTAATGAGTGTCCTTGGTACATTTAAACTTGGTTTATAAATAATCCTTCAAGAGCAGATCATTTGAATTGAAGCAGGAAATGACAAAATAAAGAAGTGATACTTAGAGTTTTCTAATATTATTTTGGAAATTCTTTATCTTTTAAATAATAATTAATATTTATAATTATAAATATTATAAATATATAATATACTATATAAATTATAAATATATAATAATTATTAATAATAAATCTCTATCTTTTTAATAATACTTGAAGTATTATATTTTAATATTTACATCATAATGTCCAAAGCTGAAAACTTTTATCGCAATGATCTTGGAGCACTGAGGAATTAAAAAGGTCCTATCTTATGAATATGACCTACAAATAATACATAAATGCAACTTGAATTAAGTCTCTGATTACTTCACTAATGAAGGTGGCTGTAGGCAGGGAAATTGAAGTAGTTTCCTTGTGGTTTGAACACAGAAAGAGCTATCTGGACTAATGTGTGAAGATTTCATATCAGTGTTTTCTTTTGGAAACCTCTGAAAGACTTTAGATCTATCCTTCCTTCCAGCTTGGTCCTCACCCTCTCATACATCCTCTCAAAGGCATGAAATTGAAGATCTCATCTGGAACACTTGATAGAAGGATTTTTCCTCCCTGAAGAATGTTACCAAGTTTGCAAGGAGAGAGCTTTCTCCCAAGACCTTGTAGGAAGGAGTTCTTGTCCTGAAACATCATACTCTTCTACCCATTGTTAATTTTTGTTGTTAAAGCTGGAAACAATGTAAACTCTCTGTGATAGCAAGAACCATTGAAGTTCCAAATGCTTAAGAGTTACTGAATGAAAAAATGTGGTTCCAGATATTTGACTGGAAAACAAAGAGGAGTATGTGATAATATAATCCAGATTAGATACAAGGAAGGAGGTGACAAAAATGATGTAGGTGTCGAAGAAGGGAGGCGACTCATTTCATCTGGGGAACTTTCTTGGAAGAGGTGATTTTTCATTTAAGTCTTGACTGAAAGCGGTGTATCTGATGATAAGCAGATGTTCTAAGGGGTAGACAGCTTGAACCAAAGCATTTAAATTGGACTGGGTGGTCATGCCAGATTAAACACAGTGAGTCTTTCTTGGTAACATGAAGAATTTTTCTTCTTCCCTCTAACTGTTACCTCTCCTTGATAAAAAGTGCTGAAATTTAGAGGTCCTGAGTTTTGGAAGTGGCAATGGTAGAGTGAAAGCAGGATCATTGATCTGGAGATTGGAAAACTTGATGGGATTTCTGACTGCATTTTATACAAGAAATTAGGCTTCCTTGATAGCTCAGTTGATAAAGAATCTGCCTGCAATGGAGGAGACCAGGGTTCAATTCCTGGGTCTGGAAGATCTGCTGGAGAAGGGATAGGCTACCCACTCCAGTATTCTTGGGCTTCCCTTGTGGCTCAGCTGGACAAGAATCTGCCCACAGTGCAGGAGACCTGGGCTGGATCCCTGGGTTGGGAAGATCCCCTGGAGAAGGGAAAGGCTACCCTCTCCAGTATTCTGGTTTGGAGAATTCCATGTACTGTATGGTCCATGGGGTTGCAAAGAATCAGACACTACTGAGCGACTTTCACTTTGTATAAGAAAGCTAGGTGAACCACTGGGCCTTAGCTTTCTCATTTGTAAAAGGAGAATAATAATCCTTATTCACATAAGGATTTTGGGAATTCACATGGTTTTTTGGGGAAATGGGATTACAAAATGTATGTCAAAGTGCCTATTTTGGTATTTTTCCCCCCCAAACTTGAAACTTTTTATTTTGTATTGGGATTTATCTGAACAATGTTGTGGTAGTTTCAGGTGAACATCAAAGGGACTGAGCTATGCATATACACGTATCCATTCTCCCTGAAACTGCCCCCCGCTCAGCCCAAAAGTGCCTATTTCAGTACTAACACATAGGAGAAATCAAAAGTTAAATTACTTAAAACATTTCTTTGTCATTAGAGCTTTAAAAAATATTTTGATGTATTTATCACAGACTCTGATATCTACTTATATTTGCACTGTCCCATTGTGTTACCTTTAAATTTACCAGTATCTAAATTCTAGATACTTAATTTTCTTTCAGTCAAGCATAATGTTTTCTGATAGAAATGAGACTTAATTGAGTTACTTCTTAATGTTACAAACCACAGGGAATGTTAGATACCTCAAATTTGTAAAGCTTTAAGGGATATGTGTTACTGAAAAATCTGAGGCTTTAGGCTTTCTTTACAGAATTTGTTTTTGAAGAAATTGTGCTTGCCTGTCAGGCAATCTGTCTATTCACTGTTGTGAAAAACAAACAAAAAAGTACATTTTCCTGCTATTACAGGAAAAAAAATTACTGAAAATGTCATCTGTATGTTTTTAGTGATCTGAGTGACTGTAAACCATGAAGAGTCTCTCTCTGCTGTGTTTTAGTTTAGAATTCAGTATTTTGTGAGCAGTCTTATAGACTTCTGCATCATTTCTTATCTAAACTTTTTGCTCTAATAGCTGTGTATTCTTTCATGAATCTCAAACTTTCATTATACTTTGTGAACTCTTTGCAGTGTTTAAATTCATAAGGCAGGCTGTCCTTTGTATAATATTTGAAAGGGAATTGTATTATGAAAGGGCCAAAAAGAGTCTTGAATCTTCAAACAATAAGCCAGTTACCTACCATCTTCCATATTCACAAAGGACTGGGGGAAAAAAAAGGAGGAAACATTTTTTGAACTTGAAGACTTTTCAAAAACGGAACTCTTAAATTCAGGGTTGTTAAAAACACGATAGATTCAGAGGGAGATTGAGAGTTCCTGAAGGTGTCTTAGTAGGAGTGATTGGTCATAATAATGATAGTAACTGATATGTGTTGAGTACTAACTGTGTATCAGGTGCTTGACATACGTACTTGACTGTGATCCCCTTCTCTCCAAATCAGGCTATTTTCTTGTCCCTTTTTAAACCTCTGCCACTGAGAGATTAAGTAGTAGGCTGGGGAGCCAAGATTTGGACTAACCCTGAGTCACGGGGAGGGTAAGTAGCAGGTGGTGGAACTTGCCAAAAGGATTTGAATTCAAGGTTTAACCTGACTTTTCACATCAGAACCTGACCTTTTAGCCATCGCATTATACTGCCTTGTGTAGTTTATTGGAAGTTGCCCCTTGTGTCAGGTCTTGACCTTTATGATCTTTCTCAGTCTATTTTGACTTCGTGATTTGATGAAAATACAGTTTGTAATAAGATTACCTTGATTTGCTTTATTTAATGTGTATTTGAATGACATCCTTTATTTTATGTGGAATAAAGCAAATAATTCATTATTGTTTGTTCAGTTGCGATTTCCTTACTCGGAAATTGTAGACTGAACTGGAATTGTATTTTAAGGTGATTTGTTGCAATTTTAAAAATTCATACTTTTTCTTTAAAGAGTAAAACTAATGCACAGAATTGGTATGAGTGGGTTATTAGTGGTATTTATGGCAGATTTACAAATCTGCATAATTAAAATAATCCTTTTGAAATGTCCACTGTTAAAATAATTTTTTTGGCTGCCAAATGCCACTATTAGCAGGAGAAACAATAGAGTGGGAAAGACTAGAGATCTCTTCAAGAAACTTGAAGAACCAAGGGAACATTTCATGCAAGGATGGGCTCAATAAAGGACAGAAACGGTATGGATCTGACAGAGCAGAAGATACTAAGAAAAGGTGGCAAGAATACACAGAAGAACTAAGCAAAAAAGATCTTCACGACCCAGATGACCACGATGGTGTGATCACTCACCAGAGCCAGACATCCTGGAGTCCGAAGTCAAGTGGGCCTTAGGAAGCATCACTATGAGCAAAGTTAGTGGAGGTGATGGAATTCTAGCTGAGATATTTCAAATCCTAAATGATGATGCCGATAAAGTGCTGCACTCAATATGCCAATAAATTTGGAAAATTCAGCAGTGGCCACAGGACTGGAAAAGGTCAGTTTTTATTCCAACCCCAAAGAAAGGCAATGCCAAAGAATGCTCAAACTACTGCGCAGTTGCACTCATCTCACATGCTAGCAAAATAATGCTCAAAATTCTCCACCCAGGCTTCAATACTATGTGAACTGAGAACTTGCAGATGTTGAAGCTGGATTTAGAAAAGGCAGAGGAACCAGAGATCAAATTGCCAACATCTGTTGGATCATCGAAAAAGCAAAGAGACTTCCAGAAAAACATCTATTTCTGCTTTATTGACTATGCTAAAGCCTTTGACTGTGTGGATCACAACAAACTGTGGAAAATTCTGAAAGAGATGGGAATACCAGGCCACCTGACCTGCCTCTTGAGAAATCTGTATGCAGGTCAGGAAGCAACAGGTAGAAATGGACACGGAACAACAGACTGGTTCCAAATAGGAAAAGGAGTACCTTAAGGCTGTATATTGTCACCCGGCTTATTTAACTTATATGCAGAGTACAGAATGAGAAACACTGGGCTGGATGAAGCACAAGCTGGAATCAAGATTGGTAGGAAAATTATCAATAACTTCAGATATGCAGATGACACCACCCTTAAGGCAGAAAGTGAAGAGGGACTGAAGAGCCTCTTGATGAAAGTGAAAGAGGAGAGTGAAAAGCTGGCTTAAAGCTCAACATTCAGAAAACTAAGATCATGGCATCCATGGTCCCATCACTTCATGGCAAATAGGTGAGGAAACAGTGGAAACAGACAAACTTTATTTTGGGGGCTCCAAAATCACTGCAGATGGTGACTGTAGCCATGAAATTAAAAGACACTTGCTCCTTGGAAGAAAAGCTATGACCAACCTAGACAACATATTAAAAAGCAGAGACATTACTTTGCTGACAAAGGTTATCTTGTCAAAGCTATGGGTTTTCCAGTAGTCATGTATGGATGTGAGAGTTGGACCATAAAGAAAGCTGAGCACCGAAGAATTGATGCTTTTGAACTGTGGTGTTGGAGAAGACTCTTGAGAGTCCCTTGGACTGCAAGGAGATCCAACCAGTGCATCCTAAAGGAGATCAGTCCTGAGTGTTCATTGGGAGGACTGATGATGAAGCTGAAACTCCAATACTTTGGCCACCTGATGCGAAGAACTGACTTGGAAAAGACTCTGATGCTGGGAAAGGTTGAAGGCGGGAGGAGAAGGGGATGACAAAGGATGAGCTGGTTGGATGGCATCACCGACTCAATGGACATGAGTTTGAGTAAGCTCCGGAAGTTGGTGATGGACAGGGAGGCCTGATGTGCTGCAGTCCATGGGGTCACAAAGAGTCAGAAATGACTGAGCGACTGAACTGAACTGAGTTTATCAGATTACAAAGCTTTTTACAAAGAAGGCTCATACTCCAGTGAAAATTATGAAATAGTGTAAGTGCATTTTGATGGGGTGAAGGTATGGTATTTGATTGATACAAAAGTCACTGTGACTTCTGACCATGAATTTTAAATTATTATTATTAGGCTCAAACACATCTTTTTTTAATCAAAATAGGAACCATTACAGTCAGCACATTTTTGCCAATGAGAAATAAGTTTTCTTATTCCTGTAGCATAAAAATCCATGCTTTGGGATTCAGTGAACACTTTGAAAGCTTTTGCTGCCTCCTGCTGGTTGTGGGAGCATTTTGCCTGCAAAGAGTGGTCGTTTGGCGAGAAGTCAGGGGAATATGGAAGATGAGGCAAAATTTGGTAGCCTAATTCATTCAACTTTTGAACCGTTGGTTGTGCAACGTGCAATCTGGATTTGTCTTGGAGAAGAGTTGAGCCCATTCTGTTGACCATTGCAGACTGCAGGCATTGCAATTTTCGATTCATCTCATTGATTTGCTGAGCATGCTTCTCAGATGTGGTAGTTTCTCTGGGATTCAGAAAGGCATATCAGACAGGCAGCAGACCAGCCAACAGTGAACCATGACCTTTTTTTGATGCAGGTTTGACTTTCGGAAGTGCTCTGGAGCTGCTTCTCAATCCAACCACTGAGCTGATTAGTGCCGGTTTTACGCAGTCCACTTGTCATCGCATGTCACAATCCAGGCGAGAAATGGTGTGGTGGTGTTGCATAGAATAAGAGAAGATGACACTTCAAAATGGTGATTTTTTAAATTTTTGGTCAGCTCACGAGGCACCCACTTATCGAGCTCTTTCACCTTTCCAGTTTGCTTCAGATGCCAAATGACGGTAGAATGGTTCATGTTGCGTTCTTGGCAATTTCTAGTGTCGTTGTGAGAGGGTCATTTTCGATGATGACTCGACTGGTTGTTGTCAACTTCTGGTGGCTAGCCAGTCTGCTCATCTTCAAGGCTCTCTTCTCTTTTGTAAAACTTCTTGGACAACCACTGCACTGTATGTTAGCAGTTCCTGGGCCAAATGCGTTGTTGATGCTGCGAATTGTCTCTGCTGCTTTATGACCCATTTTGACCTCAAATAAAAAATTGGTTGAATTTGCTTTTTGTCTAACATCATTTATATAGTCTAAAATAGATATAAAATAAACAGCAAGTAATAAATCATCAACCAGAAAACATAAAGTGAGAAATTTGCGTTAAAACAATGTATAACATAGCCACATTTATTTGAGAACATGTTCCAATATCAAACAGCAGAGTTCAACAATGCAAAACTGCAATTACTTTTGCACCCACCTCATAGGTTTGGGGAGACATAGTCCAGCCCATGTAACACTTTTGTATGTTATTCATTCGTGGTACAAAATATGTTATTATTTTGAATGAGTAATGAGGTGAGGGGACTTCCCTGGTGGTCCAGTGGCTGGGACTCCTTGCTTCCAGTGCAGGGAGCCCAGGTTCAATCCCTGATCGGGGAACTGGATCCCACGTACCCCAGCTGGGAGTTCTCATGCTGCAGCTGAAGATCCCACATGCCGCAACTGAGACCTGGAGCAGCCAAATAAATAAATATTTATCTTTTAAAAAAAGAATAAGGAGGTGGGATTTCTTGGACGTGAAGACACAGGTACACTCTTAAGTGGAGAGTAGGGTGAGGTGCTTCTGAGGATGAGTTTTGCTTACTGTATAATTTTGCCTGTTGTTTTGACTATAATAACATTTAAGATCAACAGTCCAGAAGCAGAGAAAAACAGTGCTGTGCATCATAGTGGGGGGTTTGTAATAGTTCCCTAGGCTGTTTTGCAAGGTGTGAATGCTTTATAAATACGCATTAATGATCATGAAAGGACTTTCTTACCACCTAATATTTTAGAAATCTAGAGAGGCAGACTAGCACAGGCTCTGGAGTCAGCCCGCTTCATGCAGAACCTCCACAGCCGTGCACCCAGCTTGTTGCCTTGTCCTGACCCTCTGTGACACTAGAGTGCTGCAGGAGAAGACGGTGGTGTCTTCAGGCAAAGCCAGACCTGGAGAGCCGCCCTGTGAGTTTCCTGTTTTTCTTACGTGGTGTGAAAGAGACCTGGAGTTCTCACAGAATCCAAGTGTAGGAAATAGAGGTTAGCGGAGTGAGAGCCAGCCCGCCTGTCCTGCAGGGACTGTTGTGAGCGGAAGAACAGCTAGATCCTAGAGGCTGTGGCGAGGGCGGCTGTGGCCGGGTCAGCTCAGCGCTCCCCGGAGTTTGTGCTCTAGCTTTAGTTCAGTGAACACTGGGAGTGGCTGCCCCCCAGGAACACACTTCTCGTCATCCTCTCCTCTGCATCGCAGTGGGACCGGATGATGGGTTTTCACCAGGGGAACATGCATGGACGTTTTGTGTGGGCACTTCTGAGTGGAGGTGCGAGAAGAGCAGCTGTCTTTCTCTGCCTTCTCTTCTCCAGTCCAAGGGCCAGATGCCCAGGGTAGAACCTGAGGCTAGGAAGATCTCAGGCCCCTGGATCACCCGGTGGAAGAAGGCTGTGCGCCAGACAGCGGCACTCGCGATGCACTGTGTCATTGCAGTGAGGCAGTTTGAGGGTTGTTGTAGGCAGCTAGTGTGGCCTTAACGCTAAGCACGGGCTGCGTGGAGGAGGTAGCTGAGGCCCTAAGAATGTCCATACCAGCAGGAGCTGAGGTGGGGCCCAGTCAGCAGGCCCACGGGATGCTGTTGGAGCATCCTCATCAGTGGGTGCCACTGTGACCCTATCAAACCTCAAAGGCTGATGAGGACCCGGAGGGCAGTCCATGGGTCCACATTCAGACCAATCATGACACTCCCACAGAAGCTTTCCTCTACATCCAGATACTGTCATCAGAATAAGGAACACAGAAACTATAAGCGTTTTTCTATAGAAGGCTGAAGAGTTCCCGTGAAACAGGGTTTCTCCAGCTTGGCTTTGTGGGCATATTGGGCTGGATGATGCTGTCCTGTACATTGTAGACTGTAGAATTGGGCATTCTATCGTCTACCTGTTAGACGCCAGTAGAATCTCCATTAGTGTACCACCAGAGTGTCTCTAAGATAGTGCCAGATGTCCCCTGGGGCAAATCACCCCCAGTGGAGAACTGCTCCCTCAAAAACTGGAGTTAACCTGGAAGAAATTTTAAATGGAAACAAACTTACCTTTAATTAAAGGGATTTTTCTCCCCTTGGAGATGGGTGGAGTTCATGGGGGAGGTTTGTTTATGAATATGCAACAGAGGAAGCTGTGTTGTTTTTATAAAATAGTTTCTATTGAATCTACACTTACACTAATTTATCAGCTTAGACATTGTCTGAATTTTCCACTTTTTCTTTCTTCCTTTCTTTTCTTTCTAGACTGGTAGCTACGGTTGTTATTGCCTAGCTAAACGCATTTCCCTCGCCCCCCCCAACCCCAGCTGTCATGTCCATATGTCCATCTCTAAATGACAAAAACCAGTATATAGTTTTGATGCTAAGACTATGTAAATAATATGTAATGGTAGGCCAGGTAGTATGCTCAGATGATGACTTCTTTCCTACAGATTCTATTTAAGCAGCCCTTAGGCCACTTGAAGAAGAATATCTTGATACCATTGTGGTGCTGTGGATTTTACTTTATCAGTTGTTGACAACCTAGCCATTGAATTAAAAACAGTGGACATGACATCTTATTTTCTTGATGTTTCTAATTGCCTCCTTTTTGGGTATTGAATTCTTCTATCATAGTCTCCACCCTCTCCTCCCACCCACTCTACAGCACACTCCCTGTTGTATTGTGACCCTGTTTATGTGTCCTTGCCTGTAATTCAGCTTCAGTTTGAACTCGTTGCCTTTTAGGTCTCCTTTTGGAACTTCCTTTCACTGGCCTCTTGAATTGAGTCCATTCCATTACAGATGTTACTTTTTTACTATACTTGATCTTTTTTCTGGAGTACATCTTAAACTAACTTCCAAAAAAGTGTGTTTGAGGGGCAAAATTTCTAAAACATTCTATGTATAAAAATGTCTTTACTCTGTTTTCATATTTAACTGATAGTTCAGGTACAGTCCTAAAGGAGATCAGTCCTGGGTGTTCATTGGAAGGACTGGTGCTGAAGCTGAAGCTCCAATACTTTGGCCACCTGATGCGAAGAACTGACTCATTGGGAAAGACCCTGATGCTGAGAAGGATTGAAGGCAGGAGGAGAAGGGGACGACAGAGGATGAGATGGTTGGATGGCATCACCGACTCAATGGACATGGGTTTGAGCAAGCTCTGGGAGTTGGTGATGGGCAGGGAGGCCTGGCGTGCTGCAGTCCACGGGGTCGCAAAGAGTCTGATACGACTGAGCTACTGAACTGGACTAATTGACTCTAGTACAATATTGTAGATTGCAAACTTTGAAAAGCAGTGCTCAGTTGTCTTCCAGCAGTTGGTTTGAAGTCAGATGCTGTCTAATTCCCTATCCTTTTAAGGTGATTTGTTCTTTATTCTGACTAAAAACTTTGAGGATATTCTCTATTTCATCTTTTTGCTGCAAACTCATGATGCGGAGTGCATGTTTTGTTTTGGTTATATTTGTTATAGGGACTCAATTCCCCATATTTGAATCAGATTGTTCAACTCTAAGAAATCCTCTTCTGTCTTTGATATTTTCTTCTCTTTGTTTTCTTGTTTGTTCTACAGTAGGCAGATGTTTTCTTGCTTGGACTGATCCTCATCTTATTTTTGCTTTCATATTTTGTGATTTTCTTAGCTCTGTGTTCAGGTGACTTTTTCTCCCCTAGTTTATTTGGCTGATTTTTTGAGGAGAGGGTAATCTACGAATTTTCTTGTTCTCTTTTTCTGCCATTCTTGCTTGATGTGTTAGTGCTCTCTTTAGTCTCAGAATATGCAGAGTAACATATTTTTAAAAGGCATTTTGTGTTTCCTCAAATATTTCCTTTTCCTGTCAGCTTTTATGTTTGTTTTTGTAATTTTTTTTTTCATACTTAGTTTTCCTTATATGCCTGGTTATTCTTAGTTGTCTCTTATTAATGTTTCAGAAAGAAGGACCAGCTTCCTGGTCTGGATATTCCCCTCCCACTCTGTTCCCTGGACTGTTTTCAGTATTAGGTTTTTTTCTTTGAATAGGAATTCTGGGCAAGGCACTTCATGGGCAGGACATTATTGGGTGGGGCCTATCTATTGGCAAGTGTTGCGTTAAGAGGGAGGGGAGCCAGGCCATGGGCCCTCAAAATTCCAGATTATTGTTCAGTCGTTCCTGACTCTTTGCGACCCCATGGACTGCAGCACCCCAGGCTTCCCTGTCCTTCACCATCTCCCGGAGCTTGCTCAAACTCATGTCTGTTAAGTCAGTGATGCCATCCAACCATCTCATCCTCTGTCGTCCCCTTCTCCTTCTGCCATCAGTTTTTCCCAGCGTCAGGATCTTTTCCAGTGAGTTGGCTCTTTGCATCAGGTGGCCAAAATATTGGAGCTTCAACCTCAGCATCAGTCCCTCCAATGAATACTCAGGATTGATTTCCTTTAGGATTGACTAGCTTGATATTCTTGCAGTCCAAGGCACTCTCAAGAGTCTTCTCCAACACCACAGTTCAAAAGCATCAATTCTTTGGTCCTCAGCCTTCTTTATGGTCCAACTATTACATCCATACATGACTACTGAAAAAACCATAGCCTTGACTAGATGGACCTTTGTCAGCAGAGTGATGTATCTGCTTTTCAGTATGCTGTCTAGGTTTGTCATAGCTTTTCTTCCAAGGAGCAAGTATCTTTTAATTTCATGGTTGCAGTCATCATCTGCAGTGATTTTGGAGCCCAAGAAAATAAAGTCTTGCACTGTTTCCATTGTTACCACATGGAAACAATGTTTTTTGCCATGATGTGATGGGACCAGATTCCATGATCCTAGTTTTTTGAATGTTGAGTTTTCAGCCAGTTTTCACTCTTCTCTTTGACCTTCATCAGTAGGCTCTTCAGTTCCTCTTTGCTTTCTGCCATAAAGTTGATGTCTTCTGCATATCTGAGGTAATTGATATTTCTCTCAGCAATCTTGATTCCAGCTTGTGCTTCATCCAGCCCAGCATTTCTCTGCATACAAGTTATGATGTACTCTGCATATAGGTTAAATAAGCAGGGTGATAATACACAGGTTAGAAACGTTTATTACTCTGTGCCAGCATCCCCTAGACAGGTATTCACTTTCTTTAGAGAAAGGCCGACTGTTGTTTTGCCAGGGAATAAATGCCAGTTGTTTAGATGCTGCTTGGAGATGGGTGTTGGGAAATGGAGTTTTCCCTTAAACAGTCAGTCAGATAATAAAGAATTCTCCTATTTTTAGCCCCATTATTTATTCCCACCCTTTGCCGAACTATTTACTTTGCAATAATGCTTCTCTTGGATTCTATCAGATATATTGGTTCCCACCCTTTTATATAACTCTTATAGGATAGAAGGAGGCTGTGGCTTTCTCTGCTTGTTATATCAAGCAGTTTCATATCTATTTTCATCTTTCATAAGCTTGTTGACTTTTCTCTCTGTTCTGCTCATCTCCACTTGCGGTGTGTGTCTTATTTTTAATTGTATTATAATTTAAAGGTTTCTTTTGATTTACAGTTATTATAAAATACTGGCTTTGTTCCCTGTGTTGCACGGTACATCCTTGAGCCCTTCTTACACCTGGTAGTATGTACTCCCATTCCCTGACCCCTGTATTGCCCCATCTCTGCTGTTAATTTCTTTGCTTTTATTATTATTTTTCTGTATGAACTATTTTTATTTCAGTGGGATATCTGGAATAACTGGAGGGAAATTTTATATTTTATATTTTAATTTTATCATCTTTTGTTGGAGACCTTTCCTATCTTTTTTGTTGTTGTTGTTAACGCAGGTTTATTCATAAAAACTGTGATCATGATACTATATTGATACTTCTTCACTATTGATTAGTATAGATGTTTGTATCTTTCTGCAGGTTGGTCCTGACTTGTGGATGCTTTTTGAGTTCTTGTTTGCTTCTTAGTTTCTCTGTCTCCTCTCCTGTGGTCATCTGGCCCAGCCTGTACGTGTCATTATGATTCTCTTGCCACTTCTACTTTGTCCCTTGAAAACTGAATGAGCCCATTTAGAGTTGTGTGTAAAATAGCATCTTTTCTCTAGAGAATGATGTGTCGCCTGGAAGCCCAGGACTCCTGTTGCATTATATACTTATATTGCATTATATACTTCCTGTTTCTCAACTGTGTCAAGGCAGATGAAGTGTCACTCTTTTTCATTTGCTTCTCTGCCTTAATTGTGGTACCTACTTTGGTTCCTTAGTTACTGATATTTTTCTCTATTACCTTTTTTTCTCTTCTTCCTAATTATTTTTGGTACTTTAAATGTTGAGCTTAGATTGCCTAGGTGGTTCACTAATGCCATAATTTTCATCTCCTTCTTTCATTTTATACTCAGAAAAACTCCCCAGCATTGTTTAAATTCTGTACACTTTATTCTGGTTTTTATTTTCCAGTCTCCTTTCTGAAAGTTTTGGAGAACTTGGTGGATCATAGTGCGCGGTGAGCAAACGAACTGAAATGTCCCTGTCCCCCCTTCCACGGCGCTGCCGTGCTTCCCTGTGACTTTTGCTCAGCCCTTCTCCCGCGGGACCTTCTCATTCCTTTTTCTCCAGCTGTGGCTGTGACTGCTGAGGTGTCTTTTATGATTGGACTCATAATGCTCTTGCCGTCAGAAGTTTATTTAATCCAGATTTTTAAAATGCTGACTACTTTGAAATTGAAATCCTGTCAGAAGGGTTGTGATTTGGAAGGCTTAAACGCCTAGATTTGGCCTGATTATGTAAGATCCTGTAGAACCTACACAGTACATGCTTATTTGAAATTTAAAGTAGCTTAGAAAAGAAATCGGCTCTTGTGTAGTTTCTTTATTTGCCTGCTGTAGGGGATATCAAAGTTGTAAATATTCCCTAATGCGGTTGATATTTATTCACTGATTATTTTGTGAACTTTATATTCTGTGGAACTCTTGGTTTTAGAACCCAGACGTTTGATTGGATCATGGTTATTTGTCTCTTGGTCTACCTTTTGCAGGTATTCTAAACATTTTCCGTTTTAGATACTTGTTATAATTGCTATCCTTCTTGCCTGGCTCATTATGGTATACTTTATTGCTTCTATTATGTGTATAGTTTTGGTATTTCTTCTCACTGTTCCTAAAGTTTTAAAATAGAATCTTTAGCATTATATGGATAGTACCTTGTTTTTCAGTTTGGGGAATTGTAGGTTTATTATCTTTGTTTTGTCAATTTCTGATTAGGGTGTAAGAATTTAAAAATAATACTCTGTCGGTACTGAGGAAGAATTCCTGTGTGCAGCCAGACTCATTCAGAGGCTGACTGCTTCACATGCTTCGTGTTTTAGCCAGCAGAATCTTACCTGCTTCTCTTTGGTGGCTTCTATTAATTTACAGTAGTAGTGATGAACCTCTTCAAGTTTGTAAGTTGCAATTAATCAGTCATACATTTTTGTGGCTGTGACACAAATTGAGTTTAATTAAATTCAGAAAATTATGCTTTTTTTTGGTATTCTCTAAGAATTTTTTTCATTGTCACCATATTGACCAGTTTTCTTTTAGGAAGTCTTTCAATATGAGTTATTTACATAGTTTGTCTTTTTTGATAGTCATTTTTAATTGAAGTATTAAAAAATTTTGTTAATTCCCATAGATCCTTTTTGAATTGGCATGTAGAAGTGTAATTATGTATCTTGGTTGCCTTACATGATAAATTAAAGATGATGAGTAGTTTGGTTGTGGTAATTTATACCTTGAATTCAAAACCCAGAAACATCTAGGCCAGAGTTAGGCACTCAGACACTCATTTTTCTTTCATGCCCAAGGTAGAAAGCCATTCTTAGCTATATCAAATTGTGAAGAAATTGTTTTGGGGACTGAATAATAAAATCAGTAAGAAAAATTCCTTGAGGTTGTCCTGAATTAACTTTAGTCTTGCATTTCAAACTTTGATCCTTAATAAAGAACCCCCGCCTTTACGTATGGGTATGAATTTACTTGTAGGAAACTGGTGCAAGTCCGTTGGTTTATTATAGCCAGTTACCGTAATTAATGAGAAACACATTCACTTTTTTCTAGTATTATGATTTAAAACAAGGTTCATATTTTCCTTAGAAAAGAACCTTTTAGAAAACAGCAAATTCACATAGAATGAGGTAGTTATAGCTGTATTTTAAAATATCTAAGTTTAAAAATAAAGACTTAAAATCCAAAGGAGACATTTAATATATCAGGCTAAATTATTAATACATGGTGGCCAGTGACATATTTCCAAATACTGTCCTTAAGAGGCCTTGGTTTATTACTGTATCAGAAACCCTCTTTGAGACCCTGTGTCACAACCTCTGCAACCTAGCATTACAGACGCCAACTGATTTAGTAAACAGATACACTGGGAAAATAAAGAACCTGCCAGAAGTATTGTTGTTCCTGCTAAGTAACTTTCTGACCTTGGCAAAGACTTAGACTCTGTGGGTCTTAGGAAAATGGAGGGTTGGAATAGATAGCCTCTTAGGTTCTTTTGAGAGTTCCTTGATGATGCTAGGGGGCATCATGTAATATAGTCATTATGATAGCTCTGAAATAGGTGATTTTATTCCCATTTTACAGATAGAATTATTGATGTTGTACCAACTCTGTGTTTAGTTAAGTAACATGATGAGTCATGTAGCTGCCAAGAGGCCAAGCAAAAAGTTGAACTTAGCCTATCTCATTCTATAGCTGTGTTTTTTTCAGAATATAGTACTGCCTTTCCAAACCATGTTGTTAGAGTAGACCACTAGATTTTATTAAAATTTGTTGCATTTCTTAATCTGTGCTTTATAGTACATGTGCTTCTGCATGATACCGTGTGTTACTCAGGAAACCAGAAGTCAGGGATCAGGCCCGTCTGACTTGTGCCTGGAGTGGAAATGTGTGACCAGCTTTTAGATCAGTGTATTAAAACTTACATGTCTAAGAGATGATTGATGTGTTCAGAGTTATTTTGAATTGATTTCAGTAAGTCACTGTTTTTCAAAAACACTTTTGAAACTATTCTTTTGTCATTTCTTTACTGACTTCAACCTCATTCTTTTACCTGTATTCTCTGATGGCAAATGACATCTGTTGAGAGTGAATTTGATATTTGGAAAAAATGGGAAGACATTCTGAACTGAGTCTCATACAGAAAATTAGGGAACAAAATGAGAAATGCCATTTTTAGTTAAAAATAATCAGTAACCAAAAGGATGAAACCTATTATTCTTGTGTCATTTATATGGTAGCTAAGAAAGTGATTAGAAGAGAGGAGTTGTAGAATTGTTTTGTATGATGGCAAGCTGAAGTAGTCTAAAAATGACTACTCTAATGGAGATAACCTTTATTTGGATGTAAATTATGCTAAATCAGTTAAAGTTACGTCTTAAAATAGTTATACTTGTTCTCTGTTTGTGACTTAGGCCAGTGCTGTGCTGATTTAGCATGTGCTTCAGAGTTGGTGATGAATTATACATGGCAGGCAGGTGGTAGTCTTTCCATTTTAAATGAGATCAGAATCTATATAACATTTGTTTGCATAATAATATAATTCTCAGTTATAATCACAAATTATATAATAAATATGAATATCTGTATTTAGGTTTAATTTCAGTCAACTACCTTGTCCCATTTCCTAGTATGAACTAAAACCACTTCTGCTGCTAAGCCTGAGTATACTCTTTGATGTAGGTTTACACATAGAATAACTCTTTTGCAAAGATTACACTGGGGGACCTTATGAACATATATTACTGAACGGCTTTTGGACATCAGTGCTGTACTCTGTTGGTACAGATACTAAGCAATACTGTACCTATATATTTTGTTGCAGAAGAACTTGTGACAGGAAGATTTCATTTTATCTTTTCAAGCATTATTTTTTTAAATTTAAAATTCCAAAGGATAGAGCTTAATGAAGCTTCCTCATTTGTGATTATTAAGGGATACTAAAAAATGCCTCTAGTCCCTTTTTCATAATACTTTTCCTTTTGAGGTTTCAGAATAATTGAATGTTTACAAGACCTTTAATTCAACAGATATTTGAGTGTAAGTCATTCACTGGTGGCTCAGGTGGTAAAGAATCTGCTTGCAATGCAGGAGACCCGTGTTTGCTCCCTGGGTGGGGAAGATCCCCTGGAGAAGGGAATGGCAATCCACTCCAGTATTCTTGCCTGGAGAATCCCATGGACAGAGGCACCTGGCGGGCTACAGTCCATGGGATCGCAGAGAGATCACAAAGGATACAGCTGAGCGACTAATACTTTGACTTTCATTATGCACGGGACTGAAAATTTAGTGGGAACTAGATAGACATGTGACCTCTTTGAATTTGTGTGTGGGGGAAGGATGGGGAACAGACTGTAAACTACAAAATGTGCAATTCACTGTGTAATCACCACTGTGGACCATGCTAAGAGGAGGAAATAAGAGGGTGATAGAAGATTTTGCTGACCTAGTTGGGGAGGGGAGCCAAGGAAGGGAAGCCAAGGAAGGTGACTTAAGCTGAGAGGGAAAAGAAGATTTCTGGCAGAACATCTTGTTTAAATATCCTGGAACAGCAAGGAACTTGGCTTTTGCTAGAACTGAGAGTCCACTTTGTGTAAAAAATAATAATAATAATAATGAGAGTGACAGTCATGTGGCACAGTAGGCAAGGGCCAGGTCATGCAAGACTCGAGAGATCTTGTTAAGGACTTGGATTTTTGTCTCAAGGTCCATCAGAATATCGTAAAGGGATCGTGAAATGATCAAGTTTAGCCTAATCACTCTGGGTGCCGTGTAAGATGGTGTGAAGCCGCCAGGGTAGATGCTGGGGGACTCGTTAGGTTGTGTGGAAATGAAGGTCCCTATGGCTTATCCAAGGGACAGTCCCATAGGCCATTGGGTTTCAAGGTGTGTCACCTGAAAGCTTATTAGAAGTCCAGCTTCTTGGGTTCTTACTGAGACCTGTTTTGAGACCAGAAGCTTTGGGAGTGGAGCTTAGAAATGTGATTTTGAACAAGCCTTGCTGGTGATTCTGATGCTTCCTGAAGTTTCGAACCTCTTCTGCAGGTCACTAGATACATGATTTTGGTATAGGAGAAAGTTCTAAGTTGGTGGCATGAATACGGAGTAGCTGCATGAAGAGGGTATTTGAAAACAAGAAGAGGAGAAGAGGGTCTAATAGAATGAAACACTGAGAGCCTTTTGTTTACAAGACCTGTCACAGAGTGAAGGGAGCTAGGGAAAGAATTAGAAAAGGATTGGTTAGAGGGACTAGACAACCAGGAGCATCTTTGGAAGGGCCTGGCAAAGGAAGCGTTAGACTTGGCGATGAAGGATCTTTGTGTGAATAACTGTAGTGGGATTATAGACGCAGGCACCAGATTTCAGTGAGTTCAGAAGGAAATGGAGGAAGGAGTGAAGAAAATATAATTTACTTATTCTTTATTCTTTGGCGAGATATTTAAAATTCCAAAATATGGGAAAAGTAGATAACCTTATGGGCAACTAACCAGCATATGGTTCTATTGAGAACTATATGATATTAATAAAATCTCAGTGTTTGGACCTGTTGATTTTGAAATTCATAATTTACATAGAGGACTGAGCTCAGGTTTATCATTGTTTTTACCATTTTGCAAGGAATGCCCATAGTGTAATAGTAAACTTATGGGAGGGAGGTTGCGGGGTGGATGTTTAGCCTACCAAGGTTTTTTTTAACATGATTGAAACCATTTTAGTGTGTATTTATATGAAAGTAATTTTTAAGTTACAATAATCTTATTCATTACAAATATATTAGTTCATCTATTATTATTAGGTATCTAAAGAATAATTAAAATTAAAAATTAAATGAAGTACAGTTGATTTAGTGTTGTGTTAGTTCCAGGTATAAAGGAAAATTCTTTAAATGTGTTTTATAATTCAAACTTCTAATTTCTTTAATTACCCTAGCTTGTTAGAATTATTCTAACAGGTTAATGTTATATTATTCTTAAGGAACACCACATTTAATGTGAAGCCAAATTAAGATAATTTCAAGGTCAACCCAAGTTACAAAGTAATGTCTTTCAAGTTATGTGCATGTTCATGTGTGCATACACATGAGGGAGGGGAGGGGGGATGAAGATAGACTTAAGCCATTTGGAGATGCATTTTCTTGGTGACATATTTTTGTCTAATGTTTTTTAAAGCAAAAACATATCAACATATGGTGTCTGTAAAATTCTACAGCTATAGAAGCTCATCCAGTTAGTTTCTGTTGCCGCTAGACCCCACTCTGTGTCCTGAAGAGTCTGCTTATTATCAGTTTGGTATTATTCTTCCGGGTATTCTTCCCCTTGTCCCTCCTTCCCCTAACTCCCCACCCCCTTCTCTCTCTCTGTCTATGTACATGTATGTATAATTAAAAAAACAAAACAAAAAACAGAACTGAGATTATAATGCTGTTTTGCAGTTTTTTTCCACCAGTCAATACATACTAAATCTAAAAGGCTGAATCTTAATAATTCCTCCGTAAAAATTCAATAAATCCATTGAATTTATGTTTTGTTCTCTGAACATCAAACTGAATCTTGAGACTGGGGTTCTGGTCTCCTTTGCTCCATGATCTTGGGCAAGTCACTTAATCCCTCTATGATTAGTTTCTACATCTGTAAAATTTAGAGATGGTCAGTGATTGATTTGAAGATTTCTAATATCTCTAAGGGCTTTCCAGATGGTTCAGTGGTAAAGAATCCTCCTGTAGTGCAGGAGACAGAGGTTCAGTCCCTGGGTCGGGAAGATCCCCTGGATAAGAACATGGCAACCCACTCCAGTGTTCCGCCTGGGATCCCATGGCCAGAGGAGCCGGGTGGGCTACAGTCCACGGGGTCACAGAGTCAGACACGACTGAGGGACTAAGCAACAACAGCGAAGGGCAGGAGACCCAGCTCCGAGCCAGCAGCTGTGCTTTCTGCCCTTCGGCTTTCCACTGGGCGATGACTTGCGAAGTAGTCTTCACAGAACACTTGAGAAGGCAGAGCAGTCTCGGTTTGAAGGATCTCTGAGTGAGTTGGTTTGGCTCTGGAAGTAGCATTGCTCTGCTCTTATTGTGAATATTACATTTATTTCCTGCTTGCAGTGTCTCAGGTTGCTTATTTTATTTCCATTTTTATCTGTTTTTAATTATTTTCACCTTTTTTTATCCATAGTGTTCTTTGTCCTTTTAACTTGTAGGGACTCTTCGTATTCCTAATCTTAAGCTTGTATTTTTCTAATATTTTCTCATCACTTTTACATATTTTGAATTTCTCTGGCCTTCATATTTGATTTTTTGTGCTTAAACTCTTTAAAAAATTAGCTATTTTTTTTTCAAGTAGCATTTTATTAAGGCAGAGACACAAGTATAAAGAAAACTAATTGAGAAAACGAATGATCCAACAATGGCTCGCCCAGGGAGAACTTTAGTTTATTTTTATTGATACATGTATCCTTTTTTCTATAAACCTGGCTGCTGGGTTGCATGGTTCTTTTATGATTGGCTTCGAATATGTTGGGTTGGCCAAAAAGTTAGTTTAGTTCTTCCATAATCTTATGGGAAAACGGAACAAACGTTTTGGTCAACCTAATACTTCACACTCTGAGTGAGAGATTCAGGGTGACTTGTCCTCTCCACTTACCCAGTAGGAGCCCTCAGGGCTTCCCATGACAGACTTTCTTATTCCTTTAAAATCTGAACCTCTTCCTCCTAGCTTTAACCTGAGTGTGCACCATGGGCAAATTTCCCACCTCTATAAATAAAATTAATCTATTTACAGTGAGAAAGCCTTTGAACTACACATAAAAGGAGTGCGCTCATGTTTCTTATCATCCCTTTAATTATTCTGAAGGTGTTTGATTTTAAAAGTTTCACAATCGTTTTAAAAACAATAAATAATCTTTAGCAGTATTATTCTCCCCAGATCTGCTTTCAATAAAAAGTGAAAACAAAAAACAGTGGTGGGTCTTACCTAATAGTTTACTGCTAATCTTATTATTAAAAACGTTCTTCTAATTTATATTTCTTTAGTAGCTTCCTTTTTTTAGTGTACATAGAGGAAATTCTTTGAAAAGTATTTTATGATATAACAGCCTGTTGTCATGAAAAGTAAATGTTAAAGAGACAAGCATTTGTGACTGATATATCAATAATTTTTTATGTCTTCATAGAGACTTCAGTTATTACTTTGATGTATAACATACAGGCCCCAAAAAGCAAAGGTAGATAAGGTCATCCTTCAGTCTCTGTGTTCCACTCTGGGCCACGGCCTCTGCCTGTTTATAGCCCTGAGGTGGGTGGAGCAGATAAAACCTTGGTTTTCAGCTGACTGTTACTCTATAGGGTCCTTTCTCAGTAAGAGACTTGGGTGGATTCAATCCTGGAGCTGTGTTGTCCTCACTGGAGCTACATTGCTGCTACTCGGTTTAAGGTCAGCACTACTGTCCTTTAATATTATGTCTCTCATTCTGCATTTTTGACTGTTCCTCGTTCTAGCAACTCAGTTAGCTCAGATTATTACTATTTTGGCCAAATCTTCAGACAGAAGGCTTCCCGGGTGGCGCTAGTGGTAAAGAACTGCCTACCAATGCAGGAGATGTACGAGACATAGGTTTGATCCCTGGGTCTCTAGAAGATTCCTGGAAGATTCCCTGGAGGAGGGCATGGCAACCCACTCCAGTATTCTTACCTGGAGAATCCTGTGGACAGAGGAGCTTAGCCTGCTACAGTTCGTGGGGTCACAGAGTCAGACACAACTGAAGCGACTTAGCTTGCATGTCCCAGATACAAAGCATTGAAAAAACACTTCTGTATATAAAATATACAAAGGAATTATTCTGCCACATATGTAAAATCTTAATAAATATTTAAGTTAGTTTAAATGCCATAAAAATTTTTTTCATTTTGCCGGGAGAAATATCCATAACCTCAGATATGCAGATGATACCACCCTTATGGCAGAAAGTGAAGAGGAACTAAAGCCTCTTGATGAAAGTGAAAAACTTGGCTTAAAGCTCAGCATTCAGAAAACTAAGATCATGGCATCTGGTCCCATCACTTCATGGTGAATAAATGGGTAAACAATGGAAACAGTGAGAGACTTTCTTTTTCTGGGCTCCAAAATCACTGCAGATGGTGACTGCAGCCATGAAATTAAAAGATGCTTACTCCTTGGAAGGAAAGTTATGACCAACCTAGACAGCATATTGAAAAGCAGAGACATTACTTTGTCAACAAAGGTCCGTCTAGTCAAGGCTGTGGTTTTTTCAGCAGTTATGTATGGATGTGAGAGTTGGACTGTGAAGAAAGCTGAGCACCGAAGAATTGATGCTTTTGAAGTGTGGTGGTGGAGAAAATTAGTGGAGTCCCATGGACTGCAAGGAGATCCAGCCAGTCCATCCTAAAGGAAATCAGCCCTAAATATTCATTGGAAGGACTGATGCTGAAGCTGAAACTCCCAGTACTTTGGCCACCTCATGTGAAGAGTTGACTCACTGGAAAAGACCCTGATGCTGGAAGGGATTGGGGGCAGGAGGAGAAGGGGACGACAGAGGATGAGATGGCTGGATGGCATCACCGACTCGATGGACATGGGTTTGAGTAAACTCTGGGAGTTGGTGATAGACAGGGAGGCCTGGCGTGCTGTGATTCATGGGATCACAAAGAGTCGGACACGACTGAGCAACTGAACTGAACTGAAATGCCATAAAAATGCAAACCCTGCACTCTTATTAAACATTTTAAAATGTATACATGTAAAAATATTTCAAAATTATGAATACCTAAGAATCCTAATCTTGGTCACTTTAGGCCACTTGACATATAATTATAGCATTCTGGTACCTTTTTAAGTAATGTGCCTTGATATAATTCTTTAGTTGATAGTTTTTTGGGGAGACTTTTTAGTATTGTTTTCCAAAATAACAATCACTTACAGAATTCAGATTCTGGAAAGTGTAAAAGGCTTTCGTAATTTCAAGAGCACAATGACAGCTACACAGCAAGTCCATATGTTGCTTAGCTATAATTACATTTTAATAATTATTTCTCTTTGGAGGAATGAACTATAGCTAACCTCCAAGAGACTGGTGAATGTTAAGGATTCATATTTTCTCAGCAGAAGTATCATTGTATCATCTCTATCCTGGATCCTACTGTAAAGTTTAAATGAATATTTTGTCCAGTGGGACGATTGCCCTGGTTTTTTGTTCCTCCCGTATATGGACTTGGAGCCACAGATGGACTAATCTTGCCATCTCCTACACACAATTCTCTCCTTCTGCCTCCGTTCTTCTGCCCATTGCTCTTCCCTCTGCCTGCATCCTTTCATTCATTTTCTTTTCTCTTTTTAAAACTGGTATCTAAAATTATTTCCTCTAAAACTCTTTATTCTCTGTAATTATTACTTATTTTCCTGGTTTCAGCAACACTTCACTTGGGTAAATATGTGCTCAGTCATTCAGTCATGTCCAACTCTTTACAACCCCATTGACTGTAGCCCACCAGGCTCCTCTGTCCATAGAGTTTTCCAGGCAAGAATGCTGGAGTGAGTTGCCGTTTCCTATCTAATGGATAGGTACAGATTTAACTACTCTGAGCTAGCTTCCCTGGTGGCTCAGACAGTAAAGAATCTGCCTGCAATGCAGGAGACCCAGGTTCAATCGCTGGGTCAGGAAGATCCCCTGGAGAAGGGAATGGCAACCCACTCCAGTATTCTTGCCTGGAGAATCCCATGGACAGGGAAGCCTGACAGGCTACAGTCCATGGGGTTGCAAAGAGTTGGACACGACAGCGACTAACACTGATTCTGAGTCTGAGCTGTGTTTCTGTGATGTGTACCAGGTGTAGTGTTAGATCTGTCTCATTTAATTTTCACAGCTATCCTGTGAGTTATTCCCAATTTATTGGTCAGTTCAGTCACTTAATGGTGTCTGACTCTTTGCGACCCCATGGACTGCAGCACCCCAGGACTCCCTGTCCATCAACTCCCGGAGTTTACTCAAACTCATGTCCATCACATCGGTGATGCCATCCAACCATCTCATCCTCTGTCGTCCCCTTCTCCTCACGCCTTCAATCTTTCCCAGCATCAGGGTCTTTTCCAATGAGTCGGTTCTTTGCATCAGGTGGCCAAAGTATTGGGGTTTCAGCTTCAGCATCAGTCCTTCCAATGAATATTCAGGACTGATTTCATTTAGGATGGACTGGTTGGATCTCCTTGATGTCTAAGGGACTCTCAAGAGTCTTCTCCAACCCCATAGTTCAAAAGCATCAATTCTTCAGTGCTGAGTTTTCTTTTATAGTTCAACTGTCACATCCATACATGACTACTGGAAAAACCATAGCCTTAACTAGATGGACCTTTGTTGGTGAAGTAATGTCTCTGCTTTTAAATGTGCTGTCTAGATTTGTCATAGCTTTTCTCCCAAGAAGCAAGCGTCTTTTAATTTCATGGCTGCAGTCACCATCTGCAGTGATTTTGGAGGCTCAAAAAATAAAGTCTCTCACTGTTTCCATTGTTTCCCCATCTATTTGCCATGAAGTGATGGGACCGGATGCCATGATCTTAGTTTTCTGAATGTTGAGCTTTAAGCCAACTTCTTCACTCACCTCTTTCACTTTCATCAAGAGGCTCTTTAGTTCTTCTTCACTTTTCTGCCATAAGGATGGTGTCATCTGCATATCTGAGGTTATTGATATTTTTCCTGGCAATCTTGATTCCAGCTTGTGCTTCATCCAGCCCAGCATTTCTCATGATGTACTCTGAATATAAGTTAAATAAGCAGGTGACAATATACAGCCTTGATGTACTCCTTTCCCGATTTGGAACCAGTCTGTTGTTCCATGTCCACTTCTAACTGTTGCTTCCTGATCTGCATACAGATTTCTCAGGAGGCAGGTCAGGTGGTCTGGTATTCCCATCTCTTGAAGAATTTTTCACAGTTTGTTGTGATTCACACAGTCAAAGGCTTTGGCATAGTCAATAAAGGAGAAGTAGATGTTTTTCTGGAACTCTCTTGCTATTTGATGATCCAGCAGATGCTGGCAATTTGATCTCTGGTTCCTCTGCCTTTTCTAAATCTAGCTGGAACATCTGGAAGTTCACATACTGTTGAAGCCTGGCTTGGAGAATTTTGAGCATTAGTTTGCTAGCATGTGAGATGAGTGCAATTGTGCGATAGTTTGAACGTTCTTTGGCATTGCCTTACTTTGAAATTAAATAAATTCCCTGTTATGGTCCTAGTTTTAGCTGTGCCGAATTTTAACTTTGTGACCTTTAAAAACATAGCTTTTTATAATGTCATTCTGCCTTTGTTTCTGTAATCTTTCCTTTCGTCCTCTCTACGACTTAAATCACCAACAGCACTTAAAGTTTTTGAAATTCAGGTATGGTTTACATAGAATAAAATATACCCACTTAAAGAATACAGTTTGCATCTTGACAAATGTAGCAGCCACCACAGTCAAGATGCAGAACGTTTTCACGCGTCTCCCGAGCCCCTCGTGCCCTCTCCTACTGCATGTCCCTTACTCCCCACTCGCTTCCCCAGGCAGGAGCTGGTCGGGTTCTGTCCACTGTAGGTTGCCCTTGTTTATTCCAGTATTTCACATATATGGAATCATAGACTGTATTCTCTTGTCTGGCTTCTTTTGCTCAGTGTGTGTTTGAAATTGTTTCTTTTTATTGTTAGATACTGTTCAATTGTATAGAATGGAATATACCATAATTTGTTTAACCATTCACCTGTTGATAGACAATTTGACTTGTTTCTAGATTTTGGCTGTAAAAAATTAAGCTGCTGTGAAAAGTCCATGTACAGTTCTTTGAGTGGATATATTTCCATTTTTCCTGTGTAATTGTCTAAGAGTGGCTGTCCCATTTTGCATCCCAACCAGCAGTGTATGAGAGTTCTGTTTCCCTCTTATCCTCATCAAAACTTACATTGTCAGTTGAAATGTTTTAGCCGTTCTAGTGATTACGCAGTAATGTCTTATGATTTTCTGTTTGTATTTCACTGGTGACCAGTGGTATCAGACACGTTTTCATGGGTTTATTGGTTATTTGTATCTTTTTCTGGTAAATTTAAAAAATCTTTGTCTATTTAAAAATTGGTGTTTTCTTATTATTAACTTTTAAGTTTTTTTTTCTTAAATATAGTTAAGATCTTAGTTATCTGTCACGTGTATATCTGTGTGTATATATATATATAGTCATATATATGTGATGTATAGATATGGTGCCTCTCTTCTCCCAGTCTGTGGCTTGCCTTTTTATTTTCCTAACTGTTTTTGAAGAGGAGAAGCTTTTAAGTTTTATGAAATTCAGTGTACTAGTTTTTTCTTTCATGGTTTGTGCTTTTGGTCCCTTAAGAGATTTTTGCCTACTGCAGAGTTGTGAAGATTTTCTCTCGTGTTTTACTCTAGAAGTTTTACAGTGTTTTCTATATTTAGGTCTGTAATTCATTTTGAGGTAATTTTTGTGTTTAGTGTAAGAGCCAAGGTTTTTTCCTTTTACCTAATAGCTAGTTTTAATTGAAAGTGTTTTTTTGTTTTTTCCATCAGATTTCCTTGGCACCTTTGTTGAAAAATAATTGACCACGTGTGTTAATTTCTGGGCTTCGGCTTCTGTTCCATTGATATATAAACGTGGTATTCCAATGCCATACTCTATTTTTATGATTTTTTAGAGACAGTGTAAATCCCCCCCAGACACTGTTTTGAAACAGAAGAAGCAGGCTGCACACTTGACTCCCGGCCCTCACTGCTGGCGTCTGATCCTGGCTTTTGGTTTCCGTGTGTCTTTGTTGGTTTCTGCTTTCACAGATGCTGCCATCAGCGGGAGCTCTGTGTTTGGGTCTGCCATGGCACACACTGTATTACGGAAGGTGTTAACTACTTTCAGCTGCATTGGGGTTTTTCCTTTGTGTCACTATCATTGACAATAAGCAGTCCTACATTTCTTTGGTACATATATATGATTTTTGAGAAGGTCAGCAAATTGGAGCTGCAGTAGCAGAAGTGTGTACCAGAAGCCAAGTATTTAAATATCAAATCTGAAACTTGACAGGAAATGAAATTGTAACACTTTTTAATTACTTCACCTATTTCCTTTCCTTCTTCTGTCTCTTTACCAGAAACATCCCAGCCTTGCCTAAAGCAGTCTGCTGCATAAATGTTTGAAGAGCTCTGATGGCAGTTGCGAAAACTATAGAGTGTGCTTAATGGGAACATGTTGAAGAAAAATATTAGATACAGATTGCATTTAATTTAGTTTCTGGCTACATGTAAAAAGTCCTGGTTTCTTGGTTTTGGGACAGTGCCCAGGTGCTTTTATTTTTCTTGTTAAACCTCCTTGCCTTGTCTAAGAGTAAACATATTAGGAGAAAAGGTGAATGTAACATGTATTCAATTATGTACAAACTTCTGTTTGTCAAATCAATTATACACATGTTGCATGTGTATATTTGGTTCTTCCAATTATATTGTATACTTTGCCAGACAGGGATTTCTATGTTCTGCCTGTCTTGTATCCATTTTCTTCACCTGTCACATACCAGAACTGTTGATGATGGATCTCAGTTATGTGTTTTTTCCTTTGTTTTTCTTTCCTTTCCTATTCTCTGGCCTCAGACACACAGCCTGTCGGATCTTAGTTCCCCAGGGACTGAATCCAGCCCTCTGCAGTGAAAGCGCTGAAACCTAGCCACTGAACCACAAGGGAATTCCCTGGATTATGCACTTTAATTAACTTATAGTGTGAAATAAAGTCTTAGGCCACAGTAGAAAGATATGTGTATTTTTTTCTTCCTCCTGAAATCACATTTCTCCTCTGCAAGATATTTCTTAGCTTCACACTTGACACAACTTAAGATTTTAGAAACCAGGTAGGTGTTGAGGTAGAGGCAGGTTAATAACTTGCCCTTTTTGAGTTGTTATAGATTTCCTGTGGTCCAGGGCATCTAGAAGAGTTTGTCATCACTGTGTGTGCATTAGACTGCAGTAGATCAGTCAGATAAATGGAAATGTCAGTCAGCTGCTTGAATAGATATTTTTAGATATGTTTCTCCTCTTAGTACTAATCATGCGCTTGACCACAAATCTTTCATTTGATAGTGGATGAGAAGATATGAAACGGGAGCTCCAGAGGAAGCACCTTGGATAGTAAGATCCAAACTAAAATTGAGGTAGAGATCATATTTCTGATTAAACACAATCTTTTCTCCTTATGACTCTGATAAAAACGTGACCTTGCATGATGTTCATATGATGGATCTTACTTAATGAACTTAGGGCACCTAGCCAGAAACAAATCGGTGAATAAAATGCTATTGTATTTTTTCTTGTGATAGCATATATAGTGTTTTATAGTCTAGGTCTGACATTGATTTCATTTTTGTAAATGCATTTTAAAATATTTTGAAGTTAACTTTCATTTTTATTTTATTATTCAGAGGGTCACCTGTTTTGCTTATAAGTGACTGAAATAGTACCTATGTCCAACATTTAGGGTTCTTTGACTAATTGAAGTAAATCACTAGAATGATGAGCTCATTTTCTTAAAGTAAAAGCTGAGAAGCTGAGTTTTGGAAAGAACAGACCCTTGAGCAGCTGCAGAGGTCCAGAGAGCCGGAAGCAGTGGGTAGTCTTCACGGAGCTTCCATTAAGGCAGAGCGCTCTTCTTTGTGTTTCCAGTCATGTGGTCACTCTGCTCATGAGTCAGATTTTTCAGAGATTGATGGCCTGGCTTGGGTTTATTGCCTGCTGTTTGTTAGGAGAGGCTGGGGCACCAGTCCTGTGCTTCGGAGGAGGACGGACCTTTTCCTCAAAGGGAGAGCTCAGTGTGTTATCACAGGAAGAGGAAGTAAAGACGGACAGGTTAAAGAAAAGAAACAATATTATTACAGTTTCTTGGTTGGTTTGGTTTGGTTTAGTTGCTA
Organism: Cervus canadensis; assembly: GCF_019320065.1. Taxonomy (NCBI): domain Eukaryota; kingdom Metazoa; phylum Chordata; class Mammalia; order Artiodactyla; family Cervidae; genus Cervus; species Cervus canadensis. The sequence continues at coordinate 48,404,745 of NC_057410.1, forward strand.
AGTCGTGTCCAACTCTTGCAACCCCATGGACTGTAGCCTTCCAGGCTCCTCTGTCCATGGGATTCTCCAGGGAAGGATACTGGAGTGGGTTGCCATTTCCTTCTCCAGGGGATGTTCCCAACCCAGGAGTTGAACCTGGGTCTCCTACATTGCAGGCAGGCTGTTTACCAGCTGAGCCACCAGGGAAGCCCTTGGTTTAGCCTTGCTGAACTTGGCTGAACTTGGGCTTGGACCCTTCAGCCTTTATAGATTTGCCATGATCATAAAATAGCACTTTACTAAGACTGCTCTGTTTTATGCTTTAGTTGCTTTCCCCTTGTCTTTAGTTCATACCCTTATTTGAATATGTGATTTAAACTGTGGAGTCAATTTGAAAAAATTCATTACATGGCTGCACAGGGTCTTACTTGTGGCCTGTGGGATCTTTTTTTAGGTGCAGCATGAGAACTCTTAGTTGAGGCGTGTAAGATCTTGTTCCCTGACCAGGGATTGAACCCAGAGCCCTGTATTGGGCGTGTGGGGTCTTAGCCACTGGACCACCAGAGAAGTCCCTCAAGTCAATTACTTTTCAGAATTTTTTTTGTTTCCTTTGTTTTTTTTGTTTGTTTCCTTTATTCATTAAATGAATTTTTTTTAAGTGTTAGCTGTGTGCCAGGTACTATCCATGCTGCCAAGGTTTCAAAAACAAATGAGTTAACATGCCCCCCTCTACCCCCAAACTTTGAGCTATAATTGACATATAATAAATACTGCATACATTTAAGGTGTACAATGTGATCATTTGATTCATGTATATATTATGAATATTTATCACAGAAAGGCTAGTTAACACACATCCTTCACCTCACATAATTACCATTTTGTTTTTGGTGTTATGGTAAGAACATTAAAGCTCTGCTAATCATGGCCACTTGCAAGTACACAATACAGTGTTATCTGTGGTCACCATGCTGTCCGATATGTTCCCAGATCTTAATCCTCTTATGTCTGAAGTTTATACCCTCTCATCAACATCTTCCCATTTCTCCCCTGGCTACCTTCAGCCTCTGGCTACCACCATTCTACTCTCTGTTCCTGTGATTTTATTGTTTTTAGATTCCACATGTAACTGAGATCATACAGGATTTGTGTTTTCTCATCTGACTTACTTTACTTGGCTCTCAAGGTCCATCCATGTTGTTACAAATGGCAGGATTTCCTTCCTTTTTTTTTAATGGACAAAATAATATTCCATTGTACATATGTATTGGGTTGGCCAAAAATTTCCTTCTCGTATTTTCATAAGATATTACGGGAAAACCTGAGCAGACCTTTTGGCCAACCCAGTACTCTTTCTTTTTTCTCTCCTGTGTGGGTCTCTCTCTGGTGGGGGCACAGGGCGTCTCACTGTGGCGTGGGGGGGTTCTCCTGTGTTGGAGCAGAAGCTTTAGTGCACACGCGCTCAGTAGTTGTGGCACACCAGCGTGGTTTCCTGTGTGCGTGCATTTCCTGACTTGAGGTCAAACCGCTGTCCCTGCCCAGGAAGGCGTGTTCTTAACCCCTGGACCAGGGAAGTCCCCACATCTGCTTCAGCCGCTCTCCTGTTGCTGGCCTTTCAGGTTGTTCCCATATTTTATCTGTTGTGAATAATGCCGCAAACGGACATGGGAGTGCAGATATCTCTGTAAATGGCACCATTTTTGTTCTTTTTTATGGTTGTGTAATATTCCTGTGTAAAAGCAGAGACATTACTTTGCCAACAAAGGTCCATCTGGTCAAGGCTATGGTTTTTCCGGTAGTCATGTATGGATGTGAGAGTTGGACTGTGAAGAAAGCTGAGCGCCGAAAACTTGATGCTTTTGAACGGTGGTGTTGCAGAGGACTCTGGAGAGTCCCTTGGACTGCAAGGAGATCCAACCAGTCCATCCTGAAGGAGATCAGTCCTGGGTGTTCATTGGAAGGACTGATGCTGAAGCTGAAACTGCAGTACTTTGGCCACCTCATGCGAAGAGTTGACACATTTGAAAAGACCCTGATGCTGGGAGGGATTGAGGGCAGGAGGAGAAGGGGACGACAGAGGATGAGATGGCTGGTTGACATCAACGACTCGATGGACATGAGTTTGAGTAAACTCCGGAAGTTGGTGATGGACAGGGAGGCCTGGCATGCTGAGGTTCATGGGGTCACAAAGAGTTGGACATGACTGAGCGACTGAACTGAACTGAATGGAACATTCCTGTGTGTGTGTGGGTGGGGGAGCACTCTTTCATTCCTTTTTATGGTTGAGTAATATTGCATGGTATATATATTCCACATTTTCTTTATCCATCTCTCTATTGATGGACATTTAGGTTTTTTCCATGTCCTGGCTGTTGTAAATAGTGCTGCAGTGAATATTGGGGGTATATGTATCTTTCTGAATTAAGGTTTTCTCTGGGTATGTACCCAGGAGTGGGATTGCTGGGTCATATGGTAGTTCTATTTTTAGTTTTTGAAGAACCTCCTTACTGTTCATGACGACTGTACTTTGCATTCCCACCAACAGTGTAGGAGGGTTCCCTTTTTGGAGAAGATAATTTTGGTTTGAAAATTTGGGGTGACGTATTAGTTTCATGAACTTGATGTTCAAATCTCTTCCCCAAGTTTTGGAATTTTCTCAGCCATTATTTCTGTAAATAAACTCTACCCTTCTCTCTTTTCCTTCTGAGACTTCAGTGATACATAGTTTCTTTTGAAGGAATCTCATAAGACCCATAGGTTTTTCTTCATTAGTGGTTTTTTTGGTTTTTTCCCTCTCCACTAGCTGACTAATTATCAGTGACCTGCCAGTGAGCTCATAGATTCTTCTGACTGTCAGCTGCTGTTGAAACTCTGTTGAATTCTTCAGTTTAGTGATTATATTCATCTCCCAAATTCCTGTGTTTCTTTTTTATGTTTTCTCTGGTGAATTCCCATCTTGTGGTTTTTCCCCCCTAAGTTACTATATTTTTTTTTATCTATTTATTTTTGTTGAGGTATAGTTGATGTATAATATTCTATTTATTTCAGATACATAACATACTGATTCAGTATTTCCTAGATTATACTCCATTTAAAGTGATTACAGATGACAGCTGTGTTTTCCTGTGCTCTACGATATAGCCTTGTCGCGTGTATGTTTTATTTATACTGGTTTGTGTCTCTCAATCCTATACCTGTATTTTGTCCCTCTTCTCACTGGGAGCCATTAGTTCTGTCTATATCTGAGTCTGTTTCATAATTTGCATTCGTGTTATTTTGTAGATTTCACATATAAAGTGATAAGATAGAGTATTGTCTGACTTCTTTCACTAAGCGAAATACCCTCCAGGTCAATCCATGTTGTTGCAAATGGCACAATTTCATTCTTTTTGTGGTTGAATAAATATTCCATTGTGTACGTATACCACATCCTCTTTATTCATCTGTTGGTGGACACTTAGGTTGCTTCCATATTTTGGCTGTTGTAAATAATGCTTCAGTGAACATGGGGCGGGGGCGGTGTGTGTATGTTTTCACATTAGTGTCTTTGTTTTCTCTGGCTGTGTACCCAGGAGTGGAATTGCTGGATCATATGGTAGTTCTGTTTTTAGGTTTTTGAGGACCCTCCATACTGTTTTCCATAGTGGCTGCACCAATTTACAATCCTGTCAACAGTATACTAGGGTTCCCATTTATTATTTGTAGACTTTAGATCAGAGCCATTTGACAGGTCTGACCTGTGAGGTGATACCACATTGTGGTTTTGATTCGCATTGCTCTGTGTGAGGATATTTCCATGTGTCTGTTGGCTACTCATATGTCTTCTTTGGAAAAATGTCTAATTAGATCTCCTGCCCATTTTTTAAATTGGGTGGTTTGGGTTTTTTGTTTCGTTTTTGTTTTGGTATTGAATCTTCTCATCTTGTTCTTATATTGTGTTCATGACATTGTTAAATTTTTATTTGTGCTGTCCTGTAACACTCTGAGTATTTTTAGAACAATTATTTTGTTTTCTTTGTCAGATAATTCCTGCATCTCCGTTTTTTTGCGGCCAGTTGTTGCTTAGATGCTAAGTGCTGTCTGATTCTTTGGAACCTCACGTACTGTAGCCCGCCAGGCTCCTCTGTCCATGGGATTTTTCAGGCAAGAATATTGAAGTAGGTTGCCGTTTCCTTCTCCAGGGGATCTTCCTGACCTAGGGGTCAAACCCATGTCTCCGGCATTGCAGGCAGATTCTTTACCACTGAGCCACCAGGGTTATCAGAGCGTTACTGTATTGCTTTGGTGGATTCACATTTCACTTTTTCTTCATGACCTCTGTAGCCTTGCCTAAGTAAGTATCTGTGTATTTGAAGAAGCAGTTGCCCCTTCATGACTTCATGGACTGACTTCAGTAAGGGAAGACTTTCACCTATAGTTAGGGTGAAGCATGGTGTGAACCCTGAGTCTAAGGGTCTGCAGCACCAAGTGTGGGGGCCCTGGGCAGCACTGGGTCCAGAGGAGACATGGTGGCTCATTGGCTCGGGCTGTCAGGATCTGCAGCATTAACAATGGTGTGGTCCTGGGCTAGCACTGCAAAGATCTATCAAGGCTTCAAGGGCTTTGGGGTCCTCAGAAGTGCCTTCAGGCCCGGGGCACGGATCTAGGGCACTCAGTGGTAGTGGCTCTAACTGGTGGTGTGCACAGGCTCAGTTGCGGGATCAGCTAGCTACAAGTACCTTTATAGTGGCCGGTGAGGTTCCAGACACACATGTAGGGTGGATGCCAGGGTAGCAGGAAGGGTTGGGCTCATCTGTGGGTGCACTGACGCCCGGGGAGATCTTGGCTGTCAGCATACATTACCATGACTACAGAGTCTTGCTTCAGGTGGGTGACAGTCAAGGCCCGTGATGGGGGCTGGTCCAGGATGTGCGGGTGCAGAGCTGGCGGGGCCAGCTGCAGGTGAGCACGGCGGGCAGGTCAGTGACGGCCCACAGGCAGCTGCGGTGGCCCTGCTTGTGGACATGACTTTCCGTGGCTGCACAGTCTTCCCCAGGCATGCGCGGGACAGTAGGAGCCGGTGGCCGATGCCAGCGGCATGCAAGTGCAGAACTGGAGGTTCTTCCTGGAGCGGGCATGTGGCGGCCGAGGTCAGCCTCGGGGGTCCAGACAGCATCTTGCAGTCGTGCAGCCAGAGGCGTGGGCTGGTGGCTGGGGTGGGTTCTGGGCTCTTGTGTGGGGCAGGGGAGGGGAAGGAGCAGGGAGGGACTCGGGCAGCTGTGAGCTGGTGAACACAGACGCCTGTGGGGCCAAAGCTGGTGAAATCTGGGGGTGATCCGTGGCAGCTGTGCTGGCACTTGGTTTTTTTCAGTTGAAAAGGCTTTAAAGTTCAAGTCCTTTGAAGAGCAGCTGAGACTGTGGTGATCTTGGTAACCCCGGCTCTTCTTCCTTGTTCCTAGCCATCTCTTCCTCAGCTTTGCTGGTCTGGGTGGGGTGAAATCGAGTGGTATTTGTGCATTGTCCAGAAAACCTGAGGAAGCTGGTTGCTCACTCTGATGCCCTTTTCCTGGCATGGGGAACTCTTTCTGGCTGGGGAATTTCCGCTTCGTGCTAAGCAGTGCTGGCCTAGGGGATGGATGCTAAAAGCAGAATGAAGCTTTCTTCCCTCCCTTTCAATGGGGTTGCCCTCTCCCCTTACCCTGCACCCCCCCTTTTTGTTCCTCTACGTTGCTGAAGTTCTTTATGTGGACTTCACATCCTTCCCAGAGCGGTTTTTGTTCATGGATATCTGTCTAATTGTTGTTCCTTGTGGGAGGATAGAGTCTGGGGGCTTCTGTGTCACCATTTTGATCCCTGAATCTTTTGGGGTGTTGGTTGACTTCAAAGCAATAGACATGTGGTAATTAAGGACTGAACTTGATGAGGTGTGATTTATATGTAAAAAGATTCTTCAGATTGTTTACAAATCCTGCTCATCACTACTCTCAGTGGACATTTGCAAAGGTGCTCTTAGGACTGCCTTGTGAATCACTGATGATTTGATCTGTCATGAATAATAATACTTCGGTAGTACACGGTGAAGTGTTACGGGGCATTGTACTGGATGAGAGAGGGATGAAGAGAATGTTGGGATAAATTCCTTCTTGGTGTCTTGCATTTCTGCATGTCTTTCAAGTGAAGAACTGACTGCCTTTTGTTCTGGACTATCTTTTCAAAGATTATTGTGTAATGAATAGCCTAGGAAGACAGATTTTCTTCCTCTGGAGCAAAGAATAGACATGCTTACCACCCATTATGCAGCCCATAAGATACATGGGTTTCCTAAGCTCAGAGTGCTTCTGTGTTGTAACCCACTGCTTCTAAGGGCATCCATCTGGGCCCATCCACATTGCTTCTTTGGGACTTGGTGTGGCTAACTAGAAAACATGGAGAAACTAATTGTAAACACAGTAGGAGTCTCTAAACTTACGAGTTAGCAGGTGTTTTAAAGTTTTGTTTCATTTTAGAGAACTCAGTGTGTTACAGCTGTGGTTGAAGCAGGGGCGGTAGTGCCCAGTTCTGATCTGTAGATCCACTCAGTGAGAATGCCTTTCCATTAAAGGATGGGGCGAGGGGGCACGGAGGAAGAGAAGGGGAGAAGGAGGGAATGTATGTATTTCAGTTGTAATAAAACATTTAAGATAGATAAATATTGCTTTGATTACCTATTTGAGCTGATATTTTCCCTCTCTAGGAGCTATTTGTACTGATCCTGCGGAGTAAAAGATTTCAGGTGAATTTGAAAAAGCTTAGAAAACTGTAATGTGCTTTATTGATTTGTTACAGTTATTGTAAGTTACTGCACGTCCTTTTCCCCCTTAATATAGTATTCTGAAGGACGGTCCTCGTGTGGCCCTTGAGGTTGAGGTGGCACCTTACAGCCTGTGTTCTTTTCCACGGAGGTGATGATGTCAGCAGTAGCTAGGCACACGGTGCAACTACTGGCTCTCAGATGGCGGTGTGTTAGAGTTGAAAGACGTCTCAATGACGGCCGTTTTAACTTCATGATCTTATTTACAAGGAAACTGAGGTACAGAGATACAAAATAGTCTGTCTAAAGGTCCACAACGGGTAGAGGTGCGGACCTGAAATACTAATATTCTGCATATCTCATCATGCTGCATCCAGATAGGGAAAGTGCATGCCTTGATAATGGACATGGGGATGAAATAGTTCGTGGCGATCTCTACCAGTATTTGGTATGGTGTGTGAGATGTGCCAATACATTAATGAACACTTTTAAATTTTATGGAAGTGTTAGTGTTTTAAAAAAGTAAAACCTGTGACTCAAACCGGTAAATGTGTGGATTTTGATAAGGTGAGTTAAAATAAAGGCAAGTAAAAAATTTAACTATATACTTGGCAAAATGTGGTGTTGTTGCTACACCAGTGACTATTGAGAAATACTGATGCAGAGGTGGCTCAGAGGGTAAAGCGTCTGCTTACAATGAGGGAGACCTGGGTTCCACCCCTGGGTTGGGAAGACCCCCTGGAGAAGGAAATGGCAACCCACTCCAGTATTCTTGCCTGGAAAAATCATCCCATGGACGGAGGATCCTGGTGGGCTATACTCCACGGGGTAGCAAAGAGTCAGACACGACTGAGCAACTTCATTTTATACCTGGTAGCATAATTACGTAGTTCATGGAGAAGTACGTGAAAATTCATTTCGTACTTTTGTGCTATAGATTGATTAATAGAACCCAGTGATTTGAGTATTTAGCTATTAAAGGTAATAGGCTTTTTTCAAAGTATGCATCTGTTTTCTCCTCTTGAGTTATTAAAGCCTGTGTCATCATGTCACATAACCTTAACTCTCTGGTTACCCCAGAAATTCATTCAGGAAGTAGATATAAGAACAGTTAGCAACAATGGAAGGCACTATGAATGAGCTTTCACACAAAAAATTGATGTACAACTTACATATGCTGAAGTGTACCGCTCAATGAATGTTTACGTATGTGTATACCATAACTGATGTCAGGGTGCAGAGCGTGTCCAGCCCCCAGTGGGCTCTTTGATGCCCTCTACTGGTCAGTAACTCCCCTCCAAGAAAAGGCACTTCATAAGCTTCTAAAACAAGGAGTGGCACACAATAAGTGCTCAAAACTATTGATGGTATGAGTGAGGTCTTAAGATCTTAGATGCTTGAAGGGATAGTTTGTACATTATAATCACTAGCTTTGCAGTTTGTTTTACCTTTATAATTTATATTTTTAAAAGTGTATAAAAAATGTATAAAATGTGATTACATTTAACCATTTTTCTTTATTTCTTATGCTCCCTCAAAGATAAATTATTTCTTCATGCATTAGGTAAATATTCACCTTTAATTCCCCTGTCATAATTTGAACTAAAGTATTTAATTCTTACTTGATTCACAATTTTATTCTGGCTTAAAATTTTTTTTTTCCAACTTTAAAGTAGACATTTTGCAGTTAAATCAGTTTTCAGTTGTTTAGAGCATATTTGTTTTAAGTGTTGCTGTTTATATAGAATGATTATTGCTTTCCCAATCAAAGTATTTATACTGTGTGATACGTACACCAGTAAATAACCTTAAATTTAGATTTTGAACTTTCTTTGACTATTATTTAAATAATAAATAATTCATGACTTAAGTAATGATTAAAAAGTACATAAGTGTTGATTAAAAAGTGCATATTCTTTTTCTTCACTTTTCTAAATCTCCAGAGATTGTATTACTTTATATATATTTTCTCTTTTCTCTTTATCTGTTTTTAGGAACATATTTTTTAAAATCATATTTTCACACCTGTAAAATACTAAAAAAAATTTCTTGATAATATAAAATGTCTAGCCAGTATTCAATTACATTCTTATTTACAAATTTTTTTATAATTTATTTATATCTATTCAAATAAGGGTCATACACTCCAGTGGCTTGTATGCCTGTTTCCTCCTTCTTTTTGGGGGGGCAGGACGGGCTGGGGTGCAGCACACAGCTGTGGGGCCCTAGATCATCCAGCAGGAATTGAACCTGGGTCCTGGCAGTGAATGTCCCGAGTCCTCAGCAGGCACTGGACCCCTAGGGACTCCTGCAGAGGCTTGGATACTTCTGGAGTGTCTGTTAATCTGTAGGTCTTTCCTGCGTTTTCCCCCCGTGGCAGTTCATTGAAGAAGCCTGGTTGTTTTCTCCCTTATCACGGTCTGGAGTTTGCGGATTGAATCTCCGTGGCATCATTTAATGTGTACTTCTGCTAGCTTTGGTTTTTATAAATTGCAGTGAGGTCCAGAAACCTATGAATGAGGTTTGGTTTTTTTTTTCTCCCCTTTGGTCAAGAGTTCTTCACAGCAGTGTATACTTCTGTTCGGAGGCATTAGTACCTGATTGTCCTTTCTCTGTTTTTAAAACAAAAATGACTTTATACTCATTTTTCAGGATTTGTTTGAAGATTAGTAATGATAGATGGAAGCATGCAAATCCCTGACATTTTTTTGTATTTAATAAATGATTGTTCTTACAACTGTTGTTTGGTTTTACAGATTAAATTTGTAGTTGTACCATCAACAGTTAATAGGATGGTAAAAGAGCAGAGCTGACTCTGTCAATTCCTAACAAATATTTACAGTCCTTTACAGATTGTTTAAATTATTCTGTGTTTAGTTTATCCATTGAAATTTTTATGCCTTCTATTATATTGCTTTCATAGTCATTTTTTTATTTTGGTTCATGGTTTGGTGTTTATGGGGCTTCCCTGATGGCTCAGAGGGTAAAGCATCTGCCTGCCATGCAGGAGACGTGTGTTCGATCCCTGAGTTGGGAAGATCCCCAGAGAAGGCAGTGGCAACCCGCTCTGGTACTCTTGCCTGGAGAATCCCATGGATGGAGGAGCCTGGTAGGCTACAGTTAATAGGGTTGCTAAGAGTCAGACACGACTAAGTGACTTCACTTTCACTTTCTTTCACTCTGGTGCTTATGGACGCTTTCATTCTTCCACAATTTATTTAATCTCCAGTTTTCTTTATCTTAAGAACAGTGTGCTAACAAGGTTAAAAGATTCATTCACCTCAGAGGCCATTTTGTTTTCTTTCCTCTCAGTCCTTTAATATTTACATATATACACTGAATGATTGTAATTCACTGTAGTACCTAAATATTGTATTTTGTGTTCTAAAAGAGGTTAGCATATTATAGTCTGTATTTCATATTACTTTATAGTCATCATAACTTTTTTTTTATCAGTGAAATGCTCATGCTTTTCCATTGAGAAATTTTGCCACATTCATAACTGTTCTTCTGTTTTTGAGTTGAATGAAGAGGTATACTATACTTATGTTTAAAGTATGCTACTTTGAATTTTCTTCCTCTTGGAGATGAGTGGGTGGGGAGTCAGCTTTTTATAAAATACATGTTGTTTAAATCCCCTAAGTATTCCTCTTGACTTTGGATAGCTACTACATTCTCTATGAACTCTGGCCTTGTTCTTTCAGCTACTTTGGTTTAGGGAAGGAGGAGATACTTTAGAAATTTGAAAGGAAGAACAAAATAGCAAACTGTCTCCTGCTTCTTAAATTTTTTTTCCTGTAGGGAAATAGAAGATAAGTTTATGGTTAATTTTTGAGCAGATAATACATATTGACACAGTGGGAATGATAGAATTTCTTACTGGAAACTCAAGATAGGAACCTGCTGTATTTCAGTACTGTAACTATTACTGGCTTAGGACTTTGTTCATATACTTTAACCCTGTATTACATTTTTTCAGGTGTTATAGTTTGTTTTTATTTGGGACTTTTTTTTCTTTTAAAACTTAGAGTTCTAGAACTACTTAATTGATGGGCAGTCCTTAAGAAGCAGCACACTGATAGCCCAGTTTACTTGAAAGATTTAAGACAGCCTTTAAAAGAAAAGGCATGGTCATGCATGAGTGCTAAGTCGCTTCAGTTGTGTCTGACGCTTTGCGACCCCATGGCCTGTAGCCCCTCAGGCTTCTCTGTCCGTGGGATTCTCCAGGCAAGAGTACTGGAGTGGTTGCCATGCCCTCCTCCAAGGGATCTTCCCCACCCAGGGATCAAATCTGCATCTCTTAATGTCTCCTCCATTGGCAGGTGAGTTCTTTACCACTAGCACCACCTGGGAAACCCCAAGACATGGTCATTTACTCACAAATGAGATGAGATCTTCAGGTTTAAATGATTCAGTGTGAATAACTAGTGCATGATGGAAAGGGATCACGATGCCATAAGGACTGATTTCTTTCTAAACAGAACTAGACATATTCGTCTTTGAGGAAGGTTGATAATGTCTTAAACCTGATATCTAATTATGGTATTTCTAAATAGGAAAATTGCACACCACTTTTTTGCCCTAAATTTAAAAATTGTGGTAAAATATGTATAACATGAAATTTACTATCTTAGCTATTTTTAAGTATACAGTTAAGTACATTCATATTGTTGTGCAACCATTACCACCATCCATCTCCAGGACTCTGAATTTTTTCATTCTTGCAAAATTGAAATTCTATACTCATTGAACAGTAAGTCCCTATTTCCCCTTCCTCCAACTCTTGGAAACCACCATTCTACTTTGTCTCTATAATTTTGACTACTCTAGGTACGTCATGTAAGTGAGATCATAGGGTTTTTGTTTGTTTTTGTGACTGACTTATTTCACTTAGCATAATGTCCTCAAAGTTCATCTATGCTGTAGTATGTGTCAGAAATTTCTCCTTTAAGACTGATTTCTTAAATTCCATTGTATGTCCATTCATATATCAGTGGACACTTCTGTATTTTAACTGTTGTGAATAATGCTGCCATGAACATGAGTGTACAGATATCTGTTTAAGATCCTACTTTCAGTTGTTTTGGGTATATAACCAGAAGTGGAATTGGCTAGATCGGATGGTAATTCTATTTTTAATTTTTTTGATGATCCACCATACTGTTTTCTATAGTGTTTGTACCATTTTACATTCCTGCCAACAGTTCATGAAGGCTCCAGTTTCTCCACATTTGCCACACACCATTCTTAATGCACTTCTTAAGTAGGCAGAATCATTAGTCTTGTTATTTACTTTCCTTTACCGTCATACATGGCATAATTAGGAATTGAGTTTTGGCTGCTGTGAAAACCCAAGATGTGTGTTATGAACAGTTACAGATATTATCATTCACACTGTGAAGTGCTGATTTAGTGGGTGTGAGAAAGATTTGAACCTTGTTGGATTCTTAGAGTGCAAGAAAAAATTTTTGGAAGAGAATGGCAGTTCAGTAAGGTGATGGAAATGTTTTTCTCTTTCTGTCTAGCACATTACGCTTTTGAGAGCTTTCTTCTGGAGCAGAGTAACATCAAAATGTTACCTGCTCTATTGCTTCTTTCATGTTGTCTTACAGTGATGAGGAAAAGCAGCTACTGAATGGACCCTGGCTCACCAATAGTTTAATTTCTTAAAAAGGCCTAATTAACTAGTATGTTTAAATGTGAGTTGTTGAATCTAAAACAAACTTGAATAAAATAGGGCTGTTCTTATATATGACTGGTCTCCTGCCGTAAGGCTTATATGTGTTCTCAGAATGTGTTTCTTGCCATTCTTTGTATAGGAGGAAAACTCTGCACTAGAGGATAAATGGAGTCTATTTGCTGTTGTTTGTTTCTTTCTAGAACTAGTGTGATATTAGAATGTATTTTTCCAGTTTATTCATTCATTTAAAAATATTCATCATGTCTCTTTATGCCAGAAAGTTCATAACAAAGCTCTCCAAAACAAATGTCCCATATTTTGGGTCTTACAGCTTTTTGTTTTAAGTTGTTGCCTCCGAGTTGTTTTATAGGAGAGTGTGTAGGGGATTCCCTGGTGGCTCAGACGGTAAATAATCTTTCTGCAGTGTGGGAGACCTGGGTTTGATCCCTGGGTTGGGAAGATCTCCTGGAAAAGGAAATGGCAATCCACTCCACTATTCTTGCCTGGGACACCCATGGACAGAGGAGCCTGGCAGGTTAAGTCCATGGGGTTGCAGAGAGTCAGACACGACTGAGCACACACACGTTCGTGGGTAGAGGATAGAAGAGAGGGGCAACTGTCTTTTTTGGTTTTGGTGGTTTAATAGACTAGTAAGTTCCTTTTATGTTACTTTAATTTTTTAGGTCTTGAAGACAAATATTTGAAATTTACCATTGTCATCTCAGCAAATATAACCTGCTTGTATGGTACATACAATTACAATATTATGTCATTGTAATTACCAATAGTAATTACCATTCTTCATGCAAAGTACTAGATATAGAAAAATACAAATGAATGCATTAATAATAGATAATGCTTCTTTGTTGCAAAGTTTTTTTAAATTATGGTTTCACTAGGACTGTTTTGATTTTCTGTTTCTTTTTGTAGAAGTTTCAGTAAGCTGAATTTTTCTAGGAATTTGTTTATTGTAAATTTTCAGGTTTATTGGTATAGAAGTATTTACATTTTGCTTTTAAAATGTTTTTGATGTTTGGAGGATTTGCTGTTTTGTCTTTATCAATCATAATATTGGTTATTTTTGTTCTTTTTTCACGTTGTTTAGTCTTGCCTAGCATTCATTAATTTTACTCTTTTAAAAGAACTAATTTTTAACTTTGTTGATTTCCTTTCTTGTATTTTAGTTTCTTTGTCATTTGTTTCTGCTCTTTTTGGTTTCCATCCTTTACTTTTGTAGATTTGATTTGCTCCCCTTTCACATTTTTGAAATAGATGACTAGTTATTTGGTTTTCAGACTGCCTTTTATAGCTGTACATTTTTTCTGCTCACCTCAAGTTTGGTAAATAATTTTTTTTTTGTCATTTAGTTAAAAATTTAATTTTCCTTGTTGCTTCCTAAATTGCTACTGTGATTGCTTCTTTAATCCATAGCTCATTTAGAGGTTTATTTCTAGATTTCAAAATGTGTGGAGAATTTGCCTTTTGTTAGTGATTTCTAGCTTAATTGCTTTATGGTCAGAGATCAGTCTGTATGTTTTCAGCCTTTTGCAAATTATTTGAGACTTACATTTTGGCTTAGTATGTAGTAAAATTTGGAAATATATATATATATATATATTTGAAAAGAATATGTTGTGGTTGGTGCAATGAAATTTATAGGTCAGTTAATCAAGTTTTTAAATTCACTTTTCAAAGCTTCTGTATCCCTTTACTATTACCTTTTTTCCAGTACTTAACTTGTCCCTTGTTTGGCTGATGGTAGCCCCTTCAAGGTGGCTCCTGAGTCTTCACTATATGGCTGTAACAGTGTTTGATAGCTTTCCTGCTCTCTGAAGTACAAGATGCTCTAGGCTCATCTTGTGCATTTGTTGTCTTAGATCTGGAATATGCCATTTCTTCAAGAAGTCCTGGTTTCTTTTTCTCATTACGAAATGTTGTTTAGAGATCACAGACTAGGTGCTGGCATCTGGTTGCTACTGAGTTGATTATTATTTCTCTGGGCTATCTTGCTGTTTCTTGTAATTTATTTACAATGTCTTAGTTTCAAGTGTACAGCAAAGTGGTTCAGTTACACACACACACACACACACATATATACTCAATACATATGTATATTCTTTTTCAGATTCTTGTCCTTTATAGGTCATTACAATATATTGAATATAGTCCCCTGTGCTATCCGGTAGGTCCTTGTTGTTTACTTACTTTTACGTATCATAGTGTGCGGATGGTAATCCTAAAGTCCTAATTTATCTCCTTCTTCCCACTACCCCCTTTGGAAACCATAAGTTTGTTTTCAGTTTCTGTGAGCTTGTTTCTGTTTTGTAAATAAGTTCATTTGTATTTTGCTATTTCTGTTCTTTTCCAAGGCAAACCTTTCAATATCACAGTATCATTTCCAAGAAAAACCATTCAACATCACGGTAATCCAAGTCTGTGCCCCGACCAATAATGCTGAAGAAGCTGCAGTTGAATGGTTCTGTGAAGACCTACAAGACCTTCTAGAACTAACACCCAAAAAGATGTCCTTTTCATTATAGGGGACTAGAATGCAAAAGTAGGAAGTCAAGAGATACCTGGAGTAATGGGCAAATTGGCCTTGGAGTACAAAATTAAGCAGGGCAAAGACTAATAGAGTTTTGCCAAGAGAACACACTGGTCATCGGAAACACCCTCTTCCAACAACACAAGAGAAGACTCTACACATGGACGTCACCAGATGGTCAATACCGAAATCAGATTGATTATATTCTTTGTAGCCAAAGATGGAGAAGCTCTCTTCAGTCTGCAGAAGCAAGACTGGGAGCTGACTGTGGCTCAGATCATGAACTCCTTATTGCCAAAATCAGACTTAAATTGAAGAAAGTAGGGAAAACCATTAGACCACTCAGATATGACCTAAATCAAATTCCTTATGACTATACAGTAGAAGAGACAGATAGATTCAATGGATTAGATCTGATAGACAGAGTGCCTGAAGAACTATGGATGGAGATTCATGACATTGTACAGGAGGCAGTGATCAAGACCATCCCCAAGAAAAAGAAATGCAAAAAGGCAAAATGCTTGCCTGAGGAGGCTTTACAAATAGCTGTGAAAAGAAGAGAAGCGAAAGGCAAAGGAGAAAAGAGAAGATATACCCATTTGAATGCAGAGTTCCAAAGAATAGCAAGGAGAGATAAGAAAGCCTTCCTCAGTGATCAGTGCAAAAAGTAATAGAATGGGAAAGAGATTTCTTCAAGAAAATTAGAGATACCAAGGAAACATTTCATGCAAAGATGGGCTCAATAAAGGACAAAAATGGTAGGGACCTAACAGAAGCAGAAGATATTAAGAAAAGGTTGCAAGAATACACAGAAGAGCTGTACAAAAAAGATCTTCACTACCCAGATAATCACAATGGTGTGATCACTCACCTAGAGCCAGACATCCTGGAATGTGAAGTCAAGTGGGCCTTAGGAAGCATCACTACACAAAGCTAGTGGAGGTGGTGGAATTCCAGCTGAGATATTTCAGTCCTAAAAGATGATGTTGTGAAAGTGCTGCACTCAGTATGCCAGCAAATTTGGAAAACTCAGCAGTGGCCACAGGACTGGAAAATGTCAGTTTTCATTCCAACCCCTAAGAAAGGCAATGCCAAAGAACACTCAAACTACCACACAATTGCACTCAACTCACACGCTAGCAAAGTAATGCTCAAAGTTCTCCAAGCCAGGCTTCAGCAGTATGTGAACCGTGAACTTCCAGATGTTCAAGCTGGATTAGAAAAGGCAGAGGAACAAGAGATCAAATTGCCAACATCTGTTGGATCATCAAAAAAACAAGAGAGTTCCAGAAAGACATCTATTTCTGCTTTATTGACTATGCCAAAGCCTTTGATTGTGTGGATCACAACAAACTGTGGAAAATTCTGAAAGAGATGGGAATACCAGACCACCTACCCTGCTCTTGAGAAACCTGTATGCAGGTCAGGAAGCAACAGTTAGAAGTGGACATGGAACAACAGACTGGTTCCAAATCGGGAAAGGAGCACGTCAAGGCTGTATATTGTCACCCTGCTTATTTAACTTATATGCAGAGTACATCATGAGAAATACTGGACTGGATGAAGCACAAGCTGGAATCAAGATTGGTAGGAAAAATATCAATAACTTCAGATATGCAGATGTTCGAACTCATGTCCGTTGAATCAGTGATGCCATCCAACCATCTCATCCTCTGCCGTCCCCTTCTCCTCTCACCTTCAATCTTTCCCAGCATCAGGGTCTCTTCCAATGAGTCAGTTCTTTGCATCAGGTGACCAAAGTGTTGGAGCTTTGTCATCAGTCCTTCCAATGAATAGTTAGGGCTGATTCCTTTAGGATTGACTGGTTGGATCTCCTTGCTGTCCAAGGGACTCTCAAGAGCCTTTTCTAGCACCATGGTTCAAAAGCATCAATTCTTCGGCACTCAGCCTTCTTTATGGTCCAACTCTTACATCTGCACATGACTGCTGGAAAAAACCATGGCCTTGACTATATGGAGCTTTGTTTTGTACCTTGTCAGAAATTTGGTGGTAGTGGTTTCCTGGTTTTCCTCTGGGCGAAGTGCTTACAGTATCATTTTGTCTGTACTGTACATCAACAGTGTGTATTTTGTAAAGCAACAAATCAAGAAAGTCTTTAGTACCTTTTTCTTTGTGCCTCTTATCAGTATCCGTTGTCACTTCTGTGGATTGGAAAGGTCTTCCAGACCTGGTGCCATCCTGTGTGTGTGTGTGTTAGTCGCTCAGTCGTGCCCAACTCTTTGCAACCCCATGGACTGCAGCCCACCAGACTCCTCTATCCGTGAGAGTTTCCAGGCAAGGATACTGGAGTGGGTTACCATTTCTTTCTCCAGGGGATCTTCCCAACCCAAGGATCGAACCTGGGTCTCCTGCCTTGCAGGCAGATTCGTTACCAACTGAGCTACAAGGGAAGCTTCCCCAATCCAACAAGCAGTTAATTCTTCGACACCAGCAGGACATCTGAGAATTCTCCTGATTTCTAATTCTGTGTACCTGGAAATAGAGTCCGATTCCACAGGGAAAGGGCTCGGTCCCACAGGCCCACTCTCCACTTTAGATGCCAGTGGCGCGTCCAAGTTGTTATCTGAACTTCTGGCTATAAGTCAGAGGTTCCCATGCCCCATTGTTGGGTTTGACTAATTTGCTAGAATGGCTCACGGAACTCAAAAATATGTTTAGTTACTAGATTACTGATGTATTATAAATGGATATCTGAGGATATGAATCAGCAGCCAGATGAACGTATACATAGCACAGGGTCCTGAACGAAGGAGTTTCTGTTCTTGTGAAGCTTGGGACTCAGCATGGTAGCATGACAAAGAGTCTGTTTCCCAGAGGTGGAAGCTCTCTGGAAAAAAGGGGTCCAAAAAGCTGTTCTTTGGACTGTTTATGGAGGCATTATTACATAGTAATGATTGACTAAATCACTGGCCAATGGTAATTGATTCAACCTCAAGCCCTTCTCTCCTCCCTGAAGATAAAGGGGTGGGACTGAAAGTTCCAACCCTCTATTCACATGGTTGCTTCTCCTGGCAACCAGCCCCTTCCCTTGGGTGAGATCCAAAAGTCACCTTCCCTGAAGAGTTTTCAGGGACTGAGAACAAGAGATTAAATATTATCCACCCCCCTCTTTTATTGTGCTCAGAAAATTCCAAAGATTTTGGGAGTTGTGAACAAGAAACAGTGGATGAAGACCAAATATATCTGAAGTATACACATACATACATCTATCTAAAAGAGTGCATCTAGTTGAACTGTTTAATGAATTTGCCAAATCAGAGATATAAAAAGTAATTAGGCACCTTTCTAGTTCAGAATTTAACTAATTGATTGGGCTTTAATGTGTTGTTAGGCAGTCATTAGATAAATGCAAACTAGATTATAGTGACTTTATGAAATAGACACACATGTGAAAGTGGCTCAGTCACTGCTGACTCTTTGCAACCCCATGGAATGTAGCCTGCCAGACTCCTGTCAGTGGAATTTTCCAGGCAAGAATACTGGAGTGGATTGCCATCCCCTTCTCCAGGGGATCTTTCCAACCCAGGGATCGAACCTGGGTCTCCTGCATTGCAGGCATATTTTCCATCTGAGCCACCAGGGAAGCCTCATGTTTGTGAAATGAGGTACTTTTAATCAGGGTATTCTAGGAGGGGCAGTGCTTGAAAATACCTGTATACCTCATACTCCAGAGAAATCTAGATAAGAGGAGTCATTTAGATTTTTTCTTTCCTTTCAACTGTATATCTTGAGGTAATTTACCATTTCTTTCTCTTTTCCAAGGCGTGGTCTGACAGCTCAGACTGTCTTTTCTCTCTGGGTGTCCCCCTGACACATCTCTCTCCTCTGTCTCCCTAGGGTTGTATAGCCCCCGTAGCGTAATTTGCTCTTTACACTCCAACCGTGCTTCCCTCTTGCCTTTTCCAGCTTTTTGCTTGCCTCTCAGTCTTCAGTTAGAACCATCACTATCATTCTTGTTGTTATTTTTAGAATGGAAAACATCTTAACATAATTCATAGGTGCCAAAGTATGAATACATTTTATGAAAAATACCTACTACATTGCTTTGAAAGCCATTTGGATAAACTGCTCTAATAAAGCAATCATGTGTGTGTGTACAAGCTTGCACACTCACATATATATATTTTTCAAACTGTGAATTACTTGTTGGTGCTCGCTTTTTTGGATGTGTCACATTTATACAATTAATTTCTCATTATATTAGACTTTCCTTTAGGATTTAATCTACTATAAATGCTGTAGATTAGTTCAGACTAACTAGACCAAATTACTCTTATTTGCAATCTTTTTTTTTAAATCAAATTGGCAATGAATGAGGTTAAGATTATTACATTTAATCCTAGTTTCCGATGACAAGAAGGCAGTGATAATCTGTAGATGTATGGTGTGTTCATTGATAGGCATTCTTGCTTTAGAGAATGTTTGTTTTTATAACTTAAGCATTTAACAAAGCCAAAATAGCATCCTGTGAGACAGGAGCCACAATCTAATCGATACAACTTGTAACTGCCTTCAGAGACAGCCATCGTTCAACAGTGTCAAGAAGTGGTTATGGTTAAATGACGTATGTTAAAGTCAATAGTCTTGCTTAGTAGATGCTCCTTCACTCTTTCTGTGACTAGAATAACAGTTCAAGCCCAGAATAGAGAAGATTTTTATAAAATTTTTTTCTCTAGCACCTTTGTTAATTTAAGTGTAGACAGTGAGGCACCAGTGCTCCCAAACAATATCTAGAGTACTGATAACAAAGGAACAAAAGAGGGAACAGAGTCTTTAAACTTTGAATCCAGCTAGTAATTATGTTTAAATTAGGATGCAGGCCTAGCTTTAGCTTGGCAGTTTGGAGAAAGAAGTCTTAAGGGTTGTGATGCACTGTACTATTTTACAAAAAACTTAGACATTCTTTCTGGTTACAGAAGCGACATGCACTGTTTAAAAAGAGTTAAAAAAGGAGACTGCCTTTCTTCTCTTCAAGTCTGCTCCCTAGAGCCTATTGCCACTAGGTCTGTGTTTAATCACAGTTTTAACTTTAAAAACTATTTTTTATTCTCAGATTATCATTTAGACATCTTTAGCTTTAAACTCTTAAAAAGGGGGGAAACAAGTCTGCTTATACTTTAAGCTTCCAGTAAATCACCCTCTCCCTCTAGGATTTTTCATTATACATTTTCAGTTATAGTCTTTGATTTCAAAGAAAATACTAAAAGTTTGTTTCTTGACATGTTAGTAGCATCTCAGCTCCTTAGTTTCAACTGTGAGGAATTTAGGGCAATTAACTTTCTTTTCCTGCTCCCTTTCTAATTTATTTTTTCATGAAGTATAATTGATTTACAATATTGTATTAGGTTCAGGTGTTGTTCAGTTGCTAAGTTGTGTCTGACTCTGTTGTGACCCCATGGACTGTGGCCTTCCAGGCTCCTCTGTCCATGGGATTTCCCAGGGAAGAATACTAGAGTGGGTTTCCGTTTTCTTCTCCAGGGGGTATTCCCAACCCAGGGATCGAGCCTGCATCTCCTGCGTTGGCAGATGGATGGGGGAGCACCCAGACTCAGGTGTACAGCGTAGTGGTTCCGTGTTTCTGCATATCGTACTCCGTCCCACATTGTCATGAGATGGTGGCTGTGGCCCTCTGTCTGTGCAGTGTACCCGTGTCGTGGGGTTTGTATCCGTTAGACCCAGACCACTCGTTGGTTCTTTCTCCCTGACTATGCCCCTGTGACACACAGACTTGTTTCCTGTGTCTGCAAGTCTGTTTCTGTTTTGCATTAAGATTTATTTGCATTATTTTTTAGATTCCACACGTAAGTGATGTTATACTGTTTGTCTTTCTCTCTCTGATATTTCAATAAGCAAGATATTCTCTAGGTTCTTCCATTTTGCTGCAGATGGCAGACTTTCATCCTTTGTATGGCTAAGTAACATTCCAATGTGTGTGTGTGTGTATATATATATGTATATATATATACAGAGAGAAAGATTAAGATACAGATATATATATATAGCAAACACCCTTTTCCAACAACACAAGAGAAGACTCTACACATGGACATCACCAGATGGTCGACACCAAAATCAGATTGATTATATTCTTTGCAGCCAAAGATGGAGAAACTCTATACAGTCAGCAAAAACAAGACTGGGAGCTGACTGTGGCTCAGATCATGAACTCCTTATTGCCAAATTCAACTGAAATTGAAAAACGTGGAGAAAACCACTAGACCATTCAGGTGTGACCTAAATCAAATCCCTTATGACTATACAGTAGAAGTGAGAAACAAATGTAAGGGACTAGATCTGATAGACAGAGTGCCTGATGAACTATGGATGGAGGTTCGTGACATTGTACAAGAGACAGGAATCAAGACCATCCCCAAGAAAAAGAAATGGAAAAAAGCAAAATGGCTGCCTGAGGAGGCCGTACAAATAGCTGAAAAAGAAGCAAAGCTAAAGGCAAAGGAGAACAGCAAAGATATACCCATCTGAATGCAGAGTTTCAGAGAATAGCAAGGAGAGATAAGAAAGCCTTCCTCAGCAATCAATGCAAAGAAACAGAAGGAAACAAGAGAATGGGAAAGACTAGAGAACTTTTCAAGAAAATTAGAGATACTAAGGGAACATTTCATGCAAAAATGAGCTCAATAAAGGACAGAAATGGTAGGGACCTAACAGAAGCAGAAGCTATTAAGAAGAGGTGGCAAGAATACACAGAAGAACTGTACAAAAAAGATCTTCATGACCTAGATAATCACAATGGTGTGATCACTCACCTAGAGCCAGACATCCTGGAATGTGACGTCAAGTGGGCCTTAGGAAGCATCACTACGAACAAAGCTAGTAGAGGTGATGGAATTCCAGTTGAGCTATTTCAAATCCTGAAAGATGATGCTGTGAAAGTGCTATATTCAGTATGCCAGCAAATTTGAGAAACTCAGCAGTGGCCACAGGACTGGAAAAGGTCAGTTTTCCTTCCAATCCCAAAGAAAGGCAATGCCAAAGAATGCTCAAACTACCGCACAATTGCACTCATCTCACATGCTGGTAAAGTGATGGTTAAAGTTCTCCAAGCCAGGCTTCAGCAGTATGTGAACCGTGAACTTCCAGATGTTCAAGCTGGTTTTAGAAAAGGCAGAGAAACCAGAGGTCAAATTGCCAACATCTGCTGGATCATCAAATAGCAAGAGAGTTCCAGAAAAACATCTATTTCTGCTTTATTGACTATACCAAAGCCTTTGATTGTGTGAATCACAATAAACTGTGGAAAATTCTGAAAGAGATGGGAATACCAGACCACCAGACCTGCCTCTTGAGGAACCTGCATACAATTCAGGTCAGGAGGTAACAGTTAGAACTGGACATGAAACAACAGACTGGTTCCAAATAGGAAAATGAGTACGTCAAGGCTGTATATTGTCACCCTGCTTATTTAACTTATATGCAGAGTACATCATGAGAAACGCTGGGCTGGAGGAAGCACAAGCTGGAATCAAGGTTGCTGGGAGAAATATCAATAACCTCAGATATGCAGATGACACCACCCTTATGGCAGAAAGGGAAGAGGAGCTAAAAAATGCCTCTTGATGAAAGTGAAAGAGGAGAGTGAAAAAGTTGGCTTAAAGCTCAATATTCAGAAAACTAAGATCATGGCCTCCGGTCCCATCACTTCATGGCAAATAGATGGGGAAACAGTGGAAACAGTGGCTGACTATTTTTCTGGGCTCCAGAATGACTGCAGATGGTGATTGCAGCCATGAAGTTAAAAGACGCTTACTCCTTGGAAGGAAAGTTATGACCAACCTAGACAGCATATTAAAAAGCATAGACATTATTTTGCCAACAAAGGTCCATCTAGTCAAGGCTGTGGTTTTTCCAGTGGTCATGTATGGATGTGAGAGTTGGACTATAAAACAAGCTGAGCAGAGAAGAATTGATGCTTTTGAAGTGTGGTGTTGGAGAAGACTCTTGAGAGTCCCTTGGACAGCAAGGAGATCCAACCAGTCCATCCTAAAGGAGGATCAGTCCTGGGTGTTCATTGGAAGCACTGATGTTGAAGCTGAAACTCCAATACTTTGGCCACCTGATGTGAAGAGCTGACTCATTTGAAAAGACTCTGATGCTGGGCAAGATTGAGGGCAGGAGGAGAAGGGGACGACAGAGGATGAGATGGTTGGATGGCATCACCAACTCAATGGACATGGGTTTGGGTGAACTCTGAGAGTTGGTGATGGACAGGGAGGCCTGGCGTGCTGTGGTTCATGGGGTCGCAAAGAGTCAGACACGACTTAGCGACTGAACTGACCATATATATATATAATATATACATATATATATATCATGTATATAGATAGATATGTAATCTCATATGTTTATCCATTCATCTGTTGATGGACACTTAAGTTGCTTCCATTTCTTGGCTGTTATAAGTAATGCTGCAATGAACATGGGAGTGCATATATCTTTTAAAATTACTATTTTTATTTTCTTTGGATATATATTCAGGAATGGGATTGCTGGATCACATAGTAGTTCCATTTTTAGTTTTTTGAGGAACCTCCATACTATTTTTCATAGTGACTGCACCCATTTACATTCTTACCAGCCATGGGAATTCTTTTACATGTAGTGTAAAAGAGTTCCTTTTTCTCCACATCCTCATCTGCATTTGTAATTTGTGGGGTTTTTTGGTAATAGCCATTCTGGCAGATTGTGAGATGATATTTTGTTGTGGTTTTGATTTGCATTCATTCCTCTGATGATTTGCAGTGTTCAGCATATTTTCATGTGCCACTTGGCCATCTGTATGTCTTTTTTGGAAAAATGTCTATTCAGGTCTTCTGTTCAGTTTATAACTGGGTGGTATTATTGTTTGTGGTATTGAGTTGTATGAGCTTTTTAACCCCGTATTGATCACATCATTTACAACTAATTTCTCCATTCTGTAGGTTGTCAATGGTTTCCTTTTCTGTGCATAAAGCTTTTTAAATTTAATTAGGTCCCATTTGTTTATTTTTGCTTCTATTTCCTTTGCCTTGGGAGACAGATCCAAAAAATATTGCTGTGATTTATGTCAAAGAGTATTCTGCCTATGTTTTCTTCTTGGAGTTTTATGGTTTTTGGTGTAACATCAGGATCTTTAATCCACTTTCGGGTTTTGTTTTTCTTTTTTGTATATGGTGTAAGGAAATATTCTGATTTTATTCTTTTACATGTAGCTGTCTAGTTTCCCAGCCCCAGTTATTGAAGGGATTGTCTTCTCCCTATTGTATATCCTTGCCTCCTTTGTTGTGTTAATAACTTCAGTTGAGTGGGTTTGTTTATGGGCTCCCTACTCTGTTCTGTTGATTTATGTGTGTGTTTTTGTGGCAGTACCATACTGTTTCGATTACTGTAGCTTTTTAGTGTAGTCTGAAGTCAGGGCGCATGATACCTTCAGCTTTGGTCTTCTTTCTCAAAACTGTTTTAGCTTTTTATATAGAGTGATTTTGTTTTTACATAAAATAATTATATTGAGTAGACCTGAAAATTGAAAAGCAAAAATTGGGATTTATTCATTCTATAAATATTGATTCTTTAATATTGAATACCCCAGGGCTCTGTACTCTGTCCTCTTTTCTGCCTACACTGATTCCCAAGGAGATCTCACTAGTCTCATAGTTCTGAATTCCATCTGTATGCTGACTCTCAGTTTACATTTCTACCCTGACTTCTCCTTAACCTCACAGTCATAGGTCTAACTATATCCAGTTGATATCTCTATTCAGATGTCTGACTAGTGTCTCACAGTAAATATACCCAAAAGGAGCTGTGATATTTGGCCCTTTCATCTTCAGGTCTTCCTGTGATGTACTCAGCGTATGTTAATGGCAGTTTCATTCTTCTCGTTGCTCAGGACACAGACCATCTAAGTCTTACTCCCCCACACATACTTCTGTCTCCTCATTAAAGTCACATCCTACATCTGTTCATTAACAGATCCTTTTGACTCCATATTCAAAATATTTAAATAATTTAACACTGTTTGTCACATTTCTCGCTGCTATTCTGGCACACGCCTGCATTTAGTGGTGGTCTTCCAGTTTCTAACGTTTTCTCAGCCAGTAGCCAGAGTAATCCTGCATAAGTCAGATTCTGTTACTTCTCTGCTCTCTGTTCAGCACATAACTTCCCATCTCATTCAGAGTGTAAGTGAGCCAGAGTCCTTCTGTCTTATGAGGCTTGGTGATTTGGGACATAGTTATCTTTCTGTTCTTATTACTCCTTGCTCTTTTCCTTATTCCGCTTGCCATGTTAGTCTTCTTGCTGTTCTTTATCTTATTTTTTAAATATTTTATCTTTATTCTCACCTTTTGCATTATAAAGTACCATTTGTATTGTTTTGGGTATGTGCATATAAACTACATAATGTGAATTTTGCTTTGTTAGTCAATTCAAAAAGCCTTTTTCTATTTTTTTTAATCTTCTGGCCATGCTGCACGGCATGTGGGGTCTTATTCCCCAACCAGGTATCAAACTCACGCCCACCACAGTGGAAGCAGAGTCTTAATTTGCTGCTCTTTAAACATGCCTCTTGCTCCTGCCTTGGGATCTTTGTGTTTGCTGTTTCCTCTTCTGCCTGGAAGGGTTTTCTGGATACTTGAGCAGCTCACCCCCTCATGTTATTGAGATCTTGACTCAGATTCATTCTTATCTAAAATTCTCCCTGTTACTGTACATGTCATATAATTGCTCCCTTCCTATTTTTTCTTCTCCACACTGATTAGTATCTAATGTACAATATATTTTAATTATTAGTTGTTAAAAACTCTTGTCAGGCCAGGTTCATTGAGGAGAACAAATCACTACAGGTACTTAAAGCAAAAGGAAAACTAGTAAGGGGAATTAGATTCTTAAAATGTATTGGAAAAACTGTAGGTGTGGAGCTTGAAAGACTGTTATCAGCTTCCACCGCTGCTGCTGATACGGCTTTTGGGTAGTGCCAACATAGGGAGCTGG
Source organism: Cervus canadensis (assembly GCF_019320065.1). NCBI lineage: Eukaryota > Metazoa > Chordata > Mammalia > Artiodactyla > Cervidae > Cervus > Cervus canadensis. The sequence continues at coordinate 48,430,728 of NC_057410.1, forward strand.
CGGGGGAGCATTCGGTGATTACTGTAAAACCTCTTATCTGTCACAGTCCAGGTCTGCTGCATTCAGAAGGATGGCTTTGTTCTGTCTCTCTTCTGCCTTCCAAATGCTGCGTAAATGCATTGCATTTGTGGAATGTAAATCACATACAGAATTCCGGGATCAAAGATTTGTAAAATGGAATTCTCATCCTTTTAACTTTTGTGAAAGAGGAGATACAGAGGAGCACACGGAAGGTGGTGAGGATGAACAGTGAGATAGATATATCTATGTTTGTATGGATAAGATATGAATACACGCATGTTTATTCTATTGGTCAGGGTTCTCTGGAGAAACAGAACCAATTAGATAAACATATATACAGGAAGAAAGAGGGGAAGAAAGAGATGGATTTATTTTAAGGAATTGGCTCATGTGATTGTGGGGGCTGGCAAGCCTGAAATTGCAGGGCAGGCTGCAAAGTCCTTGGTGACGTCACTCTCCTTGATATCCTGTAAGTTAAATATTGAGATAAAGTTAAGAGAAATTACCTACTGTGATGCAAAGTCAGTGTGTCTTATGTTATATGATAAGAAGAGAGAAGAAACCAATTATTTGATGAGTATACACAGCATATATAACACACGGTATACAACCTTCATAATAAAATAAGGGAAAAATACTCGTAACAATTATAATTCTCATTTCCATAACTGGTAATGTAGTGGTATCTGAGATTTATAAATTCCTTCTTCCACTGCCCTTTTTGTATTCCTTTACCCTCAGCATGCACCTCAGATAGCCATAGTTCTTTACTGGTAGAGTGACCCAAACTTCTGTTTCTGAAGGGTTTGAGTCAGTAGCAGTCCTGCCTAGGTTGGGCTATTGAAGTTTTCTGTTGAATTTAATCATGAGACATGGTAGTACTAAGAGATGCCCTTAGGGATTTCCAATAACCGGGCATACTTTTCTTACCACCACCATTGTGGCATTACAGTCCCATTTCTCCTTGATAATTAGAGTCAATTACCCGGGCCAGCATAGTAAGTTCCTCCTTTGCCTACTGATTCAGAAGCACGGGAGGCTTAAAGTTGCCAGGTGGCAGGCTTAACTTCCAGTTCAGTGGAAGTATTCCATCCTTTGGGACTAAGACCTCTAGACCAGCAGAGCAAAGGTTGTGGGAAGAGGAAACAGAAACATTTTACTAGTGAGTGGTGTTGGGAAAGCTTGACAGCTGCGTGTAAATCAATGAAGTTAGAACACATCCTCACACCATACATGAAAATAAACTCAAAATGACTCGAAGACGTCATTGTAAGACACGACACCATTAAACTCCTAGAAGAGAATACAGACAAAACCTACTCTGAGATAAATTTTACCATTGTTTTTTTAGGTCAGTCTCCCAAGACTGTTACAGTCTAATCAAATTTGTAAGCTTTTGCACAGCAAAGGAAACCATAAATAAAGTGAAAAGACAACGTAGGGACTAGGGAAAATATTTGTGAACAATTCGACCAAAATAGGTCTAGTTTCTAAAGTATATGAACAGCTGATAACAACTCAGTAACAAAAAACTGACCCAAACAAAAAATGAGAAGACCTAAATAGACGTTTCTCCAAAGAAGGCATACAGATGGCCAGCAGGCACTGAAAAAATGCTCAGTATCAGTGAGTATGAGAAATGCAAATCAAAACTACAATGAGGTGCCACCCCACGCTGGTCAGATTGATCATCATTAAAAAAGTCTACAAATAACAAATGCTGGAGAGGATGTGGAGAAAAGGGAACCCACCTACACTGTTGATGAGAATGTAAGTTGCTGTAGCCACTATGGAAGACAGTATAGAGGTTCCTCAGAAAACTAAAAATAGAGTTACCGTATGATCCAGGAATCCTACTCCTGGATATATGTCTGGAGAAAACTCTAATTGCATTTTATAATAGCCAAGTCATGGAAGCAACCTACATGTCCATCTACTGATGAATGGGTAAAGATGTGGTATATACACACAGTGGAACACTGCTTAGCTATAAAAAAGAATGAAAAAAAAAAAAAGAATGAAAAAAAAAAAAAGAATGAAATAATGCCATTTGCAGCCTCATGGATAGGCCTAAAGCTTATCATGCTAAGTGAAGTCAGAAAAAGAAATAACACATGATACCACCTATATGTGAAATCTAAAATAGGGCATGAACTTACTTAGGAAACAGAAACAGACTCACAGATACAGAAGACAAACCTACGGTCACTAAAGGGGGGAGGGGAGTGGGGCAGATAAATGAGGCGCTCGCACTTAGCAGATTCAACCTACTGTGTACAAAAAGCATGAACAGCAGGGTCCTACTGTATAGCAGAAGGAAGTGTATTCAGCGTCCTCTAATAAACCATAACAGAAAAGAGTATGTGTGTATGTGTGTGTGTGTGGTTATTATATGTTTATATCTGAATCTTTGCTGTACATCAGAAGCTAGCACAACATTGTGATAATGATAAAATAAAAATTTTTGCTTGTGGGCCAATAAATGGTGTCACTTCTGTTTCCTTCTCTGATTCTTGGACCTGTGAATCTTGGCTATGCAAGAAGCAGCACCATATTTTGGATGTTCATAGCACATAGAACTTTTTGGGGATCTTTGCCCAGGCGTGCAGGGTATTGCCACCTGGCTGGGGTTCTGGCTGAGGCTTCAAAAGGTCATGCCACTGTTCTATCAAACCAGCTGTTTCAGGATGATACAGATTATAGTAAGACCAGTGAATTCCCTAGGCCGTTGCCACACTTTTTCTTTTTTGTTTTTTGCTGTGAAATGAGTTCCTTGGTCAGCAGCAGGCTTTGTAGAATAATGGGAGAAAGTAGATAAGGCATTCTGTAAGTCTGTGGATAGTTTTGGCAGAAGCATTTTGTGCAGGAAAGGCAAATCTGTATACAGAGTAAATATCTGTTTCAGCTAGAATAAAGCACTGCCCCTTCCATGATAGTGTGTTAATTGCTAAGTCTTGTCTGACTCTCTGTAACCACATGGACTGTAGCTCTCCAGGCTCCAGCTCCTCTGTCTGTAGAATTCTCCAGGCAAGAACACTGGCGTGGGTTGCCACTCCCTTCTCCAGGGGATCCTCCTGACCCAGGGATGAACCTGGGTCTCCCCCACTGCAGGTAGGTTCTTTGCAGTCTGTGCAAAGACAGTATAGAGGTTCCTATATACTGGGGGAGCCAGAAGTCTAGTGTGATCAGCGTGTCGCAGGTAGCTGGCTGACCACCCCGGGCAATAGTGCCACACTGGGGCTCTGTGTAGGTTTCTGTTGCAGGCAGAGTTGGCGCTCAGCAGTGGCAGTAGCCGACTGGCCTTGGTGAGTGGAGGTTCATGCTGCTGACCCCGTGCATGACCTTCATCCCTACCACCGCGGCAGCTTTGTGAGCCCACTGGACACTGATGGGGTTGGCTGGGGAAAGATGCTGACTCGTATCCACAGGATGGTCATCCTGTATTTATATTTCAGTGCAGCCTTTTACACTTGCAAAAACAAGAAAATGATTTGCAACTCCAAGAAATGACTAGAAATCTACCTATTTTTTGGTTTTAATTTTGTTAATTGTTTTAAGAAAGAATTATTAGAGACTTCTGGATATATATAATTATTATAGGAGTTCATCTTGGAGGCTTTGTTAAAAAGCTCAAAGGAAAAGACTTGTGAAGACATAATTCTAAGACTTAAAAATAAGTATAAAAATAATAGATATTCATTGTAAAAATGAAAAATTCAGAAGCACAAAGTTTTTTATATATTATGTTCGCTCATTAAATTGTCCTCTCCTAAATTGTTTCAGTTTACATTCTATTCACAAAAGTGTTTGAGAACATCTGTTTTCCCACATTTGTGCCAACATTGGATGGTAGCACACTTAGTTTTTGCCAGTGTAATAATGAAAAAGAATCTAATTTTATTTCCTCAGTTATAAGTAGGTTTAAGCATATTTTCAAATTTTGAACAGTCTCATATCTTTAACCTGGCTCTTGGTTTTCCTCTTCACTTGGAATATTGTTATTCATTTTTTTCTGAACTTTTACCATTCTTCAAGGCCCATGTCAAAATCTGTTTCTCCATTATTGAATTTTCCTGATAAGCTCAGCCTAAAATGGTATCTCCATCCTTGTATACTTGATGTTTTATTTTCCACTTATCACAGTTTTATACCAGAACTAATGTGTATGATTTTCTTCTTCTAGGATTTCCAAGTTTACAGGATGGCCAAACATTAATGGAAAGAGAAGTGTAAACCTGTCTTCTTTCACTATGGAGGCAAGTTTGGCAGATGGAGAACCTGACCGAACTTTGGTGAGTGATTCAAATACAGCATAATAAGGGACTACCATCTATATTGGGAAGTGTTTGATTTAAGCCATCATTTTATTTTTCAAATGTATTTAAAATGAACTTCCAAAGAAGTTGATATAAAAATTATAGGTAGTTTAAAGCTTGTTGAAGCATAACCCAGTTTTCTGCCATTTCCACCCTATCTCCTACCTCTTTTTCCTTGCTTTCCTGGCCATATAGTAAGACATATTGATACAATAGTTTGTGTTTGTGTTTTCCTCAAGAAACTTTGTCTTATTGAAATCAAGAGGTTATTCACAACTGAGGAAATTAAATGCCTGGCAATCTCAAATTGTGCAACTGTGGACAGAATGAAAGAATTAAGATATATAATCATTAATATATGTTGCCATACATACTCTTTTTATAGAAGTATGAAGATTTAATAAGTATTGCTGCCTGTGATTGGATTGTATTCTGATTAGGTATGGGTGGTGGTTATAAGTGTACCTTCTCCAGTAAGTAAAAAAATAAAAATTAACCTGTGGGGTAAATTAAATGATGCCTTGTCATGCATAGAAACATTTTGCTCAAGGATCATTTCATTTTCATTTTTCTTGTTGCAGTTGTAAAGACGCCATTAAATATTGTTTTACAGACTCTTTATTAGGAATGTTTGTACTACCGAAAGTAAATGTGCCAGCTGTAGCCAGCGTGTAAAGTGTAGCCAGCTGATGGCTCTGTGGCTTGTTAGGTGGTCGATTCTTTGATAGTTACAATATTGAAATAATGCACACGCCAGCTTTTCTTTCATACTGCCGTGAAGTTGAAAGTCACTACTAAATTGAGATGTTTGTGAATTTTAATTTAGTGAATGTTCTTTCAGGCTCCAGTGTAGGATCAGTAATGATTGATAGCAAAATGCAGTTCTGCTTACTTGCGTTAACTTGGTCCCACCCTCTCCTGAATTTCTGGTTCAAACTTGTTTCTTTAATGGTCAGAAAAAGTTAAACTTTAAAATGATAGCTTGTTAATAGAGAATAAAAGGGACATGGACGGAACTTGGTTTATGAGGAAGGTTATTGTAACGCCGATTTTAAATGGAAAACTAATGGTAGGTTATTTTGTTTTCACTATATCTTCAAAAAAAAAAAGATGAAAGCCTTTCTTGGAACATACTATTTACTTTACCATAAATATTTTCTTATGTAAAGACTTATGTAATGGACTTATGTAAAGACTTATGTCTTATGTAATGGACTTCCTGAAGGTTTACTTTTAGCTAAAATATTTTAAATTTTTTGGTTATAAGTATCAGTAATAGCAATTGCTGTTTTCTGGGTAAACACTTTTTCATACTGTCTTCACAACAGCCATTAAAGGTAGATATTTGCTTATCCTCACTTTTAAAGAGGGAAATAGGCTCAGGGAGGTTAATTATCTTCTCTAAAAGCTACAGCTTAACTGATGCAACTGAGGTCTGTCCCTAAATACTTTCCTTTGCCTCTAATATGTTGATTACATCATACCTGTCTTTCTGGATAGAATTGCTTAAAATTTATTGTTATCTTTTTAAACTTAGTGTCTAAGTAAATAGTATTAAATTCTATACCAGAATGTCTGCACTGTACTGCTAAAGTTTAATTCATTTTTTATTCTTAATTCTATTGATATTGAGAGGTTAGAGGAAGTTACTTAAAACTCAGTGAGATCAATTTTCTTCTTCATTGTTTCTTCGGTGAAATATTGTAGCTTATTTTAGAAACAGTAATACCACTGATTTCAGTGTGAACTACTGAAATTTTCTCTATTCGAAACTAATCTTGAGGTCCACCTTTGAGTTATCTATTAATGAAATATCACCTTTGAACTGCATGGCCTCAGCTGGTCAGTTTAGATCTGAGAGAGGTGGGCAGGAACATGGGCTTTGCAGATGTCTGGCTGTGTGTTAAAATCTGAGCTCTGGCACTTAGCTACGTGCTCAGGGTTTCCAGCTTTCCTCAGGTTTTAAATACAGATTAGTAGTAATATCTACTTAATATTTACTTGAGTTTTAATTGACATAATATATCTATAAAATGCCTTTTTACACATCTGTGCACATTTTATAAATATCCAGTAAACAAAAGCTAGTATGGCTATTGTTAACATAACTATTCAGCCTTTTCTCCAAAAAGATAAATAATTAGAGGCAGAACAGGCAACAAAACCTATCTCTAAAAGTCCCAGGCTGTTGAGTAATTTTGGATTTGCACTTTGTCTGAATCTCACTTTTACCATCTAAAATATTGAGGCAACTATTCTACTTCAGTGAAAAATACATGAACAAGAATACTCATCCTGCCTACCTGGGAGGGACAGTGTGATCTAGTGAAACCAGAAAGTTCTTTGAAAATATAAAGCAACATGTCAGTATGTGGTGGCAGTGTTGTATAAAACCTAATTGTGTGCACTAGTTTTTAAGATAGTATTAGTTAGCTTCTTTTGAGTGCAGTCTTTGTGCAAAGTGCTGTGGCCAATGAAGGGGATGTTAAAAGATATAAAATGTAGTCTGTCTGAATTATGTTTGTTTTGAGAAGACTAGATACAGAGATGGATAGATAAGGCAGTAATAAGCATTTTTGAAGTGTCAAATGAGGGACATAAGGCGTAGTTATACAAGTTGTGAAAATTGGGTGGTTGCCGTACACTGGGGTAGTTAGAAAAGGTTTCTTAAGAGAACACAAACTATGAATAGGGTATAGGGGTCACGGGATTGAAAACGAGGAAGGAGAGCATTCTAGGAAGGGAGGATGGCAAGAGGCAAGGCTAAAAGCTGAATTAATTGCACAGGGTTTATTCAGGAGGAAACGCATAGAAAAATTGGAAGGTAATACCGTTTATTCCTTGAAAGGAAAGTTATGACCAACCTAGACAGTATATTAAAAGCAGAGACATTACTTTGTCAACAAAGATCTGTCTAGTCAAGGCTATGGTTTTTCCAGCAGTCATGTATGGATGTGAGAGTTGGACTACAAGGAAAGCTGAGCACTGAAGAACTGATGCTTTTGAACTGTGGTGTTGGAGAAGACTCTTGAGAGTCCCTTGGACTGTAAGGAGATCAAACCAGTCCATCCTAAAGGAGGATCAGTCCTGGGTGTTCATTGGAAGGACTGATGTTGAAGCTGAAACTCCAATACTTTGACCACCTGATGTGAAGAACTGACTCGTTTGAAAAGACCCTGATGCTGGGAAAGATTGAGGGCAGGAGGAGAAGGGGACGACAGAGGATGAGATGGTTGGATGGCATCACCGACTCAATAGACATGGGTTTGGGTAAACTCCAGGAGTTGGTGATGGACAGGGAGGTCTGGCATGCTGCAGTTCATGAGGTCGCAAAGAGTCAGACACGACTGAGCAACTGAACTGAACTGAATGTTGTTTACAAGAATAATGATCAGTGTGGCAGATAGAGACCAAACTTATGGAAGTCTTTGAGTGTCAGACCAGGGATTTTGAACTTGATTCTATAGACAGTGGTATGTCACTGAATAGTTTTATGAAGGTGGACAGGATGAATCTGGAAGCAGGATATGAGATGATTTAGAAGAGTGAGAGATACAGATACTGACTGAGACGACTTGTAGTCTTGGTGGAGGTGGTGAAAGCTGGGACTCAGTTGACTTTAGTGTCCACTTACTCAATTTTCTTCTTCTACATGAGATTATGCTTCCTATTTTTAAAACATTCACTTGCTCATTTATTGTTTATAGTTCTGTTTTTGTGGTAGTGTTGTATGTCTTAAGTAGTAAATACTAAAAAATATGAATTGCATCTTTATACTAAATATACTTCAGAACATGTTTACATTTAATATATGTATTAAAATATTTTGTAAAAGTGCAGAACTCATAACATTTTGGAAATTAACCACTGAGAAATCCTTTAAGTGCAGGGGTCAAATATTTATTAATAGATTGAGGTAAACCAAATAAGTGAAGTAGATTAAAAAAAATTCCTTACATTAAGGAAAGTCCTGTCTTTTGAATGTCTTGTATACTATGCTATTACCAGAGGAAACTATGTTATAAAGTCTCTTAAAGGTCAAGATCTTTTGTTGTATTAAAAAGTGGTTATATAAACAACTTTTTTAGAAGAGAATAAAATTTTAAAAACATGTAGAAATCTTTGTAGTATTATTAGTTAGTTAGTTCAGTTGCTCAGTCGTGTCTGACTCTTTGCGACCCCATGAACCGCAGCACGCCAGGCCTCCCTGTCCATCACCAACTCCTGGAGTTTACTCAAACTCATGTCCATCGAGTTGGTGATGCCATCCAACCATCTCATCCTCTGTTGTCCCCTTCTCCTCCTGCCCCCAATCCCTCCCAGCATCAGGGTCTTTTCCAGTGAGTCAGCTCTTTGCATGAGATGGCCAAAGTATTGGAGCTTGTAGTGTTAACTAGGGACTCTCAATTGAGAAACTTAAGATTCTAATTAAATTGGACACTTTGAGTCATATGCTTTCTGAAGTGGAAACAACTGCGAAGATGATTTAGCTCAGTAATTCTTAGACTGTAGTAAATGAGTAAGTATCTTCTTGAGGGGCCTACAGGTGACCTAGCTTCCTGAAACTTTGAGTTTTATATTTACTAGATGAATTTTTACCGATGACTGTGATTTAGTGCTCATAAAGTAAAATTGGTATTTTATTAGCGTTTACCGAGTGCTTTAAATCATATTCTAAGAAGTATAGCTACTATATATATGGAACATTTGATGACAACATACAGCTTGTGTATGTGGCATGTAAATCAAGGAAACTGCCAATTTTTGGTAACATTAAATATTATTTTTGAGCAGGTCACATATTTTAAATGTTGTTATTTTTATTCTCTTGTTTAAATATAGTTGACTCTTGAATGCTTGGAGGTGGGTTGGGGTAGAGCTTCCGACACTTGATATGGAACCATGGTCCTTTGGTGTCTGCAATTCAGCAAACCACTCATCTGTAGCACTGTGGTACTTACTGCTGAAAAAAGTCTGCCTGTAAGTGGAGCTGTGTAGTTCACACCCACATGTTCAAGGGTCAGCTGTACCATTAATTTAGCTTCTTCATTACCGTTATTGCTTTAGTATACTGTATGTTTTTGTTTGGGGGCTTCCCTGGTATCTCAGATGGTAAAGAATCTGGCTGCAATGAGGGAGACCTGGGTTTGATCCCTGGATTGGAAAGATCTCCTGGATTTATAAGGACAGTATTTTTGGTGCACAGTTTCTCAGTAACTGACCTTTAAGACATTTATGCATTCAAGTCTGATGATAAATTATACACATGTCGATTAATAATCCTCGTAAAGTATTCTTGTACAATGGCACTTGGTTGTTATTAGATCCCCCTTCTCACCCCAAAGTGGAAATGGCGAGAGAAAGGCTGTGAAGTTTCTTGTCTATAATAAATGGGTCACCAAATTTGGTACATATGCTCATCTAATATTTGAATGTGCTTTGAGACGTGCCTGCTAAGTGTTCGGCTAATGCTTATATACTTCACGATTGCCTCATAGAGGCCTTTTCTTTTCATCTTTAACAAAGATTATGCTATCAGCAGAGCCTTTTGCAAACCTCTGAGTCCTGTGGCTACTTTCCCCCCTTAGTCTTTGTGGGAAACTTTTAGGAATCAGTTAGTCTAATAGTCTGTCTAACCTAAGGATTCTGTCCACAGTATCCCCTGACAGGAGGTCATCAGGCCTCGGCATGCACTCATGTAGTTATAGGAAGCTCTGTTTCTCAAAAGGTAGCTCAAGTCATTGTGCTAGTTTCCTTGTTGCTACAGGTTACCACAAATTTAGTCTTAAAACAGCAGTAACTGATCATCTTAGAGTTCTGGATATTAGAAGTCTAAAAAGATGTTGTGCTCGTTCTGGAGGCTTTGAGGGGACTGTCCGTTTCTTTTTGTCGACGTCTGGAGGTAGCAGTCTTCGTTGACTCGCGGCTTCTTCCTCCCGTTCAGCCTCTGGCCTTTGCTGTCACGCCTCCTGCCACACTCACCTTCTTGGCTCCTTCTTGTCAGGACCCTTGGGTTACTTTGGGTCCACTCAGGTAATCCAGGATAACTGCTCTATCTCAAGATTCTTAACTTAATCACATCTGCAAAGTCCTTTGCCTCATGTAAAGTAACATTCACAGATCCTAAGGCTTCTAAACATTCACAGATTCTACTATCTTTTTTTGTTGTCTTTTTTTTTTTTTGGCAGCTCAGCTTGTGGGATTTTAGTTTCCTGACCAGGGATTGAGCCCTTAGCAGTGCGAGCACGCAGTCCTAACCATTGGATTGCCAGGGAATTCCCGGGATGTGGACGTTTCTGGGAGGCCATTATTCTGCCTACCACTGTCATCGTACTAACCTCTGGTGCATCCCAGCCTAATGATGTGGGTCCTATTGCAAATAATCCGAAATCAGGTAGTCTGGTGGGGCATCTCACCTAAGGAATTGCCAGTTAGATTAAGGTCCTGAATTAGGTAAATTCTTAGGTGGCAGAGATCTTCTTATGTAAAATAATAAAATAACTAGAAATTTTAGTCAGCAATTTATTACCTACATACTCATTGTCTTTTATATTAAAATAGTTTCATCTTCCTAACAACCATTTGCTAACCGTAACAGTTTAATTGCACATACAAGAATGATAATAGAGACCTCCTTGTGGTCTCTACATTATGTGAGTTTTGAGTGCATTCGTGTGCTTGCCTGTGCTGGGTCTCCCTCGCCACGTGAGGGCTTTCTCTCGTGGCGGTTGGGGCCGCTCTCTGGCTGCGGCGGGAGCTTCTCTCGTTGCAGAGCATGGGCTCCAGGGTGCGTGGGCTTCAGTAACTGTGGTCCATGGGCTTAGCTGCCCCACGGCATGTGGGATCTTCTCGGACCAGGTGCCCTGCACCAGCAGGCGGATTCTTCACCACTGGGCCAGTAGGGAGCGCCCTCAAACATGCTTAAAAAATAAGAGAAACTAGTACAATGAATCCTAATGTGCCCATCACTAATCCTCAGCATTATTAGTTCAGGTCAGTCTTGTTCATGTATACCCCTGCCTTCCCACCCCATTTTTTTTTTTTTTGAGAACATCCCATATGTATCATTTTATTTATAAGTATTTCAGTATAATCTCTAAAATATAAAGACTTTTCTTAAAAACTTTAACCATAAATACCATTCTTACTCTAAAAAAGTAATTCTTTAATATCAAATATTTAGTTAATGCTTAAATTTGGTTTTATTGTCATTATACTGGGCTTGGTTGATAAGTCACTTTGTCTTTTTTAATCTTTTAAGTTTCTCCTGCATCTGTTTTTGATTCTTCCTTTTCAGTTTTAATTTTTGTTTTCAATTTATTGAAGAAATAAGGTAGTTCGTCCTGTAGGTTTCCCACAATCTGGATTTTCCCCCATGGTCATTGTTTAATGTGTTCTTCAGTTACTTATTTCTTGCAAATTGGTCAGTAGACAGTTTTAACCTGAGGCTTGCACAGATTCAGGTTCAGGTTTTTTTTTGACAAGAATAATTCATTGATGGTATTGTGTATTACCGTCAGGAGGCATATAATTCATTTTCATTTGTCCAGTATGTAAATACATTTAATCTTTTTTGACTATAAAAAATAACACATACCAATGTGGCATATTTAAGCAATAAATAAAAATATAATAAAATTTATTTTCTAGAGATAACCACTGTTATTATTTTGGTGGCCTCTTTCCTAAGTGTATTCATGTGTATATCTTACACATGAGGTTTTATAAGTGGGGTCATAGCATACAAATTTATGTATCAGTACCTTAAAAAAATTTTATGGCCATTGATGATCATCACTTAGATCTGTTAATTCAATAGGAGCATAAATTAATAGCAGTAGTTAAATATACTTAAATATTTGTAATGTTTGAACTGCCCAAGTAGGAAAATATTACTCGGTATTTTCTGTTGTTTGAGTGCTTAGATTCTTAGTATGTCTTCCTTTTTTTTCTTTTTTTTGACTTTTAAAAGTTATCCTTGATTCTCTTATAAGTTGAATAATGTAAACATTTTCCAGGTATATGATGGGACTCTTAAAATGTTTGGGGAGCTAAATTGAAGAAAGGGTTAACTCTGAAAAAGTAGAAGAAATAGCCAGTGTTTTATACAGTACTCCAGCAGAAATTCCAAGTCAGAAATCTTTTGTATTTCCATTATGTTTGGAGATTTTCTCAGTGTGTTCCCAGGACTTTGGAACTCAAGATCTTTTCAGAGAGTCTGTGAGGTCTAAGTTGTTTCTGTAGTAATACCGTGGTACTTGATGTTATTTGCTTTGTTTCTCATTCTCCTGAATGTATAGTGCACTTTTTACCCAAGACTGCATGAAAGGTGATGTCATTGCTCTGCTGGCTAATGGAGTGTATGCTTGTGTATTCTTGTGTTTTCAGATTTTCTTCGTTTAATTTTTTTCCTAAGCAGTGGTTTTTTAATTTAAACAAACTTCATTTTTTTATAAGAGTTTTAGGCTTACAGAAAAATTGTGAATGTAGTAAAGAATTCCATATAGCTTGTACTCAGTTTCCTTCCTCTATTATTAACATAATAGTATGGTACATTTGATACAATTAATGAATCCATACTGATACATTATTACCTGAGGTCCATATTTTGCTCTTTGTTTCAGATTTCCTTAGTTTTTACCTAATATTCTTTTTCTATGTGTGTGAATCCCATCAGGTAGCACTTTACATTTAGTCATCACATCTCCATAAGGTCCTCTTAGCAGTTAAAATTGCTTAGAGTTTACTTGTTTTTGATAATCTTGACATTTTTGAGGCATTCTAGTCAGATATTTTGAGTGTCACTCAACTAGGATTTGTCTGATACTTTTCTCATGATTAGACTGGGTTTTGGGGAGGAGACTACAGAAGTAAAATGCCATTTCATCACATGATTATGGAAAAGTATGTAAACTATCAACTTGGCTTATCACTGACATTGCCCGTGATCAGCTAGCAAAGATAGTGAATTTCTCACTTTTAATTTCTAATTCAGCAAATATGAATAGGTATAATCCATATAAACAGCAATTCTTTGGAGTCTTTGGCAATTTCTAGGAGTATAGAGGGATCTGGAGATAGTAAAGTTTGTTAACAGAATTTTAGAACCAGAAGTTAATTGCAGTAATGTCTGAACATACTGGTAGCAATGTTTTAGGATAAAGTTTTGGAAATAGGCTAGGTCTGAAGAAGAAGCTTGGAAGTTGTCTGAGTAAAGGTAGCAGATGAGCCTTGAGTATGAATGGAACCTGCGGTAAGAGAGCAGATAGAAAGAAAACCACAGGTAGTGGGGGACTGGGCGCTGGTGAAGCTCGCGAGTTTTACTGGACGGAGGACAGAGTGGAGGTGGGACATCAGAAAGGAAGCCAGAACGGCAGAGTGTTTTAGAAACTAAAGCAAGAGAGGGCTGGCCTGGTGGGAAGCCTGATATAATTAAACATATGCGAGGAGGCCCCAAAACACGCCAGAGAAGACTTGACAGATTGGTAGACTGATTGTAATTTCCTGAAGTCTCGGAATTTTTATTTTTAAAGGTTTAGTTTCAGTGTAAACATACAATTGATCTTTTTTTTTTTTTTCTTTTTTTTTGCCACTTTTTAAACGATTAATGAAGCACTTAATTCCTTCAATAAACTCTGAGTGCTCTCCAGATTCAGATTCAGGTATACAAAGTTAAATCACTCCTGAGAAAATTTGTCTTTTTTTTAGATCTTGCCATATTCAGAAGTTGCTGAAGTTCAAGAGACAGTGAGTAATACATGGTGCCATGTTCAAAATGTTAACATTTTTGTATTTTTTTAGGATTTCAAGTTAGATTCTTAAAATGCATTTTCTACTATGTTTAATCTTAGATGATTATGTTATTATAAAAAGTAGCTAATGTAAATTGAAAAGCTTACTTTAAAAATTGCATTTTCATTTGCCCAATATGTAAATACATTTAATCTTTTTTGATTATAAAAATAATACATAACAATGTGGCATAATTAAACACTAAAGAAAAATATAGTAAATAAAATTTATTTTCTAGAGATAACCACTGTTGTTTTTTGGTGGCCTCTTTCTTACGTGCTCAGGTGTCAGGGCTTCTCTGATAGCTCAGTTGGTAAATAATCCACCTGCAATGCAGGAGACCCTGGTTAGATCCCTGGATTGGTCAGATCCGCTGGAGAAAGTATAGGCTACACACTCCAGTATTCTTGGGCTTCCCTTGTGACTCAGCTGGTAAAGAATCCGGCTGCAATGCGGGAGACCTAGGTTTGATCCCTGGATTGGGAAGATTCCCTGGAGAAGGGAAAGGATACCCACCCCAGTATCCTGGCCTGGAGAATTACATGGACTGTATAGTCCATGGGGTCGCAAAGAGTCAGACACAACTGAGTGACTTTCACTTCTTCAGTGTATTCACGTGTATATCTTACACATGAAATTTTATAAAAGTGGGGTCATATCATACAAATTTCTGTTTCACTGCTTTAAGAAAAATTTATTTTACCAAAGTATAGTTGATTTACACTGTTGTGTTAATTTCTGCTGTACAGCAAAGTGATTCAGTATGACCTACTTTTAAAAGCCAATATGTAATGGATGTTTTTCAGTCCCTGAAAAAATAAAACCAAACTATAATGACTACATAGTATTTTATTATGTGAATATATTATTATTTATTTAATTCCATGTTTTAAGTATATCATTTACCCTAAATGATGTGATAAATATCTTTGAACACATCTTTTTAAACATTTTGAATTAGTATGCATTCCTAGTAGTGGAATTGCTGTATCAAAAATGCAACTGCCTGGCAGAACGGATCATATTCTCTAACAGTGATAAACTCTAGTCCCAGAAAAATATTCCCTTAAAATCTCTCCTGCAAAACTCAGGAATAAAATATGGACATGTGTGTTTTGCAGATGATTGTAGGAATATGAAAAAATTCATTTAAGTGTAATGAGTCCTGTTTATAGGACAAAAAGATTTCAACTGCATAGTATATTTCCCACTAAAGTTGCTTACTCTAAGAGCCGAAGATAACGCTAAAGAGAGCAGTCTTAAGATGCTTTATATACCCCTTCTTTGGAGTTGTGGCTTCTGAGAGCCCACTGAAGCAGGATCGCTTCTATGAGTGCAACTTGATCAGCAGTATTGGGGAAAGAGGTGCCATCTGCTTGCAAGTTTATTTTGAACTCTACTCATACCAGTGGTTGATAAGCTATTTGGACTTTCTCTTAAGCTCAACAGATTTTTTGTTGTTTTGTTGTTTAGTCACTAAATCATGTTTGATTCTTTTGCGACCCATGGACTGTTGCCTGCCAGGCTTCTCTGTCCGTAGGATTTTCCAGGCAAATTTAAGTCAAATCGATAAAGGAGGGAGGTGCTGTGCTAAAGGCAATGGAATCAAGCCATAGATCTCTTGGTATTGTTTCTGTATTGTATTTAGAGAGAGTGGCCGTCTGTCCTCGATTGTTTAGGACTGAGTGGTTTCTCAGAATGAAGGGTACGATTATGAATTTCTACTTCTCCCTTTGTATTTCTTAAAGATTGCAAATTTTATGCTAATTATGGATGACACGGCAAATACTTAGAAATATATTAAAATAAAATCACATTTTTTTGCATTGTGCTCTTTTCCTGAAATTTTAAAACTAAAATCAGTAAAGATTTAGATAATGGCTATATTTCATTCTTTAAAGTACTGTTAGTATATACTATGTATACAATATACTAATGAATTCTAAATTAACAAATTCTAGGCATTTTACTCTTTTATTATTTGTCAGCTAATGCTTTCTGCTGAAGTAGAGAATTTATTTATATGATAAAAAACATTGAGATGATGACTGTGTGGACATTGTTCAGAGGATGATGGTAAACATGCTGAGTTGCTCAGAGAGAGGACATTGTTCTATCATACCTTAGTGGTCTTTTTCTGAACGAGCTGAGAAGTTCCTAGATTCTTTTGAAATTTTAGTAGTATTTTGGTTCTCTTAACAAAAGCCAAGAAGAGTGGCTAGTTTTTTATTTTTTGAATTACCTTAAAAGGTACTTGTACAGAGCATTTCAACATCAGTATTTTCATATTGTCTTTATTTGTGTGTTACACAACATGGAACTGCACAACTTAAGCCCAAGTCCTAAAAGCAGTAAGAATAAGAAGTGTAGTGTGTAGAAGTCTTCAGTTATGTCAGTTACTTGGTAAAATTAATATGTAATCTTTAATAATATCTCATTTCCCAATTAGCGTCACTTGCAAATAATTCTGAGAGATGATTTCACTCGCGTCTCAGTCTAGCGCCTTTTTATCTACGTCACATCCCCTGGGAAAGGTTTCTGAAGTGGCCCTCATTTTTCCTTGTGTCTTCTGCTTCTGTTTGTAATGTTTCAGAGTGGCTCTTGGTTCTGTTGCTGTTCCATTATAATACAAGTTTTCTGGTGCCTGTTTCTGGTGCGTTTTCTAATCTCCTGTGATGAAGCCATTCAGATCATATACCCTAACTCTCACACATACATAATTTATACTATTCCTAGACCATTCCCTATACATGTACATGGACATGCAGGTCTGCATGTCCAACTGCCTACTTGATATTTTGACTTGGATGTCTGACAGACGTTTTAAACTTAACCTGTTCCAAACTGAGAGACAGTTGGCCCTCCATATAAAACTGAGGGTTCTACATCCATGGATCCAGCCATCTGCAGTTGGAAAATATTTGGGGGGAAAAATTCCAGAAAGTCCCAAAAAGTAAAACTTGAACTTCCCACATGCTAGCAGCTATTTATATAGCATTTTCATTGTATTTACAACTGTTGACTTAGTATTAACTTTGTATTGGATATTATAAGTAATCTAGAGGTGATATAAAGTATATAGGAGGATGTACATGGGTTATATGCAAATATTGCACTATTTTAAATAAGGGACTTGAGCATCCACAGATTTTGGTATTGCTCTGGGATGGGGGTGGGGGGTGTTTTGGAACCAGTAACCTCTGGATACCAAGGGATGATTGTAGTTACATTTCTCCCTGTAAATGAGCGTGTCCTACCATCTTTTCCATCTCAGATGATGGCAGTTCCATCCTTCCAGGTGCTCAAAGTCCAACACTCGACTTGATTTTGATTCCTTTTTTCTTTTACCTCATACGTGGCCTATTTGGAAATTCTGTTGACCTCACCTTCAAGATATATTTAGAATTTCACTACTTCTCATCCCTCTCACTGCTCCCGTCATGGTCCAAGTTTCCACCATCTCTCCCCTGTGATACTGCTGTAACTTCTGAACTGATAGTGCCCCTACGCCCCTGACCTGTTCTCAGCACAGCAGCTGGGGCAGCCCTGTTACAGCGTTCTCGTATACGGCACTCCCTTTCTCAGAGCCGTCCAGGGGCTTCCCAACTCACCCAGAATAAAACAGAAAGTCTTGACTGGGTCCCGTCAAGTCCTGCAGCCGTTTCCTTCTTTGACTGCATCCCCCACTCTCCTACTTGCATGTATTCCACTCCTCTGACCTGTTCTCCAAACACTCCAGACTTGCTCCCATCCAAGTCCTCTACTCTCGTCTTGATCTTCCTGCTCCCTGGAATACTCTTCCCCTTATGTCCTTATGGGAAGTTTCTTCATTTTATTCAGTCAACTTTGTAGTGAAGCCTCCCTAGGCCACCCTGTATAAAACTTTCTCCATCTTCCCTAACATTTTATATGTCTTCATTTTCTGCTTATTTTTTCCTTAGTGTTTATACTATATAATATACAACAAAATTTTACTTGTTTATTATGTTATTGTTTATCTTTCCCACTAAATGTAACTCCCACAAGGGCAGAATTTTTGTTGTTTACTGCTCTATTCCTCTAAAGTGATACCTGTCTATATAGTAGGTACTGAGTGAATATTTGGGTGGGTGGATCCATGGATAGATGATAGATCAATGAGAAGAGTAGATGGTGCTTCCTTTGATTATTTTCCAGTGCCTCAGTCTGAAAAAAATACTGGGTTAGTCCGATAGAATCAGGTTTATATGACACAGGTATGCCTGAGCAAATACTTTGGAAAACATAGTTTGAAGTAAGTTATTCAGAAGTTGCTTATATGCTAAGGGTTTTTTTCTGCGAGTAAAAATGAAAAGCGTTGACAGAGTGCGCAGATGACATAGTGCTTTTAATCAACATAATTTAAGAACTATATACAGCTCTACAGTGAAATGGAGCTTAATCTTTTATTCTAAGTAGAACACCAGCTTGAGAACTTCAAATGTGACTGGCCCTGTGAAAGTAAATACTCTTGGCTGTGTATATATGGTTAGAACCATTGCTTTCCTTTAGGAAGTTACTGGTCAATCTAGGGAAGCTGATAATTATTTGTATCAATACAGGAAGATTTTCCCAAAGATGTCTATGAAGCATTTGTAAAGTATGCCATAGTTGTCTCTGTCAGTTTCCTAACCTCCTTCAGTTTTCCAGTATTGTCTTAGTTATTGATATGTAACAAATCATCCCCAAATTAAGTGGTAGAAAACAAGCGTTTAATACCGTACAGTTTCTGTGAGTAAGGAATCTGAGAACATCTAGCTGTTTCTAGTTCAAAACCTTTCCTGTGGTCAAGAGCTAGGGAAGGAGCTGCTGCTAAGGGTGTCAGGGGAGACGGAAGAGCCCCTTCCCAGCTCACGTAAGGCTTGTCAGACTGCAGTTCCTTTCATTTTTGGGCCTTTCTACACGATCGCCTCGTGACTCAGTGGCTGGTTTTCCCCAAGATGATCTGTCTGGGGGAGAGAGCGAGAGGAGAGAAAGAGACCTCAAACAAAATGGAAGTCATAGTCTTGTTACAGTCTGATTTTGGAAATGACATTTTCACTTCTGCTGTATTCTCTTTATTAGAAGCAATTCAGCACATCCAGTATATACTCAAAGAGAAGGAATTATACACCAAAAAGTGGGGATCACTGGGGTCATTTTAGAAGTTGCCTGCCACAGATGTTTTAATCTCTCCACATGCTTGCTAGCTATAATAACATGGCCATTTCAGTAATAAGAATTTGAGCACGATTACTTCATTGTCCCTAAAGCTGTATTTTTTTTTTTTTTAGTTTTATCAGTGAAACTGAAATGCGTGAATGAGCTTAAATGGGAAGCTATCGAAAAATAAATAAAGCAAATGCCTTTAGAGGCATTAGAACATAATTTTGCGCATTGTGAAATCACCTTCACTTAGGAAAGTAGCAGGGCCAAGCTTATTTTCCCTCTGGGAGTCAACAGAAACCCAAAGCAAACAACTGCAAGTTTTTTGGAGGGTGAACGCAAAACCAGTTAAGACTTCCCGTTTCCTTTAAATAAGACCAAACAATAATGTCATCAGTGGGGGTTATTTGTTTTTGTTGTTGCTTTAGTTCTGATACAGATCCACGCTTGGTATTTGAAATGAAGGGAAGAAAACCAAGGACTCTTTTCTTGCCAAGGGAGACCAAAACACTTGTCTGTAGGTGACGTTTAGTGTCATATTGTTTATTAAAATAGTTACTAGAGAAACAGTCAGCAGTCTTTTTCCTGTTTCTTTTGGTTGATTGCAAGTTAATCATTCAAGAATTTGATCTTCTATCTTCCTGGAGACTAGTAGCTCTAGATGATATGCTTGATACTAGTGGATCCTAGGAAAGTTTTGTCTAACTTAACTTTATTGTTCTTCTCTTTGGTTTTTTGCCATTTGAGAAAAAAATTTCTTCCACTTTATTGATGTCTCTTTATAAAAGCTCTTTGCACAATGCTTGACATAAGTGCTCAGTAAACTGCTTGCTTCTTCTTGTAGAAGAAACAGACTGAATTTCTACATAGTGTTAAGTGTTTTCATGGCATGCAGAGAACTAATATTTAATAGTGCATGCGTGTTGCATATTTTTATGCCACTTGAATTTAAAGGATGAATAACTTTTGGCTGTCCTTTGCATTTCTAAATGATTTTTTAATCACTCCTAACCCATACCTTGAATCCTAATTGGAAGTAATTTTTCACTTGTGTAATTTTCAAAACAAAATACTTGAGTGATTTCATTTTTCTCTTTCCACCTTCATTTTCCAAAATTAGAACAAACATTAAATAATGCCTAAGACAAGGTCTTTTTATGCGTGGAAAAGAAAATTCCTTGCAAATTATGATTATTAGCATGTGCTTTCTCCTTATAAACTAATGCCGTTTTCCTTGTCCTTTTGTTTCACTGCTGCTTCAATCCTGATACACTTTGCTTCTTCCTGGTTTGGATTCTATTTGTTTGCTGCTCAATTATCCTGCATTAAAAGCTTCTTGGTGATAGCAAAGATGTCCTTGGGCCATCAAGTAAGTAGTTAAAAGTTTGAATGGCATGTTTGCAGACGTGATAATATTTTGATGTTGTACTAACAAAAGGTATATGGTATTTCCGTTTTGTTTATTAAGTCTTCTACTGTGTTTCCAGGCATTGAAATATAAAGAATATAAATGATCAGTCAGTACCCATCTGTTGTCAGTGTCCATCTGAGATTAATAGTGTTTGTGTACTTACATCTTAATTATCTAAAGATGGATTGTTTACTTAGTTATCTAATTTACCGCTTATAAATTCTTAATTCCTAAATCATGAACTAATACTTTTTTATAGTATCCTTTCTACAATCATCACAAAGCACAGATCAGACTACTCTGAGGCTGGACAAGGTATAACAAATTCACTGCCATATGAATTGAGAAATACTGTTTTATTTTTGTCAGAACTTTTATATAATAGATAATCTGGTTATGAGAAAAATTATTTTTACTTTGGTAATTTCATAAGTGAAGCCTGTTTTATCTAGGAATTTAGAAGCTACATCCTTTAAATTTATGTTTTGAAAAACCTGTTTTTGACTAGATACTATGCTAGCTTTGGAGAATGCACAATGAATAAAACATGTGCGTTGGCCTTAAGGATCATTACATACTAGTAGGAGAGTTAGACGCGTGAATACATAATTTCAAAGCTTTGTGACATATTAAATGTACTGATGTGAATGAAACTTCAGAGATCATTTAAATAAAGCATTAGTTTTTGTAGATAAAGAGTCTGAAGCTAAGATCTTAACTATACCCAAGGAGTTAGAATTGGTTACTAGTTTACTAGTCATCTTCTGGTTTTCAAAAATCAGAATAAAGCTATCATTTCACTGAATTAAGTCTAACCAGATAATTAAAATATTGCTGCATTATAAATCAAAGGTTTTAACTTTATTCAAGACCCGTGTGGGAATTATATTGATTCAGGAAGTTTTCGTATTTATTCCTAAATAATTGTGTGACTGTTGCAAGTCAGTTCACTGCTTTGGGGCTCATTTTCCTCATTGGTTGGACCTAGCGAGATAATGGCAGCATCTCTTCTAGTTGTAAAATACTTTGGTCTAGATCAGTTACTGTTTGTCTCAAATAATGGATGTAGTATGTTTATAATTTTGTATTCTAAAGAGAGAAGTAATTTAAAGTAATATGCTAAAATTCCATTTTTATTCTAATTGTAACAATTCATAGTATTGAGTAGTTCATAGCGTTATTAGAGTAGTAAAATTTTAAAGTAGACCCTTCGATGTTCACCTAAAACTACCACAACGTTAATTGGATATCCCCCAATACAAAACAAAAAACTAAAAAAAAATTTTTGAAGTAAAAAAAGTATATGCATCCCAAAACGTTTTTGTTTTCTTGTTCAGTCTTACTTATGATACCTGGTAGATATTTTTAATGCATTTTTCAGTTACTTTAATTATCTCATGTATTTAGATGTTGACTTACGTGAACTTACTGTCATTGCTGAACTTTAGAAATAGAATTGCATTTTTAATATCAGTTGAAGTGGTTCTTCTTAGGACCTGGGTTTTATAAATGGGGGTCTTTAATTTCTACTTGAAATAGAAGACATTTATTATAGTTATATATTTTAAGCACATATGAACTAAAATATATAACGTATATTAGAGGTGAGTTTATATTGTAGTTTATATATTAGAGTTTGTGTTGTACTCTGCCAACTATTAGAAGACTGTGGCTGTGTTATTTACTATAGACCATATATCATTTTGAGTGAAATGTAATTCTATTTAGTACTTCATTAGGATCTATACTACTGAGTGAAAAAACTATAAAGATACATAGCAACATATTTAAATTACTAATGTATTTGAGAAAAGGTATACCATCTTCTCTGTAAGGGGATATTTAGGATTTCCTTTAAGACGTTATTTATGACTTTAAAAAGCTTAACTTCTTTTTAGTAGTTTTTACTTAGATTAAGGGCGAGAACCAGACTTTGAAGCTTGTAAAATTCTCCTGACTTTGTATTGATGAGTTAAATTTGGAAAGTGAAGAATGGTAGTTACAGAATCATATCCTCCTTAAAAGTGACTGCTGGTTTGTTAATTATATTACTATGAATGATCCCAGTGTGATTAATTTCTATCTTAATATGGTATTCAGCAAAGTAGGCTGTTTTGCTTCTCTTTGTTTTACTTTCGTTATGAAGTGGGACCAGAAGAAGGCACTCTAATGCTGTCTCTAGACAGGGAGGCAGTTGGTTAAATTACCAGAAGCTGTTTTGGATCCTGTAGTGATTCATTGGTCAAATATTGATCCAGGCATTTAGCAAGTATTTATTGTCAATATTATGCCAAAGAATACAAGTGAGAAAAAGGTCATGACTTTCCCTGAGTTTATAAGCAAATGTTCTAGTAGTGTGCAAATGATGCAGGGCATCAAAATGATTTTTATATTATGCAAATTTTCTGTATAATGTTTGTGAATGATGTAAGAAAAAACAAATAGAAAAATAGGCTTTCTGGTTTTTGTAAGGAGATATACTCCGTATGTTGCTATTTCTACAACTCCTCTCATTTCAAGGTTATCAAAATTATAAACAGTAATACCTCAGTCAGTAAGGAGTTAGCAAGAGGTGAATAGAACTAAATTTGCACTTGTATTTCTTCTTTATGTAGTCAAGTTATTTAAGACTTATATACATGTGTCTTTCTGATGGAATACTAAAGCATGCTTTAATTCTGTTAGCTGTTCTCGTAATGTATTTAATATTTATTTATCTATTGGTCCGCACTGAGTCTTAGCTGAGGCATGCACGCTCTTAGTTGCTTGCATGTGGGATCCAGTTTTCTGACCAAGCATTGAACCCGGGCCCCCTGCTTTGGGAGTGTGGAGTCTTAGCCCCTGGCCCACCAGGGAAGCCCCTTTCTGATGTGTTTAAACTAGCCTTAAATGTACTGATACTACGAAAGATTATATGAAGCACGTGTGAATTATGACGTGTATGCAAACAGTGAGTACACACTGAACCCACTACTCACTTAGGAACTTGAATCTCACAGATGTCTCGTGTCTGCCTGTCCTCCCAGGGTGGTGATTAATCTGTTGTTGTTGTTGTTTATTCATTGCTTTCTCAAAACTATATTTTTTTGGTTATTTTTAGGTTACATATGTATCAGTAGGTTTTTAATTTCACAAGAATGGTGTCATGCTATCTGTCATCTTCTACAACTTGTTTTCTGTAGTTAACATTGTGTTTCCAAGTTTGAGCCATGTTCCTGGGTATAGATAAAGATCATCTATTTTTTTTTTTAATATTTTTTTTTTAATTAGTTGGAGGCTAATTACTTTACAATATTGTAGTGGTTTTTGTTATACATTGACATAAATCAGCCATGGATTTACATGTATTTCCCATCCTGATCCCCCCTCCCACCTCCCTCTCTACCCGATCCCTCTGGGTCTTCCCAGTGCACCAGGCCCGAGCACTTGTCTCATGCATCCAACCTGGGCTGGTGGTCTGTTTCACCCTAGATAATATACATGTTTCGATGCTGTTCTCTTGAAACATCCCACCCTCGCCTTCTCCCACAGAGTCCAAAAGTCTGTTCTGTACATTTGTGTCTTTTTTTCTGTTTTGCATGTAGGGTTATCATTACCATCTTTCTAAATTCCATATATATGTGTTAGTATACTGTAATGGTCTTAGATAAAGACCGTCTACTTTTACTGCTACATACTATTCCATTATATCCGTATACCACAGTATATGAATCAATATTGTTTCCAGTTTATGAATATTTATTTTGATTTTTGCTATTATGAACAGTGTTGCTATGAACAATTTTATTCTTGTCTTTTGGTGTACACGTATAAGACTATTTCCAGGTATAAAGCTAACAGTGGAATTTTTGGACCCATTAGAATATGCCAAAATTCAATGTTATAAGACCTAAGTGGTTTTCCAAAGTGCTTGTATCAGTTCATACTCTATCAGCAATGCTTATGTTGGCTCGCTGACCCTATCCTTGCCATCATTGGATAGTATCAGACTTACTAATTTTTTTCAGTTTTACTGAGTGTAAAATATTTATTTCATTTTGATCTTGATTTGTTTTTTTTCCTTATTACTAAGGAGGATCAAAATCTTTTTGTATATTTATGGGCCATTTGCATTTCTTCTTCCATAAACTAATTGTTCATGTTTTCCTACCACTTTTCTTTAATTAAAAAAATTAATTGATGTTTAATTGACATAAAACATTGTATTAGTTTCCAGTGTGCAATATAATGATTCCATATTTGTATATATTATGAAGTGATAATCACAGTAAATTTACTTAGCATCCATCACCATAGATTGTTACAGAGTTTTTTTTTTCTTATGATGACAGCTTTTAAAACATACTCTCCTAATAACCTATAATGGAGAAGAATCTGAAAAAGAATACAGATATATACTGAGGCGCTTTGCTGTTCACCTGAAACATTGTAAATCAGCTTTGCTTCAGTTACCAGCCGAGCCACAGGGAAGCTCCCCTGGTAGCCTAGCTGATAAAGAATCCGCCTACAATGCAGGGAACCCTGATTTGATTCCTGGGTTGGGAAGGTCCGCTGTAGAAGGAATAGGCTACCCACTCTAGGGATAGGCTACCCACTGCAGTATTCTTGGGCTTCCCTGGTGGCTCAGCTGGTGAAGAATCCGCCTGCAATGTGGGAGACCTGGGTTTGCTCTGTGGATTGGGAAGATGCCCTGGAGAAGGGAAAGCTTACCTACCCACTCCAGTATTCTGGCCTGGAGGATACCCAGGACTGTATAGTCCATGGGGCTGCAAATAGTCGAACATAACTGAGTGACTTTCACTCTCACACTTCAATTAAAAAAAAGATTTACTATCTTGGCATATTTCAGATATGCAGTACAGTTTTAACTCTAGTTGCCATACGGTACATTACATCCACATGACTTCTTTATTTCATAACTGGGAGTTTGTACTTTTTGACCCATTTTGCACAACCACAACCCCATCCCCCTCTCTGGCAAACCACCAATTTGTTCTCTGTATCTGTGAGCTCAGTTTTATGACTGAGTTGTATCCCACTGAATATATATACACCACATTTTCTTTACCCATTCTTCCATTGACGGATATTTAGGTTGTTTCCATATCTTGGCAGTTGTAAATAATGCTACAATGAACATGGACTGCATGTATCTTTTTCAAATTAGGGTTCTCATTTCATTTGGATAAATACCCAGAAGTAGAGCTGGTGGATTATATTGTAGTTTTAGGTTTACTTTTTGAGGAACCTCCATACTATTTTCCATAATGCCTGTACCAGTGTACATTCCCACCAACAGTGCTTAAGGGTTGCCTTATCACTGCATCCTCCTCAATACTTATCTTTTTAATAATAGCAATTTTACCAGGTGGGAAGTGATACTTCACTGTGCTTTTGATTTGCATTTCCCTGATGAATAGTAATGTTGATCATATTTTCATGTATACTTTGACTATTGAGCTATGAGAGTTCTTTATATGTTTTGGATATTAACCCCTTATCAGATACACTATTTGCAAGCATTTTATGCCATTCATTGTATTGATGGTTTCCTTTGCTGTGCAGAAATGTTTTAGTCTGATATAGTTTCAGTTCTTTATTTTTGCCTTTATTGTCTTTTGGTGTCAAATCTAAAAGAATCATTGCCAAGACTGATGTCAGGGAGCTCACTTCTAGTTTTCTTCTAGGAATTTTATATCTTCAGGTCTTACATTTGAGGCTTTAAGCCATTTTGAGTTAATTTTCTTTGTAACAGCAAGATAGAGGTCCAGTTTGTTTCTCTTGTGTGTGGCTGTCCAGTTTTCCCAACAGTATTTATTAAAGAGACTGGCCTTTTCCCTGTTGTATGTTTTTGGCTCCTTTGTCATAAATCAGTTGACCACATATATGTAGGTTTATTTCTGGGCTCTCAGTTCTGTGCCATTGAGCCATGGGCCGTTTTATGCAAGTGCCGCAGAGTTCTGATTGCCGTGGCTTTGTAATGTGATTTGAGATCAGGAAGCATGATGCTTCTAGTTCTGTTCTTCTTCAAGATGGCTTTGGCCATTTGGGGTCTTTTGTGATTCCGCACAAATGTTAGAATTGTTTTTTCTGTTTTTGTAAAAAAAAAAAAATTGCCATTGGAATCTTGAGAGGGGTTGCATTGTCTGTAGATTGCTTTGGGTAGTACAGACATTTTAATGTTATTCCTCCAGTCATCATATAGTATGCCTCTCCATCTGTGTCTGTCTTCTTCAGCCTCTTTCCTCAGGGTCTCACAGTTTTCAGTGTACAGGTCTTCACCTCTTGGTTAAATTTACTCTTAGGCATTCTTTGTGATGCATTCCTCTCCCCCTATTTTTCTTTTGCCTGTTTGATCTTTTTCTGATTGATTTACAGGATTTTTTTTTAACATATTTTGGATTCCAACTCTTCGTTAATTATATGTGTTACAAATCTCCCCCCCCCAATTTCTTTTTATCTTTTGATTAGGTTAATTCTTAATCCCCTGCCCCCACCCTGCGCTTTCTTTATTGGTGAGTGTTTCATGTGTCTTTTTAAGGGAATCATTGCCTACCCCAAAATTTATTTTCTGCTAAAAGTTTTCAAGTTTTACTTTTTTGCATTCATGGTTTCAGAGATTGCTCAGGCTTCTGTACAGACAATGAACTCTACCCAAGCAAGGAGCAAGATGATATAGCTCTGGAAACTAGGTAGAAAAATGCTGCTGTGATCAGTGGAAAGGTAATGGTGTCTTGGAACAGGGTAGTAGTTGTGGAAGTGCATAGAAGTAGGAGGATTCTAGGTAAATTTTGAAGATAAAGATATCACAGATTGATTGAGTATGAAATGGGAGAGAAAGAGAAAGATCAAAGAATATACCTAAAGTTTTTGGCCTGAGAAAGTGGAAGAGGAGAATATTGATTCCATTAACAGAAGGGAGAGAGGCAAATCTGAAGGATAAACAAAGACTATTCTGGATAAATTTGAGATGTGGTGATTATAAGGCAGGCAACTGATGTGTGAGTTTTTGAGTTTAGGAGGAGATAAAAATTTAGTAGTCGTCAGTGTAGGATGCTTTTTTATTAATTTTATGAGAAAATAAATTCTTTGTAATTTTACTTACATGATAAGTGAGAGTATTTTTGAATTTTCACTTTAAAACTTAAGGAGCTAAAATATAATTTTGAAAACTTTAGCACCATCAAAAGTATGTTAAAGATTATGTTAAAGATAATTTGTGTTTAAAATGTTAAAGAAGCAATTTTCCTTGAAAGATACGGTGATTAAAAATGTCAGTCTAAGTTCTGGTTAAGTTTGAAATTACATGTAGATTGAAGACAGAATCATTCTCTCAAGATAAAGCTAAGGTTTTTGTAGACTGAAAGCACAGTTACATAAAAATTGAAGAACGGAGATCCTGGGGTGCTGTGGACTTGCTCACTATTTGTCCTGCTCCTTCAATGAGTATTTTTTTCTTTTCTGTCCTCTCTGGAACTGGGCATCGCTTACCTCTCTCAGTAGCTTGGTCAAATGGGTGATAGAACATTAAACACTATTTAGTGTTAGAATTAAACACTATTTAGACTTATTGTTGGGGCAGCAAGCTTTTAAGAAACCAGACTTTTTAAAGAAACCAAATGGTCCTTTTTTAGAATCTTACCGGTATTAGTTTTAGGCAAGGCAATCTCTGAATCTCAAGTTCCCCCAGCTTTAAAATAAGAATGACACCTACTTTCCATGAAAATTGGAAATTAGAGTAGAAATTCTAGTGCATATGAAATACTGTTTCGTGGCTCAGTTGGTAAAGAATTCACCTGCAGTACAGGAGACCTGGGTTCGGTCCCTGGGTCAGGAGATCACCTGGCATAGGGAGTGGCACCCACTCCAGTATTCCTGCCGGGGCAACCCCGTGGACGGAGGACCCTGGTGGGCGACAGTCCACACAGTCAGAGTCCATGCAGGCCAGGCTAGTCACAGAGCTGGATACAACTCAGTGACTAGACCCCGCCACCACGCCATTTTATACTGCTGTTAATTGGAATGTTCTCTCACTACCAGTGAGGTCGACTGTCTGTTCACGTGTTTGCTGACCATCTGTATGTCTTCTGCACTGTCTTTTGCTTATTGCTCTATTGGCAAATATAGAGAGTCAATAACACAATGAAAGGTTGATAGTAAACCTTGGAGTACCTTTCATTATCAGAATATGTATTTTCATTTTTATGAGGTCTGTAACTTGTGTAATTTGATGCATGCCTATAAATTCCTCTTGAATTGACAGCAAACTAAAAATAAAATATTTATTAACTATTTACTAAAGTAATTTAATTTATTAAAGTATTATTAAGGTATTGAGTTGGTAAAATGAATATCACCATTGAGGCCATGTCAGTCATAGTTCTAGTCCATGTTATTAACTATGCCACTATGCTGTTATGTAAATCTATGACTTAAATACTAATTTTTTTTTTCCCTTCTTTCCTTGAGCTGTGGTAGCAAACAGTGACGATACTCAACACCTAACACCAGGAAAGATGAGTCAGCGCCAAGGGAAAGAGGCTTTTCCAACGCCAACCAAAGATTTGTATCAGCCATCTTTTAGTCCAGCAAGTCCTCATACCCCAGGTATGGAATTGTACTTTTAATGTTTCTTGTTGTTATTGATGGTGGGCTGTGTGTGTATGGTTTGTTTTGTTTTTTAGGGAGGTCTGTCCTTTGGTGGTGTATCATGACTTTTCTTCTTGACTATTTGGTTTGACAGAGGTTTATGTTTGTTTTCTTTTGGTAACCCATAATACACTTGAAATGAGTGCATTTTCCTTTGGAGTACTTAAATTCTCTTTATATTCTCTAAAATATTTGGTTAGTTTTACCATTCTTTTAATTCAGTGATTTTCAAACTTTCTGGTCTCAGGACTCCTTTAATACTGTCAAAAATTACTGAAGACCCCAAAGAACTTTTACGTGGATTAATTAGCCTGTTGATACTTACTGTATTAAATATTAAAACTAAAACTTTAAAAAAATGTTTACTTTGTCTTTTGAATTAATGTATAGTTGATATACATATCAACTTAAACATATGGACTTCCCTGGTGGCTTAGTGGGTAAGTAGTCTGCCTGCAGTGTGGGAGAGCCGTGTTCAGTCCCTGGCTTGGGAAGATCCCCTGGAGAGGGAAATGGCAATCCACTCCAGTACTCTTGCCTGGAGAATCCCATGGACAGAGGAGCCTGGTGGGTTACAGTCCATGGGGTTGCAAGGAGTCAGACACGACTGAGTGACTAACACTTTCTACAGTTGATATACATGTTATGTATGTTACAGATGTAAGTATAGTGAGTCACAGTTT
This sequence comes from Cervus canadensis, assembly GCF_019320065.1. NCBI lineage: Eukaryota > Metazoa > Chordata > Mammalia > Artiodactyla > Cervidae > Cervus > Cervus canadensis. The sequence goes on from NC_057410.1 coordinate 48,460,763, forward strand.
TTAAGGATTATACTCCTTTTATGTGCTGTGCTGTGCTTAGTCGCTCAGTCATGCCCCAGTCTTTGTGACCCCATGGACTGTAGGCCGCGAGACTTCTCTGACCATGGGGATTCTCCAGGCAAGAATACTGGAGTGGGTTGCCATGCTCTCCTCCAGGGGACCTTCCCAACCCAGGGATCGAACTCAGGTGTCCCACATTGCAGGCGGATTCTTTACCATTTGAGCCACCAAGGAAGCCCAATAATACTGGAGTAGGTAGCCTATCCCACTCCAGGAATCTTCCTGACTCAGGAATTGAACCGGGATCTCCTGCATTGCAGGGGGATTCTTTACCAGCTGATCTGCCAAGGAAGCCCATACTCCATTTATAGTTATTATGAAATATCAGTTACATTCTCTGTGTTGTATGATACAGCCTTGTAGCTTATTTTATACATACTAGTTTGTTTAAAATGCTTACCCTTAAAAAAAAAATGCTTACCCTTAATTCATTTCAGATTACAATAATAAACGTATTACAGGCTAATATGAATAACATAGTTTTATGAAAAATAACTGACCCCCCCCTCCCCACCAAAGAAAAGTTGAGTGAGAATGAGAAGAGTGGTATTCTTTTCCTTCAAGGTCCCACAGCCTTGCCCCTGTTGTCATTTTGGTCTGGATAATTCTTTGTTGAGGGGAGCTGTCCTGTGCATTGCAGGATATTTAGCAGCATTCTTGACCTCTGTGCAGTAGATGCCAATAGCAATTTTCCTGGATGTGACAACTAATTAGCCCCAGATCTTGACAGATGTCCCTTGCAGGACAAAATTGTTTCTGGCTGAGAACTACTGTTTTACATTTTTTGCACATCTCTTTAATTTATGGCTAGCTTTATCAAGGATATTTGTCAGTGGAACCAACCCTCTTTTAGTGCAAGTGCACGGCAGCAAAGAAGTCTGTGACGACTGCTATGGTCAGCTGCATCTGCTCTGATGTGGCCGAGGTGCCAGTGGCCTCCTCCAGCACTGCTGTTGCGCTACTAGTGAGAACGCCAGCACAGTGAAACAGTGTTATGAAGCTGGTGTTCACCTTGCAGACCTTCTGAAAGTGTCTTGGAAACTTCCAGTGATTATGATAATTTCTAATTCATAATTGATATTTTTTATATATTGGATTCTGTTTCTTAGCTGAAGTTTATATGATCAAATGCTTTGAACTCTCCTTATCAATTATCAGTACTACTGATGACTAGGGGAAAGACATCTGCTTTAAAACTGAGAACTTAAATTTGGTATTTAAAAGCCAATACATACTTACATTATCAAACTTTTTAAAATTAAGTATTTTAATTGGAGGATACTTTACAATATTGTGATGGTTTTGCCATACATCGACATGAATCAGCCACGGGTGAGTCTTAAGTGTTATGTTACACTGTCTGCATAATTAGTTGGGTTTTGGTGTTGTTACTGTGTGAATTATCCCTTGGAGTAGGCTTTAGTTACTTCTTTTTAAATGAGTATTAACTGGTTGATTGTAAGTTACATGACCATTTTCTAATTTATTCCAGTAGAAAATGTTTTTCTAGTCAAGTATTAGATGGAAACATTTTTACATAACATTGTAAAAAAAATTGTAACATAAAATTCTGGAAGGATGCAGTTTATGTGATTTTTTTTTTTTTTTTTGGTTCTATGCACCAGAATTTTTACTGTAATAAATATGGTTCATCTGTTTCATGTATCTGTCTTCTAGAATATTTAGAGAAATTATTTAACTTGAAATTTAATGAAACAACAAAAGGGTTAGTTACTAAAGCTTCTTGTATTTATATACATCATGAACATTTTCAGACAAGCAGGGAGTTTGTGAGAATAATGCAGTTAACACTAATAAACCCATCAGGTAGATGTAAGAAATTATTAACCTTTTGTTGTATTTTATTTATTTGGGGGTGGGGCTGGAATATTTGCAGTAAATCATAGACCTCATGATGTTATACCCCCAAATACTTAATCCATCTCTAACATTTAAGAATATTTTCTTACATAACCTTAAAACCTTTATTAGGTCTAACAGAATTAATGATAATTATTTAATATAAGCTAATACCTAGTTTTGGAGAAGGAAATGGCAACCCACTCCAGTACTCTTGCCTAGAAAAATCCCATGGACAGAGAAGCCTTGTAGGCTACAGTCCATGGGGTCACAAAGAGTCGGACACAACTGAGTGACTTCACTTTCTTTAATACCTCAGTTCAGTTCAGTCGCTCAGTCATGTCCGACTCTTTGCGACCCCATGAATCGCAGCACGCCAGGCCTCCCTGTCCATCACCAACTCCTGGAGTTAACTCAAACTTATATCCATCGAGTCGGTGATGCCATCCAGCCATCTCATCCTCGGTCGTCCCCTTCTCCTCCTGCCCCCAATCCCTCCCAGCATCAGGATCTTTTCCAGTGAATCAACTCTTCGCATGAGGTGGCCAAAGTACTGGAGTTTCAGCTTCAGCATCAGTCCTTCCAATAAACACCCAGGACTGATCTCCTTTAGGATGAACTGGTTGGATCTGCTTGCAGTCCAAGGGACTCTCAAGAGTCTTTTCCAACACCATAGTTCAAAAGCATCAATTTTTCAGCACTCAGCTTTCTACCTAGTTCATACTTAAATTTCCCCAGTTGTCCCCAAGTCTTTTCCAATAAGCTTGTTGAAACCAAGATCCAAGAAAAGTTCATACGTTGCATTTGATTATGTCATTATATCTCCTTTAATTCAAAGAGTTTCCTTGTTTACTCTTATTTTCTCTTATTTTTTCTTGTGCCTTTGACTTCTTTAAGAAACTAAGTCTGACCTTTTGAATTTGATTGCCTCCTTGCAGTGTTGTTTTATTTGTTTCCCTGTCTTTTATATTTTATATGAACTGAAAGGTAAATGCAAAGGCTTGATTATGTTCAGGTTGAGCATTTTTGACAAGATATATATTAGTGTGATATATCACTTGTTTGGGACATGTCATTGTCCTGCTCTTCATGTTGTGAGGTTGGTCAGTAAACTCAGCTGGTAAACAGCCTGATCCTCTTGTTGCATCTTTTCTATCCTTATAACCTGAAAGTAAAATGTAGTAAATATTCTGTTCCTCATTAACTTTTTACCTAAAAATGTAAGCACCCTTTGATGATCATTCAGTTCAGTTCAGTCTCTCAGTCGTGTCCGACTCTTTGTGACCCCATAGACTGCAGCACGCCAGGCCTCCCTGTCCATCACCAACTCCCAGAGTTTACTCAAACCCATGTCCATCGAGTCGGTGATGCCATCCAACCATCTCATCCTCTGTCATCCTCTTCTCCTCCTGCCCTCAATCCCTCCCAGCATCAGGGTCTTTTCCAATGAGTCAGCTCTTCCCGTGAGGTGGCCAAAGTATTGGAGTTTCAGCTTCAGCGTCAGTCCTTCCAATGAACACCCAGGACTGATCTCCTTTAGGATGGACTAGTTGGATCTCCTCCAGTGCAAGGGACTCTCAAGAGTCTTCTCCAACACCACACTTCAAAAGCATCAATTCTTCGGCACTCAGCTTTCTTCACAGTTCAACTGTCACATCCATACATGACCACTGGAAAAACCATAGCCTTGACTAGATGGACCTTTGTTGGCAAAGTAATGTCTCTGCTTTTTAATATGCTATCTAGGTTGGTCATAACTTTCCTTCTAAGGAGTAAGCGTCTTTTAATTTCATGGCTGCAATCACCATCTGCAGTCATTTTGGAGCCCCCCCAAAAAATAAAGTCAGTCACTATTTCCCCATCTATTTGCCATGAAGTGATGGGACCAGATGCCATGATCTTAGTTTTCTGAAAGTTGAGCTTTAAGCCAACTTTTTCACTCTCCTCTTTCACTTTCATCAAGAGGCTTTAGTTCCTCTTCACTTTCTGCCATAAGGGTGGTGTCATCTGCATATCTGAGGTTATTGATATTTCTCCCGGCAATCTTGATTCCAGCTTGTGCTTCTTCCAGCCCAGTGTTTCTCATGATGTATTCTGCATATAAGTTAAATAAGCAGAGTGACAATATACAGCCTTGACGTATTCCTTAGGGGTTGAAAAATAGTGATTTTTTTTCTAATTCTATCATTCCTTTTATATTTGTTACTGAAGTTTTTCTGTAAGAAAGAGATCTCACTTATCTTAAGGCTTCATAGTAAACATTGGAATATAGTTCCTGTAGGAAAGTCAGGATAAATGGTTCTTGCCTCCTAAGCACTAGTTTTTAGATTAAAGAGAAGACATAAAGTAGTTCTGGGGATGACAAATTTTTTTGGCTTAAAATTTTTTTTAATATCATAAAGAACTCACACATTTTAATAAAGTAGTTACGCTTCAGTCATTAGTAAAGTGAAGATAATAATAGTATCTGTATATCACATAAGATTTTTATAAGGCTTAAAATGAGTTAATAAATACAAAAAGCTTAGAACATAGCCTACCAGGCTATGAATACCAGGCTATGAATACCACTCAGGATAGCTGATGAATAACTATAATAATAACCACAACAATTATTACTATTATTATTATTTTAAATAAATGAGTTTGAGTTGAAGGGTGATATTTTGACCTTTGCTACACTTCAGTGTCTTATAGAAGCTTGTTTGGAAATTCTTTTAGTATGGATGGCCATGTACAACCTCTGATTTTTGCATTTACATTAGCCGTGGAGTTAAATATATCTTGATTTACACCTAAACGTTCTTGGGTAAGTTATGGGTAAATTAATATTTATAGTGTGAATTACATATTGAATGTACTGCTTTGTTAAAGCCAGCTTATTGGGTTTTTGTAATGCACAATATCTCCCTCTGGTTTACCATGATTCCATATGATAGTTTTCAGAAGTGAGAGATAGTTTTAAAATAAGATAAACCCATTAACTCTTGCTTATTGTGAAGACAAATAGTTGGAAATTAACATATATCTAGAAAATCTCTGATACGTCTGCCATAACTCAAGTATTATACTCTAGATCAGCATTTCAGTTTCTGAATGGAAAGAAATAGAATTCCAAAAGCTTATTAATAGTGAGAATGACTAGAATCCCCCATGTCTCTCTGTGCTGTCCACATGCGTTAGCTCCTGGAATTCTTATAAGGACCTGATGGTATATAAATCATTCTCCCTGTTTCACAAATGAGGACACTGAGCAACTGGTAGGGGAAATTGCCTTGCCCGGGTTTACATGCTTCGTATGTAGTAGGGCGAAAACTTGAACCTAGGTATAACGACAGAGTTTTATATTTTTAAGGTTTCAGTCAATTTAGTCATTAGATTTTTTGAGGCTAAAATTTTCCAAACCTTAAACCTGGCACCTGTGTCTTTTGATATAACCCCATTATGTGTACAATGCTTTATGTGAAGTTTAATTTTTTTCCCTTTCTTTTGAGTAATATCTAGGAGTACAGTTATAAAATCATATGTGTTTTACTTTATAAGAAGTGGCCTGTTTTCCAGAGTAGTTATGCCATTTTACATTTCTCTCAGCAGTGTATGAGGATTTCAGTTGCTTTATATCCTTGATCTTTTTTATTTTAGCCATTCTAGTGGGTGTATAGTAATATCACATTGTGATTTTAATTTGTGTTTCCCTGTTGACTAAGTGTGGAACATCTTTTCATATGTTCATTGGCCACTTATATATCTGAAGTGTCAGATTAGAATTTTTGCCCATTTAAAAATTTGGCTTGCTTGCTTGTCTTACTGAATTTTAAGAGTTTTAAAAATATATTTCAGCCTCCTCCTTTGCTAACTGTATATGTTACATTTTCCTCCAGCCTTGGCATGCCTTTTCATTGTCTAAATGACTTCTTTCAAAGAACAGATGTTTTTAATTTTGATGAAATTCAGTTTATCAGTTTTCCCCCATGACTCAAGCTTCCCCCCCTCCAATTAAAGAAATCTTTGTCTATCCTAAAGTTTCAAAGAACATTTTTTTTGTAATTTCTTCTAGAAGTGTTAGAGTGTCACAGCTTTGGTCTTTATCTTCATTTTCCTTCTTAACTATCATCGTCTTAGGTCAGGTTCTTCTTATTCCACACCTACATTACATAGTACCACAGTATTCTTTTTTTTTTTTAATTAATTTATTTATTTATTTATTTTTTCAGTGGGTTTTGTCATACAGTGTCATGAATCAGCAATAGATTTACACGTATTCCCCATCCCGATCCCCCCTCCCACCTCCCTCTCCACCCGATTCCTCTGGGTCTTCCCAGTGCACCAGGCCCGAGCACTTGTCTCATGCATCCCACCTGGGCTGGTGATCTGTTTCACCATAGATAATATATATGCTGTTCTTTCGAAACATCCCACCCTCACCTTCTCCCACAGAGTTCAAAAGTCTTTCTGTACTTCTGTGTCTCTTTTTCTGTCTTGCATATAGGGTTGTCGTTACCATCTTTCTAAATTCCATATATATGTGTTAGTATGCTGTAATGTTCTTTATCTTTCTGGCTTACTTCACTCTGTATAAGGGGCTCCAGTTTCATCCATCTCATTAGGACTGTTTCAAATGAATTCTTTTTAACGGCTGAGTAATATTCCATGGTGTATATGTACCACAGCTTCCTTATCCATTCATCTGCTGATGGGCATCTAGGTTGCTTCCATGTCCTGGCTATTATAAACAGTGCTGCGATGAACATTGGGGTGCACGTGTCTCTTTCAGATCTGGTTTCCTCAGTGTGTATGCCCAGAAGTGGGATTGCTGGGTCATATGGCAGTTCTATTTCCAGTTTTTTAAGAAATCTCCACACTGTTCTCCATAGTGGCTGTACTAGTTTGCATTCCCACCAACAGTGTAAGAGGGTTCCCTTTACTCCACACCCTCTCCAGCATTTATTGCTTGTAGACTTTTGGATAGCAGCCATCCTGACTGGCGTGTAATGGTACCTCATTGTGGTTTTGATTTGCATTTCTCTGATAATGAGTGATGTTGAGCATCTTTTCATGTGTTTGTTAGCCATCTGTATGTCTTCTTTGGAGAGATGTCTGTTTAGTTCTTTGGCCCATTTTTTGATTGGGTCATTTATTTTTCTGGAATTGAGCTTCAAGAGTTGCTTGTATATTTTTGAGATTAATCCTTTGTCTGTTTCTTCATTTGCTGTTATTTTCTCCCAATCTGAGGGCTGTCTTTTCACCTTACTTATAGTTTCCTTTGTTGTGCAAAAGCTTTTCAGTTTCATCCCATTTGTTTAGTTTTGCTTTTATTTCCAATATTCTGGGAGGTGGGTCATAGAGGATCTTGCTGTGTACCACAGTATTCTAACTTCTCTTAGGGCTTTGCCTTCCAATACCCAGGCTCATCTTTCTTAACAACACAACCAAACAGAAAATTATTGTTATTTGGTAAGGTGAGACTGTGATAAGGTTAGGGTTTTATGGATGTATGTGGGCAGAGAACACATGGATCCAATGAAGTAGGTCTCTTAGGGAAATGATATGTATAAATGGAAATAGAAAATTATAAATGAAAATACAAATCTTTATTATTCAAGCTTGTAACTGAAAACTTCATTAGGTATCTGCATTTATGACACTCCCCTTCTCAAAAAGTCGGTGGCTGACTGTTGCCTAGAGCTGTGGCTCCTAGGTCTGGCTGTGTCTGAGAATCACCTGGAGCTTTCTTTGATTAGATGCAGATTCTGCTCCAGCCTTGCAGAGTCTCTAGGGTGAGGCTGTGCGTTTATAAAGTTCTCCAGGTGTATCTGGTACAGCAGCATTTGGATCAGCAAGCAGAAACTAGCACTAGAGAGCATAAATTACAGATTTTGTGATACTGTAGTCAGCGCTCTTAGCGTTTCTGATCTTAGTCTTCCCTTCCAATTTTGTTCTGTATTTTTCCCATCATGAATTCAGCTGGATGACTTTCTTCCCTGTTCCCCAAAGACTGTGCTTTTATTTATTCTGCTTCTCTGTTGTGGAATGCCCTCTCCCCAGTGCTGATCTCCGGTGGTCCAGTGGTTGGGAGTGTGATCCCTGCTTGGGGAAGGTTCCGTGTTCCACGGGCAGCTAAGCCCACAGCCTAGAGACTGTGCTGCACAACAGAGGAGTCACTGCAACGAGAAGCCCACACACCGCAACTTGAGAGAGCCCAAACCTAGCAAAGACCCAGTGCAGCCAAAACTAAATAAGCAAACACGATGTTAAATTCTTCTCAGTTCCCAGGGTGCAGGAAAAATGGCCTCAAAATAAAGATCAGATCAAGAGTGATTCTGTAAGATTTTTTTGGTTGAGACCTCAGATTTACAGTGCCTCTCAGCAAGACAGGAGCACTTCAAGAAAAAGAACTGGGGACAGAAAGATTTGTTGTAAGATGAGACATTTGAGCACATTCAGACATTGAACGGATAAAGTCAGTAAAGAGAAATACTGTAGGAGGAAGCCAGGAGAATCAATAAGGCAGGTTTTCGGAGAAGGTGGCAGGGATGGAGTCAGGTGTGAAGATTTAGGGGTTGACTGGACTAGGAATCCAGCTAGAAAGTGGAGGACCCACAGTAGTGGGTGTGCCAACTAATGTTGAGGTTGGTGTCAGCCTGACCTAGTATGGGATTTTCTCCTGTAATGGTAGGCTTTGCTAGGGGTGTGCAATGAAAGGATGGTGGCAGAGTCAGTATGGGACACTGGTAAGGGAGGAGAGGCTTAACGGATGAGTTTGGCGAACTGCTTTGGTGGAGGGGGTAGGATCTATTGGAGGAAATGCCGGAATCAGTGGGCAGCTGAGGAGCACTGTGCAAGTAAGTGGCTGCAGGGGCAAGGGCTCTCTTAGAGATGAATACAGAACTGATAAAACCAGCAGGGTTAATGTAAAAGGGAGAGAATTGTTGAGAGAAAATAAACGTGTGTGGATGTGTTGATATATATTCCCCCATGCCTAGCACAGTGCCTGGAACAGAAGCACTTGTGCGTTTGTAAGTGAATAAGTATCTTTATTGAGCACCTCTTATGTGCTGCTCCCTGCCATTGTGAAGCTTATGGCTCACATTTTAATGAGTAAATGAAGTTTTGGAGATGATCTTCATGTGTTGGAAGCCCTTCTCTGACATGAACCCCGCATGTATTATTCCTGTGTTTGCTGACAAGAGAGAGTGGATAACCAGGCAAATAGGTAGGTAGGTAGATTTATTTTTTTTAATTTCAAATGGCATTTGTTTTGGTGGTATTTCCTGGACTCATACTAATAACTGCCATTTATCAAGCACTTACTGAGTTTGACTATTGAAATTTTTATATGCCAACTTATATTTAACTTTTGAAACAACCCCACAAGATATAAACACAATTACAATGTCTGCTTTATCAGTGAGACAGTTGAAAATGAGTGATGTTAAGAAATTTGTTCAAAAAAAAAAAAAAAAAGAAATTTGTTCAAATTCACAAAACTAGTAAATGTCAGAGGCAGGTTTCAAATTCAGGACCATCCAAGCCCATGGTGTTTATTCTACTGTACTGGACTGAATTACAGAGGAGCTGTTTCCTTTTTGTTTTATACATGGTATGATGGTAGAAATTTGTGACTACTTTAGAATGGCAAAGATTCTCATTATTTTCTGATTGAGTCTCCTTTATACATGTTGATTCGTACCAATTTAATATGGGTCACTTTCCCTTAAAAATAGCTTTTTTTTTTTTTTGCAGTGTGGTTTCCTTCCATCATTTTAAGTTTTTGTTTGGTTGGTTTTTTGGAGAAACTAGGGAGACTCTGGGTGTCCTCACTAAAGCTCAGGATATTATTTTATTTCTTATATGTTTAGATTATGATGTTGAATCAGGTTATTCTAAAAATTGTGCATTTGCCAGATTTTTTTTCCCAGTTTGAAGACTAAGTACTAGTTTATTTCAAGTAGTTTTAAGTATTACTACAGTCTCTTGAGTAGGATGATATTTGTTTCACGCTGATTTGAGGGTAATGTATTTTGATTGTTTATCAAGAAAGACAGACTTGTAGTTAGTCAGGCTTGCTGTCTCCCTTATCCCCTGTGCTTGTGAATAAGGACAATTCTGCAGCAGCCTGGAGACTAAATTATAGCTTATCTTACAGCTGGATGTTCTTTTCCCTCTAATTCATGTTTGAGATTATTATCAAAACTGGATGAATTCCTAACTTTTATCTTGTAGCTGCCCTTGGTTCTTTGGTCATAAAAAGCTCTTTTCATGCTTTTATTTTTAAAAAACCATCTTTCAATTATAGTGCTCTGTGGGAGAATATAAAATGTTGCCATGCCAAAATTTATATGAATCCATTTCAAGCTAATTTTGTGTTTAAAGTTTTAAAACTAGAAGTTTTACCAGTTTTATCAAAGTTAATTTAAGCCGTGTTTGGTTCATCTAGGCTTGAATTAAAATGTCTACACTTAGTACTGTGTTTCTCTTATCCTTTAGCAAATCTTCTTAAACCTGTGAAGTCCCTTCACCTTAAGTGCTCTGGCAGTGTTGAATGTGACATGATGGGTCTATACCTAATATTTCTCACTTTAAGAGAGAGTTTACTGTTGTGTAGATGTCATACAGATTTCCCAGGGTGACAGTTGGGAGCACTGCGGGTGTAATCCCAGGTGACTAGCACAGGGCAGCTTGACTAGAGTGGCTCCACAGACACAAGGAGACCTAGAATTCAGTTTCCTCCATGAACCGAAGCAGTTCCTCCTTCCTTGGTAAGACACTTCTAGGGTCAGCTCTGAAACTATATGAGACCATACACACATAACAGGTGTGTTCCTGAATATATGTCTTATATTTCATGAAAATTGTTTTGCCTGAAAGAAAATTTGGATTTGTTCCCCACCCCCACTTCCTTTTTTCCCCTAAACGCTGTGCTTTGGTTGATTGTTTTCTTTAGGAAGAGTATAAATTAGAGGCTATATTGATTTTCTCCTCTGAGTTTCTGAGCCCTAAATAAGTTAGACTTCCAAAGTTATATCTTAAGACATAATTGTTTTCTGCTTTGAAATTCCTTGTGTTTGGGTAATTGCTTCATAGAGCTATGAAAGTACCTATTATGTAATGAAAGAGGAATATCTGGCAAGTTAAGAAAATTAGAATAAAATATTTTTATAAATCTCTCTTGTGAAATGTTGCAGTATCTGTGTTCTTCAACTGTTCCCACAGGGAAATATGAAATACTTTGAAATCATTTGTTGACAAGTGAGAATGAATAATTCAGCCTTGTTTAGGCATCTTTACAAAGATAAGAGAGTTTGTCTTATCCTTGCCAGGCCTCATTAATTGCTTCTTTAACAAAGCAGCACGATGAACATAAGAACCACAAAGGATGCTTTTCTCCCCATAAACATATACATTCATATATTCCTTCCTCCCTACTTTATTAAGATAGCAGTAAAGGGTTATCAAAGAATATGTGCACTTGCTTCTCAGCGCTTTTCTGATGGGATTTCCCGCCGCCCCCCAGTGCCTGCCATTTGTTTCCAAAGTCTGAGAGACTGAGCCTTTTTAATGGTGTAGACTGTGGGCTAGTGCTGCCGTATGTGGTGATTCCCTTGTCCAGAAGAGAAAATAAATAGACTGTGAGGAGCTTCCACTAAGTGAATTTCCTTCAGTTTAAAGAGCTGCCCTTTATTATGAGATTATAGTCTTCCTGCTATATGATATTTAACATCCCTTTCTGAATTGAAGGCTGTGAATTTAGATTTTAAAAATATTGTGTTTTACCAAGTTGAGAACCCTAATATCAGTGCTACAATTTGGGGAGGGGGAATTTTATTGGTCCACAGATTCAAAATCTAGGAACCATAGTCTTCCCTGTGGTTTACCTACCTTACTCACATAGTCATTTACCTATGTGAGGAGATTGTGGCTATTAGGGTAAAAGATAAGGAAATCCTTGTGCTTCGGATGGAGTAATGGACCATGAAGTTAGTTAGATATGTGGTTACAACTGTGGAATCAAAATAGCTTCTTCAGGACCTTATTAGGCTTATCATTAGGAAATATCTGGAGTGTGGCAGCCAATAATTTAAATTATATCCAATTCCAAAGCCTGCATAGAGTTGGATTGAGTCTCTAGTGGGGTAAGTAAAATGATGTGAGCATTGGCACCAATATTTGAATATCAGCTCGGAGAAAGAAGGAAGAGAGACCAATATTCATTCTTGCCATCCTAGAACAGTGTATAAGCAATGTTGTCGTATAACATGGTTCCCATACTTGAAGAGAAGGCTGGAAAGGAGTGGAGTTTTATGTTATGTTTTGACAACTCAGTTATACAGAAGGAAAAAGTGTGGTAGTTTTTTTTTCTAGCATTATGTTTGCACAGCTTTCTGGTGGAAAATTTTTTGAGAAATAGATGTTTAAAGTTTTGAATTGTGTCCTTCGATTACAAAGTGTCCCTATGTGTGGAAGCTGATCCAGTTGAGTGGTCTCTGTCCTATAGGCTCCACTTTCTTCTTCACTGTCACTAAGATATTTCTCACTTTATCCCTTCCTACCACAGACCCTGGGATGGTGTTTTTTATCCCCACTCTTTGAGTCTCACCTTACCACAAAACTGCCTGATGCTGGCATTTGTGTTGGCAGGCGTAGGGGAAGCAGAATGAGGAGATGGGGGAAAGTCAACACTGCTTCCGTGGCTGGATTCTCATCTGGCTTATTGCTCATTTGTTGTGTGACTTTGAGCCTGTGTGCCTCAGAGTCTGTGTGTGGGCTAAGTCACTTGGTCGTGTCCGACTCTTTGCGACTCCGTGGACTATGCCCCGCCAGGCTTTTCTGTCCATGGGATTCTCCAGGCAAGCATACTGGATGAGTTGTCATGCCCTCCTCCACAGGATCTTCTCCACCCGGGGACTGAACCCACATCTCTTACGTATCCTGTATTGGAAGGTAGATTCTTGACCACTAGCACCACCTGGGAAGCCCATGCCTCAGAGCTTAATTACCTGTAAAACCGAGTTACTGTTGTTCTTTGAATCTATTGAGAACATACATGAAAACAGTTTTGAAAACTTTTTACTGTATAATTCTTAGGTAGTATTAATAAGGCTACATTCATAGATGCTCTTAGTACATTTTCAGTTAAACAGATTTTTGTGAACAGTCTTAGAAAGTAACCTAAGCACCTCATTTAACATTTGTTTTATGGGAATAGACCCTGAGTTTCAGTCAACTTTTAATGACCATGTACTCATACATGTTGAAAGCTCAATAAGGGCAGAAATTAGGGGCTATTGTATCATAACTGTCTTGTGCTTAACGTAATTTCTAACCCAGAGTAGATGCTCATCACATTTTTTATTAAATGAATGATTATTTAATATACACACATAATTACAAAGAACTTTCCATCCGAAGGAAAGTATTGTCTTATACTTGCTGATGTGAGTGTGGATATATAGACAAGAATGCTGTCCAGTCTAAAATTATCTTAAGCCATCCTTTTAATTTTGTATGTGCATTTGCTTGGCCTGTTGAGAACATGTTTAGTACTGAGAATCTGCAAGAGTTATTTTCTGAGGAAATGTGGGACAAATAAAATTGCTTTGTGTGCTTTTCAAGCCATATACTCATCAGTGAAATTTTACTAATTACAGTTAAGAAATTACTTTGTCTCTTTGCAGGATGGAAATTGAGAGCTTTATTGTTGTGTTTTCTTTTTTAAAGCAAAGATCATTGTCAACCATCTCAAACTATATGTCCTTTGAAAGGTTATTAATAGACTTGTTTGCTAAGACTGAGCTGCTTAATTAATAGTAAATAACTATATTATTTTTAAAATTTTGTGCTCTGTAAGGAAACTTACTGCTGAATTTGTATAGTACCACTGTCAGGTATTTAGCTCATTTTTTAAGGTGGTGGTTCTATTCATGTTTGGGTGTAATACTTTCTTAAATTCTTATTGACTGATGTTTGTTTTTAGTATTTTGATCTTTTCCCAATTCTTCTTGCTGCTTTAAGAATTTTAAATCTCTTAAAACCTTGCTAATTATCTTGAGATTCAAGATTAAAATATATAATTCTTATAATATAATAACTTAAGCCCAATATATTTTATCCTGAATGTGCATATGGAACTTTATAGGGTTTAAGTGGATTTTCCAGCTACCGAATTAGATTATTTCAAAATATCAGCTATGTTTGCCAGTCATCTGTTTTTTAAATAAAGCTGATCTGGAATTTGTCCAGGGAACTCATTAGAGCTCTAATATTAACAGTGAGCGGCCTCCTCCAGTCCTGATCTTTTGGTTCTGTAGAAAGAGAAACTGAAGCTGGGCGTTTCCTTTGGGCACAGAGCAGGAAAATCTAGGGGTTCTTTTTATTATGGCGTTTTGTGGGTTCTGTTGTTGTTGTTCGGTCACTAAGTTGTGTTTGACTCTTTGAGATCCCAGGGACTGCAGCACGCTAGGCTCCTCTGTCCTCTGCTATCTCCTAGAGTTTGCTCAAACTCCTGTCCACTTAGTCAGTCATGCTGTCTAACCGTCTCATCCTCTGCTGCCCCCTTCTGCTTTTGCCTTCAGTCTTTCCCAGCATCAGGCTCTTTTCCAAGGAGTTGGCTCTTCATATCAGGCGGCCAAAGTATTGGAGCTTCAGCTTCAGCATCAGTCCTCCCAGTGAATATTCAGGGTTGATTTTTTTTTTTTTTTTTTAAGAATGACTGGTTTGATCTCCTGGTAGTCCAAGGGACTCTTTAAGAGTCTTCTCCAACATCGCAATTGGAAAGCATCAATTCTTCAGCACTCAGCCTTCTTTAGGGCTTCCCTGATGGGTCAGACGGTAAAGAATCCACCTGTAATGCAGGAGACCTGAGTTCGATCCCTGGGTTGGGAAGATTCCCTGGAGGAAGACCTGACCACCCACTCCAGTATTCTTGCCTGGAGAATCCCCATGAACAGAGGAACCTGGCGAACTACAGTCCGTGCGGTCGCAGAGACCCTGACACGGCTGAGCGACCAAGCACAGCAGCCTTCTTTATGGCCCAGCTGCTGAAGACCTGATGCTTTTAACTGTGGTGAAGGAGAAGACTGCTGAGAGTTCCTTGGACTGCAAGGAGCTCAAACCAGTCCATCCTAAAGGAAGTCAAGACTGATGCTGAACCTGAAGCTCCAATATCTTGGCCACCTCATGCAAAGAACTGACTCATTGGAAAAGACCCTGAGCTGGGAAAGATTGAAGGCAGGAGGAGAAGGGGACGACAGAGGATGAGATGGTTGGATGGTATCACTGACTCGATGGACATGAGTTTGGGCAAGCTCCAGGAGTTGGTGATAGACAGGGAAGCCTAGTGTGCTGTAGTTCAAGGGGTTGCAAAGAGTCAGAAATGACTGAGCAACTGAACTAAACTGAACTCACATCCGTACATGACAGCTGAAACAACCATAGTTTTGACTGTATGGACCTTTGTCCACAAAGTGGTGTATCTGCTTTTTAATATGCTGTCTAGGTTCGTCACAGCTTTCCTTCCAAGGAGGAAGCATTTTTTAATTTCATGGCTACAGTCACTGTCACTGTCTGCAGTGATTTTGAAGCCCAAGAAAAGAAAATCTGACACTACTTCCACTTTTTCCACTTCTGTTTGCCATGAAGTAATGGGACCAGATGCCATGATCTTAGTTTTTTGAATGTTGAGTTTCAACGCAGCCTTTTCACTGTCCTCTTTCCCCCCTCATTCAAGAGGCTCTTTAGTTCCTCTTCACTTTCTGCCATTAGAGTGGTATCATCTGTATTTCTGAATTATTGATATTTCTCTTGATTCCAGCTTGTGATTCATCCAGCCCAGCATTTCACATGAAGGACTCTGCATGTGAGTTAAATAAACAAGGTGACAATATGGAGCTTTGTCATACTCCTATTCCAATTGTGAACAGTCAGTTATTCCACGGTGGTTCTGTTGTTTCTTGACCCACATCCAGGTATCTCAGGAGACAAGTAAGGTGGTCTGGTACTCTCATCTCTTGAAGAATTTTCCACAATTTGTTGTGGTCCACACAGTCAAAAGCTTTAGCTTAGTCAGTGAAGCAGAAGTAGGTCTTTTTCTGGAATTCCCTTGCTTTCTCCATGATTCAGTGAATGTTGACAGTTTGATATCTGCTTCCTCTGCCTATCTAAACCTAGCTTCTACTGCTGAAGCCTAGCTTGAAGCATTTTGAGCATACCTTGCTAGCATGTGAAATGAACACAATTGTAAGGTAGTTTGAACATTGTTTGGAATTGCTCTTCTTTGGGATTGAAATGAAAAATGGCTTTTTCCAGTCCTGTGGCCTCTGCTGAGTTTTCCAAATTTGCTGACATGTTGAGTGCAGCACTTCAACAGCATCATCTTTTAGGATTTTAAAAAGCTCATCTGGGATTTCATAGCCTCCCTTAGCTTTGTTTGTAGTAATGCTTCCTAAGGCCTGCCTGACTTCATGTTCCAGTATGTTCAACTCTAGGTGAGTGACCACACCGTCGTGGTTATCCAGGTCATTAAGACCTTCCTTGTAGTTCCTCTGTGTATTCTTGCCACCTCTTCTTAATCTCTTCTGCTTCTGTTAGGTCCTTACAGTTTCTATCTTTTATTGTAGCCATCCTTGCATGAAGTTGCCCCTCGACCTCTCTAATTTTTTTGAAGAGCTCTCTAGTTTTTATCACTCTGCTGTTCTCCTCTGTCTCTCTGCTCTGGTCGCTGAGGAAGGCCTCCTTCTCTCCATGCTGTTCTCTACAGCTCTGCATTCCGTTGGGTTTATCTTTCACTTTCCCCCGTGCCTTTCGTCTTTCTTCTTTCCTCAGCTATTTGTAAAGCCTCCTTAGACAACTGCTTTGCCTTCTTGCATTTTTTCTTCTTTGAGATGGTTTTGGTCACTGTGTCCTGTACATGCTGTGGTTTTTGCCTCTGCCCAAATGTCTGCCATTTTAATATGGAAAGAGCCCCTGGACCAAAGATAATATATGCAGTTAGTCTCTTCAGAGGTATTAGTTCTTTTTAGTCTTAGGGAATTTCAAAGTACATTTACTGGTATAGGAAATACCTGTACTTTCCTCTCAATTTTGCTGTGAACCTAAAACTGCTCTAAAAAATAAAGATAAAAAAAATAAAACCACTCCATATATTCGAAGTCTCCTTAGTTTATCTGTACATCAGGGGATGAGGGAAAGAGAATAAGCCTTATCAGCATACTGTCAGAACATGTCAACATCAGAAAAGAATGTTGGTAAATCTCACAGAATTTGTCTCTGGGTCAAAAAGAGATAGTGCAGTGATAGGAGGAGACATTTTGATGATGACAGCTCTTTATATTGAGTAACCTGTTTCCTGTATTCTCAGTTCAGTTCAGTTCAGTCACTTAGTCGTGTCCGACTCTTTGCGACCCCATGGACTACAGCATGCCAGGCTTCCCTGACCATCACCAACTCCCGGAGCTTGCTCAAACTCAGGTCCATCGAGTCATGACGCCATCCAACCATCTCATCCTCTGTTGTCTCCTTCTCCTGCCTTCAGTCTTTCCCAGCATCAGGGTCTTTTCTGATGAGTCAGTTCTTAGCATCAGGTGGCCAAAGTATTAGAACTTCAGCTTCCACATCAGGCCTTCCAATGAATTCAGGACTGATTCCCTGTAGGATGGACTGGTTTGATCTCCTTGCAGTCGAAGGGATTCTCAAGAGTCTTTTCCAACACCACAGTTCAAAAGCATCAATCCTTCAGCGCTCAGCCTTCTTTATGGTCCAACTCTCACATCCATACATGACTACTAGAGAAATCATAGCTTTGACTAGATGGGCCTTTGTTGGCAAAGTAATGTCTCTGCTTTTTAATATGCTGTCTAGGTTGGTCATAGCTTTTCTTCCATTTAGCAAGCATCTTTTAATTTCCTGTATTCTGTGTATCCTTGATTTGCTATCACTTTTTGGTAGAGTATATATTCTTTTATGTTCTTTCTCAAGGGAGTTACTGAGAGGGAAATGAAGAAGGCATATAACAAATAAAATAGGTGAATATTTTCTCAATTCTCCCGAGAATACAGTGTATGGTGAGAGCCGTAACAGAGACATAGGAGAAAAGTTAATTCATTTTAAGAGTGGATGTTTTAGTTCATTCGGCCTAATTCCATTGTAGAACCCTAGGTAAGAATCATTATTCTAGTAAATTCTGTAAAAACATGCATGGAAAGTAAATTTTAAGACCTTGCATATCTAAAAATATCTTTATTTTACCCTAATATGTAGTTGATAATTTGACTGGATATGTACTTCTGTATTGGTAATTATTTTCCTTCTAGTTTTGAAGACATTGCCTATTTTTTTGTCCTGATTCCAGTATTGTTGCTGTCAGTAGCTTGTCTGATTCTGAATCTTGGTGCTGTTAATTATCTGCAGAAGGATTTGTTTTGCTGTCAATAGAGTTGGTACTCAGTTTTTACCACTGATGTGTGGTTCAGCTTTCTTGAACCTGCAGGACAAGTGACTACACATTCATCTCATGCTTTCCAGGGGCAAGTTTATGTGTTGATGTGTCCTCTCTTGCATGCATACTTGTGGGATACATACCCACCCTTGTGTATGCTTTTTTGAAAAAAATACTCCATTCCTATAAATTTTGTTGAATTTTAGGAGAGAATACATTATTAGGTGACCTGGAACCTTATTTGATTTTCCATCTATTATCAAATTTGATCCTTGTGACAGTCCTGTAATATAGATAGTGTTATTAAAATTTTATAGATGAGGAAACAGAGACACAGAGAAATGAAGTCAATGGCTCTAATGTATCCAGCTAGGTTAGAACTAGGATTTGAACCCAGGCAATTTTAATTTCAAATGCTGTTTAACCATTGCACTATAAATGCCTTTTGTGGTGATATATTCTTTATGCTTTAAGAGGTAGGCACCACTGTGAATTATTTATAATTATTTCTCTGATACCTATATTAAATGGCAGTTTATATTTCATGACAAGGGAGAAAAGTGGGGACAAAACTCCCAAACCCAAAAGCTGTTATAGTTGTGGGTATCAGCCATAACATTTTTATCACTAACTGATTTTAAAATGCCTTTGCCAAAGAAATAGTATGTACAGGAAATTAAGTTTGCTTAAATGTCCTTTCTTTTGAAGAGAAATAGTCTTAGATTTCATGGGATGCTGTTGTGTGTGAATAGAGAACCAGCCTTGAAGTGTATGCATAATGAGGAAGGAAATGGAGATCTTACAGTAAGGTGCCTATAAAAATGAACCACTAAGTCAGTTATAATTGAGTTGTTGTTGTCTACAAAGGTGTATTTCCAGGTTGAAAGAACTGTGGTTAGAAAAATCAGTCTAGGGTATATAAAGAAAATAACTGACTTACAGCTTTTTAACTTTAGTTAAAGTGTAGAGTAAAGTAAATGGATTTTAATATAACTAGGAAAGTCTTCCTTGGAATTTTAAAGATTAGATATAAAGAGATGACATAGTGTATCATTTTGGCTAGAGGTACTTTCCTGGTAGATCTAATGATGTGGGATCATCCTAGTCACTTAGTTTTAACCTAGGGGGAAAAAAAAATATTTGTATTTGTTACTGTGATAGTAAAGTTGCATTTTTAAAATAAGAGTTTTAAGTGGAAAATATTCATTGGTTGATTATATGTTTTGAAAAGTTTAAATGTAATGAAGAGGAACTGTAGCATCTCTTTCCGAGAAACATATTGGAGCATACAGCATTATTAGTGATATCCTTTTAATCTTTTCTGTTAATTGGTTTGCATTAGCACTGTCTTAATGACACATGTATCTCTACTAGAGATAAAATTTAAGTGTTTATTCTCTGCTTTAGCTGTTGGAATCCATCAAAAATGTACTTGAAAGAATATCTTCCCTTATGAATTCTTAATCATGGCTAAAGCAAGCAATAGATTAGATATAAATCTAGAAGCTTCAGGAAAGATAAACAGTGTTATATCCATTTTTAAAGTAAGCAAAAACTGGAAAGGAAAGAATCGGAAGACGTGGGAAGTGTGGCAGATACTATAAAAGCATAATGAGTATGAGAGGAGGATTGCGTTTTTTGAGAAAAGAAAAATTGAGTTTATTATTTCATCCTGAATCTCTACGTATTGATCTTGCTTTTGTTTTACTAAGGCAGTAACTCGGTGCAGGGCTTTACTGGTTTGATAAAAAGGTGAAACAGTGGAATAGCCTTTCTTGTTGTTCAGCTCATTTCTTTTAAAACACCCAGCAGCATGGCCTAATGCCTTTCCTGTCAGCCTCTTTCGCTATCTGTTTATTGCTGATTTGACGGTCGCTGGTCCTTCTCCTTTGCTGTTAAGTGTGTGTGCCCTTTGTTTTTGTGCTGGTGGGTTTCGCTGTATTTGGATGTGAAGACAAGCCTGTTATTGCCATACTGGTCTAATTAGCCTTCTGGGTGAGCGTATACATTACATAGGCCTTTTAAGCCATGAAAGAAGACAGCTCACAACAACGTAGGTTTTCTTCCTGTACTGTGGTTTCGCCTGTTTTATTTCCTCCACGAATTGATGGCCGAAAGCTTGTCCGAAACGCTTCATTTGGAGGATACAATGAACTTTCTCCTTTGCCAGGTTTGTTTGTTTAATCTTGCATTCTTTTCTTAATTTCTTATAGACTTTTCATTAAAATAAACTAGACATCTTAACGTCTTAAAGCTGCTTTCTTCTAAACAAAACAATTCTATAGTGAAAGGTTAGATTTTAGTAACTGCTACAGTACGGCTTGGCTTTCCATATTTTCTTTTACAGTCTCTTTATGCTTGAACTTGAAAGCTAATGATTGAGTGAAGTATGTGTCTTGAGTGCTTATAGCATGAGTTTTTACTTTAATTATTGAAATAAATATTATAACCCTTTGATAAAAATAAAGCCTTTTGTAGATTTGAGATAAAATTCTATAAATAAACCAGTTGTTCTGAGGTTTCTGCAAATGAAACCCACATATTTAATATTGATATTTGTTTGACTATTCTCAAGCAAAATAGTAACTGTGAAAATTGATGTTTAGTTTATGCTTTAATAGATTAAGTCCTGACTAACATGAAGTTTTCTGTGTAATTTAATTTTTGAAATGCCTTACTTCGTGTTGTTAAATGTGTTTATGTATGATCAGCTTTTGCTTAGAAAATGTTATTTTTAGGGCAATATTTATTAAATGAAATTAGACATTTGACAGCTATGATTTAAACATTAAACAATTGGTCAATGAGATGTAGCTGTTAACTGATCTTTTATTGTTTGAAAAAGATTTATTGTACCAAATATTTGGATATAGATGTTAAGATATAAGCAATCTTTGTTTTCTTTTCAGAATATTAAACTGCTACATAATCATATCTACTCTTTTAAGGTTATATTTTTCTTTTAAAATAAAAATGTTCTTTTAATCCTCATGACAAATATTGACTGAAACTGGTGCTTGTTTTAATTGTTTATATATTTTTCTGACACTCATTTTGTGAAATTCTATTTTAATTTTTCACTCTAGCCTTCTTAGCTTTTTGTGAATACTCATGCTGATAGGCAGTACATACATTCTCTTGAGATAACGTGTTACTGGGACAATTAAATAAATTATTACAAAATCACTGACTTCATTTTCTTTTCTAACAGCGTTTTGAAAAGTATTGGAAACCACATATCCTGAACTGTTGCCTAAGCAACATAAGCTTTAAACAGCACTCATAATCCGTATTTAGTCTTCTTAGTGTGGTATGGTCACTGTCATGCTTCTTTCTTAATGTTCTCACAGTGGTGTGAATGTTACTGTTTGTCTTTGTTCAGAAGTGACTCTGAAAATACAACAAGTTTTTTTTTTTTAATATTGTCGAATACTTACTTGCTTTTTCAATGTGACTTAGTTCCATTTCTGTATTTGGCTCCTTGTTTTTCTTTTTTTAAGCCAGCAAGCTTGCTGGCACATGTTTGCTGACCTTCATGCTATGAGTCTCCTTAATGTAGAGAATAGTCAGGTGACCTTACTAAACAATAGAAAACTTAACGTTTTAGAAGTTTGGTTTTTTTTTTTAAAAAAAAAAAAAGAAGTTTGGTTTTTACTTCATTTAATTTAAGACAGAGTTGTGAGTTTCTCTTGTCAAAGAGAATATTGAAGGTCATCCAGATAGATTTCTTTTAGTGGAAAAGTAGATGTTTGGCTTTGTTTTCTAATTCTTGAAATAGATAAGGTCATATTCATAAGGATGCTTCCATAGTCCTCTTAATACAACTAACAATAATATTAAAACCAGCCATGATTAAAAGTTCTTTCTAATATGTTTTATCAGCTAGGAAGAATAGTTGAATAGAATTAGGTACTTCAAAGAGTGGCTTTTTTAAGTTAAAAGTAAAAAATGTAATTTTTTCTGGGACATTTTATTGTTTTCGCTGACATCATTAGAGAAAGAGAGGTTATACATTAGTGATATTTAAAGATAGCTTTCTTTTACTGCTTTGACCACACCCCTTTTTAGTTTTCATTTTCCTTAGGAAAATCCACCCACCCTTTTTTTTGGTCACTTCCAGCTTAAGGAACAAATTAGTATAACCTTTTTCTGTATGATGAATTATAAAATAGAATGGTACCCTTTGTCCGTGTACCTAGAAATTGAAATAAACTTTGGCGCCTGATGTCTTCTGCTAGCGGTCAGAAGTTGTTTTGTCAAGTTTGCTCAGCGTTCTAATGTTCTTTCGATGAATTTGTAGGGGAGAAAGTGGTCTCCCCATCCTATTCCTCCGCCATCTTAGCTCCTCCCCTGAAATAAACTTTGAGCAAGGAAATTTACAGACACTCTGTAGAAGCTTTAGTATATAGTTAGATCTTTTTAGTATATCTTGACTTCTCTGAATTTTTTTTCTTGTATAATTTCTTAATTCTTGGCTATGTTCAATTTAGTTAATGTAGTAATTCTGTATTTGTAAATATTTACTGAATCTACATTTTTAGATACTGTGTATGTAATCTGATTTTAACAAGACTGAAGCAGTATAAAACTTGCTTTATTATATCCAAACATATTGAACCAATTTTTAATAAGGTATATAAAAAGTTATACCTTATCAGTGATGATAGCATTTTTCATCTGTTAGTAAGAAGTTAGGGACATTGCACTAATTTATTTAAGAATCATATTCCATTGAATATGGAAGAATAGTAGGAGAAAGTTTTACTACTATATTACTGGAAAATATCTTCATGATTTTCCCACAGGTTTAAGGAAGACTTTCTTAAGACCAAAAAGCACTAACTGTTAAAAGAATAAGATTGCTAAATTTGACAATGTGCAAATTAAGAGACATTAATCCAAAGAGACCATGCAGAGAATTAAAAGACAAGCCATAGAATCGGGAGATATTTATAATAAATATAACTGGCAAAGAACCAATATTTGGAAAACATTATGAATTCCTATATAAATCAAGAAAAAGTACAGTTTTTTTTTAATATCCTGAAGAGTTTCTTCACAAAGGGAATATTAAAATGGTAATTAACATATGCGATAGTACTCACTATCATTAGTGATCAGAAATACAGTAACTAAAACCTCACTGCTTTACATTGACACACCCAACAGATTGGCAAAAATATTAAAAGTTTGTCAACATTGATATGGGAAAAGTTTGTCAACATGGATATGGGAAAAGGAGCACTGTCACACACCGTTAGGGGGAAATAAAGAGATGGTCAACAGTTTGGTATTCTTAAAGACACACATAGACTCGGGCCAGGAGTTCTGCTTCTGGTTTAAACCTTAGAGATACTCATGGATATATGTCTACTGGGATGCATTTCCAACAGTATTTGTATCATCTATATTTGTAAGAGGGACAAACTAGAAACAACACAAGCAGATGGATAAATAGTGATATAGTCATGCAATAGGATTCTAATCAGCAATGAAAATGAATGAAATACCAGTTGTGGCATGCTGGTAAAGAATCGTAAAAGCCAAGGTAGTTATTTCTGAGGGCAAGAAGAGTAGATAGGGTCAAGAATGGCATGGAGCAGCATAGGGGGTGGTTCTCGCAGGATGTTGACAATTCCGTATTTCTTGATTTGGGTGGTGATTATGCAGATAGTTATTGTATACATTAAATTATGTTTTTATGTTTTAGGTATGTTTCTGAAGGTGTGCTGTATTTCACATATTTTAAAAAGCCACTGCATATAAAAGTAGAGTCCATTTTTATTAATCTTTGGATCAGTTTATCAAAATTTAAGTGGATGAATAAGAATTGAGACCCTTCCTTTCAGGAACTCCCAGTCACGTATGGGACATGAACATGAAAACAGACAATTGAAGTATATTGTGATAAATAGAGTAGTGCAAATGCACCAAGTGCTGTGCATCAGAGGAGACCGCTAACTGTGTTTGTGCAGTCTAAACATGGCCTCCCAGAAGACACTGGCCTTGAATCTAGAGAAGCACTCTGACATTCTAGAAACACCATGAATTTTAAAGTTAGACCTGAGTTTGAATTAGCACTGATACTGTCACCTGTTGTCATTTGTCACATTGCTTAATTTCTGTAAGCCTCGGTTTTTTCAATTATATAGAATATACCTGATATTTGAGGGGGGGGCTTGATTTTAAAGACTAGAAGTAAATTATCATAGTATCTTAAAATTGCAAGTGTTCCTACAAATGGATATTGGTTGCTTTATTGTTTTCATTAGTATTATGTTAATTATTTTCATAATTATCATTGTTGTTGGAAATCAGAATCAGCCCAGAGCAGGGTATGTTAAAGGGATATATACTAAGTAAGCAAGGATGCCATAGCAAAAGAGGCCTAGTAAATTAGAAGAATAAGGAAAGGGTGTGGCACTAGTAGTGAAAAACCCACCTGCAGGAGACACGAGAGACACTGGTTCAATCCCTGCATCAGGAAGATCCCTGGAAGAGGAAATGGCAACCCCCTCCAGTATTCTTTCCTGGAGAACCCCATGGACAGAGGAGCCTGGTGGGCTGCAGTTCACGGGGCTGCAAAGAATCAGACATGATCAAACTGACCCAGTAGAGCACATCTGAACTTTTTAAAAATTATTAAGGCATAACCTACACATAGTTAATTGCACAATGTTTTGAATTTTTAGTTATGTATCTACTCCAGTATTCTTGCCTGGAGAACCCCCAGAAGAATCTGTCAGGCTACAATACAGGGGGTCACAGAGAGCTGGCTGTGACCGAGCCTCTGAGCACAGCTCAGCACACAGCCTCATGTGTCGCCGCTGCCCAGACCCCAGGCCTTCTCAGGTCCCCGCCCACCCCGGTCAGTCTCGCCTACAGCAGGAATACACCGCGCTTCCAGCCTCTGCTGCCACAGGTCAGGTCTGCTGGTTGTCGTGGTTTAGTCTGCTGAGTCGTGGCCGACTCCTGTGACCCCATGGACTGTAGCCTATCAGGCTCCTCTGCCCATGGTATTTTCCAGGTAAGAGTACTGGAGTGGGTTGCCATTTCCTTCTCCTGCTAGTTCCTGACCTTTGTATAAATGGAATTATATGGTATGTGGTTTTTTTTGATGGCAAGAGGTGGCTTTTTTCACTCAGTATTCTGTTTGTTGTTTTGTGTAGTGGTAATTGGTTCTTTTTCATTGATGTTTATCATTCCATTGTGTGACTATAGCATAAGGTATTCATTTATTCTACTATTAATAGTCATTTGAGTGGGCTTCAGATTTTGCTGTTATGAATAAGACTGCTGTGAGCGTTCTGTGCCTGTGTTTTAGTGACCGTGTAACACTCGTCTCTGTTTGGTGCATCTAGGATCAGAACTGCTCTGTTTCAGAATATCAGTACTTTCAACTTTAGTAGATACTGTCAAGTAGCTTTCCAAAGTGACTACGCCATTCCCACCAGTAGTGAATAGAGTTCCCGTTGTGCCATAGTCTTACCTGTATTTGGATGGTCCTAGTCCTTTTAATCTTAGCCATTTGGGTGGGGATGTAGGTTTCTATCTTGTGGTAGCAGTGAGGAGGACAGTAGGAAGAGAATTTACTGCCTGATACCACTAATGAGCAAACTTGGTAAAAGTCATGAACTGTAACTGTTCTGCACTTTACTGATAATGGTCAATAATTACTGTGTGCTGTGTGCTATGCTTAGTCACTTCAGTCACGTCCAACTCTTTGTGACCCTGTGGACTCTAGCCCACCAGCCCCCTCTGTCCGTGCGATTCTCCAGGCAAGAATACTGGAGTGGATTGCCATGCCCTCCTCTAGCGGATCTTCCCGACCCAGGGATCGAACCTGATCTCTTACATCTCCTGCATTGCAGGTGGATTCTTTACTGCTGAGCCAGGAGGGAACCCATGCATTTTATTGATAACAGTCAATAATGTATTGTAGGCTTCAGGATTTATTTATAAATATCACAATAAAAAAGTTAAGGACTGATTTTAAAGTAATGTTAGATCCCCACACATGGAAAATAAATAAAACTCTAAGAAATATTTTGGCTGAGCCCTTTTTGGCTTCTAATAAATACAGTACTTTCATGATTGACATTTTAAAATAAAGATTACTTTGCACATTTTTAGGGAGCCATGTTTATCCAGTCTAAAGAAAATGTCCTTCATATGATGCATTTTGCTTTGCTTACCTTGTAATTATCCTTGAAAACATAGTGTACAGTATGCTAGTACCTTCTTTTTTAAGGCTTTTGTACATTTTGGGCTATATTCCATAGGGTTGCAGAGTCGGACACAACTGAAGCGACTTAGCATATACGCACGCATTTGGTCATTGCATTTTATGGTAATCATCTGCTTATTTGCACTTAGCTGAAACTCAGAGTATTTGACCAAACTTAGCCTTTTTCTTTATCTGCTATAATTTTAAATAATGTGGAAGTCATCAGGGCCACCTTTTAAAATAATGATTTCCAAGTTTGAAGTATAGAAAATCTTTTAAAATGATATTCATTTATTGGTCTGACATAATATACAACCTAGGTTTATGAGTGACCTCTTCTTTTTGTTTTCTTGGGATTTTTATTTAGTTTAGTCTTGTTTTTGGGTGTCCTTTTCCAATATTTGAAACTTTCTGCAAGACATATTTGCATGTTCAAAAAAGGTCTATTCAGATTTATAACTTTGTTTTAATTTCCTGTTGTGTTGTTAAAATAATATGTGAATATAGATACAGTGAAGTAGCCATTTTATTAGTCTAATAAATGCATTGATATACATTTATCTGAAACCAAAACCACACTGGAGAAATTGAAGTAATAGTCTTGTTCTTATGAAAATAAAGAAAGACATCATCTTTTTTCCATTCATAATTATATTTTTAGAAAATCTTTGTTCTTTTATATATATATTTAGAAGATTTTTGAAATAATTAATGTTAATTCATTAGTATTAAGAATTGCCCTTGTTTATTACTCTGAATAAATATTTTTAGAGTTTTTATGCTGAATTATGTAACTTTGATTTGCTTTACACTAAAGTTTCAAATTCTGGTAAGTTTCATTTAAAATTCCATGTTAGATTTAATAAGATTTCTTTCCCACCCTCAATTTTAAAATTGCCTGATTTTGCTCCTTACCAAAGATGGAAAAACAAACAAAAAGATTTCTTTTTCATATTACCCACCCCCCAAAAAAAGTTGGCAAAATCACTGAATTAAGAAAATAGAATGGATTTGTTTTAGCTAATATAAATCAAATACAGAATAAATGGTCTCAATGATATATTAGAAATGATTTTTAAATGCTTCAGGCACTGATACTGTTGGTAACTTTTTAGGCACTGCTCTATGAATGATTATTTACACATTTTTATATAGGCTTTATTGGACTCAGAACACGTGGTTCTGGAGAAGACCTAACGCTAGTTGTGCACAAAAGTAGAAAGCTTCCTCTCAGGGCGGCCACCAGATCTCAGCGTTAGCATTCCTCTGACTGTACCCACACAGCACTCACGTGTTAACTGCTTTTGGCATAGTGCCATATTGGCTTCCCTGGTGGCTCGGATGGTAAAGAATCTGCCTGCAATGCAGGAGATCTGGGTTCGATACCTGGGTCTGGAAGGTTCCCTGGAGAAGGGAATGGCAGCCCACTCCAGTATTCTTGCCTGGAGAATTCCATGAGGAGCCTGGCAGGCTATAGTCCACGGGGTCTCAGAGAGTTGGACACCACTGAGTGACTAGCACATATACATAGTGCTGTGTTAATGTTACATGAAGGAAAGATGTGTGCATGCATCCCAATGCACTCATATTTTATAGTCATCCTTTTAGAATTTATGTAACAGTAGTCAGTGTCAATAATAATATTAAGGGTCAATGTTAATTGAATATATACTGTTTGCAAATGCTATGCTAATTGCTTCCTCATTTATTTCTCACAGTAAGCACATTATTAGATTGTTTTTAAAGCCTGTCCCTCAATGCAGATTCATTTCCCTAGTCTTCTTTTATCACCAATTCCGGAGTTGTTTTCCAGTTTGACAAGGGGTATGAAGAGTATGTTGGGTTGGTTCTTTGTTAGAAAACAGCTAACTGAAATAAACATTCCGTTGAGTACTGAATTCATTCCAGTTGAATAAGCAGAGAAAAGAGGTATGTATCGTATGTTGGTGGGTTCAGGGAAAGACACCAGTGCCTCTGTAAGCCTTGATTTATTCTAAAGAATTACTAGAGATGAAACCTTAGTAGTCTTTAAACTATAATAGTTTAAAACTGTATGTTGAATCTAGGCTTCTTGCACTGATATACATCAAATATTGTATAATGTATATTTGAAATTGAATAACTTATGTGTATTTGCTTTTTATTGCCTGTATATGTTCAAATGTGGTAATACTAAAATAATGACTATGTTTTTAAAGGTTTTGAAAGAGGAAAGGAAGACATTTCTCAAAATAAAGATGACTCTTCACTTTCTATGTCAAAGAGCAAGGTAAGCATATTGTCCTCAAGTATATGATCATAATATTTTTCTAATATTTAAGATGAGTGAACTAACACCGAAATCTTACCAGATTTTTATGGGCTGTGTTTATGTTGGTATATCTAAACCAGGTAGTATTTATGAGAAAAGGAACATTCCCCTGGGGCTGATTTAGGTGCATTGGTTATTTGGAAATACAGCCGATTGGTAACCAGGGTTCTCTCCTTAGTGATGCTGTTTGATATGTCTGCTGCAGCAGCGCATCTCAGACTTAAGACTGAGGCTTCCATCTGGAGAAACTGTCAGCGTTCATTTTTTTAAAGTTTTAAGTGTTTTGGGTTCATTCAAATGACTATCAGAAACATGTACATTTTAACAGTTAAAGACCAACTATCTTTTGCTATAGCAGCATGCAACTGAAGACAGTTTCTTAGAATAAGACAGAGTTTCCTAAATTAGTAATTTTCAAATTGGGTACTTGAATATATTCTTAGGTCTGTTGAGAATTTTTTCCCTAAGAGTACTATTCAAATTTGAGAAGTACTGGAGAATGCATAGGCTTTCCGATGGGTTTGTAATTCACTAGGTTTTCTATAATTTGTCTGGATTTGACTTTCGACTTATTTCTGGTCAGGTTTAGTAGCAGAAGAAGCTTTTATGTTTATGGAATCAAACTTCAATGATTGTAAGAAAATCTATTTCTTAAGCTAGTGAGTTCTCTGCTGTTCTTAGAATAGGCTTTGCTTGTAAAATTGGACATTTTTTGTTCTATTCTCGAGAGTGGTTGAGTGAGAGGATTCCATGATGTTTGACACAAATTTTATTCACACTTAACTTTTCATTACATAAAAGTCCATCCTCTATTTAATATGGGTAAAAGTATATAAGGTGAGAGTTTAGTGTCATACCTTGTATGTATAAAATACAAAGAGAAATACATGAGAAATACCCTTATCATTTCATATAAGATGCGTGATTAACAAGGAGATAGTTTATCTTGTTTCTGCCATGGTTAGAAATGCAGTGAAATTTATGGAATTTTAAAGACCCATTCCAAGCAGTTAATACCAGCGTTGGTGAATGTATGTTGTATTGGTATTCCTACTCAGAAACCTAAACTCCCGACTGCCTACCACAGCCGCCTAGTCTCTGAACAGGAGAGTGAGGGGAGGAGCAGAGGGGGTCGGGAGGACAGGGAGCCTGGTGCGGATTAATGAGAAATAAGGAAACTAGACTGCACCTTGAGTATAATAGCACCGAATTGTATATGAACTGTAAGTAAAATTAGAAATTTGTTCCTCAGTTGCACAAGCCACATCTCAGTAACTCATTAGCCATATGTGGCTGGTGGCTACCATATTGAACCACTCAGATATAGACTATTTCTGTTATTCAGAAAGTTCTACTGGATACCAAGCCCGCGCTACTTTAAGGTAAAAAAAGTGAGTTTGAATCTTGATTCTCATATATTGCCTATGACTTCTTAGATGCTGATTACAATGATATTAATAACTAGTTTGTATTAAGAGCTTGCTAAGTGTCATTTTAACTCTCTTAACCATACTAGAAGACAGGTATTATTGGCCCTGTGTTATAAATGAAGCTTAGAGAAGTTAGATAGCTCTCCAAGGGTCAAAGTGTTAGAGCTGGAATTCACAGTGGCTTCAGTTTTCTTCTCTGTACAAAGGAGATAAAATCTAACTCACATTGTGATGCTGTAAGTGCCTGACAAAGTACCTGGTTAATAATAGGTGTTCGAGAACTCATTTTTCTTCCTTTGAATAAAGAACTACAGTGAATGAATGGGCTGCTTGGTGTGGCAGCTATTTAGTGTAAGTAAAATTGTACTCGTTCTGTTATGTTCCAAGAGCTGAATCTTATTGATTCTTAATTTCAGTTTATTCTGTTAGCTTAAGAGATACAGTCACTAGCTTGTCCTTAAATAGTTTAACATATATTCTGCTGTGTTACTTTTCAGAAGAATCCTAAAATTTATGCACTTATATCAAGCCTTATTCTCATGGAATTATGAAGATTTTGTTGTTACCTAAGAAACTTTGGAAAACAAAATCTTGTTATTCCTTCTATGATTGATCAGTATAACTGAGGCCATTAAATAATTTTAACTTATACTTTTATGAATTTGATGCAAAAAGTATCAATACTGTCATTTAGGTCATTGAGTTTGCAGTTAAGTGTTATTTCTTAAAAATACATAATTGAGACCAATAGGCACAATCCTTCTTTACCTCAGCCCCCACCGTTTTAGAAATAAAAGCAGTTCCTGTTTCTTATGCATCCTGTAAATGAGTGAATTGAAGAAGGCAATTAATCAGATCATCTCATCTTCCTTTTAGCATTTTTAAATAAATTTTTAATTGTCTCTCTCAATGAAAGGAATTGCCAGCATAAATAATATTTCTAGTGGGATAAAAGGAATCCTATTACATGGATAAGGAGTTTCTGAGATGAGATCTCTTGACTTGATTCTCCAGTCATCAGTCTCCTTGCCTGTAGGTTTGCTAAGTCATCTATCACTTGCTGTAAAAAAATATGTTTACTTGGATATTTAAAAAAAAAAACCTTTCCAAATCAAAATATCTGATAGAATCATAGTAACATCATTGTTGCTATTATTCCTTATGTCTACAGTATTTTAGTTTTCAAAGCAAGTCGAAAGTATTCTAGTTATGTTAATGTTCCATTTATCTGGAGATTATATTTTTGTGAACACTTGCAATCTAGGAGATAGTCACAAATCTGAAGCACAATATATATCAAGTACTGTGTTAAACACATCATGCACACTGCCTCATTACCCAAAGCAGCCCTGTTAGTTAGTAGGAATATCCTTGTTTTATAAATAAGGCAATGAAGACTGGAAGAGAGTATCTTCCCATAGTCACACAGCCCATAAGGTGTCATCATTAAGACAGTGGTCAGTGAGGTTATCAAAGCAGCACACTTAGTTTAATAAAATATTTCCAATAAAAACAGTTTATGATTCTTGATATTTAAAAGGTAACTTGTTGATTCATGAGACTTAGTATTATGTTAAAAAGAATATAGAACTTGGTCACTGGATTTCTTTTCTTTCCCCAAAACTAGCTACACTGTATGGTGGGATTTCTTGAAGTATGTGCACTGTAATTTAGCAAGCTCTTGTTATAGCCATTTGGCCAACTGGTCCCTTAGATAATCATTTAGGAACCTCCAAGCCAATCTTGTCATTTCTAGGGAAATAGATTTCCTATTGTTCATAAAGATAAGTCTTAAATCTGAGTCTAACATTCTATATGAATAGTGGTAAAAAGATGAGCAATGAATGTAGTGAGAGGGCTAAGAGCATGAGACTGAGGACAAGGCACACCGGAGTGAAATCCCAGCTCATCTGTTTACGGCTCTGTGACTTTGGAAAGTTATTTAATCTGTCGGTCTTAGTTTCCTGATCAGCAGCATAAGAAACTACTACTGTCCCATAAGGCGGCTATGAGGAGTACAAGAGGCAGAACACAGAAAGTACTTATTATAGCACCTGGTAAAGAGTCAAACAACTGTTCATTTTCACTAACTTTTAAGTTAATACCATGGAAATTCTTTACTTAATAATATCCAGGAAGTACATTATAATATATGTTTTCCTATTAAGCTGTGGGAAATAGGAACCGTTCTATTTCTCTGACAGTAGCTGTGTCATCTTTGAGTTCCCAGCAGCAAGCAGAGGACAGAGACCTGTTTGGCTTGATGACTTTTGTGAAATGGTTTTGATATCACAGTGTATCTTGTCATCATGAAAGTAAGCCACGTGATGTTTCAAGTGTAGTTCTCAAAGGAGTAACTTTAACAAAAATTTAATTAGGTTAATCCCCACCTTCTACATTGAGTGTAGTTTGCAGTTCCCTTCCAGTTCAGCCACTTATTTTACCATCAGCATAATAATTTGTATTTTGTACTAAATAGCAGAGGCATTTTTGAAGAGATGAACTGCAAATGCTAGTTTCATTTTGATAATTCTGAAGGTGTTCATTGAGCCCTTGCTTTACAGAAGTAAAGCCCTTGCTTTACTTCAGTTGTGTGCAACTCTTTGCAATGTTATGGCCCATAGCCTGCAAGGCTCCTCTGTCCCTAGGATCCTCCAGACAAGAATACTGGAATGGCTTGCCATGCCCTTCTCCAGGGGTTCTTCCTGACCCAGGGATCAAACCCAGGTCTCTTAAGTCTCCTGCATTAGCAAGTGGGTTCTTACCACTAGCGCCACCTGCAAAGCCCAAATTACCCTAGATGATATCTGGCTGCAATTGTTGAATAAGCATGGTCCCTGTATTCATGGATCTTAAAATTGAGTGAGGGACTACTATTCAACGTAGTTTTAGAAGTTTTGGCCACAGCAATCAGAGCAGAAAAAGAAATAAAAGGAATCCAGATAGGAAAAGAAGAAGTGAAACTCTCACTGTTTGCAGATGACATGATCCTCTACATAGAAAACCCTGAAGACTCTACCAGAAAATTACTAGAGCTAATCAATGAATATAGTAAAGTCGCAGGATATAAAATTAACACACAGAAATCCCTTGCATTCCTATACACTAATAATGAGAAAACAGAAAGAGAAATTAAGTAAACAATACCATTCACCATTGCAACAAAAAGAATAAAAAACTTAGGAGTATATCTACCTAAAGAAACAAAAGACCTATACATAGAAAACTATAAAACACTGATGAAAAGATCAAAGAGGACACAAATAGACGGAGAAATATACTGTGTTTATGGACTGGAAGAATCAATATTGTGAAAATGAGTATACTATCCAAAGCAATCTATAGATTCAGTGCAATCCCTATCAAGCTACCAATGGTATTCTTCACAGAACTGGAACAAATAATTTCACAATTTGTATGGAAATACAAAAAACCTCAAATAGCCAAAGCAATCTTGAGAAAGAAGAGTGGAACTGGAGGAATCAACCTGCCTGACTTCAGGCTCTAATACAAAGCCACAGTCATCAAGACAGTATGGTACTGGCACAAAGAGAGAAATATAGATCAATGGAACAAAATAGAAAACCCAGAGGTAAATCCACATATCTATGGACACCTTATCTTTGACAAAGGAGGCAAGAACATACAATGGAAAAAAGACAACCTCTTTAACAAGTGGTGCTGGAAAAACTGGTCAGCCACTTGTCAAAGAATGAAACTAGAACACTTTCTAACACCATACACAAAAATAAACTCAAAATGGATTAAAGATCTAAATGTAAGACCAGAAACTATAAAACTCCTAGAGGAGAACATAGGCAAAACACTCTGTGACATGTATCACAGCAAGATCCTCTATGACCCACCTCCCAGAATATTGGAAATAAAAGCAAAAATAAACAAATGGGACCTAATGAAACTTAAAAGCTTTTGCACAACAAAGGAAACTATAAGCAAGGTGAAAAGAAAGCCTTCAGAATGGGAGAAAATAATAGCAAATGAAGAAACAGACAAAGGATTAATCTCAAAAATATACAAGCAACTCCTGCAGCTCAATTCCAGAAAAATAAATGACCCAATCAAAAAATGGGCCAAAGATCTAAATAGACATTTCTCCAAAGAAGACATACAGATGGCTAACAAACACATGAAAAGATGCTCAACATCACTCATTATCAGAGACATGCAAATCAAAACCACAATGAGGTACCATTACACGCCAGTCAGGATGGCTGCTATCCAAAAGTCTACAAGCAATAAATGCTGGAGAGGGTGTGGAGAAAAGGGAACCCTCTTACACTGTTGGTGGGAATGCAAACTAGTACAGCCACTATGGAGAACAGTGTGGAGATTCCTTAAAAAACTGGAAATAGAACTGCCATATGACCCAGCAATCCCACTCCTGGGCATACACACTGAGGAAACCAGACTCGAAAGAGACACGTGCACCCCAATGTTCATCGCAGCACTGTTTATAATAGCCAGGACATGGAAGCAACCTAGATGCCCATCAGCAGACAAATGGATGAGAAAGCTGTGGTACATATACACAATGAAATATTACTCAGCCATTAAAAAGAATACATTTGAACCAGTTCTAATGAGATGGATGAAACTGGAGCCCATTATACAGAGTGAAGTAAGCCAGAAAGATAAAGACCAATACAGTATACTAACACATATGTATGGAATTTAGAAAGATGGTAATGATAATCCTATATGCAAAACAGAAAAAGAGACACACATGTATAGAACAGACTTTTGGACTCTATGGGAGAAGGCGAGGGTGAGATGATCTGAGAGAACAGCATCAAAACATGTATATCATCAAGGGTGAAACAGATCGCCAGTCCAAGTTGGATGCATGAGACAAGTGCTCGGGACTGGTGCACTGGGATAACCCAGAGGGATGGGATGGGGAGGAAGGTGGGAGTGGGTTTCAGGATGGGGAACACATGTAAATCCATGGCTGATTCATGCCAATGTATGGCAGAAACCACTACAATATTGTAAAGTAATGAGCCTCCAACTAATAAAAATAAATGAAAAAAAATTATTAAAAAAAAATTGAGTGAGGGAGTTTATTTCTCAATGTTCTTCCTCCGTGATCACATCTAGTGATATTATGCAGATCTGGCTATTTTAAACACTTGAAAGCTACCATTTAAATCAAGTCTCGTATACTTTCTTGGCCCTAGGAGTAATGCTGTGAACTTGAAGTACCTTCTCCCATGTCTAACAATAGATAAAAATGAAATTCATAGGACAGTGAAGGAATATGTTTGATTTTATTGTTCCAGTATTTATAGAGGCAGCTTTTAGTTTTATAGTCTTCTACTCTGGTGGAAGAAAGTAGTCTCTTTGAAAGAGGACTGGATTAAGAGCACTAAGTTCTGATCCCTGCTATTGATTGATTATTTAGAAAATCAATGTCTATGAACCTCCCTTTCATGATTTGTAAAATGGAGATAAAACCACTTGTTATGCCTGTTTTTCAAGATTCTTATAAGGATCAAATTGAAATATCAAGTATAAGCAAAATCAGGAAACAAGTTTGAGAAATTAATATTTATTTTTTGAGGCACTGGATAGTTAGGAAGAAGTGCTGGGATTATTGTTTTTTAAACACTATACAAATTAGGGTATTTCAGTACTAGTTTCTGAAGATGTTTGTATTTACTCCCTTTGGAGAAGCAGTAGTAACAGGGCAGTGTTTGCAGCAATTTGCTAGTTTTTTGGTTTGTAGAATATTTCAGTCTAAAAAATTATTTGGATATGTTTGTCCTAAGAATTATTTTGTATAAAATAATTATATTCTTTAGAAGTACTCTGAAAAACAGTATGCAGAGATTTTCAAATGATCTTGTTTAACCTTACTTTGTATGCTGATTTATTGATGTTTTTAGTTTTGTGTTTCTGTGGCTTTAATGTGAGTTAGTTTTCAAACCCAAATACTGTATAAGAAAAATCAGTATTTGAAAATTGGTATTTGCCTAAAATCACAGTAATGAATGGGAGGAAGGTCACAAACACAGTTGGAACCTCAGTTTTATGTGCTGTGTGTATGTGGAGAATAAGTGACAGTTTTAACTATTATTTCTCTTTTTCTTCATGTCTGTGTGGTTTCAGTCTGAATCTAAACTTTATAATGGCTCAGAGAAAGACAGTTCAGCTTCAAGCAAGCTTACAAAAAAGGAATCTCTCAAGGTTAGTTTCCACAGTTATTTTATAACTAATGTTATGCTTTACCTGTGCTTTTGAAAGTAGACTAGTAAGATAAAGAAAGAAGTATTTGTGGTCCTAAAGGAAAAAAAAATGTTAATGTTTGCATGGCACCCTGGAGTCAGCTAAAAGGGCTTTCTGATGACCGTCCCAGCGGTGCTCTGCCCTCAGCTGGGAGGGGGGCTGAGGACTGGGTGTCTCTGCACAGTTGTGCCTGAGTCCAGCAAATCACTGTGTTATGGAACGCCTGATGGGAAGTACTGACTGCTAGGTCATGGGCTGAATTTGGTCCACAGGTAGACACATTTTATTTGACCTACACAATGTTTTAAAAATTTTAGCCAACAATTACAGGTCCAGGTTTCTAGCTTCCCTTAAGAAATAGGTAATACTGGGCTTGCCTTCCAGAATGGCCACAGGCCCTGGAGCTTAAGGAGCTTTCTGATTGATTCTTGATTCCCATGCAGTCTGTTTTGCCACCTCTGCCTCTTTTCCATATCTGATCCCATATGCATTTATGTTTACAATCATGTATTAAATCTGTTAGTTCACTTATGCACATTAATAAAGACCAAAGTCTAAATTTTTTTGATTGTATAATTATTAAAATTTTGTTGTGTGTATGTAGTCTCTTTACCATTAAGTGCAACTAGGAAAATTCTGTGTTTTACTTTAAGAAAAATCACTGATAGGTTATCTTCTTCTGTTCATAAGCAACACAAAGTAATAAATAATAAAATTGCTCCACTGCTGCTTTCCCAGATTATCTCAGAAGTGACTTATGAAGGGTAAAACTTTGATAATTTGAATATATTAATTTCACTGTTGTGGTTTCTTAATTATTTATATCTTATGTATTAGTGTCAGGAAAGAGAGCAAGATTGCCAGTCCTAAATAGTTATAGCATTGTTTGTGGTATGAAAAACTGACAACAGAGTAGACTACCATCAGTAAGAGAGTGTATTAAGAAAACTTAGAGAAGCAGTGCGGCATGGTGTCTTTTGGAGCCGGTCTGCCTCTGTCTGAATCCTGCTCCGTGACTGACTTAGCTGCGTGATACCGAGCAGTTTGCTCTCTGTGTATCACGTTCTCATCTGTGGCAAAAGGATAATTATAGTCCTACCGCCCGAGGTTGTTGTGAGTATTTGTGAGTATTAATGCGGTAACACATGTGAAGTGCTTACAGTAGTGACTGGCACACAGGTGTCAAGTAAACGTTTCCTTTTATTGTGCTAGTCATAGTGAGAATCCTTTGGAGCAGTTAAAAGAATGAGGTAGGCAAGGAATGGAAATAGAGTTGAAATATTCCAAGAAGTATTGGAGAACCTTTTTTTATGTGTTAGAAAAAGCGAAAGCAAACACCAAAGTTATATTTTGAAAATACCTGAGTGCATAGTGTTTCCTGAACGTTATAGTGTTTCCCTGAAGGTTAACACAGATCAATTCTGGGGATCAGAATAGGAGAGGGTATATTAAAAATGGCTTTTAGCTTCTGTTGTTTGAAATTTTTACCATGAATTCATATTCATGTATTGTGTAACTTTAAAAAGGTAAAATTCTTAAAAAAAAAAAAGTAAAGCTCTTCTGTCCTAAGATGCTAGAATTCTAAAATTTTATTTTACAGTGTAAAATTTTCACATTCCATAAAGTTAAAAACTTGAAAAGAAATTGCCTGTTTCTAAAGAATTTTTTATTTTTCTATTATTTCTGTAAAATAGGTACAAAAGAAGAATTACCGAGAAGAAAAGAAAAGAGCCACAAAGGAGTTACTCAGTACAATCACAGATCCTTCTGTTATTGTTATGGCTGATTGGTTGAAGGTCAGTTTGTATTGTCTTGAATTCAAATTGCTGGATATTTACCAACTGGCATAGGAAAGCCCAGAATGCACCTGCCTAAAAGCCTGCGAGACAAAAACAACTCTAGGATGATTTTTTTCACTGACGAAGAAGCCATTAATTGCATCCCAGAAGATCTGTGTTCCAGTCTTAATGGAGAGAAGGAACCTTAATGTTGGCTTTCTTGACAGTAACATCAATATGGATAGCAGTGGTTTTAAAAAAAGCTTTTTGATATATGTGACAAGACATAGTCTAATCAACATGAAGTGAAGAAATATTCTGTTTGCTGTTCAAATTCTCATTTAGTATGATTGTAGACTTGGTGTCTATGCATTTTAGTGAAAATATGAGACAAAGTTAGTGTAAAAGGTGTCATTTGAAAAGCTTTAATTTTCAGAAAAACATACATATTACTATTTCCATATCTTATTCTTTTAGCCTCTGGTTATTCCTACTTATTTTTATTTCCATTTCTATCATCCTAGTCACTATTCTCTGTATCACTGTTATTTGTAGGATATTTAGTAGGATTTTTTTAGACTAATGCTAACTTTGAGAATGGTCTTGAAAGACCCAGATTCCCAGAAAGTTTCGGTACCCGCTTTCACCTAAAAATCACCCCAGGCCTGAAAAGCTTTTCTCTTTCCCCAAGGATCGGTACAGCCTTCAAACTAAAATCTTGGCGAGATCTGTCA
The DNA here is from genome assembly GCF_019320065.1 of Cervus canadensis. Classification (NCBI taxonomy): domain Eukaryota; kingdom Metazoa; phylum Chordata; class Mammalia; order Artiodactyla; family Cervidae; genus Cervus; species Cervus canadensis. Next base: position 48,499,841 of record NC_057410.1, read on the forward strand.
TGGAAGTTCTCTTACTAAAACGGGAGTCTAGTGATAGTTTCTGTGATAGTGCAGGTAATACTGAGGTCTTGCATGTTAGTCTGAAAACACCTTTGGACTTACATTGGCTCTACTTACTGAGTCTTTAAGCTCCAGATCTTGGTACTAGGAAAGTATATTTTACACTTGATCTTAGCCAAAAGGCCAAGAAGCGATGGAAAGTATATTTTAATGGCCCCTGACCTGGCCAGGAAGGATAGGATTATTTTGAAACTGTTGATGTGATGCAGTCTCCCACTAGAATTTAAATTCCTTAGAAGTAGCAGTCATGCTGTTTTCACATTTATATGCAGTGCTAGCTAATTAGTAGCTTAACAAATATACATCTAGTGAATTTAAAGTGTACATTTTTTGAAAATTTTAGATTAAAACACCCTATTTGCCTCTATTCCTTTAGTATCTTGTAAAGCAGAAAAACAGACCTTTATTTCTTAAAATAAACTTATCTTTTTGTAGATTCGTGGTACCTTAAAGAGCTGGACCAAACTGTGGTGTGTGTTGAAACCCGGTGTGCTGCTGATCTATAAAACCCAGAAAAATGGTCAATGGGTAGGAACAGTCCTTCTGAATGCCTGTGAGATCATTGAACGTCCATCAAAAAAGGATGGCTTTTGTTTTAAACTTTTCCATCCTTTGGAGCAGTCTATTTGGGCAGTGAAGGTAAGTAAGCACTTGTTACACAGGTGAAAAGTAAAGATGACAATCTGTAAGTAGAACTGAACTAAATCAGTGAGTGATTGGTTAATGGTTGCTGTCCTCTGCTAGAACTCTGTTTCTGTCTTCAGTTACATTGTTCCTGGTCTGTCCCTACCCACAATGAAATGTGCACCAAAGTGCTTAGTTTATTTTACCTTTAAGATCAAACTTAAAAATTTCTCCAGAAAATGTTTCCCAAATTTATGTTGTACCCTATTATCTCTTGCTTGTGGGGATTGTTTGTACTATTTTTTTAGTTTGCAGTTACTAGCTTTGCTTTGTGATATTGTATGTGGTTTACTGTGACTGTTTTTCTCTTGATCAATTTGTCAGACTCCCGAGAATTGAAGCTGCCATTTCTTTTGGTGGTATTTCCTATAGTGATGTAAACTTGTAACTAGAAGCCTGTAAACAGAAGTGGTCTTACTTACTCTTGAGAGGCAGCTTTCTTGGAAGATGGAGCTCTAATGCTTTTATAACTAATAAGCATGACCGTGGTCATTTCTATGAATAGGAACAGAATAATGTTTATAAACTTCTACTTTGTTGTCAGGGACTCTTTTCAGCATACTATATGGAATCTTTTCTTAAATTCTCCTACTTGTAAGGAGGATACAAATTTCTCCTATTACCTAGATAAATTGAGGCATAAAGAAGTTACTTAAGTAATTTTTCTAGTACGGAGTCATCCTAGATTGAAAACCAGGCAATTTGACTCATGGTCCTACTCTATAGTGGTTCTAGGAACTGGACCATAAATTATAAAGCCATTTGAAAACACCCAGGGGGTACTGTAGGATTTGTTGAAATCATATTGATTTGTTTCTACTTTTTTCATTTTGAATGTTCCTTCTTACTTCCTGATGTATATACTTCTTAAAATCCATTTTATTCTTTGATCTAACAACTTAAAAAATTATTTTTCCCTGGACCTAATAAAAGTTCATTTCTCTCTTTCCTATATTTCCAGCTGTTTCTTTAGGCTTCCAGAAATTTAGTATTTCTTAGCTAGCAGTTTTTGTAGTGTGGAAATTCTCCATTAAATTAAAATTTGGTCTAGTATGTTAAATTTTAGGCTTTAATATATAAACCATCTGCTTTAATCTGTAAACCATCCATATAGATCCCATATAGTATCTGCAGAGATAATATTAAGTATTAACTATAAATTCAGTTTTCTGGTAAGGAAGTTAAGTTTGGTGGAAGAGGAAAGCTTTCCTGATTACTTGACATTTGCTCTCAAGAAGCATGAAATTAACCCTTGCTTGCTTTTAAAAATTATAATCCATGCCTTACTTAGTTTATTACAGGTAATAATAAATATAAAGTTGAGATCTCATAATACTATATACCATTTATTTTGTTATTTTGCTTTTTAAGGGTCCAAAAGGTGAAGCAGTTGGATCCATAACTCAGCCCTTACCTAGCAGTTATTTGATCATCCGAGCCACTTCAGAGTCAGACGGTAAATAGAAATAATGGGCTGGATTTCGATCCTCATTTTTAAGGGTTTATTTCATATATGACTGTATTTTCCTTTGGGAAGTTTGTCTTTAGTATGGAATTTCAGTAAAGGTATTATAATCATAAATTATTTAGAACACTAAATATTTATATCATCAACTTGGTTGACAAACAGGGAAATCTGATAGAAAGGAAGCATTGTATAATTGAATGATAAATTAGCAGCCTGGAGTTTCCGCTTCATCTTTCATGACATATCAACACTCTTTTGACTTGGTTAGTGTTCTCTGTGGTAATGCATTGTTTTGTCGTTTTAGAAGTACATTTAGTACTGTTTATATTTTATCATTAAATATTAACATGAGACACCACGTGCATTATTTTTCTTTACATAAGACACTCAAGTGCAAGCTTGTCTTATGTACTTATTACTTAATATTTACTTCCTGAGACAAACATAGGGAGGGTGTAACTTATATGAATGCAAGGTATCTTTAAAACCTTAATAACTGGTAATGGATTTTTTTTTTCCTAACTTTTATGTTTTATAGTTTAGACCATCTTAGCTTAGGGAGTCATGTAACCTTCTAAAATTTCCTTTTACTAGATGATTATTTTTTAAATTAAAATATCATATGCATGCATTTTCATTATGAAAATGATTTATTTGGCTGATTTTTTAGCATATCTTGAAACAAATATATATGACTTCTCAGATCAATTAACATTTTTTTCTGCTAATACTGTTCTGAATTTTAATTTCAAAAATAGTTTGTAGGAGAGGAGGACTAAATTGGGAGTTTGGGGTCGACATGTACATACTCCCATATTTAAAACAGATAACAAAAAAAAGAAAATGGATAATAAACAAGGACCTACTGAATAGCACAGGGAACTCTGCTCAACATTCTGTAATAACCTAAATGGGAAAGGTTTTGAAAAAGAATAGATATTTATATATGTATAGCTGAATCACTTTGTTGTACACCGGAAGCACAATATTGTAAATCAACTCTAGTCCAATATAAAATAAAATTTTTAAAAATATATATAGTCAACCACACATTAAAAAATTAAGTTGTTAATGTTTCTCCTGACTAATATGACAATAACATTATTTGTACAGGCATTTTTCTGACTTAAAATTGAGGTGCTAAACCTGGGATAGATGTCTTATCAACAAGAAAATATTATTTTAGTTTGTTTCCTAGTAGAAACATAATTCTTAGGTATATTTTATGTACCTTTTTGGTACCTTCAAATTATACTATGTGTTAACATTGGAAGCTTTTAAAAATTAAGTACACTTATTTTAGATTAACTGTATTTCCTAATGTGCATTAATGCCATTTATTTACCAGTGGTTTCTAGATATTTAGCATGCAAAAAGCATTTATTATACTGAAAAAACTGCATTAAGAAATCCTGGAAGGACTTTATATTCAAATTAGCTTTTACAGTGCATGTTTCTGAGAGAAATAATATGTTCAAAAGTTAACTATGATAAATTATGTTGGATGCTAGTTTTTCTAGTTCCTTGAGTTACAGTGCTTTTGAATCTTCATTCTTCTAGGAAGGTGCTGGATGGATGCTTTGGAATTGGCTTTGAAATGTTCTAGTCTTCTTAAACGTACAATGATCAGGGAAGGAAAAGAACATGACCTGAGCATCTCATCAGAGAGCACACATGTGACTTTGTATGGCTTATTACGTGCTAACAATCTCCACAGTGGTGACAATTTCCAGTAAGTAGATATTGCCACTAACATGGTGATTATTTTCAAGACTGTGTTATTCACTAGGTCTGTTGGCAGGCCGAGAATTCTGTGCTGTATTTAGGACTGAAACCTGTCTGCTTTAAACCGCTTTGTGTGCTTGCTCAGTCACCCAGTCGTGTCTGACCCTCTGCAACCCCACGGACCGCAGCCTGCCAGGCTCCTCTGTCCATGGAATTTTCCAGGCAAGAATACTGGAGTTGGTTACCATTTCCTACTCCATTAAACCCCTATGGCCTGGTTTAACATTTGTTTAGTTGCTATGATGAGGTATAGAAAGTTCTTTGATTCCAGCTAATGTGAGTAACTTGTTCTTTCCTAAATACAACCATACTAACGATCTTGTCTTTGTGTATGGTGTTCCCTCCATTAAGAACGATTTCTAGTCCTCCTTGCTTTTTTTCTATCATACTCCTGTGTTTTCTTCAAGGCCAATCTCAATCTCAAATATTATATGGGAAGCCTTTCTTGCCTCATAAAAATGAGATGTAATTCATCCTTCTATTGCTGTTCTATAGCAGTGTTTTTTTTTGTTTGTTTTGTTTTAAATGGGACTTGGCTTATTCTACCTGGCGTTTGTGGAATTCTTTTGTTAAATGGTATTTCAAGTTTGAACTGTATCCTATTTTTGTTTTTTTCCCCTGAAGCATTTGTTGTAGTTAATAGTAAAAAAATTTTTCCCCAAGGAAAGAAGAGGTTCAGAGGTTTGTTGTGGTTCAGATCTCTTCTGTTGCTTTGCACGAGAAATAGACTTCCCCTTTTCCTCCCTGGCCCCAACCGTCGGCTTCTCTGTAGTCACTTGCTCATATTGGCACTGAGGTTATTCTCCTCAAAGTTAAGCTGTTTCTCTCCTCTCTGCCCTGTAACCTGAACTGAACTTTTTTCTTCCTTTTCTTTTGACTATTTTTCTTTACTCTCTTTTAAGACTACCATTACCTGATCTTTTACATGCTTTCTTTGTAGATCTGTTAATGTAACCTATAGTTTTACTTTTGGAAAAGGAAATGACAACCCACTCCAGTATTTATTCTTGCCTGTAGAATCCCATGGATAGAGGAGCCTGGCAGACTTCAGTCCGTGGGGTTGCAAAGAGTCGGACACACCTGAAGTGACTGAGCAGCGTAGCTTTATTTTATCCTGGTGTAGGAGCCTGAGTGAGGCAGGATGCGGGGGAGGGAGGTGCAGCTGATACAGGAATCTCTTCCCCTAGTATTGTTGAATACCAGGTAATCCTGAAATACTCTTATGTGGGGATCTTAAAAATTCATCTGCTTCACATATGTATTCATTAAAAAATTTTGAGCCTTTTTCTTTGTATGTAATTGGATAATGTAAATATTAGACATGTTGAAGAAGCAGTGGTTTCTGGACATATAGATGGTCAGCCAAGCATTTAAAAGCAAGCACGGGAAATCATCACATAGAAGTGATGATGAAGTCTTAAAACTGGATAGCTTGCCAAAGGGGAAGAGAGGATAAAACAAAATAAAAGAGAAAATAAAAACCACACTGTGAGGGGTAAAGGAGAGACTAAATGGTAAGAAAGCAAAGGCAGAAATTTTAGACTATGTTTTTTAAAAATATATAATTGTAAAGGATAAAAAAGAAAATAGCAAGTATTCTAAAAAAATGAGTTTGTATTAGGAGTTCTCTGATTGAAATCTAAATGTAGGAAGATTTTTAAAAAATAGACACTAAAATAAGAATCAAATGGAGCTTCTATGGTCTGTTACTTATCTCAACATTATTAAAGTATCAGTTATATATAATGGCACCATGTATTCATTTGTAAAGAGCTTTATAAAATTTTTATACCAAATGAAACTCACAGGTACTTACTCAAACAAGAAATATCTAAAAAAAAATTTGATTCTGGAAATGATGTAATTATTTCATTTTTATGCGGATTAGCAACCCTAATCATAAAAGTAAGAATAAGGTTGGGTATGGCATCTTAACAGTTTTAGACTGAAAGTTCAATGAAGCTGAAGTTTGCATTTCTGATTCTTCCTGGGTTTTTCCCCAAGGTTAAACTTACCAGTCAAGTATTAAATCAACATAATTGCCTCATACATTTTCTCCTTTTATTGTTGAAATTATTATGAGTGAATTTGGAGACCTTTACAGGTAGAAAGTCATAATTCATTTGTGTTCACTTGAGAATCTGGTGGTCTTGACCTGAAGTTTTTTCTTTAGACCAGAAGTGATAGATTCAAACATTCAAGTGATATTTGTAAAACTAACAAAAATTCTAGCAAGAAATAGTCTAAAATTTTTGTTTTGAAAAATTTAGACCTAAAGGATAGAGAAGCAAAGAATTCAGAGTGTCATCTTTTAATATTTTTCATGTTTTAGTTTCTCTATGCCCCCATTTATCTGTGAAGTGAGAATAATCATTTTACTTATCTCATAGGGCATTTTTACAATTAAATGAGTAAAAGTATATATAAAAAAACACTTAGAATGGTGTCCAGCACATAGTAAATTCTCAGTAAGTGTTACGTATCATTCTTACTTGAATATTCTTAACCTCCTTTATCCTTCCTGCTAATAATTCTTTCCCTTAAGGTTAAATGATAGTGAAATTGAACGACAGCATTTTAAGGACCAAGATATGTATTCTGATAAATCTGATAAAGAAAATGATCAAGAGCATGATGAGTCTGACAACGAGGTGATGGGGAAAAGTGAAGAAAGCGACACAGACACGTCAGAAAGGCAAGATGACTCATATATTGAGCCTGAGCCTGTTGAACCCCTGAAGGAGACCACCTACACTGAACAGAGCCATGAAGAACTCGGAGAGGTAACAGTGTGTGATTTTCAAAGATTTTTATTTTCTATGAACGTACAGATGAAATTGAAGATGTTTGTATGACCTATTGCTTATTTTCCTAAAAGAGAATAGTATTCATATAATACTTACTTTGAACAGCTAAACATATATACTCATACAAATGCCAATATAGTATATTGAATTTAAAGTTTATATTTTCTTCAGGTTTTCTTTTGAAATAAGAAACTCCTTGATATTATTGCCAGATACAAAGTAAACTGCAGGGAAGTGTGAATTTATAACTTTCTTGTTGCTAATGCATAGAAGTAAACATAGTATAGAGTATGATATTTTTTGTATTGGATTCTTTGAAAATATCATTCACTTTAGTGTCTCTTGCAACTACCCTTTTACTAAATTTTATAGCTATTGACTAATTGCCTAATGGGTTATTTTCACATTTTGAGAATGCTCGGAATAATCCTATAGTGAATTATTTTTTTCTGCATTAGCTGTCTTATCTACATACATATCTATGCGTCTGAAATAAATACAGTATTTCAGTATTTTTTGTTAATTGCAAAAGGCAGGGGAGGCGTCTCAAACAGAAACTGTGTCTGAAGAAAACAAAAGCCTCATCTGGACTTTGCTGAAACAAGTTCGTCCTGGCATGGATCTGTCCAGGGTGGTTCTGCCTACATTTATTTTGGAACCCCGTTCTTTCCTGGATAAACTTTCAGATTACTACTATCATGCAGATTTCCTGTCTGAGTAAGTAAATCCTCATTTCTTAAAAGATGCTTCATGGTTTTAGAGCTTTTTCAGAGTGCTAATTTCAGTTGTTGGTTTCCCTAGTGGCTTAGACAGTAAAGTGTCTGCCCACAATGCAGGAAACGTGGGTTCGATCCCTGGGTTGGGAAGATCCCCTGAAGAAGGAAGTGGCACCCCACTCCAGTACTCTTGCCTGGAGAATCCCATGGACGGAGGAGCCTGGGGGGCTACAGTCCATGGGGTCGCAGAGTGTCAGACATGCTGTTATGCTGTACCAAAATCAAGCTCTAATGAGATCCTGTTCTCTCTTCTCCACCACTAGTTGACCTTAGTAAGAAGTGTGTTTAATGCTCTGCTGTGATGTTTCTGTTTATGAGGTCAAATGGGGTGATCACAAGCTTGAGGAAGACGGGAATTCTGTGTCTGCCTTGACAGCACTGCCGTCACAGGCTCCCTGGCCTGTGCACTCAGCCCGCACGGGGAGAGCTGGCTGGCATTCGTTGTTCTCCTCCCCTGGGCCCTCGTGCAGGTCCTGTCCCAGGGCCTCTGCTTGCGTCTGTGCGTATCCTCTCTGTATGCAATAAGGCATGTGCCGCTTACTGCATCCGGAACAGCCTGCCAGTTGCTGGCTCATGGCATAAATCCCCGTTCTCTTTGTTTTCCTTCCTGCCAGCTGATCCTGGGTGTAATTCTGAAAAAGGCAGGCCTAAAGGAGGTGGAGGAGGATCTGCCTACCTCCTTCCCAGCAGTTTCTTGGAGAACCAGACTTTTCAAGGTTCCACCTGCTGCCCCCATTCCAGCAGCAGTTTCAAGACGCTGTGTTTTCTGAGATACAAGGTTCTGGCCTTGTGACCTGATTTTTAGATTCCTCATCAGTATCTGTATTCAGTTTATTAGTCCATTAGTTGCATTAATGAATGTTGCAAGGGAAAAAAGCATAAGCTGATTCAAAGGATAATTGATAAAACTGTGGGAGATTTTTGCAAATTAAGTCAAACATGAAATGTTAAGCTCCCTAAAATAAAAAGAGTTCTTAACCAGTGAATGAAAATGGTCAATAACTTAATAGAAAAAAAAGAGTGGAGGAAATGACCAGGCAGTTTAAAAATGAAATATAGGAACAAGGAATTCTGCAGGCGAGAATACTGGAGTGCGTAGCCATTCCCTTCTCCAGGGGATCTTCCCGACCCAGGTATTGGTCCCTGGTCTCTTGCGCTGCAGGCAGATTCTTAAGTCTTCCCTGGTGGCTCAGGTGGTAAAGAATCTGCCTGCAATGCATAGACCCGGGTTCAATCCCTGGGTTAGGAAGATCCCCTGGAGAAGGGAATGGCTACCCACTCCAGTATTCTCTCCTGGAGAATCCCACGCACAGAGGAACCTGGTGGGCTACAGTCCATCGGGTCTCAGAGTCGGACGCGACAGAGTGACTAACACACACAACAGAAACAAGTCCTTAAACATGTAAACTTAACTTTAAATATGAAAAGTGCAAATTCAGACCATAGTAAGGTCTATTTTTCTATCCATCTCATTGACCAAAATTCTAAATGCTCTTATACCTCAGTTCTTTCTTTTATCTAGCTAGAAACTTATTTCTCTGAGAATATGAGGCAGCTTCCTATGAATCACAATAGGTTCTTGAGAGATGCCCGTCTCCCCAGATTCAGAGATTGCACGTCGGGCCGCACACTGTTGGGGAGGATGTGTGGCGCGGCAGGCGTTCACAGACTGCCGCTGGCTCATCCAGACCCGCACGGTGCCTTTGAAGGAAACCTGGCGGTATTTGCCAAAACATGTCAGTGCATTCAGCCCTTTGGTCCAGTAATCCTGCCTCTGAGAATAACAGCTACAGACACAACGCTACATACACAAACTGATACACGTACAGAATTGTGGCAGCAGGGCTTGAAATAGCAAAAGATTAGATAACTCAAGTGTCCAGCCACAGTTGACTGGTTAAGTCATGTATGGTACATCCACGCTAAGGAAGAGCTCTGCAGACTGATTTAGAGGGATCGTCAGGATTTTACCTGTGTGTGTAAAAAAAAACAAAACCAAAGTACAAAAGAATGCGTTGTTTCCTCTCCCTTTTAAAGAAAAAAGCTGTATATTATATCTGCTTCTTTATGCTTTAAGAAAACTGAGTAAAAAGAAACATTTTAAAAAGAAAGTTGCCTATGGTAGGCTAAGCAGGAAGAACATGGAGAGATGGGGCCTTGGCAAGACTGTATACTTTTTTATATTGCTTTGGAGTTTGAACTATGTATTCTACATGCATGTAAAGTTTTAAATAAATTTCATAATAAGAGAATTTAAAGCAAGAAGAGCACAATGAGAGGGATAACTCCGGAAAAGCTCAACAACTTTAACTTGGCCCAGTTGTCAGCAAGCCTAGGCCTAGCCTCTTGCACCTCACTCTTCATCTCAGAGATCACCGTATTGGACCTTTAGACGTGCTTAAAGGGAGTAGTATAAATAGTTAAATTGCTGTGTTTGTGTGTGTGTGTGTGTGTGTGTGTGTGTGTATATATATATATAGACTTCTCAGATTGACTTCTGAAAAACACAATCTGTTTTACTATGTTCACATCAATAGCAGAAGGGCAAGGGGACAGGTGAGTCATAGCTTCTAAAACTGTCTCTTTTAAAATGAAAACTGTTCTTTATCTATTAAATTGGTAGTTATTAAATAACTCTGGAAAATCAGTTGGTAGCAAATAGGGGAGATTCAAGTCTAAAGATAGGGTTAAAACCTTTTTGGTTGGTATAAATTATTTTGTTTTCCATATTGGTGATTTGAAACTTGTGCATTTTATACTAGGGACTAAAAGGGCACATAGTCATGTGCTTCAGAGAGGCAGTTTCGTGGAAGAGGCTGATATTAGCATGTTGCACTGTAGCACTCACCAGCTATTGTTGATCATTTCTCATTAACATCATCAGCTGAGAAAAGACTAGATCAAGTGGACGTGGTCCATTTCTTACAAAAAGGACTAAAGACTTCTAATGAAATCATTAGCAAGGCTGCTTGGCCATTGCTTTAGCATTGCAAATGCTAGGGATCATGCAGTGCGTGAATCTCAGAATCTGTGTTTATTTTTTTCAATCACATTTTCAAATAGCAATATCTAGGGTTCTTTAGAACCCCAGTTGAGAAACCTTGGTTTAGAGAGTTTTCGAAAACTACTTAAGCAGATGCTAGGGCAATATATCAAATAATAAGAAAAACGGGGAGAAAAATAACTAGGTTATGCAAAATGACTCTTGCATCCTGATTGCCATGGTTACTTTTACCGTCGGTTTTAAATATGAATTGTTATACTTTCCTATCGTTTCATATTCAGTTGTTGGCCTCATTAATATTAGGGAGGCTTTGTGATATGTTCTGTAAAATTTTTCCATGTTATCATTTTGTTCTTTAGGGCTGCTCTTGAAGAAAATCCTTATTTCCGTTTGAAGAAAGTAGTGAAATGGTATTTATCAGGATTCTATAAAAAGCCAAAGGTAGTATTTATGCTTTACTTTCTTTAGCCTTATATATGTTTTTTTGGATTATCTTAGATTATTTATGAATAATTACATTGCAAGCCCTCTTTCAATTAGCAAAATTGCAAAATACTTGGTTGTATAGACCTGTATTCTGATTGAAGTCATTTAGTTTTATTTCATGTCATTATAATTTTATAAGGATAATTCTCAGATGATACAGTTAAGCCCATCTTGACTGGTTTTAAGTTAGTACTTTGAATCTTCCATGTTTATAATTTGAAACTTGTATGTTTTTTACTAGGGACTGAAGAAACCTTATAATCCTATACTTGGTGAGACTTTCCGATGTTTGTGGATTCATCCCAGAACAAACAGCAAAACTTTTTATATTGCTGAACAGGTATTAGAAATGCTTGTTATAGAAGGAAAACTGATTTGGAAGTTAAGATTTTTTTTAGGGAAAATATTAACTCAGTAAACTCGCTGTTGATTAAATCTTTCTTACTGGGGAACATCTGATAAGCATTCAACCTCTTAATACTGACTACTACTAAATACCATACTCTCTTACAGTCATAGAATCCTGTGATCAAAATTGAGTCTTTATTTTTCTTGCTTTGCTCTCTGTTTTTGTTTTTTGGTTTTTTTGGACCAGATACTTCAGTGGTTCTCCAATTCCTAAATCAAATTTAAACCCATTTTTCTAACATTCAGAGTCCTCCATATCTTTCTAAGTTTATCTCACATTACTGGCCTTTTGGGGCTTCTGTGGTGGCTCAGCTGGAAAAGAATCCACCTGCAATGTGGGAGACCTGGGTTCAATCCCTGGGTTGGGAAGGTCCCCTGGAGAAGGGAACAGCTACCCACTCCAGTGTTCTGGCCTGGAGAATTCCATGGACTGTATAGTCCATGGGGTCGCTGAGTTGGATACGATTGAGCAACTTGCAGTCACCTGCCTTTTTAAGCACTCCACAGTAGTCAGATCTGTGCATTCACAACTAGATTACCTGATAGTGCACTTTTTTGCCTCATTATTTTTCAGTTTAATTCTCCAACCCTATTTCTTCCCAGCTATTCATCTAAATAAATTCTGGCCTGCTTATCTTCCATATAGAGAATGTAAGGAGGATGAGAATACAAGGTGTTATTTGAGAAACCTTCATCTTCCCAATAAATTTTGATGTACTCCACAGATTGAAAGCACTTTATCTTAATAGTTTTTTAAATGATTGCATGTTAGTTCGCTGTAATTCTTCACTGAGAAGCTTGAGAAGTGATTAATTTTACCTTTGTCTCATTTTAGAAACCTTAAGATGTATATGTATCAAAATATTAATTATTAAAGTGACATATTTGTTAAAGCTTTTGTTAGTTTCTTAAGTCTATTCAGTAATCTACATGAAGAATAGCCACTGTATTAGTTATTCATTGATGTATAACAAATTCAAAACTTCATGGCTTAAGACAATGAACATTTATTATTTCGTGTAATAAGGTTAGGGATCTGAGAGCTGTTTAGCTGGGGGATTCTGGCTCAGGGTCTCTCCTGAGGTTGAGGTCAAGATGTCAGCCAGCTTTGCAATCTTCTGAAGGCTTCTGGGCTGAAGGATTCTGCTTCCAAGGTCATCACATGGCTTTTGAGAGGAGGTCAGTACCTTATCACATGGGCCTCTCTGTTGAGTTGTTGACAACGTGGAAGCTGGCTATTCAAAGCTAGTGATTTGAGAGAGACACACACACCAAGATACATGCTGCATTATAGCCTAATTTCAGAGGTGACATACTGTGACTTCCACACAGACTGACCCGGGTACAGTGGGTACAGTGTAAGAGGAGCTCATCTATTGCTGTGAATACCAGGAGGTGAGTTTCCTTGAGATGCATCTTGGAGATTGGTTCCTATAATCATAATATTTAATTTTACTGTTAAATACTTACCAAATATTTCTTTTAATTCATTATTAGAATATACTTCTAAGACGTGAGCTTTAGATAATATCACAGTAATATGCTTATAATTATTATATTTTCATGTATGTTTCCTGTATTCAATAGGTGTCTCATCATCCACCAATATCTGCCTTTTATGTCAGTAACCGAAAAGATGGATTTTGCCTTAGTGGTAGTATTCTGGCTAAATCCAAGTTCTATGGTGAGTTTACCCATATCTCAATCTATATGCTTTTCTGGGATTTAGTCTTTTCTGGTGAGCTTTAATATAGACAGTGTCTTGTACTGTTTTCAGCAAGGGATTTGTATGTCATTTTAAGTATCAGTTTTACTTGGATAATGACTTTTCGTTTTTGTTGTTTTTCTTTGCTCATTCATAAATAGAGGTTTCATCACATATGTGTAAATTTACCGCAGACACCACTTATCAAAAGACAGAATGACTGTCCACTATAGCTTGCCATTTTAGTCCACAATATATTTCTTTAGCCTTTAGCTCTACTAAGATTTTTTGTTTCATTTCACTGTACCTGAGAGGTTGATCTTTTGATTCAGTCTTTGAATAGAGAGAATCCAAATACAGTTAGAATACTTGTCCAGAGTCCAATATTGAGAGTAATGATATTTTTACCTTGAATCAAATAACATGTTACTAAACACTTTTGTTAAAAAAAAAAGAAGGAAAATAAAGAAATATGTACAGTAGAAACTCTTAATCCAAAACCTGTGACAATTCAAACAAGCAGATCATCCCTTGATGCTTGCTTTGTTTGGCTTCTGGTTTTGATTTTTTTTGCCTAGTTTTATATTTCGCTTGTTTCAGAGTGTGATCATTTTCTTCTGAAAGTTGCTTGTATTTGAGTTTTTCCCCACTGTACCCATCATCTCTTCATGTCCCTACCCTGACTATAGTGTAGATAGCTTTTGTGAATGTGTGTTCTGCCCTTGTAGAATTTTTATTGAGTACCAACTACATAGCTCGCTTTCTGGGATTACTTGCAGCTAGCCTTCTTATTTCAGTGTTATAGTGAATATAGTTGTGTATATCAGAACTGTCTGTTCTTTTGTAATTTGAAAGAATTTACTAAGTTCAGACTTTGTAGGGACAGTTTTTTTGTAACTTCTTCGTTTCTTCTTTGGTTATTGATTCTTGCCTGGAGAGTTTGATAATTTATTTTGTTTTAGGAATTGGTGCATTTTCTTGAATCTAAATTAAGCTAAATTTAATGACATCTGGGCAGAGTGTATTCCTCTTAACAAGTAGTCTCTTGACATTTTGATGTACTAAACTATCAGTTTTTCCTTTGATGGTTTTTGCTTTTGATGTCACAGTTAGAAAAATCCTTTCGCACTTCAGCTTATGTAATAATTCACTTGTATATTCTTATACTTTTATGCTGTCATTGATCTTTAATTTGCCTGGAACTTACTTTGATGTATATGTTGCGAATGGAGTGAAGCAAGATCACGGCTTTCTTTTCCTGAAAGCCAACTAATTTTCTCAGTATCTAGTTTATTTATAAATGATTTTTTAGTGGCATTATTTTCTATTTCAGGTTCTATCTTCTGAGGTCTGTTGATCTGTTTTATTCTTGTACCACTAGTCTTTGCCCTAAGAACCATTTATTTTTAAATGGGTTTCTTATATTCTGTGGAGCAGGTGAAATATAGGTACTTAGCCATTTTGCTATGGGTTAAATAATTTATCATCATTTGGGACAGCTGCTCTTGTTTTTCAAATAGTATGCATGAACCGTCAATTTCATAATCAGAATGTGAGTTAAGATTTTGGAATTCTGAACCCCAGTCTTGACTTACCAAATCAAAATCACTGGGCTCAAGAATATACATTTTTATAATCTCCTCAGATAATTGTAATGTACACTATAATCTGAAATAGCTGATGATACAATGTTAAATGAAAAGCAGAACACATTTATGCTCTGAGTCACCTCTACTTTAAAAGTATTCATGTTTTTAAAGTAAAAGTAAACATGCATTCATGTTTAGGAAAAAAATCAAGATTTCATGATTAACCTGAATTATAGAATTATGGATAATTATCTTTGGATTTTTCAACTTGCCCATGAAGAATACATATTTCCTTTAAAATAAGGAAACATTCAGTTCTTTTAAGATATAATATGGCTATGAATACTATATAATAAAAAGTAAATGATTTAATGATATGCCAACACATGTATACAGTTGGATACAGAAGATCTGTGTGGTTTTACTGTGTTAAAAATGTATATGGACAACAATGTCTGAATGAAGCCCTCCTGGACCATCCTTCTCCTCTGTACATCTGGCCCTAATACCAAAAGCAGCCGCCTGAAGGTATTAAAGAGAGAGCAGCTGCAGGCAAATTCAGTGGGAAGTCCACAGTCATAGAACAGAAATCACACAGAATGAATCCTTGCTTCTCAGCTTCAGGTTATGTATGGTTAACAGGGTAAACTGGTAGAAACATTGCAACCTTTCCAGCCTGGGGAACCAAACACTAAATTTGGAGAAACCATGGCCACTAGACAGAGAACAGGAACCCGAAAAGGCAAAGAGCCAGAGAGGGGGATCTCAGATTCATTGTCGTAAAACTACCCGTAGCATTCTCTTATCTTCCTCTCGGTGTCTGCAGGCTCTGTAGTGATTCTGCTCATCTTATTCCTGATTTGTGTTCTTTATTTTGGTCTGTCTGTATCAATTCTTGGCTTCCCTAATTTTCTGAATTATCTGTCCACTTTATACACTGATGTCTTCCTTATTTCCTTTCTTCTACCTACTTGGAATTTAACTAGTTCTTTTTCTAATTTCATAAGGTAAAAAGTCAGATAACTGATTGAATTTTTCTTTTTTTCTAATTTAAGTTGTAAATTTCCCTCTAAGCACCCTTTTCTACTGTAGATATCTGATAGATGTCCTCAATATGTTTTGTTTGTTTTGGAATGGTTAAATTATTTTCTGTGAAATTTAATAAGCAATATTTATTTCAGGAAACTCACTATCTGCAATATTAGAAGGAGAAGCACGGTTAACTTTCTTGAATAGAGGTGAAGATTATGTAATGACCATGCCATATGCTCATTGTAAAGGTGAGTATTTTCTATACTTGTTAGATTCCCCTGAATCTTCTTTTTAAGTAAATGTATTTGACTAATTTGTTATGTTTTGAGATTGATGGAGTTTCTTGGCCTTTTGTTTGAAAGTGTCCTTGATTTACAGATATGTAAGATCATTGTTATCATCTGCTGAATACTTCTATAGTGAATTAATTCACCACAATGGACTTTCTGTAACATGTATATTAGTTTGGCAGAGACTAATTTATAATAATGGAATTTCATTTGCCTTATCTGCAAGTTGTAGAATTTGATGAGGCTGACTATTATTTCAGAATCCTTGAAAGTGATTTTCATTTTTTTGTACCATTACCCATTCCTTAAATGTTAATTTACTGCTTTTCACTGTAACAGGCTCCTTAAAATTTTTTCTCATCCTTATTTGGCAATTTCTTAAAAATTAACGTATTATGCTTTTCTCCCATTATTTAGTGTACAGATAAAGATATTAAATAGCAACTATCAGGATAGGACAGGCACTCAACTATTCTGTGAACTCTACATTTATAAACTCATCTAGTCATTCCAGGAGCCTATAAATTAGGTAGTATTATCTTTGATGGACAAGCAAAATGAGGCAGAAAGAGGTTAGCTAAAGTTCTGCAATCTGTGTGCAGTTCTATATGGCATCATCTTAAACACTCTGCTCCATCATTATCTATACCATCCTTTCCAACCCATTTCTTAAAAATAGCTTTTTAGGGTAATTATCCTCTATTTTAGGAACTGATTCATGAAAACATAGAAATTACTTAATATGGCCTCATTTCACAGATGAAAAACTTGGGTTAGGAATCTTACCTAAAGGCAGACCAGCTAGTCAGTAAGCATGCTGAGACCAAGCGCTAGGCTATTGGAGCCCAGCCATTATGCCATGAGTCTCTCTGTACTAGGTACGAGAGCGCCAGCTTGTGGCCTCAGGCTGGGTGATTCCTAGAGCTTCATGTGTGGTTCTTGAAACAAGCATGAAGTGAAACATTTGAAATCGTGAATTGAGAAATATATTTTTAAAATTTTGGAATAAGTAAAATGATATTTTATGTAGGTAAATACCTGATGCCAGACCTAAATAGCAACAGGGAAAAACTTTTCATAGCACTGTTTATATGGCAGGGAAAAAAGAGGAAATTATAGCCTCTTGTGAATGAGGAAATTATTATTTTCTACCTTTGTATATTTTCTAAGGTGTGTTCCCCAAATGAGTAGTCTCAAATTATTTTATAAAGCAAGAATGCCATAGTCAAATAACTTGGAAACATTGCATAGTCTGTTCCTCTCTTGAAAATTAGCATTGTGTATTTGCATATTAAAGACTGCCGTGGGAGTTTAGTCCAGCTTGGAAGGCATTATGCTAAGAAGTAAAGTCAGATAGAAAAGGACAAATACAGTGTATCACTTATACATGGAATCTAAAAAATACAACAAACTAGTGAATGTAACAAAACAGGAAGCAGATTGGCAGATACAGAGCAGAAACTAGTGGTTACCGGTTGGGAGTGGATTTTGACGGCAGAGAAGTAGAGGGCACAGGCTGTTGGGTGTAAGGTCGGCTCAGGGATGTGTCTACAGCACGGGGAATATGACCAAGAGTTTGTGATACTGTAAATGGAAAATAATCTTTTAAAACTGTATGAAAAGTTTTAAGTTTTTAAAAGTTCTATCTGAAATGTTGTTTAAAAAATCAAATTGAAGAACGATCTGTATAGTATAACTGTATGCAAAATGAGCTTATATAGTTTCTGTGCATACATGGTAAAAATATACAAGCTATGGAAATGATGAATATGGGGGAAAAAAGAAGTTAGTCCAAGACTATACACACACACACAGCCTGTTTAACTCATCAAACTCGGAATTTCCCCAACTTTTAGTCAAGTGCCAAAATGGGGAGATTTTTAAATTTTTCTGACACAGTTGATTATTGTTCGCAGTACTTACTTTTTATAATGTCACCATAATGCTGGATTAACGAATACCAAACTGTTGCTCCTAGAGGAGATGCCCGGTGAGGTTCTCATGAGCCTTCTGTCACCGTATTTTCGTCACCCAGTCAAAACATAACTTTGTTTTTATGTGTGTGCTTAGTCGCTCAGTTGTGTGCGACCCCCTGCCCTGAGGCCCGCCAGGCTCCTCTGTCCATGGGGATCCTCCAGGCAAGAGTACTGGAGTGGAGCTATGCGCTCCTCCAGGGGATCAAACCCAGGTTTCCCGCATTGCAGGCAGATTCTTTCCAGACAAGGATTGCTGTCTTTCTCATGGCATATATTTTTGATTCATTAACATTGAATTAACAGCCTGCAGCACTATAACTCATGCCTAAACCAAGCTTTAACCCATGCATTTTCCCTGTAAGGGACATCACAGTCTCCTGTGCTTAGGAACACCAGATAGCACTTTAGCACCGCCTTTGGGGGCATTGTGAATAGTAAAATCACCAACAAAAAGCACAAAAATGTGCACTGAATATACAGCATAAAAGACTCTGCGTGAGCAATGAGACCGGAAGTCAGCGTCTCGCCTCGTTGACTTCAGCTTCAGTGTGCGCGCTGGACGGCTCAGACATTTCACCACTCTGCACACACCCATGAATGAATACAGAAATGCTCTGGGTGGAGACTACTAACTTAGTTTGGTGAAAATAGGGAATTCCCTGGTTAGGACTTTGACTTTCACTACAGGGGGCGTGGGTTTGATCCTTAGTGGGGGAACTGGAAACTAAGATCCTACATGCTGCATGGTACAGCTTAAAAAAAAGAAAGGTATTTTAGTGAGAGTATAAGTTGCAAATGTAGAATCTTCAGATAATGTGGATCAACTGTTATCTTTTTAAATCCTTCAGAACCAACTTTGTGTGTGTATTATAAATTGTTATTGGATAGGATAGAATCCTCTTGAATTATCAATTTCTACTAGAAGGAGATTAAATTAGAAAGGTTTGCTTGTGATAAGCCAGTGTCTCTCTCTTCAAACTTTTGTCAAAATTGTTTTTTTTTCCTTTAGGAATTCTTTATGGCACAATGACCCTGGAGCTTGGTGGAACAGTCAGTATTACATGTCAAAAAACTGGGTACAGTGCATTACTTGAATTCAAACTAAAGGTTAGTAGAGAATGATAGGAGGTATCACCTCGTTAAAGAGGAGCTGTGCTATAAATACTCAATAAAGAGCACAACTTTGTTCCTAATTGAAAACTAAATATAAGAACAGAATTCATGAAAAGGCAGCCTTGGAAGATTCAAATCAATAGAAAGCCGTGATTTTCTTGTTTTTAATTTTAGTTAATGAAACTCTTGCGAGTGAGCGAAAGTCGTTCAGTCATGTCTGTCTCTTTGCAACCCCATGGAATATACAGTCCATGGAATTCTACAGGCTAGGATACTGGAGTGGATAGTCTATCCCTTCTCCAGGGGATCTTCCCAACCCAGGATTCAAACTGGGGTCTCCTGCATTGCAGGCAGATTCTTTACCAACTGAGCTATCAGGGAAGTCCATAGGAAATTTAAAAAGAAGAGAATGAATGGAAATTTCTTAGTAAATTGAAGCATTGCTTTACAGAATACCAAAAAGTATATATCTGAAAAGAAGTATGTATCAGCTTGAGCTATAGCTGTGTACATTAAAGCAGTTGTATTACTTATTATTTCTGACTTAACATATTCTGAAATTTGTAAGCCTAGAAACAACTATGTCTGTTTCTTAGTGGTTCTGTGGGCCAGGAATTTGGACAGGGCATGTTGGAGATGGCTTGTCTCTGCTGCATTATGCCTGGGGCAACAGTTACACAGGCTGTGAGAGACTTAGCAGGTGGGGGCTGGACACATCTGACAGCTCATCATTTACATGACTGATGACATGTAAGTAATGTTGAAGTGAATGAAGGACTGGGAGTGCAGATCTGAGCATGTGGTCTTGTCTTCCTCACATCAAGGGGACTTTAATATAGACTTCTGCTTGGCTCAGGATTCCAAGTACGGGTGTCCTTGTAAGCAAGGCAGAAGATGCGTTGCTGTCCATGACCTAGCCTCAGAAATAAAAGTACATCATTTCCACCATTCTCTACTAGTTGAAGAATTACAAACCCACCTAAATGCAAGGGGAAGGGATATAGAGCCCACTTCTCAGTGAGAGGATGCCAGGCTCTCATTGAGGAAGAGCATATGGGCTGAAGGGGAAAGGGGAGATATAGTTGAGGTCATCTTTGGAAAATTCTGTCTGCCTCAGCATGGAAGGGAAGTTTAAGATCTTTTCACAGTATCATTTGTTGATGTAGCACAGCATTATTTTTAGATAAAAATATTTCTATGAATTATTTAATGCTTACAACCAAATATTAGTTCTAAGTATCAGCTATGTTGATATCCAGCAGGTCAGCAGCTTTGCTCTAATAAAAAAGATCTATTTAAGTATTATCTGATGCAGTGCCCTTTGATTTTTTCCCTTCTTAGCAAACGATACTGAAAATCATGACTGAAGAGGTCTTAAGTAATTTATGACATCTTTAAGGATTAGATTAGAGCATCAAAATTTTGTCAGTGAGGACAAACATCAGTAAGGCAATATAGTGACTCAAATTATATTTCTTCTAATTGAATTTCAGAAGTTTTTTTATTTGAGTGTTGTTTTATTGGTTTGTTTTAAAGGAGGAGTTCCTATTAAATATATGAGTTAAGTCTCTTATGTTTACTGAGTTGTTACTGCTTAAGATCCTGCAGCATGGATAGAGGGCAGTCTTGAGTCGAGAGAGCCCAAGACACGAGCCAGTTATTTCAGTGTTAGCTTTCTTAGCCTGTTTCAGGTCAGTCGCTCAGTTGTGTCCGACTCTTTGTGACCCCGTGAATCCCAGCACGCCAGGCTTTGCTCACACCCATGTCCATCGAGTCGGTGATGCCATCCAGCCATCTCATCCTCTTTCGTCCCCTTCTCCTCCTGCCCCCAATCCCTCCCGGCATCAGGGTCTTTTCCAGTGAGTCAGCTCTTCGCATGAGGTGGCCAAAGTACTGGAGTTTCAGCTTCAACATCACTCCTTCCAGTGAACACCCAGGACTGATCTCCTTTAGGATGGACTGGTTGGATCTCCTTGCAGTCCAAGGGTCTCTCCAGAGTCTTCTCCAAGACCACAGTTAAAAAGACTTGGACCTATATAGTCTGCTTTTATCTGTTTTTTCACAGCAATAAATTTAAAATTTTTACTGAACATTTCTGACTAAAATTTGAGTCAGTATTTCACCATTTGTGCCTCAACAGCACTGTATAGTTAAACAGTTACTTTTTCGGTTGTTTTTTTTTTGGTCTACATTGTATGTAAATATGTTAAAAGTAAAATGTTTCTTCATTTTTTCCTTTAAAAGCCATTTCTAGGTAGTAGTGATTGTGTTAATCAAATATCAGGTAAACTAAAACTGGGAAAAGAAGTACTAGCTACTCTGGAAGGACACTGGGTAAGTATTTTCATATTTTAGCTTTACAAAAAATTTATTCAGTGGGAAAAAATTAAACATCAGATTTTATAAGTTCACTTATTCCATTTCTAAGAGCATGACTATTCAACATAAGCTTCAACTTAAATATTTTGGTATTGCTGTTATCAGTAATATTTAGTTTAATATTTGAGCTTTTTAAAACCTTAAATCAATAAAAATAGCTGACACTTTTATATCACTTATTATGGAGTGCATTGTTTAAAAATGTTACTTATGTTAACTCATTTAATATAGTGATCCTATGAGGTGAGTGTTATTATTTTGTCCCCATTTTACAGAGGAGGACACTGAGGCACAGAGAATTTAAATAATTTGTTCAGAGTGGTGAAGTAAGATTCCCAGCCTAGACACTCTGGTTCCAAGGCTGTGCTTACACATCGCGGTATACTGCCTCTCACCAGAAGAGGCGTTTCCAGGAAGAGTTCTAGTTTCTTCTGAGGAGCTTGGAAAAGATACAGTGTTTTTTGAGAGCAGTGGCTTTATTTACTTCTCTGATGACCTAAATTCACATTTATGTAATTTTTCTGAGAGGAGCTTATTAAATTAATAAAAAAAAAGATCATGTCATGCTAGTGCCAAATGCATTCTCGCTGTTAACTCTTGTATAGGCTTTTTTCCCATTATAATCAGAAAATGATGGGAAATATGATGTTAAAATGAAGATGGACCTAGAAACTCAACTAAGAGGTCACAATGCTCTGTTATTTTTAGAATTTTCTTCTATCTGAATATCTTTTGGGAAAAAGATAGAACTCTTTTTTTAAAAAAATGAAATTTATGAGATTGTGCTCAGATTTTTAATGCTAAGAAACACTCTTAGCTTTTTCTACATATATTGAATACGCAGATGGTCTACAGCATCTCATACTGGTCTACAGTAACTGTGGCAAACACTGCTCTGCTTGGACGATTCAGAGTATTAAGTGAAACTTGTGAAAACTCACGAACTTTCTGTCTATTCAACCAGACTTTTAAAGGACAAGTATTACATATTTAATCTTAACGTTTTCATAACAAGAGATTTGGGGCTTTTAGAAAAGTACTTGTTATATTTGTTTTAGAAATCTTTTTTATTTGAGTGTTGTTTTATTGGTTTGTTTTAAAGGAGGAGTTCCTATTAAATATATGAGTTAAGTCTCTTATGTTTACTGAGTTGTTACTGCTTAAGATCCTGCAGCATGGATAGAGGGCAGTCTTGAGTCGAGAGAGCCCAAGTGTCAAGCAGATTAAGTGTTTTTTACTGGGATTAAGTGTCAAGAAGAAATGGTTATTACTGAACTATATAATTCCCTTTTAAATAAAGACAAAGACAATTCTCTACATTAATTTTTAATATCTTTAAATATAGGATAGTGAAGTTTTCATTACTGACAAAAAGACAGATAATTCAGAGGTTTTCTGGAATCCAACACCAGACATTAAGCAGTGGAGATTAATAAGGCACACTGTGAAATTTGAAGAGCAGGGAGACTTTGAATCAGAGAAGTAAGTATACCATTTTTCAGTTAACTTCATGAGAACCCAAAGAGTAATTTTTTTTTAACCCCTCAACAGTGTGATCACTTTTTTCTATTTGAATTCAGCAGAGTAGTTTACTATTTGTGGGATGTTACAGGATTTTTGTTTTGGTGTATGTGAATATCAAATAATTACAATACAAATCATGCTGCTGTTCGGCTCTAGATTAAAACTTCCTATTTTTTTCCTTTCTCTTCTTATCTGCTCCAGGACCTATTTAAAAAATAACAAACTTTTTTTTGCTTGCATAAAATTATGGGACTAGGTCTTTTCTTTCAGTCCAGTGGTTAACACTCCTCGCTCCCAGAGCAAGGGGCACAGGTTCAATCCCTGATCAGGGAACTAAAAAGACAGAACCATATGGGACTAATGATTCTTGGTTTTTATCCGGCAGCAGTTTTCTGACCCGGGTTAGGCATGTGGAACTCTAGGTGGAGGGAGCAGGACAAAATCTACTTTTATTTTATTTTCTAAAATACAAAAATTACAGCATTGGATATGCAGCTTCTAGAGGACTTATATTAGTTGGGGACTAATTAAGGCCATGATTTCTGTTCTTAAATCATGAAATTCTTGCTCGATCTCATATACTTTACAGGAGTGGGTTGCCATTCCCTTCTTCAGGGGATCTTCCCAACCCAGGGATTGAACCCAGGTCTCCTACATTGCAGGCAGTTTCTTTACTGTCTGAGCCACTAGGGAAGTACATCAAAAATATTGTTTACATATTGCTCATTTGTATTCTTCTATTCCTTTCTTTGTGTTAGGAGAAGGGGGCTGCTGTGTAAAAGACAGTCTACTAGGTACTTTATATACATTATGCAGTTGAGTTCTCAGTATGAGTTTCTGTGCACACATCATCCTCATGAGGATTCAAGTCTACATGCACTTTCCTTCTATACTCTAAAACTGGGTTTGTCATGTTCTAAAAATTCTGTTTCAGGGGACTTCCCTGGCAGTCCAGTGGTTAAGACTTTACCTTCCAGTGCAGAGGGAGTGGGTTTGATCCCTGGTTAGAGAACTAAGGTCCCACATGCCTCATGGCCCAAAAAATAAATAAGTAAATAAAGCAGAAGCAGTACTGTAACAAATTCAAGAACAACTTAAAAAAATTTTCACATTAAAAGAAAAAATTCTGTTTTACTATAACCACATGATGCTCTCCATCAAGAGTGAAACTTTGCCAAGGCATACAACTATTTTTAAGACATGGATATAATTTAACATATTTTTAAGATGGGGAAAATGAGTTTTAGACAAGATAAGTAACTGTAGGTTCCCCAGCCAAGAGGTGGCAAATCTAGGATTATCTGATTCTGTAACCTTTATTCTTTCAGTCCCAACATACTGTCTTGCCAGATGGGTAGAATATAGATATATTTTTATGTATCTAATATAAAACTAAACTTTAGTAGGGAAAATATTTTACTTCTAATAGAAAAGTAGTCTTTTCTGTTAAGTCAGTGATTCTCAACACTGGCTGCACATTAAAATAACTTGGGAAACATTACGAAAACAGTACTTGGGCCCACTCCCGTAGATTCTGATTTTTTAAATTCCCTGACAAATCCTGCATCCAAGGTTGAGAAACATGACATTACACTTTTGTATCTTTGAGGCCCGTGGATGTTAATCAGCATGTGCAGGAATCATCTGGGGAGCTTGTTAAAAATGTAGATTATTGAGCCTTCTCCCGAGTTCTGTCATCATGGGCCAGCACCAGTCATTTCCATCTATTTAAGAACTCGTGTAATAAATTTCTCTTGCCAAGAAAAAAAACTGGTCTCCACTGTCTTGCTGTATTTAAGGCATTACTTTTTATATCTTGACTTGTTTCTAAGCATCTGAGCTTTAGCTTTGTCAAAGCCAAAAACCCACATGGGCATCATTTCTTCTCAAGGGGACTCAAACCTACTCCATGTAGATTTGATTTTCTGTTGTTTTCTCAATGTTATTTTTGCACATAAATTAGACTCTGGCAGCGGGTAACTCGAGCCATAAATGCCAAAGACCAAACAGAAGCTACTCAAGAAAAGTATGTTTTAGAAGAAGCTCAAAGACAAGCTGCCAGAGAGCGGAAAACAAAAAATGAAGAGTGGACTTGCAAGTTATTTGAACTTGACTCACTTACAGGGGAATGGCATTACAAGTTTGCAGAGTAAGTAATTAAAAAGTATGTTACAAATAATATCTCATAGTTTTTTGCCTTCATTTCTAGATTTTTTATTGTTAGTATGAATAGTTTTTAAATTAAGCGATACATACACACAGGCACACACACACAAAGTATGAGATTTTACCCTTGATGTTCATTATAAATTTGACTCTGTGATAATAGTTAGCCTATAAAATAAGCTGAGGATCAGAAGATTAGATATGACAGAGCTTAGTTTTATGGCTAAGTTTATCATTACCATTGAAAATCTAATCATAGAAAGTTTCTGAAAGTTTTTGAGTGTTTTGCTTAGTCATTAAGCAAATGGTGTTTTTTTCATTTATGTAGTACTCGACCATGGGACCCACTTAATGATATGATACAGTATGAAAAAGATGGTGTTATCCAGACCAAAGTGAGACATCGCACTCCAATGGTATGTACTAAAAAAGTCACTAGACGGCCAGTCCTGGAGGAACAGCCTCCCTTAGTTCTCCCGCCCTTCCTTTGCTTCTTTGTCTTAATAAATAGTTCTGGATTTCCACATGTAAAAGAATGAAGTTGGATCCCCTACCTCAAACCATACGCAAAAACTAACTCTAAATGGATTCACAACCTAAAATAAGAGCTAAAATTATAAAACTCTTAGAAGAAAAAAGGAGTAAATCTTCATAATCTTTTATTTGGCCCTGTATTCTTTTTTATTGTTAATATGAATAGTTTTTAAATTAAGCAATACACACACACACACACACACACACACAATGACATTAAAGGCATGAGGAACAACAAGAAGAAATAGATAACATTGAACTTCATCAAAATACTTTTGTGCATCAAAGAATATTATCAAAGTGAAAGACAACAGAGAATATTTGCAGTAATTGATCTCGTAGGAGTTTAATACCTAGGGTACATATAGAACTCCTTACTTAACCAAAACAAACATTCCAAGTAGAAAATGAACAAAGGACTTGAATAGACATTTCTCCAAAGAAGATAGACAGATGTCCAACAAACATGAAAAGATGCTCAGCATCATTAGTCGTAAGGGAAATGCAAATCCAAACTAGAAGGAGGTTAGTTACCACTACACACCTACTAGAATGATAATAATTTTAAAAATACAAAATACATGTTGAGAGGATGTGGAGAAATTGAAACCCTCATATATTGCTGGTAGGCATATAAAGTGGTGCAGCTGCTTGGAGCATGAGTTGGTGGTTCTTCAAAAAGCATAACATAGAATTGCTGTCTAAGCCAGCAGTTCTACTGAAGAAGAATCGAGAACAGAGTCAGACACACGCTTGCACATCAGCGTTCACTGTGGCATTATTCTCAAGAGCCAAAGGCAGAAACAATTCAAGCATCCATCAGCAGACGGACAAGCAAAATGTGGTGTATGTTTACAACAGGATGTTGTTCAGCCATTTTAAAAAGGCATGACGTTCCGTTACATGCTGCATCATGAATTAACTTTGAAAATAACATGCTAAGTGAAATAAATGAACACAAAAGGATTGATACTGTTTGGTTGTACTTACATAAGATATCTAATAAGCAAATTGATAGAAAGTTTAGAGGTTACTAGGGACTGAAGGGAGGAGAGAATAGGGAGTTACTGCTTGTCACAGAGTTTCTCTTTGGAATAATGAGTGTGTTTTGGAAGTAGTGGTATTGGTTGCAGAATATTATGAATGCACTTAATACAACTGAATTGTACACCTAAAATGGTTAAAATGGCAAAAAAAAAAATTTATGTGTGTGTGTATATAGGTGTGTGTATACATATATACATATTATCACAATTTAGAATTTTTTAAAAATTTTAAATTTTGTTTCTTCCTTTAACAACACTATCATATAGTGACATATAAGGCATCTATATTTCCTAGCAATAGAGTTTACTGATCACATTAAATCTTTTTCTACTGAGAGTTAGATTACTGACTCCCTGTCTCATTTTAAGTAACTTCTCACCAGGCCTTATCAATCTCCTTATCTTGGCATCAGGCCATGTCAATCTCTTGAACTACTGTTTGACCTACGTCTCTAAGAGTGTGGATTTAGATTCTAAATGTTATAAATATATTTTAGGTTTCCATGATTTAAAGTATGAGGGCACAGTGTAGGCTGAATCTAGAACCTGGCTTGTTATTTATTCTCTGTAATAAAATTATACAAATTTCAATTTGAAGCCTATGACTAAGATTTGCAAAATTATTTCAAGGCATGGTTAACTGGGGATAATTCCTATTTAGAACATTAAACAGATAAGAATAAAGACTTAAGACCATTGATTCTGTGTTTTCTAAGCATATAAATTACCTTGCCCTTCTATTGCTAATTTCTTCTCTTGCATTTTTTATTCTAAGGCAAATTTAGTCCTAATTGATGGTTAAATACACTTTTGAATTTTGTACATTTACTCAGATATTTACAGTAAGTTTAAATTATGCTCTGCATGACAATAATATCATTTCCATTTATTGTAAGATGCTTTCTACATTGTCCAGGTATTATTAAAACTTTTAGGTAAATAATTTTATTGGAAACCCAACATCATTCGGTGAGAATGTTTGTATTGTTGGAAACAGGTATGATCTTAAAGTAGCACTGTTAAATTAACATTCAACTAGAGGTACTAACATGGGCTTCCCAGGTGGCGCTAGTGGCAAAGAGGCTGCCTGCCAATGCAGGAGACGCAGGAGACGTGGGTTGAGTCCGTGGGTTGGGAAGGTCCCTGGTAGGAAATGGCAGTGCACTTTTCTAATTGTACCAGATGTACTAACTGTGCAGTTAGAAAAGTAGGGTATCTGTATTCATATTTGTGTGTGCATAAAAATATCTCTTGAAAGATACACAGACTAATAGCATTGAGTATCTTTTTAGTGAGGGAGAAACTGGGTGTATATGAATCAACAGTGGGGAGGAAACCACTTCACTATATATTTTCTTACACGCTTTAATGTTTGTGCCAAATTAATATTTCCTATTAACATTTTAAATATTTTGAATAAGTGTATCACATCTTGTTAAGTTTTAATTTTTCATATTTGTTTTTATTTCTAAGTATTGTGCCCATGAACAGTTTTGACAGTTGTACAACATTGATCTTTAGTTACAAAATTCAGCACAAATTCACGTAATAACGTGATTTTCTGTTTTTAGGTGAGTGTCCCCAAAATGAAACATAAGCCAGCCAGGCAACAGAAGAAAGTGGCAAAAGGCTATTCCTCTCCAGAGCCTGATGTCCAGGACTCGTCTGGGAGTGAAGGTAAAAGTACTTACTGCAGACTACTGATTATAAAGAGTCTGAGTTTTTAAAAGGCTATTACTGTACTGTGATATATGAAAATGGTTTTTCATATTAACTCAAGAAGATTTGTAAGTTTTGGTAGGGATAGGGATGATGTGCAAGAAAAGCTTTTTTAGATTATAGATAAAGTTTAAAACCAGGCCACAGGGTAAAGTCGTCGAAAGGAAAAAAGGGGAAGCATGCAAATCAAGAACCACACAGTAGAAGTAGCTCCTATGCCTTGTTAGCGTCTGGAAAATTGTTAATGGTTTCCTAGATTCAGCACAGGCACCATTTCTTGAGTTTTGGGTTCAGTTCCATGCTTCAGAAGTTTTTCATTCTCATAATAAATTACTGTGGTGTCTAGAAATCACAGACAAGTAGAAATATAACTATATCAAAATTATGAACTAAATTAACTAGTGTACCATTTCTAAGTCACATAATTTACAAGCTGTCTTGAACTACACTGAGATGTAATCAAAGATTAAGGTAATGTCTGAGACGTTATGAGAAAATAAAGTTTTTTTAAAGCCATAGTCTTTACTAAGCTTACACTAAGCTGGGGAACTCAGTTTTACAGAGATAATACTAGAGATGAAGAAATGGTAAATGCTAAGAAATCAGTAAATAACAAATAGTAAAAAGAGTTTAAAGGAAAGGGAGCTGAATTCAGTTTGAGGAAAGGTTCTTAGAGGAAAGGAACCCTCGTGAATTACTAGAGTTTTTAATGGATTATAGCAGTCTAGGCTTGAGGGATGCAGGTGAGTGGACAAGATAAAAGAGGAGTAAAATGAATCAAGTTTTTCTAAAAGCAGGAGTCACATGGTACCATTGTGCTCAAAAGGAGAATATTGTTTATGCTGTTGTTCCCATTTCACAGTAAAGGAAACTGAGGCAGAGGTTAACCTGCCCAAGGTCATATACCCTGCAAGGCAGTGTGTGTGTGTTATATATGCAGATATTCTGGCTCCTTAATTCATTGTCTTATCCGCTCCACTGTATTACCTACAATGTATCAGTAGCTAACATGGCCAAACCGGGGGTTTAAACACACATTACTACAACCATGTAAGTTTGAGTAGTATTATTATCCCAAGTTTACAAATGAGATAGCTGAGACCTGGAGAGAGATTAAGATCTGAACAAAAATGGAAAGGAAGAAATGGATACAAGAAGGGATTAAAAAAATACCATACACTTTGTTGGTTGACAATAAAAATTTGTAGAAGAGATACTAAAACCAACAGAAAAGTTTTAAAATTTAGGTGACTAAAGGGAATAAAGATAACATTAACAATTAATTTTAAAAAGCTGAAAAGGGAGCCGAAAAAGCTGACTTCTTCATATGTATACAAGTAGGCAAGAGATAGAAGAGTAACACCTCCCCCAAATTAATATATGTATTTTTAAAGAAATATTTTTGTCCATTTTAATTGGCTAAAAAATAAAACTCATTCAACCCAAAATTTAACTACTTTATGGTTACTTTTAATATATCTGAAGTGTTCTAGTTTTGAAATATGATTGAAACTTCAAAAATCCCAAGTATTAGGAGTAGTATGTTAGTCTCTAAACCATAAAAATAATGTCTAGGAAAATTTTTATTACATGAGAATCATTAATCTGAAATGTAAATTGTTTATAATTAAATATTTCCACTATTTTCACTGTGTTTATTCTCAATGTCTTTTTAGCTCAATCAGTAAAACCAAGTTCAAGAAGAAAGAAAGGGATAGAACTGGGAGACATTCAAACTTCAATTGAATCTATTAAACAAACACAGGAAGAAATTAAAAGGTAATCTATACTGACAGTGACTATTCATTTGAGTCTAGAGGAGTTAAAAATCCTGTTACATAGGAAGTCATATGCACACTTTACACTTTTATAACATTGCTAAGCTAAACTAGAACCCTGGCTTCTAACATTGGATTACGGAAACATGGGAAATTCCTTTGGCACTAAAGTACTGGGGGAGAAAGGGAGGTTGTTTTGTCTCATCTGCGAGGCTAGAATTGGAATCTCATCCGACTGCTGTAGCATACTAGGAATGTAGCTGAGTTAAATGTGGACGTGGGATGGTTTTTGAGAAAGTCAAGGCTGCCACAGTTCTTTGTACATGGCTATTTTTAATTGGAATACACCAATTGTTGAAATATCGAAATACTTTGATAACAGTGGGTGAGACCTTTTGAGTGTTCCCTTTGCATTCCCCCACACTCACCTCCCCATGATCCAGCACCGAAAGGTCGTAAACCCTGGGGCAGTTCCTTGTAAGGGAAGGTTCCTCTCCTGCTCTGTCACTCAGGCCAGCACAAGTTCAGATTGGTTATATCCCATTGCTGTAACAGACGTTAAAATTTTTTATATTAGCCAACCTGCTTTTGTGTATTCAGCACTCAGTGCTAGCTGTTCTGGAGGATTTTTTAAAGATACTCATTCTATTCTTGGTGATTTTACCACTTATATTTAGTTGCTGTTTTCAGCCTCATCTCCTGCCATTCCTCTACACTGACCCCGTGCTCTGGTCCTGTGAAACTTCCCACATCTCCAGAATATAGTGTGCCCTTTCATATAGGGGCTTCCCTAGTGGTTCAGACGGTAAAGAAGCTTCCTGCAATGCAGGAGACCTGGGTTTGATCCCCGAGTTGGGAAGATCCCCTGGAGAAGGGAATGGCAACCCACTCTAGTATTCTTGCCCAGAGAATTCCATGGACAGAGGAACCTTGTGGGCTACAGTCCATGGGGTTGCAAAGAGTTGGACATGACTGAGTGAATTAACACTTTTGTCTTTGGATCTTTACCCACAGTGAATCCACTTTTTAAACTGCCCTACCCTTCAAGAAAATCCCTGTTTATCCTTCAGAATATAATTCAAATGCTACCCTTTTGGTAACATTTCTGATCACTCATCCCCTCCGCCCCCAGAGTTTCTAACTCTCCCACCTGGCTTGTGTGGTTCCCATGAGTCTTTCTGAGTGCTTACTATACTACAGAGTTGTGCTAACTGTGTGTCTGTTCACCTTCTCCCACCCCACCCCAACTGGACTGTGAGCTCTTCTAGAGCAGGGAGCATGTCTTCTGCACCTTGGTATCATCAGTCCTTATATAAAGTGATCACATTTCCTAATTTAATTATATTTATAAATTAATGCGCCTACTTGTTCATTTTGCCTCCTTTTTTCTATACTGGGAAAACACTTTAAAAGAAGTCATAAAAAGAAAATATCTTCACTAATCAGCTTGTTTTAGGGAAAGTATTTAGAGTTGCATGAGGATAATGTAAGCTTGTATTGTGACTTAATTAACATTTTATTTTTGTTAGCATATGAAATGCTTACAGAGCATTCTTTAAGTTAGAAATATCATAAAATTTGTTTTTTTCCTGATAAATAAAGGATTTTTCTCCATCTCTACCTTTGTCTCCCTAAAAAAAAAAGATAAAAGAACCTTAGTGGACCAACTGAGAGGCAATATTTTAAAGTCTGCAAACTTTAAAAATTATGCTTGACATGCTTAGTCACTCAGTCATGTCCAACTCTTTGTAATCCTTTGCACTGTAGCCCACCTGGCTCCTCTGTCCATGGGATTTCTCACGCAAGAATACTAGGATGGGTTGCCATTTCCTTCTCCAGGACATCTTCCCGACCCAGGGATCAAACCTGCGTCTCCCGTGTCTCCTGTATTGCAGACAGACTTTTTACCCACTGAGTCATCAGGGAAGCCATGCTTAACACAGAGCATTAAGTCATTCATTTGGTACAGTGTACAGTACAGATTCAGGCAAAACCTACTGGTGGTTCCACATAGCATAGTCAGCTCCCTGGTCAGGGTGTGGTAACTGAACTTTATACAGTTGAATTATGTGGCCATATAGCAAATTGTGATTTCTCTGCTATCATTTTTCATAAATAATTATTACATTTATTGTTGCTTATTTTTGTAGAAATATTATGGCTCTTCGAAATCATTTAATTTCAAGCACACCTGCCACGGATTATTTTCTTCAACAAAAAGACTACATCATCATTTTTCTCCTGATTTTGCTTCAAGTCATAATAAACTTCATGTTTAAGTAGAAGTCCTTTACAATTGAGTTAATGAACTGGAATGATCAGATTTGGCCTGGGACCAATGTTGAAGTTGGTTTGGTCTTTATTAAAACATCACTATTTCTAAAACTGAAAACCTTAGAAATAAATGTAGAAGTGTTGACTTTTCATACCTTTTATCCTTAACCTGAAACAAGAGCTATTCTATTTGATTATTAAAGTGAACTGTGTGTTAAGTGCCAGAACGTTTCTAGCTTTTGTCAGAATGTGTCTACATGTGAGTATAATAAATCCACATGTATACACAATTGTGTCTTATATATACCTTACAGTAATCTTTGTAGTCTATGGTATGTTCATGTAATGAAATATATAGCATTAATGTCAGTCATAACAAAAATGCTATCAATCTTAAATATGTAACAATATATTTTCTTCATAAAACAGGCACAAAACTTTTGTCAGTAAGGAATTACAGATGGGAAATAATGGGATAATAGGGATAAATAGTCCAACACACTGTACTGTTAAAAAAAAATCATTTCCAAAGTATTCAGCTCACCTGTCTTCTTACAAACAGAAAACAAACAAAAAAAAAATGTGTGGTCAAATTGAGACAAAGTGGCAAATTGCTTTTTTCAAAAGTTTACACAAGATTTTTTTAATCCCAAGAATTTAATATTTATAGATAAAAGTATAAATATATATATGTGTATATCAACAGCAGAAAACTGGTATGCAGCTACTTGGATCTATTGATTCTATCTTTCTTATTGTACGTATATAATACCCACTTAAGCACTTGCTGGAAAAAAGTGTGGTCAAACTTGATTGCTGTCCTTTTTTCTTATTTTCTTAAACTCAGTTGGTCCAGTAACATAGGCTAAATTCTAGAGATGTTTGTAGGGCATATAAAATGCTGATAATCATGATTTTTCATTATGAAAACCTTTCTTTAGTTTTCATTTAGATTCTGGTGTGTTCAGTGAAACAGTAGAATAGAAAAATATACATATATATATATATAAAACCAATATTTTACTTCAAAAGCCAAATAAGAGAAGAGTGATAAGAAAAGACACTTAGTGTGGTGGTAATTATGCATTTTAAAATTGGTTTCTTTAAAATGTGCAATAAGTTGAGCATCTGAGAAGAGCATCAAGTTCCGAAGTTTAATTCTCTGTTCTCCTCTGCTCTCAGTAACTGCAGTTTGTGGCAAAACCACAGTTCCTCAAGGTTCCTTTTGTTCAGGCTCAGGCAAACATTTTCCCTAAATTTTTTTTTCAGTTTAGTATTTTTACTTTATGTATCTTAGAATTCCAAAAGTAGATTTTGAAATGAAAATCAAGGTCAGAGAGGAAATAATTGCTCTGGCTACATTTGCCCTTGACTAAGAAGAGACTGTGAGACACGAGTAAAGTAATAATCAAATGTTTATGCCATGATAATTATATAATAAAGGAATGATTACTCAATTACTGAGAACTGGAAATGGTAGGAAGAGCCTGCTTTGTTCCTCCTGACCAATAGAATGATCTTTAGTCTCCTTAGAAATGTTTTTTAAATAGATTATACATAAATAAGATATACCTATACCCAGTATAAGCATAGGTATGACGACGCTAGAACAGGTGGGGTTTTTGTTTGTATTTCATACTTGTTGATATCATTTTTGTACTCACTGTTACCAATATTATGCTCAATTGCTTATTCATTAATATATATTTTGTATATATTGTACAACTTGATCCTTTTTTATGGCTTAAATTAGAATTAATTTATATACGTTGATTGGCTAATTGCAAAAATAATTTCATCTTTAAACCCTGAAAACTGAAGTTTTTTTGTTGGTAACTCCCTTTTGGGGCTTTAGGCTTGTCTACTTGTATGATACTCTCATTTGGTCTTAGTGTTTTATTTGTATGGTTATCCTCTAAGACTAGAGAGGGAGTTGTTTTCTTTATTTTTAAAACTTTCTTGTTAGGGTAAACGTTATGGGTTCTTATTATCCCAGGAGTCAAAAACTATTTCATGAGAAAGAGCAGGGTTACTCATGCTGTTTCTTACACACTAAAAGCATGTGTCTAATAGTCTCACGCTGTTAGTTATGTGAGTTCCTTTCTGTGAACTGAACACAAAACTCAGGAGTTGGTGGCTTAGTTTTATATCGGTTCTTGCACTAGGCTTAGTATGTGAATCCTTTAGAACACATAATGAACTTTGTATTTCGCCATATATGTAATTGACTTTGAATGTTTTCCACCTGAGATTAATCTTCCTTCACACATGGACTCATAAAAATTGTGATTTACAGTTCCCAGTTATCTGAGAGTCTCATGATGGTTTCTAGGATTTAAGACCTATAACCAGTTTTTTTTTTTTTATTTGATCAAAAATTTTATTTTTTCACTGGAAAATTTAAATAAGTAATAGTTATTGACATGTGCATTTTTGTTTTAGTTATTAAATATACTATGCCTTCAGTTATCTACCATTTAATGAGATGGAGCTGGCCCAAGAAAAGACAATAAATAGGGTGTGTGATATAAGTAAGTTTCAACAGTAGATATTTCATTTGTATTTCATATCACTACTTTTTTTGTATTACTTATAAAGATACAGTGTAATTTTTGTTACCATTCCATTGAAAAAGTTGGCCTTGTAAAATACAACTCTCATTTAGTATTCACGCTTTTGTGCCTTTAAGAAAATAATTTTTTGTCATTTTTGTGTTACAGCACTGTAATATGATTCAAAGTATTTATAGGCTTGTCATAAAAGGGTCATTTCTCTGTGTCACTTTATTTCCTTTTATATAGCTTAGTATATTTAAACAGTAATGCTGTACTTTTATAAGGGTTTGTCCATTTACCCATCTCAAATATATTCTTCACTTTCAGACATCACTGAAGTAGAATTGTCAGATTATTCTGAGTATTGTTAAACAGTGCCTTTTCGATGGAATTCCTGTTTTAGGGTGTCAGCTTGTGCCATATATACACAAAATTATGTGGAGAAGGCAGTTTTACCTTTTTGAAGAATATCTTGGTCAAATATTTTAAGAAAACAAATGTATAAAATTCCATTGTTTCCAGTGTTTCACGTTTCTAGTGAACAATGAATATATTTGGGGTTTTTTTGTTTGACATACAGTGATAATGACATTTGATGAGCCATACATGACGCTGAAGATTATTTTGAATTATGTTAAATGCACAGAAATATTAAAATTAGCATTTATACCAAATTTTCCAATTTGAACCATAGCTGAGAGGGGAGGAATCCCACACAGATCACTAAGTTTACATTTGAACTTCTATCTTATTTGACTATGTGGAAAAAGAGATTCTTTAACCTGTATAACTTGCCACTGTTATGTAATTTGGTTTTATTTTGTTTACCTATAGTGTGAATTTAGTATATTTAATTTACTTTCTGTTACTCTTAACATGCTGTTTGTTTTGTTACAGTTTTAATTGAAGATAGACTGTTAAAATTGTATAGGACCAGTGTCTCCTTAATGTGATTAACATATTTAGAAGAGCCACAAGAAACCCGTGACAAAATGAATGTGAATATACTTTCTAAAATATTTAGAAAATTTTCTTTCTGAATTTATCATGAAAAATTATTTGAGAATTAAAATAATAAATTTAAAGAAAAAATGCCATGAAATATTTGAACTGATGAGCCACACAACTTCAGTTGTAATTTTTTACTTTTTAGCATGTTAACTATACATCTAAGTTAAATATCCTGTTTAATGATCATTTATAAATTCAAACACTGGTCAGTTTTGTAAAACAGAATAAAAGTATGTTATCTGCAGTGTAAGTACAGCACACTGTCAATTTCTTTTCCTTAAGGTGCATAGTAAATGTACAGATAGTCATAGGCAACTGTTTTGTAATGTATTACATTTCTAATCTGTTACTCCTAACCTATTATAAATGTTTGCAGAGACAAAAGAATTTTTCTAATAATCTGTAAAGTGATGCTAACTTCAAGTAGGAATTCTGAATAAAATTTTTAAAAAGAGCAAACTGATCAAATGACTTTGATTATAACATGGTGACAAAATTACTTAGTATTAAGTTTTTAGTTAAGTCATTTGGGGGGTAGTTGTGAAGGATGGTGAAGGGATTTAACAGCTAGGGTCTCTAATGTATGCTTTACATGATGTTTTACATTCATTCTTCATGAATACCCATAACCTTCAAATAAGTGGAATTTAGATTTGAGAGATGAAGAGGCTCAGAGAAGTTAAATAATTCTGAAAGCTACATACTAATAGTGATAGCAAGCCCAAGTTTGAATCCATGTCTGGCTTCAACGTCCATTCTCTTTCCACTGTACACTTAAATAGAACTCTGATCGAAGCACTTTACTTTTAAATGTTTGTAATAATCCATTGCTCAAATCAAGTAGCACCTTTGTGATGGATAAGGAAAAAAACCTTGCTATCCTTCAGTTCAGTTCAGTCGCTCAGTCGTGTCCGACTCTTTGCAACCCCATGGACCACAGCACACCAGGCCTCCCTGTCCATCACCAACTTCCGGAGTCCACCCAAACCCATGTCCATTGAGTTGGTGATGCCATCCAACCATCTCATCCTCTGTCGTCCCCTTATCCTGCCTTCAATCTTTCCCAGCATCAGGGTCTTTTCAAATGAGTCATCTCTTTGAATCAGGTGGCCAAAGTACTGGAGTTTCAGCTTCAGCATCAGTCCTTCCAATGAACACCCAGGACTGATCTCCTTTATGATGGACTGGTTCTCCTTGCAGTCCAATGGACTCTCAAGAGTCTTCTCCAACACCACAGTTCAAAAACATCAACATTTCAGCGCTCAGCTTACTTCATAGTCCAACTCTCACATCCATACATGACCACTGGAAAAACCATAGCCTTGACTAGACGGACCTTTGTTGGCAAAGTAATGTCTCTGCTTTTTAATATGCTATCTAGGTTGGTCATAACTTTCCTTCTAAGGAGTAAGAGTCTTTTAATTTCATGGCTGCAGTCATCATCTGCAGTGATTTTGGAGCCCCCCAAAATAAAGTCAGCCACTTTGCACTGTTTCCCCATCTATTTGTCATGAAGTGATGGGACTGGATGCCATGATCTTTGTTTTCTGAATGATGAGCTTTAAGCCAAGTTTTTCACTCTCCTCTTTTGCTTTCATCAAGAGGCTCTTTAATTCTTCTTCAATTTCTGCCATAAGGGTGGTGTCATCTGCATATCAGGTTATTGATCTTTCTCCCGGCAATCCTGATTGCAGCTTGTGCTTCATCCAGCACAACGTTTCGTGATGTACTCTGCATATAAGTTAAATAAACAGGGTCACAATATACAGCCTTGACATACTCCTTTTCCTATTTGGAACCAGTCTGGTGTTCCATGTCCAGTTCTAACTGTTGCTTCCTGACCTGCATACAGATTTCTCAAGAGGCAGCTCAGGTGGTCTGATATTCCCATCTCTTTCAGAATTCCCCACAGTTTATTGTGATCCACACAGTCGAAGGCTTTAGCATAGTAAATAAAGCAGAAATAGATGTTTTTCTGGAACTTTTTTTTTGATGATCCAGCGGATGTTGGCAATTTGATCTCTGGTTCCTCTGCCTTTTCTAAAACCAGTCTGAACATCTGGAAGTTCACGGCTCACATATTGAGGAAGTCTGGCTTGGAGAATTTTGAGCATTACTTTACTAGTGTGTGAGATGAGTGCAATTGTGCAGTAGTTTGAGCATTCTTTTGCATTGCCTTTCTTTGGGATTGGAATGAAAACTGACATTTTCCATTCCTGTGGCCACTGCTGAGCTTTCCAAATTTGCTGGCATATTGAGTGCAGCACTTACAGAGCACCATCTTTTAGGATTTGAAATAGCTCAGCTGGAATTCCATCACCTCCACTAGCTTTGTTCATAGTGATGCTTCCTAAGGCCCACTTGACTTCACATTCCAGGATGTCTGGCTTTAGGTGAGTGATCACACCATCGTGATTATCTGTGTCGTGAAGATCTGTTTTGTACAGTTCTTCTGTGTATTCTTGCCACCTCTTCTTAATATCTTCTGCTTCTGTTAGGTCCATACCATTTCTGTCCTTTATTGAGCCCATCTTTGCATGAAATGTTCCCTTGGTATCTCTAATTTTCTTGAAGAGATCTCTAGTCTTTCCCATTCTGTTTTCCTCTGTTTCTTTGCATTGATAGCTGAGGAAGGCTTTCTTATCTCTCTTTGCTATTCTTTGGAATTCTGCATTCAAATGGACATATCTTTCCTTTTCTCCTTTGCTTTTCACTTCTCTTCTTTTCACAGCTATTTGTAAGGTCTCCTCAGACAGCCATTTTGGCTTCTTGCATTTCTTCTTCTTGGGGATGGCCTTGATCCCTGTCCCCTGTACAGTGTCACAAACCTCCGTCCATAGTTCATCAGGCTCTCTATCAGATCTAGTCCCTTAAATCTATTTCTCACTTCCACTGTATAATTGTAAGAGATTTAAGTCATACCTGAATGGTCTAGTGGTTTTCCCTACTTTCTTCAATTTAAGTCTGAATTCGGCAATAAGGAGTTCATGATCTGAGCCACAGTCAGCTCCCGGTCTTGTTTTGGCTGACTGTATAGAGCTTCTCCATCTTTGACTGCAAAGAGTATAATCAATCTGATTTTGGTGTTGGCCATTTGGTGATGTCCATGTGTAGAGTCTTCTCTTGTGTTGTTGGAAGAGGGGTTTGTTAGGACCAGTGCAGTCTCTTGGCAGAACTCTATTAGCCTTTGCCTTGCTCATTCTGTACTCCAAGGCCAAATCTGCCTGTTACTCCAGGTGTTTCTTGCCTTCCTACTTTTGTATTCCAGTCCCCTATAATGAAAAGGACATCTTTTCTGGGTATTAGTTCTAAAAGGTCTTGTAGGTCTTTTTAGAACTGTTCAACTTCAGCTTCTTCAGCATTACTGGTCAGGGCATAGACTTGGATTACCATGATATTGAATGGCTTGCTAACATAGTTCAGTTCAGTTCAGTTCAGTCACTCAGTCTTGTCTGACTCTTTGCGACCCCATGAATTGCAGCACGCCAGGCCTCCCTGTCCATCACCAGCTCCCGGAGTTGACTCAAACTCAAGCCCATTGAGTCGGTGATGCCATCCAGCCATCTCATCCTCTGTCGTCCCCTCCTCCTCCTGCTCCCGATCCCTCCCAGCATCAGGGTCTTTTCCAATGAGTCAACTCTTCACATGAGGTGGCCAAAGTACTGGAGTTTCAGCTTCAGCATCAGTCCTTCCAATGAACACCCAGGACTGATCTCCTTTAGGATGGACTGGTTGGATCTCCTTGCAGTCCAAGGGACTCTCAAGAGTCTTCTCCAACACCACAGTTGAAAAGCATCAAATTTTTTCGGTGCTCAGCTTTCTTCACAGTCCAACTGTCACATTCATACATGACCACTGGAAAAACCATAGCTTTGACTAGATGGACCTTTGTTGGCAAAGTAATGTCTTTGCTTTTTAATATGCTATCTAGGTTGGTCATAACATTCCTTCCAAGGAGTAAGCATCTTTTAATTTCATGGCTGCAATCACCATCTGTAGTGATTCTGGAGCCCAAAAACAATAAAGTCTGACATAAGCATATATCAAAACTCACATGAAAATGTTTTCCCCCCAACAAATTATCTGTTAGTTCCAACTGAGTCAACATCAACATCACATACGTTACAAGAAATCATTCCTCTAGTTTTCCTCCATCATCCTCCAAACCTGTATTTGCTTCCCTCAGTTGCTTCTGGCTAAGAGCAAGTTGGTTTTGTCTTACTGTGGAGAATGGGAGGGCTTACAGGTGTCTCCTGTCCTATACTAGGAGTAAAGGCTAGGGAAAACAGCCCCTCCCTGTTGAAGCTCAATGAAATACCTATAAGGTAATTTTACTGATGTTGACCGAACTCTCATAGTTGTATTGGGTTGATAATTCTTTTGAACCTTACAAAATATCCCTTTCTTGTGGAAATAGTGGGTCCCTACACTGGAGACCCTGATGCTGGGAGGGATTGGGGGCAGGAGAAGGGGACAACAGAGGATTAGATGGCTGGATGGCATCACCAACTCGATGGACATGAGTTTGAGTAAACTCCAGGAGTTGGTGATGGACAGAGAGGCCTGGCCTGCTGCGATTCATGGGGTCGCAAACAGTCGGACACGACTGAGCGACTGAACTGAACTGAATACCAGTGACAAGTGACAGTCATTTGTTGAGACGTTGTATTTGTTGAGTGCTTAGTACGTATGACACCTCGCGCCGAAAACAAACAAACAAAAAAAATCCCACAGCTTTCTAAACACTGTCCAATGTCGCACTCAAAACTTTTTTTTACATATCACCATTTTTTCTTCTACAATGAGTAAAGTGAAAGAGAATGTCACAGATAAATAAATGGCACAGCAAACCCAGGTAAATCTTAGGCCCATGCTCTTTACCATTTCATCCTTAAGAGAGAGGGGTGTGTGTCTTAACGTAAGAAACAGTATGTTCTTTCGGCTTAACAGTATTTTTTTTTCCTGCCATTGGATTGTGTGCAATAATCCTGGGTCACTGTTTTGAAAGCATGCT
This sequence comes from Cervus canadensis, assembly GCF_019320065.1. Classification (NCBI taxonomy): domain Eukaryota; kingdom Metazoa; phylum Chordata; class Mammalia; order Artiodactyla; family Cervidae; genus Cervus; species Cervus canadensis. Next base: position 48,541,024 of record NC_057410.1, read on the forward strand.
ATTGATTACCAATAAGTCTTAACATCTATCACCTCTGCTAAAGAAAAAGAAAATTGCGGTGGTGAGGATTTCATGTTGTTGATACTTAAGCCCAGGAAATGTGGCAAAGCCACCTGCAGAGAGCATGAAGCCTGCAGCTCGTGACCGTGGCCAGGCCCTCCTCAAATGGCCTGCATCGCGAAAGAAAACCGCTGGTGCAGAATGTGGACAGGATATGCACAAGTTCAAGGCAGAGGTTTGAGAACGAATTTTTGACGGCAGTGGGAAACGAACCGAATTCTAGCCGCAGCGCCCAGTTCCTCCACTATCGTGCCGAGCTCCTCGGGGACGGAGGGATTTGGTGGCAGCTGAAGCCTCCAAGAAAGGAATGAATTCACCCAGTGAGCTGGGGAAGGGCTTTCGGCTTCCTCTCCAGAGGCAGCTCCCGAGAAGCCCCGACGTGTTTTCTACCTTCGCGGGCTTTTGGACCGCTAGCTCTACTGGCCTGACGGTGCAGCCATTTCCGGTAGACGGGCAGGACGGCCGACCCTCGCCCAACCAAGAAGCCTAGTTGCCACGACTTCCGGTCTTCTACCCGCCCCTTCCGCTTCCGGCGGTACCCATCTCTGTTCCTTCCCGGGAAGCCTGGTTTTCTGCAAGCGGGGTCCGTAGGCCGCTGGAACCTGAGGGGCTATGGCCGCTGCGGGGTCTGTGACGGTGGCGTTGCATGTGGCGGAAGTGCTAGAAACCATCGTGAGCGGTTGCTTGGGGCCCGAAGGGCGGCAAGTTCTGTGTACCAAGCCCACTGGCGAGGTGCTGCTCAGCCGGGATGGAGGCCGCCTATTGAAGGCGCTACATTTAGAGCATCCCGTAGCCAGGTACCCGCGATGCACGCTCCAGCCGGTTAGAGGATCCCTTAATTAGGTACTCACGTCCCACACTCCAGATGGACACCTAACGTCAATCTCTCTGGACTTGTCCGTAAGGTTTTGCTCTTTGGGAAAATTGACCTTTTCCCTCTCGCTCAGCAGAAAAAGCCCTGCCATTCTGCCAGTAGGAGCTAGCCCGCGAAGATGGAAAAAGAGGTCGGGGCTTCTTGGGAGCTGTCCCTGGAGAAAACTGACCTTGGAGGAGACCAGTGTACGCTCAGAGTTAGAGCGCCGTCCTAGGGAACATTCCACAACTGAAAACATTTCTCTTTTCCTGCCAGCTCGACCCAACCCTAGAAACTTGAAATAGAACAAAGGTGGTTCTGTTTTTCCTTTTTAATTAACAGAAACCATTCAGCCTATTTTTAAGTAGATTTTAAAGGGGAAAAAACGGACTAAGGACATCAAGGAGATAGTATTCTCGTTTTATGGATGTGAAAACATGCTTTCAACTTGATTCACATGTGGAAAGGCGGCCCTCTGAAAATCTAAGCTGCTTTCTTTCTTTCTTGTGCAGGGTGATGGTGGCCTGTGTTTCCAGTCATCTGAGAAAAACAGGAGATGGTGCTAAAACATTTATTATCTTTCTTTGCCATTTACTCAGAGGACTCCGTGAGATCACAGACAAGGAAAAGGATTATTTCCTTTTTGAAAATATTCAAACCTGTGGAAGGCATTGGAAAAATTGCTGTCAGTGGAAATTTATTTCCCAAGCTCTTCTAACATTTCAGACACAAATATTAGACTACATTATGGACCATTACTTAAGTAGACACTTCTTGTCAATCTTTTCTTCATGCAGTAAAGAAAGAACATTGTGTAGGAGTTCTTTAGAGATGCTCTTAGGAGCATACTTTTGTGGAAGAGTGGGAAGAAATAATCACAACTTGATATCTCAGTTGATGTGTGACTATGTTTTCAAGTGTACAGCTTGTGAAAGTAGGTTTGAAGAAGTACTTGAGATAGTGGATGACTGTTTTGTTGAGTTGAAAGTTGGTGTCACCGGCCTCCCTGTTTCTGATTCCAGGATCATAGCTGGGCTTGTGCTTCAGAGAGACTTTTCTGTGTACTGTCCAGCAGATGGTGACATAAGAATAGCGATAGTAACAGAAACCATTCAGCCTCTTTTTTCAGTTTCTGGATCAGAGTTTATTCTAAATTCAGAAGCGCAGTTTCAGACATCTCAGCTTTGGATTACAGAAAGAACAAAAGCAATAGTGAAACATTTACAGAGTCAGAATGTAAAATTACTCCTATCTACTGTGAAACAACCAGACTTAGTAATTTATTGTGCAGGACTGAATGGCATATCTGTGGTGGAGTGTTTATCATCTGAAGAACTTTCTCTTATCCAGAGAGTCATTGGTCTTGCTCCCTTTGCACTACCAGAGGCCTCTTCTCAGTATGAACTCTCGCACACTGCTTTGGTGAAATTCTGTAAACCCCTCATCCTTAGGTCCAAAAGGTATGTTCATCTTGGCTTGATGAGCACCTGTTCGTTTACACCACACTGTGTAGTTCTTTGTGGACCGGTGCAGGGTCTCATTGAACAACACGAGGATGCTTTACATGGAGCATTTAAAATGCTTCGGCAGGTATTTAAAGACCTTGATCTAAATTATGTGACACAAACCAGTGACCAAAATTGCACATCAGGTCCTCGTATATATGAGAATAGTAGAGAAAATAATGAGTTACCAAAAATTGTTAACAGCTCAATACAAAGGTCGTATCAGGACACTGTTGTAAAGAACAAAGGCGAACTGGCAAAAACTCAAACGAATTTAAAAGTATGTTCAAATTTGATAGTTCCAGGTGTCAAATTAGAGGAAAATGTATTGTGTTCAGGACCAAAAGTGGCAGTAACAGATTCATACCAGACAGAAGAAACATTGAGATGTTCATCCCCAAACAAAGGGACGATAATGGATGACCATGAACCATATATTGAGAGTAATTCTGCTAACTCAACAACAGAAAATACTAGAAGAGAAATTTCTTATGGAAATTTACAGGTTACAAAACTTGCTAGAAAGGACAGCATGTTATCACTGAGATATAAGTCACTAGAGATGTGTACTTCCCAAAGTTACTATTTCTCATCTATACCAGCTGGTTGTGTTTTGCCTGTGGGTGGTAATTTTGAGATCTTATTGCATTACTATCTTCTCAACTATGCCAAAAAATGCCAGCAATCAGAACAAACCATGGTTAGTAGGATAATAGCTAATGCACTTTTAGGCGTTCCCAAAATCTTGTATAAGTCTAAGAAGGGAAATTACAGCTTTCCACAAGTATATGTAAGAGCTTTCCAGGCACTACAAACCAATCAACCCATGATAAGCAACCAGACAGGTTTGGAATCAGTTGCTGGTAAATACCAGTTACTAACTTCAGTTCTTCAGTGCTTGACAAACATTTTGACTGTTGACTTAGTAATCAATATTGAGAGACAACCTCAGGAAATTTATGATCAAGATTCAGAAGAGGAACTATAAAATTGGAAGCTTTTTATTAATCAGTTTTAATCCAACTCAAGCCATAAAACAAGGCAGGCGTGTGACCACTGATTTTCAAGTTAATTCAACCTAGTTAGGAAAATATAACTTTAAAGTCTTTAGAGGTACGTGAGGCCACCAGACATTCAGATATGAATATTGTAGATTGCATTCATTATGGAACAGTTCTGAGGAGGAAACCTGGATGAGTGAAGCCAAGGTCTGAGTAAGTGGATCTTTTTTCCCCCTTGGTGTCCCTTGTCTCAGCTCTGAGTTAGTCTGTGGTTTGGGGGGAAGGTGTTTCCCTTTTACTTTTCTGCATCATTTTTCACTCTTCTTCCCTTCTGCCTTGCCTTTCTGTAGTTAGTTAATAGAATAATCTCAGATTTGGATGAAGTCTTCAAATGCCATCCTACTTTAGTTGCTCATAAAACATTATTTGCTTTATTGAAAATAATTTATTTTCCCTACTCATAATTTCTGTAGCAAAAGTCTCATTCTTTTTTCTCAAACAGTATATAAGTAAAATTATTTTTTACTGTAATTGTCCCCTTATTTAGAGCCTGGATAGATTTTTTTCACCATTCATGCACCATTGAATATGTTACCATAAATAGGATTTTGTGGATTGTATTTATTTTCATTTCTTTAATTGAAATAATTCCAAAAAGAATATGAAAATCGTACTATCATTTTCTCCTGTTCTGTAAGAGCTTGCAAGACAGTTCATGTATCTGTTGGGTTTTCTTGTATTTGATGCATAGCCATAGTTCAGTAGTAACAAATAATTTGAGGGTTACAGTTGGCTGTCTGATCTGTGGGTTGTACATCAATGGATTCAACCAACTGTGGATTGAAAATATTCAGGAAAAAAATTTACAGAAAGTTCCCAAAAGCATAACTTTAATTTGCCAGGTACACTGGCAACTATTTACCTAGTATTTACATTGTATTAGGTATTATAAGTAATCTAGAGATGATTTAAAGTACAAAGACTATGTGCATAGCTTATATGCAAATGCTGTGCCATTTTTTTTATAAGAGACTTGAACATCCACAGATTTTAGTGTCTACTGGGGGGCGGGGGCTGGGGGTGTGTTCTAGAACCAATCCCCCTTAGATACCGAGAGACTGCTATATTTATTTCTAATATGAATTTTTTAATGTTTATGTTTTAAAGGTTTATAAATGCAAATAAGACTGTGATTCTAGCTGTGAATAAGGGCAGTATCTTCTGCTTTTGGTAGTTCTCTGTAACACCCTAGGCAGTACTATGTTCATACCGAGTTTTCAGAAGGGCTTGTTGAATAAAACTGTTTTCTTTAATCTGTTCTAATTATGTGTTTCCTGTTTACTAATTCAGCAAATTCTTATTGAGTGCTTACTATGTGCCAGATGCTGAATATACCGTGGTAAACAAATAGATAAGGTTCCTACCTTCAGGCACTTTTCCTTAAAGGTTAATGTGTAGTAGATAGTGACACCACTTGGACTGAAATTAAATTTGGGAAAAGCAATTTTTAAAATTTCATTACAGTTAAACTTGAAAAAGCAATGACTGACAGTGTATTAAAAGACTGTAATGTCCCATGCTCAGTTGCTCAGCACACATACTAAAATTTGAACAGTGAGAAGATTAGCATGACCCTTGCACAAGGATGACACACAAAAAACTAATGTTCCATCATTGCAAATCTTTCATATTAAATAAAATTTTATTTTTGTAAGGTTTATGTTATATGAAAGTGAAAGTGTTAGTTGCTCAGTTGTGTCTAGCTCTTTGAGACCCCATGGACTGTGGCCTGCCAGGCTCCTCTGTCCATGGAATTCTCCAGGCTAGAATACTGGAATGGGTAGCTATTCCCTTCTCCAGGGGATCTTCCTGACCCAGGGATCGAACCAGGTCTACATTGCAGGAAGATTCTTCACCGTCTTAACCTACCGTCTGAGCCAAGTCACTCTGGACCTCTTATGTCATATGTGGTAACACTATTTCACTTCTGTGATTATGGAGAAAGTGTATTATTTCTCTTTCTTATACTAAATCCATAGATATATAGATGTACTGTAAAATTATTGTATCATTTTTTCATTCACTTTTTAAAATTGCCTGTCAGGTCTCTTGATAACTTTGCTTTATTTTGCTGCTGTTGTTTTAAATACTTCTCCATCAGTGAAGGCATTCAGAGGCTTTTCCGTGCATGCCCATGCCTTTCATCTGGTAGGCGTTGATAGCGATTAATAGTCACTGGCCCAGGAGCCCCTGTGTAAGCTGGGAGTGGGTCTTCTGTGTTTGGTACCTAATCTAACATCTGCTGCAGAGTAGTAGCCAGTAAATGTCTGCTGAGGAGCTCTGGTCCTCATAGATGTGGTCCTAATTATTTCTATCAAGCTTTCATGGCAAAGAATCTGTTTGCAGGGGAACGAAGCAGAAAATGTAGAACAGGTCTATACAAAGCAATCTTTTTTCTTTTCATTAAAAACATCCTCAAAAATGGTGATAAAGCTTTCATGGGTCATCCTTGTTCTTTGCAGAATAACCCTAGGGAATTCACATTACTGAGTTAGATAAAAGAGCGTTTCTAAAAATGTGGTTACGTTTTACTTAAACCCACTTCCACAAAGGGTTTGAGCTGACCTGCAACAAAAATAAATAAAATTAAAGTAAAATCTGAATAAAAATTAAAGAAGATGAAAGAAAATGATTGGTAAAGATGATTAAAGTCAAGACCATGTTCCTGTTTTTATTGCTGCATGATGAATATTTTTATTCATTCAAAAATTTTATTCAAATTTTACTTGATTTGAATCACTGTATCATTACCCCTCACGGCTCTGAGAGCTGCCTGAATTTAGCTGGACAAGTTTCACTGTATTCTGTTGGTTGAGGCAGCCATAAAGTTCAGCTGAAATTCAAGGGGAGGGAACACAGGCCCCACTACTCAATGGGAAATGTCGATGTCACCTTAAAAGAAGAGCATGTGGGTTGAGATGTGTTGAGGCAGCTATCTTTGGAAAACAGAATCTGCTAAACCATGGGAGAGAAACACTTCTCAACTGAGGTTTTTATTTTCTGTAGTTACTGTTTTTTTGTTTGTTTCTGTAGTTTTATGTCAGTCTACCTTCCACAAACACATTTTCCCCAGTAACTTTTATGAACCCCTTATTTTTTCTCATTGGGCCAGCACAAGCCATTTTTATTCCCAAAACAATAGGCATTAAATAGTTGAACATCCTTTAGTTGCTTTAGCCAAAGAGTTGTTTAACCATGTTACACTGAAAGTGTTATGATATCCATGTTTTAGACTAAAACGGGCAGGGAAGAGTTCACTTTGAGCCTGAACTTTTATCAGCAATTGCTCATTCCCTTCCAAAAGGAATAGTATATGTTTTTCCCATCATCACAGCAAAGCAGGGAAAAGAAGAACTGCCGTTTGGCGGGCGGGGGGGCGGGGGGGGGGGGCGGCTAGGCTGGAGCTTTGTAAATAGCAAGAGATTGGTAGCAACCCTCCTGGCTCAGACAGTAAAGAATCTGCCTGCAATACAGGAGACCCAGGTTTGATATCTGGGTTGGGAAAATACCCTGAAGAAAGGAATGGCTGCCCACTCCAATATTCTTGCCTGGAGAATTCCATGGGCAGAGGAGCCAGACAGGCTGCAATCTATGGGGTCTCAAAGAGTTGGACACAACTGAGTGACTAAGCACACATACAAATCTAGATGGATCCAAAAGTAAATGGTGGGACAGTAACTGGAGGGGAGAGCATGCACAGGGCAGAGCTGATTTCTCAGTGTGTATCTTACGGCATTTTGATTTTTGAGCCATTTGAATGCTACTTACTCACATGAAATAAAATTTTAAAAAGTAAATTTAGAGCATACACATATGCTCTAAATAGCTATTTAGAGAACATGAAGCAGTCATCCTGCTTTGGACATGTTAAGGGTGAGCATCCATGTGGAGACTGGGCTGGGAGGTGGCTAAATGGGTTGGGAGGTGAGGGGAGAGTTTGGCTGGAAATACAAAGTTTGGAATCATTGGCATGTGGTGGCACCCACGTTATAGAACTAAATAGAACCTACAGAAGCAAGTGCAGGTGAAGGCCACGGCTGAGCACTGGGGAACTGGAGCATCACTGGCTGGGAGCGATAGCTAGTAAATAGCTAATAAATAGCCTATTAAATAGCTAATAAAATAACGATCCTGATCTAAAGAAATGCAAGATGATGATGGAAGAAGAACAATGTGAGATACACACTAATGGATCAGTGCTTTTACAGAAAAAAAAAAAAAATGATACAGTCAAAAAGGGGAATATTCTCTTAGCCATAACTGGGTAGCGGTTTTTGCAACAATTCTGGAAGCATTCTTCCTCAGGAGGTTACTCTGAGCCAAAGAAGTGCCGGCAAGCAGTGTGGCATTCACTTCCTCGGAGAATTTCCAGTCCTGTGTATGTCTCCTTTTGTAGACTCACCATCAGATTTTGTCAGCCTGCCGAGAATGGCTCTGTCTCAGGGACTGAATCTAACCACACTTGTGAGTGTGACCAATTTATTTACATTAAGAACTGTCCCAGGAACAAGATTATTCCAAGTCCATCTGACCAGTCGGACCTATATGTGGGAAGTCAAGTAATAATCATGTGGTTGCTCAGTAAGCATGGAATCAGAACAGGAGAAATCAAATTAACCACGTAAGCCCGCTCCCAGCCAGTGATGCTCCAGTTCCCCAGTGCTCAGCCGTGGCCTTCACCTGCACTTGCTTCTGTAGGTTCCATTTAGTTCTATAACGTGGGTGCCACCACATGCCAATGATTCCAAACTTTGTATTTCCAGCCAAACTCTCCCCTCACCTCCCAACCCATTTAGCCACCTCCCAGCCCAGTCTTCACATGGATGCTCACCCTTAACATGTCCAAAGCAGGATGACTGCTTCACGTTCTCCAAACCTGCTGCTTCCTCAGCTGCCCCATCACAGCTAGTGGCATCACCAGTCTCCCTCTCAGTCAGAACAAAAACCTGGAGCCGTTTTGACTCCAGTCTTACCTTCACATCCTGCAGCCAACCAGCAAGTCCCACTGCCCCACAGATGAAGTAGGTTTCATATCTGCCCATTTCTCAGGATTGTCTTTCCAGCCTCCAGTCACTTCATCTCGCCTGCAGTAGCTTCCTAATGGTCTTGCTTCTAGACCTTGCATTTTATCCTGCACTGATTTCCCTACCCCCAACTTTTTATGTCAAAAATTTTAACTCCACAAAAAAAGTTGATAAAAGAACACAACACCCACAAACCCTACATCAGAATTCACCATTACCATTTAACCCTTTGTTCATGCATGAGTGTGTGCACACACCCACACTTTACTGAACTATTTGAAAGCAAGTTGTATCCCTAAATACCTCAGTATGTATTTCTCATGAACAAGGGCTTCCCCTACATGACTAAATGATTCTTTTTAAGATGCAAATCCTGTCATGTCATCCCTCTGCTCAAAGTCTGCCAAAGGTTTTTCCTTCACACAGAATGAAATCCAAATTTTTCGTAGTCTACAAGGCTGTCCATTTTCTATCTCCTGCTTATCCTTAAATCTTACCCCCTACTACTCTCCCTGCAGCTTTCCCTCACCAGTTACACTGTCAGTCAGGACAAGTTATGCCATAGTGAGGTAACAAAGAACTCCAGATCTCAAGAGGCTTGCCACAATTCATATTAATGTCCTCACATAGCTATTAAAGGTCACCTAGGAGCTCTGACCCCACATGATTTTCTTCCTCAGTCCTAGATCAGGGCTGATGGAGCAGTTGCTGTCTTTAACTTTACCAGTTATCATACCAGAGAGAGAGAAGAGATCTAAAGGGTCTTTCATTGGCTGTGTTTGGGAGTAGCACATGGCATTTCTACTCATGACTCACTGCCCAGAATTAGTCACACGGTGCTAACCCACTCACAGAAGAACCAGGTGGTTCCATCCTACCTTGCGCCTGGATGAGGAGAGAACTCTTGGCAGACAGCACTAATGAACACCCAAACCGGTGTTCCTTCTGCCCCTTGACCACACAAGTCATCTCAGCCTCTGAGTTTTCCATTTGCTGTTCTGTCTGCATAAAACTCTTTCCCTCTGTGCTCACTTTGGCAGCACATATACTAAAATTGAAACAATACAGAGAAGATTAGCATGGCCCCTGTGCAAGGATGACATGCAAATTCATGAAGAGTTCCATATTTAAAAAAAAAAAAAAAAAACCTTCTTTCCCTCTGACCTTCATATGGCTCACTTCCTCACTTTATTCAGGTATCACTGCTTTGTTGTCATCTCCTTAGAGATACCTTTATTGACTTTTCACTCTAAACATATTCCTTCTCCATGACCTTGCTACCTTGGTAAGCTCTTTTTGAAGCACACATCTAATGTTATTAGTGTGTGTGTTTATTTTTTACAATGACTGCTGTCCCCACTAGAATAAACTTCTTGAGAACATGGACTTTTTCACTTCCCCATTCCAGCATGTAGGATACTGCTTAGCCAAGTAGGCACTCTACTAAGTTCAGTGAATGAATGCATGAGTGAATGAATGAATACAAATGGACCAATGGAAAGACTGACTAAGTCTCCCTTCTCCTGAGCAGTGATCCCAGAGAGCCAACCAACATTTGGATTTGCCTCAGTGACTCCATTTTTGTGTCTAACACTACCTTAACCGACGCACCCAGTTTCTTCTTAAAATACTAAATCACTGCAACGTTCTACCATCCTGGAAGCCATTCTGTTTCCTCCAGGTGACTTAGCATGTCTCTGTTCTAAATAGTCATTTGTTCATTTTAAAGAGCAGCTCTCAGTAGGAAATTTTATTCCCAAGTCTATGCAGAAGGCCTCCCTGTAGCCTTACGGATTGATGACATGTTGTGGTTGAATCACATTTATGCTTAGATTAACAGTATAGTAAGGGCTTCCCTGGTAGCTAAGATGGTAAAGAATCCACCTGAAATGCAAGAGACCTGGGTTCAATCCCTGAGTTGGGAAGATCTCCAAGAGAAGGGCATGGCAATCTACTCCAGTATTCTTGCCTGGAGAATTCCATGGACAGAGGAACCTGGCAGGCTGCAGTCCATGGAGTTGCAAAGAGTCAGACATGACCGAGTGACTTAACACTTGCATTTTAACAGTGTAGCAAATATGCATAATTTTTTAGTCTCTGTCACTTACGACTCCTCCTTTGCATGTTTGTATTTAGCGCCAAGTAAAATCAACAGGCAGCAATGCCTGACCTTATTATAGACAAGTGTCTGGGTGAAAGCCTCCCAAATGATTATAGCAATCAAGGTTCTTATGCCCAGATTAAATATATCTAGTTAGTAATTGGGTATACTCTGTGGACTACTCAGACTGGTTTCCATTCTGTCCCCCACTATCGGGAAATCCTTACTGCAGCAACAGAAATGTCTGTTTTCTTTAAAAAGGGGACCCCATAGTATATGCAATCTTAATACGTATTTCAGAAGTATATTTATGTAAAACTTCTTGGGACTTCACCTGTGTTTCTGTCGCAATTTACATGCCATTTTGTACTTACTAAACTCCTGTACTGGATTCTTCTAATTTGTATTATATGTCTTAAAATTTACATTAACTTGCAACATACCGAGTCTTAATAATCAGGGTTCCTTACACAATCCTCCAGGGTAGTAATGCCTACAAGAACATTAGCAAATGATAACCTGTGCATAACTTGATAAGGGTGTTATCTGATGTGCTCCTTGAGAAGACTTTGTTGGTTATTTAGGGTGGGAAAGCCTTCCCTGATAGCTCAATTGGTAAAGAATCTGCCTGCAGTGCAGAAGACCCCGGTTTGATTCCTGGGTCAGAAAGATCCACTGGAGAAGGGCAAGGCTACCCACTTGTATTCTTGGGCTTCCCTGGTGGTTCAACTGGTAAAGAATCTGCCTGCAATGCAGGAGACCTGGGTTCGATCCCTGGGTTGGGAAGATTCCCTGGAGAAGGGAAAGGCTACCCACTCCAGTATTCTGGCCTGGAGAATTCCATGGACTGTATAGTCCATGGGGTCGCAAAGGGTTGGACACCACTGAGCAACTTTCACTTTCACTTTAAGGGGGAAAGGGTCAATTTATCTATTTCTGTTATTTGCAATATTTTATTCTAACCCTTTTGAGAAGTGAAATAGGAGATCATATGTATATACATATACATATGTATGTATATATCTGAAGAAACAAAATGAACTGTGTAGTGAAGACAAAATTGGGGCAATTTGAATATTGTGTTCTGTGAACCTCAGGCCCCTGGTAGTGAAAGTGCTGAGTCTCAACCACTGGCCGCCAGTGTCATAGTTTAGATTTCACATATAAGTGATATCGTTTGATATTTGTCTTTCTCTTTCTTACTTTACTTAGTGTGATAATTTCTGGGTTCATCCATGTTTCTGCAAAGAGAATTATTCCATTCCTTTTTTTTTTTTTTAATGGCCATAGAATTTTATTTTATTTTTTTTTATATTGTAGTGGTTTTTGCCATACATTGACATGAATCAGCCATGGATTTACATGTGTTCCCCATCCCAATCCCCCCTCCCACCTCCCTCTCCACCCAATCCCTCTGGGTCTTCCCAGTGCACCAGCCCCGAGCACTTGTCTCATGCATCCAGCCTGGGCTGGTGATCTCTTTCTCCCTAGATAATATACATGTTTCGATGCTGTTCTCTCAAAACATCCCACCCTCACCTTCTCCCACAGAGTCCAAAAGTCTGTTCTGTACATCTGTGTCTCTTTTTCTGTTTTGCATATAGGGTTATTGTTACCATCTTTTTAAATTCCATATGTATGTGTTAGTGTACTGTATTAGTCTTTATCTTTCTGTCTTACTTCACTCTGTATAATGGGCTCCAGTTTCATCCATCTCATTAGAACTGATTCAAATGAATTCTTTTTAACAGCTGAGTAATATTCCATGGTGTATATGTACCACAGCTTCCTTATCCATTCGTCTGCTGATGGGCATCTAGGTTGCTTCCATGTCCTGGCTGTTATAAACAGTGCTGCGATGAACATTGGGGTGCACATGTCTCTTTCAGATCTGGTTTCCTCAGTGTGTATGCCCAGGAGTGGGATTGCTGGGTCATATGGCAGTTCTATTTCCAGTTTTTTAAGGAATCTCCACACTGTTCTCCATAGTGGCTGTACTAGTTTGCATTCCCACCAACAGTGTAAGAGGGTTCCCTTTTTTCCACACCCTCTCCAGCATTTATTGCTTGTAGACTTTTGGATAACAGCCATCCTGACTGGCGTGTAATGGTACCTCATTGAGGTTTTGATTTGCATTTCTCTGATAATGAGTGATGTTGAGCATCTTTTCATGTGTTTGTTAGCCATCTGTATGTCTTCTTTGGAGAAGTGTCTGTTGAGCTCTTTGGCCCATTTTTTTTATTGGGTCATTTATTTTTCTGGAATTGAGCTGCAGGAGTTGCTTGTATATTTTTGAGATTAATCCTTTGTCTCTTTCTTCATTTGCTATTATTTTCTCCCATTCTGAAGGCTTTCTTTTCACCTTGCTTATAGTTTCCTTTGTTGTGCAAAAGCTTTTCAGTTTCATTAGGTCCCATTTGTTTATTTTTGCTTTTATTTCCAACATTCTGGGAGGTGGGTCATAGAGGATCTTGCTGTGATATATGTTGGAGAGTGTTTTGCCTATGTTTTCCTCTAGGAGTTATATAGTTTCTGGTCTTACATTTAGATCTTTAATCCATTTAGAGTTTATTTTTGTGTATGGTGTTAGATCCATTCCTTTTTATAGCTGAGGAGTATTCCGTTGTATGTGTGTACCACGTCTTTATCCACTCATCTGCTGATGGACATTTAGGTTGTTTTCATGTCTCAGCTACTGTGAATGGTGGTTCTGTGAACATAGGTGTGTGTGTATCTTTATAAATTTTTGTCCCGGAATATGCTGAAGGGTGGGATTGCTGAATCATATAGAAACTCTATTTTTTTTGTTTTCTGAGGAACCTCCATGCTATTTTCCATAGTGGCTGCGCCAACTTACATTCCCACCAACAGTGTAGGAAGGGTCCCTTTTCTCCACATCCTCTGCAGCATTTGTTATTTGTAGAGGTTTTAATGATGGCCATTCTGACCAGTGTGAGGTGATAGTTTTGACTGTAGTTTTGACTTGCATTTCTCTGATAATCAGCAATGCTGAGCAAATTTTCACAGGTCTGTTGGCCACCTGCATACATACTACATATAGTGATTTGCTTTCTTTTCCTCTTGCATTCATCTCCCATTCTCTTCCCACTTTCTTTCACGTTGTCCTTTAGATGATTCTGCCTAAACCAGCTAATCCTATGAATCACCTACCAGGCATATTTTTCATTATGCTGCTTATAAAATCAAATACAAATGCATTCGTATTCATTTATGAATATATAAGTTGTTTTTTACCTTGGCTGAGATTTCTCTTAGCTGTTTGTCTCACTCACTTCCCCTCCAGGGAGGCAAACGGACTTGCCAGATGGGTGAACTTGGGTGGAGGAACTGTGGATGCCTGTCTGAGTACTCCCTTTCTTTCTCTTGGTTAAGAGAAAGGAAGCAGGGTCAGCATCTCCCCCCAGAGGCCCTGAATAGGAGTCAGCACTGTTGGGAACCATGCCTAGGTCTATGTGTCTGACTCAGAGGTGGAGCATTCACCTGCCTGCTCCATGTAGCATTTTAGGCCCTCGGGTCCAGTATAAGCATCAGAGGGAGTTACTCTGGTGTTTCCGTCTCCTTCAACGTGACTCCCATGTATGCATCCCAGTGGAGGGGAGTGATTTATTCAGTCTCCTAAAACCCATTCCCTGCCACAGACATCGCCAGTGTTTAGTTGCTAGTGTCAGATGAAGTAGCAGCAAAGACCAACTGAAATTACTTGTTATCCTTACCATGACCTCCCGTGTGCCAGGACTTACATGCTCACTGGCTGAACTCTCTCCCCAGGCTCTACTCATCCCTCCAGTCACGAAGCAGGCCCACAAAGGGAAATGGAAAGGCCCATGGCTCCACATCACTAACAGCTAAGCTGTCCTTGGGAAGAAGGTATGTGAACTTGTCAGGAGACTGAGGTTTTGGTAATCAGGTCTAAAACCAATCACCAGAATCAGTTAATTTACCCAAAGAGACCCAAGTTGCTGTTACTTGACATTATTAGATTTTTTTTTTCTATTTCCAGAGTGAACTAAGACTCTGGAGAAGCAAAATTATTTGGAGAACCAAAGTGTTGCATGTTTTTTGCCACTGAATAGAGATTCTTCCATTAAACCTACTCCACAGATATGAAGTTGGAATCATAGACAAGAGGTGGAGAGAGAGAGCTCTCCAGTTCACAATTCCATAGCTCGCTGGGACGCAGCAATATTCCTGCTTTGGGGTGCCAGGAGACTCCTCTGCTTTTAAGCACAAAGAGTCTAATATTCCTGATGAGGGAACTAATGATAATGCTTAGTGGAATGACTGGATGAAAGGACCATTTTATTAGTTTGACTAGGAAAATGGAAGGAACAGTAGGAGGAGGGAAATTGAGTCATTCCAGAGTGCTAGGATGAAGGTATGAAGTTTTATCAGCTTACACTGGCCACCATGCATGTAAATAGCTTACAATGGCTAATCAAGGTTGTGTTATTAAGACTGGTACCTTTTGTGTCCTGTTGAAGAAATCTTTGCCGTCTCTAAGATTTTGGCCTTTGGAATGGTAACTAAGAAACCTCTGAGAAATACTGCCTTTCAGTAATTCCTTCATAAATACTAAACATAAGTATTTGAATATATACAAATATATTAAAGATATATATAAATAATATTGAACATGTAAATACACTGAATGTATTTTAAAATGGAGCAATCTCTTCACACTCTGAAAACTATTTTATCTTATTTTTGTGTGATGTATTTCTTCGGTCTGGGCTGAGCCTCCCTTGCTGAGCTCGGGCTGTCTCCAGCCACCGCGAGCGGGGGCCGCTCTCTAGTTGCAGCTTGGGGGCTTCCGGCTGCTGCGCTCCTCGGGCTGTGACGCTCAGGCTCCGGGCGCATGCGCTTCAGTAGCTGTGGCTCAAGGGCGCAGTTGCCCTGTCACGTGTAATCTTCCCAAACCGGGGGTCAGACCCATGTCCCCTCTCCTGGTAGGTGGATTCTTAACCACTGGACCACCAGGGAAGTCCTGAAAACTATTATTATACCATAATAATAAGCTTACGAAAAAAGTTACTTTGAAGTTACCTCTTTTCTGATTTATGACAGACTTGCTTCAATCTATCCCAATGAAATGTCTTCACAGAAATTCTTTAAATGGAACAGTACACTTCTTTATTAGAATTGCTTTTTTACCACCACTCTTTTAGAAATTCTTTAAGTCAGCAGCTTCTTTGGAAACCCAGAAAGCAACCTCCTGAAACTGTAACCTGAACCAGTCTGCAAAGATTTTATACTCGCACCGTCAGACGATTTTGTCTTTGCCACACTGAGCATCTTTAGGAGGCAGCCTGGCCTGGTACAGAAGCCAGGGGCTTCAGAGTCCCCCACCCCCTGTGTTTGGATCCTGGATCTGCCACTTACTAGTCACATGACCCTGAGCAAACTACTTAAACTTGCTGTACTTTACTTCCGTCTTCAGTTCTTTCAGTTACCTATTGTGTAACAGCAATATTATCCTCAAACTTGGTAACTCCAAGCAGCAGACATTCATTCTCTCACACAGTTTCTTTGGGCCAGGCATCTGGAAGTGGGTTAGCTGCGTGGTTCTGGCTCAGGGTCTTTTGTGAGGTTGCCATGAGGCTGTTGGCCAGGGCTGTAGTCATCTGAAGACTTGCTCCACTCACTGACGTGGCTGCTGGCAGGGGCCCCAGTTCCTCGCTGTGTGGACCTCTCCAAAGGGCTGCTGGTGTGTCTGAATGACACGGCAGCTGGCTGCCCCCAGAGGGGGTGACCTCGGAGAGAACAGGGCGGAAGCACGGTGCCCTTTATGGTACTGTCACTTCTGCTGCATTCTGTCCATTGTAAGTAAGCCCCTGAGTCAGCTTGTGTTTGGTGGAAAGGGAATTAGGCTCCATCCTTTGAAGGGAGGAAAGTCAAAGAATTTTTGATTAAAGATCATCACATAGTAAAACAAAAGTACTAATACTGATCTTAATGTGCCCTTGAAAGAATCAAAAGTGAACACCTAGCACAGTGCTGGTTTCAAACTGTATGCTCATTTACTCAGTCTTTACTGAGTGTTTACTACTATGCTGTATCCTCAGCATATGATCCTGAGCAAAATGCACTCCCTGCCCTCATGAACTCACAGTTTAATGTGAAGATAAATGTTAATCAAATAAAACATAAGATCTCTTCAAGAGAATTAGAGATACCAAGGGAACATTCCATGCAAAGATGGGCACAATAAAGGACAGAAATGGTATGGACCTGACAGAAGCAGAAGATATTAAGAAGAGGTGGCAAGAATATACAGAAGAACTATACAAAAAGATCTTGTTTAGTTAACCCAGATAACCATGATGGTGTGATCACTCACCTAGAGCCAGACATCCTGGAATGTGAAGGCAAGTGGGCCTTAGGAAGCATCACTATGAACAAAGCTAGTGAATGTGATGGAATTCCAGTTGAGCTATTTCAAATCCTGAAAGATGATGCTGTGAAAGTGCTGCACTCAGTATGCCAGCAAATTTGGAAAACTCAGCAGTGGCCACAGGACTGGAAAATGTCAGTTTTCATTCCAATCCCAAAGAAAGGCAATGCCAAAGAATGTTCAGACTACCACACAATTGCTCTCATCTCACATGCTAGTAAAGTAATGCTCAAAATTCTCCAAGCCAGGCTTCAACAGTATGTGAACCATGAACTTCCAGATGTTCAAGCTGGAATTAAAAAAGGCAGAGGAACAAGAGATCAAATTGCCAACATCCATTGAATCATTGAAAAAGCAAGAGAGTTTCAGAAAAATATCTACTTCTGCTTTATTGACTATGCCAAAGCCATTGACTATGTGGATTGCAACAAACTGTGGAAAATTCTGAAAGAGATAGGAATACCAGACCACCTTATCTGCCTCCTGAGAAAGTGTATGAATATCAAGAAGCAACAGTTAGAACTGGACATGGAACAAAAGACTGGTTCCAAATTGGGACAGGAGTATGTCAAGACTGTATATTGTCACCCTGTTTATTTAACTTACATCAGTGTACATCATGCAAAATGCCAGGCTGGATGAAGCACAAGCTGGAATCACGATTGCTGGGAGAAATATCTGTAACCTCAGATATGCAGATGACACCACCCTTATGGCAGAAAGTGAAGAAAAACGAAAGAGCCTCTTGATGAAAGTGAAAGAGGAGAGTAAAAAGGCTGGTTTAAAACTCAACATTCAAAAACTAAGATCATGGCATCTGGTCCCATTACTTCATGGCAAATAAATGGGAAACAGTGG
Organism: Cervus canadensis; assembly: GCF_019320065.1. Lineage (NCBI taxonomy): Eukaryota > Metazoa > Chordata > Mammalia > Artiodactyla > Cervidae > Cervus > Cervus canadensis. The sequence goes on from NC_057410.1 coordinate 48,558,898, forward strand.
GAAAAGTGTCAGACTTTATTTTCTTGGGCTCCAGAATCACTGCAAATGGTGACTGCAGCCATGAAATTAAAAGACGCTCCTTGGAAGACAAGTTTTGACCAACCTCGACAGCATATTGAAAAGCAGAGACATTACTTTGCCAACAAAGGTCCGTCTTGTCAAGGCAATGGTTTTTCCAGTAGTCATGTATGGATGTGAGAGTTGGACTATAAAGAAAGCTGAGCACCAAAGAATTGATGCTTTTGAACTGTGGTGTTGGAGAAGACTCTTGAAAGTCCCTTGACTGCAAGAAGATCCAACCAGTCAATCCTAAAGGAAATCAGTCCTGAATATTCATTGGAAGGACTGATGCTGAAGCTGAAGCTCCAATACTTTGGCCACCTGATGCGAAGAACTGACTCATTTGAAAAGACCCTGATGCTGGGAAAGATTGAAGGCAGGAGGAGAAGGGGATGACAGAGAATGAGACGGTTAGATGACATCACCAATGCAATGGACATGGGTTTGAGCAAGCTCCGGGAGTTGGTGATGCACAGGGAAGCCTGGCATGCTGCAGTCCATGGGGTCACAAAGAGTTAGGCATGACTGAGTGACTGAACTGAATTGATATATTTTATATACTTTTATGAGATGCTTGCTTCTTGGAAGAAAAGTAATGATAAACCTAGAAAATAAAGTCAAAGTCGCTCAATCGTGTCCAACTCTCTGTGACTATATAGTCCATGGAATTCTCCAGGCTAGAATCCTGGAGTGTGTAGCCTTTCCCTACTCCAGGGGATCCTCCCAACCCAGAGATTGAACCTAGGTCTCCCACACTGCAGGAGGATTCTTTACCAGCTGAGCCACCAGGGAAACCCAAGAATACCAGAGTGGGTAGCCTATCCCTTCTCTAGAGGATCTTCCCAACCCAGGAATTGAACTGGGGTCTCCTGCATTGCAGACGGATTCTTTACCAACTGAGCTATCAGGGAAGCCTGGTAACCTAGAGCGCATAAAAAACAGTGACATTACTTTGCTGACAAAGAGAAGTATAATCAAAACAATGGTTTTTCCAGTAGTCGTGTACGGATGTGAGAGCTGACTCATTGGAAAAGACCCTGATGATGGAAAAGATTGAAGGCAGGAGAAGGGAATGACAAAGGATGAGTTGGTTGGATGGCATCACTGACTCAGTGGACATGAGTTTGAGCAAGCTCCAGGAGATGGTGACCAGGAGGTAGAGTTAAGGGTAGGAGCTGAGTACAAAGAGGCACGAGGGGACTTTGGGGATGATGGGGTGTTCTGTATCTTGATTGTGGTGCTGGTTACATGAATATATGCGTTTGTTGAACCTCAGAACTGTAGACTAAAGAGGGTAAACTTTATGTAAGTTTACATATGGTTTATTGTAAATATAATAATATTATAGTCAATGTATAATTTACTATATGTAAACTGCAGGAGCTTCCCTGGTGGCTCAGATGGTAAAGCATCTACCTACAATGTGGGGGACCCAGGTCCACTGCCTGGGTCGGGAAGCTCTCCTGGAGAAGGAAATGGCAACCCACTCCAGCATTCTTGCCTGGAAAATCCCTTGGATGGAGGAACCTGGTAGGCTACAGTCCATGAGGTGGCAAAGAGTCAGACGCGACTGAGCTACTTCACTTTCGCTTTCATATGTAAACTATATTGTACCTTCGTAACCTGAGTTTTAAAAAAAATATATTTTTCTGCAAGCACTTTTATGGAAGGGTACCATGACATTCTGAATTTTCCTATAATATAGGTTTTGGGTTTCTTCCAGGCAATATTAATTCCTGCAATATCAAGAGGAGACTGTCATAATGAAGTTTAACCTACTGAGTGGTGCTGTGGCTAAAATCTTGGAGTCAGTGAAGAGTGAGGGGTGTGTGTGTGTGTGTGTGTCTGTGTCTGTGTCTGTGTGTGTGTGTATGTGTATGTGTGTGTCTGTGTGTGTGTGTATGTGTGTGTATGTGTGTATGTGTGTGTATGTGTATGTGTGTGTCTGTATGTGTGTATGTGTCTGTGTCTGTGTGTGTGTTGGTGGACAGAGACTGAACACATATCAAAGAAAACTAAATGTAGTGCACTTGCACTTTTGGCATTAAAAGTAACATGTTTTCATAAGTGTGTAAAGTGTGAAGGTAAGAAGAATTTCAGAGTTAATAAATCAAGTTACTTGAATGTAAATGCTGATGTTTTTGTTTGCTCTAATTTTACTCTGAAAAAATGTTGCCGTATGAATAGAGTTCTAAGATTAATAATGATACTTAACAGTGGAGTTTAGGAGACTATTATTTTGTTACAAAACCAATAGCAGATATGAAGCAAAGCAGGTTTTCCTGGCTCAGAAGCTGAGATAGTACCCATATTTTACTTAATGCAAGACGCTGAAGCCATTATGAAATTTAAGATTTGAGAATAACACTGTGTTGATTGCAGCACTGGACTTCACTTTCAACAGCTAAGCCCTTGAGGTTTCCAATGTAAAATATTTTTAATGAAAATGAAACGGGTAGCACTGCACTGTATAAATATATCACAATTGATTTATTCATTGAAAAGCAGTGGAAGGGACAGCCTACAGCACGCGCACTGCACTGGGAGTGAATCACAAACAAAAGAAGCCGGCCACCAGAACGCGCCTGCTGTGGTTCCCTTTATAAAGTGCAAGGCCTGGCAGAGTCAGTCATAGCCGTCACAGGTCCGCACAGCAGTCCCCGTGGAGAGGAGTTGTGGGAACAGCTGAAGGAGAGCATGATGTGGATTTCTTGGGATGGATTACATTCTTTTCTTCTTTTCTTTTTTAATTGAAGTATAGGTGATTTACAGTGTTGTGTTAATTGCTACTGTACAACAGTGATTCAGTTATATATATACATGTATATATGTATTCTTTTCCATGATGGTTTATCATAGGATATTGAATGTAGTTCTGTGTGCTATAAGTAGGACCTAGTTTATCCATTCTGTATATAAAAGATTGTATCTGCTAACCCCAGCCTCCCACTCCATCTCTCTCCTAACCCCCACCCTTGACAACTGCTAGTCTGTTCTTTATGTCCATGATTCTGTCTCTGTTTTGTAGACAGGTTCATTTTTGCCATATTTTAGACTCCACATTTAACTGATCTTGAGCGTAGATATAAATGAATAATTGAACCTGCTAATTTTTTAGGGTAGGGTATTGATTTTCCCAACAAAACTTTTTAAAATCATGTAATAATATTCGGTGGTAGTTACTCATAAGCTGCTTCTTGTTTTGAAAATGTCAGGTAGTTACGGACCACCTTGGAAGGTGGCCCAGAGTTAAAGTATCCACCTGCATGAGTTCGACCCCTGAATCAGGAAGATCCCCTGGAGAAGGAAATGCAACCCACTCCAGTATTCTTGCCTGGAGAATCCCATGGGCGGAGGAACCTGGCGGGCTACAGTCAGTGGGGTCATAGAGCTGGGCATGACTGAGCAACTAAACAACAACAAATGTCCTGCTTCTTGATCTGGGAGCTGACTGTACAGGTTTTCAATGTGATAGTCACTGAGCAATACGTTTATTATATGTGCATTTTTATATATTGTGTTTTCAATAAAAATGTTTTTAAATGAAAAAGAAATATATGGAACAGTTATAAGAGGATGTATGTGTACTCAGACACTTCAGTCGTGTCTGACTCTTTGCAACCCCATGGATGGTAGCCCGCCAAGCTCCTCTGTCCTTGGGATTCTCCAGGCAAGAATACTGGAGTGGGTTGCATTTCCTCCTCCAGGGTATCTTCCTGACCCAGGAATTGAACCCATGTCTCCTGTGTCCCCTGCACACCTGCTGAGCCATTGGGGAAGCCCAGCTAGGAGACGTGTGTCCTAAAATAGAAAACTAGAACATTAGACCAGGCTACCACACGTGGGGCTTCCCTCATGACTCAGTCGGTAAAGAATCTGCCTGCAGTGCAGGAGACCTGGGTTCAATTCCTGGGTCGGGAAGATCCCCTGGAGAAGGAAATGGCAACCCACTCCAGTATTTTTGCCTGGAAAATCCCATGGACAGAGGAGCCTGGTGGGCTACCGTCCATGGGGTCGCAAGTCAGATACAACTTAGCAACTAAACCGCCACCACCACCACACATGTGACCACAGAGCCATCCTCCTGTCTGAGAAGACCCCCCCCCCCACCGTTTTTGAGCAGGTGGCTTCAAGAGGCAATGTTTAGGTAGTAGTTAAGGAGCACAGGAACACCAATTCAAGCGTCAGAATCGGTGAGGTGTCACTCATGGCCCATAAGGGATTTGATTGCAGTCATACCAGAATGGCTTAGTGGTTGTCCCTACTTTCTTCAATTTAAGCCAGAGTTTTGCAATAATGAGCTCATGATCTGAGCCACAGTCAGATCCAGGTCTCATTTTTGCTGACTGTATAGAGCTTCTCCATTTTCAGCTGCAAAGAATATAGTCAGTCTGATTTCGATGTTGACCATCTGGTGATGTCCATGTATAGAGTCTTCTCTTGTGTTGTTGGAAAAGGGTGTTTGCTATGACCAGTATGTTCTCTTGGCAAAACTCTGTTAGCCTTTGCCCTGCTTCATGCTGTACTCCAAGGCCAAACTTGCCTTTTACTCCAGGTACCTTTTTAAAAATTTTATTTACTTTTAATTGAAGGATAATTGCTTTACAATATTGTGTTGGTCTGCCAAATATCAGCACAAGCCAGCCGTAGGTATACCTATGTCCCTTCCTCTTGATCCTCCCTTCTACCTCCCTCCCCATCCCACCCTCTAGGGGGTCACAGAGCCTGGTTTGAGTTCCCTTAGTCAGACAGCAGATTCCCACTGGCCATCTATTTTACATATGGTAGTGTACATGTTTCCATGTTGCTCCCTCCATACATCCCACCCTCTTCCCCTCACCTGGTCCGCCATGCCTAGAGGTCTATTCTCTATGTCTGTGTCTCCATTGCTGCCCTGAAGATAGGTTCATCAGTACTGTCTTTCTAGATTCCATTTATATGCATTAATATACGATATTAGTTTTTCTCCTTCTGACTCACTTCACTCTGTTTAATAGGTTCTAAGTTCATCTACCTCACCAGAACTGACTCAAAGGCATTCCTTTTTATGGCTGAGTAATATTCCATTGTGTATATGTACCACAGGTTCTTTATCCGTTCATCTGTCGATGTACATCTAGGTTGCTTCCAAGTCCTGGCTATTGTAAATAGTGCTGCAGTGAACATTGGGGTACATGCATCTTTTTCAGTTTTGGTTTCTTCAGGGTTTATGCCTAGTCATGGGATTGCAGGGTCATATGGTGGTTTTATTCCTAGTTTTTTAAGGAATCTCCGTACTGTCTTCCATAGTGGCTGTATTAATTTATATTCCAACCAACAGTGCAAGAGGGTTCCCTTTTTTCCACACCTTCTCCAGCATTTATTGTTTGTAGATTTTTTGATGATGGCCATCCTTACCATCTTACCAGTGTGAGGTGATATCTCCTTGTAGTTGATTTGCATTTCTCTAATAATGAGCAATCTTGAGCATCTTTTCATGTGCTTATTAGCCATCCGTATCTTCTTTGGAGAAATGTCTGTTTAGATCTTTTGCCCACTATTTGATTATGTTGTTTGTTTTTCTGGTATTAAGTTGTATGAGCTGCTTGTATATTTTGGAAATTAATCCTTTGTCAGTTGTTTCATTTGCTATTTTTTCTCCCATTCTGAGGATTGTCTTTTCATTTTGTTTGTAGTTTCCTTTGCTGTGCAAAAGGTTTTAAGTTCAATTAGGTCCCACCTGTTTATTTTTGTTTTTATTTCCATTACTCTAGGAGGTGGGTCATAGAGGATCTTGCTGTAATTCATGTCATTGAGTGTTCCGCCTCGGTTTTCCTCTAAGAGTTTTATAGTTTCTTATCTTAACATTTAGATCTTTAATCCATTTTGTGTTTATCTTTGTGTATGCTGTTAGAAGTGCTCTAATTTCATTCTTTTTCATGTAGCTGTCCAGTTTTCCTAGCAACACTTATTGAAGAGACTATCTTTGCCCCATGGTATATTCTTGCCTCCTTTGTCAAAAATAAGGTACCCATAGGTGCATGAGTTTATCTCTGGGCTTTCAATGTTGTTTCATTGATCTGTACTTCTGTTTTTGTACCAGTACCGTACTGCCTTGATGACTGGAGTTTGTAGTATAATCTGAAGTCAGGAAGGTTGATTCCTCCAGCTCCATTCTTCTTTCTCAAGATTGCTTTGGTTATTCAGAATCTTTTGTGTTTCCATATGAATTGTGAGATTATTTTATGTGAAAAATGCCATTGATAATTTGATAGGGATAGCTTTGAATCTGTAGATTACATTTGGTAGTATAGTCATTTTCACAATATTGATTCTTCCTACCCAGGAACATGGAATATCTCTCCATCTGTTTATGTCATCTTTTATTTCTTTCATCAGTGTCTTATAGTTTTCTGTCATGTGTTTCTTAACTTCCTACTTATGCCTTCCAATCCCCTCTGATGAAAAGAACATCTTTTTTGGGGGGGAGGGCGGTATTAGTTCTAGAAGGTCTTCTGGGTCTTCACAGAACCATTCAATTTCAGTTTCTTCGGCATCAGTGGTTGGGGCATGGACTTGGATTACTGTGTTGTTGAATGATTTGCCCTGGAAACGAACCAAGATCATTCTGTCATTTTTGAGATTGTACCCAAGTAATGCATTTCAGACTCTTTTGTTGACTATAAAAGCTACTCCAAAAAAAAAAAAAGAAAAAAAAAAAAAAAAAAAGCTACTCCATTTCTTCTAAGGGATTCTTGCCCACAGCAGTAGATAGTTGTCATCTGAATTAAATTCTCCCATTCCCATCCATTTTAGTTCACTGATTCCTAAGATGTTGATATTCACTTTTGCCATCTCCTGCTTGACCACATCCAATTACCTTGATTCATGCACCTAACATTCAGGTTCCTATGCAATATTGTTCTTTACAGCATCAGACTTTACTTTCACCACCAGACACATCCACAACTGAGCATTGTTTCCACTTTGGCCCAACTGCTTCATTCTTTCTGGAGCTATTAGTAATTGCCCTCTGCTCCTCCCCAGTACCATACTGGACACCTCCTGACCAGGGGGCTCATCTTCTGATGTCATATCTTTTTGCCTTTTCACACTGCACATGGGGTTCTCAAGGCAAGAATACTGGAGTAGGTTGCCATTCCCTCCTCCAGTGAACTACGTTTTGTCAGAATGCTTTACTATGACCCATCTGTCTTGGGTGGCCCTGCATGGCATGGCTTATAGCTTCACTGAATCATATAAGCCCCTTTGCATGACAAGACTATGATCTATGAAGGGGATTTGACCTAAATTGACCCTTATGTTTGTACAGTGGAGGTGAGGAATAGATTCAAGGGATTAGACCTGGTAGACAGTGCCTGAGAACTCTGAACAGAGGTTTGTAACATTGTACAGGAGTCAGTGACCAAACCATCTCAAAGAGGAAGAAATACAAGAACGCAAGTGATTGTCTAAGAAAGCTTTACAAATAGCTGAGGAAAGAAGAAAAGTGAAAGGCAAAAGAGAAAGGGAAAGATATACCCAGCTGAATGCAGAGTTCCAGAGAATGGCAAGGAGAAATAAGAAGGCCTTCTTCAATGAACAGTGCAAAGAAATGGAGAAAAACAATAGAGTGGGAAAGACTAGAGATCTCTTCAAGAAAATTGGAGATATCAAGAGAATGTTTCATGCAAGGACAGGCCTGATAAAGGACAGAAATGGTGAGAACCTAACAGAAGCAGAAGAGATTAAGAAGAGGTGAAAAGAATACACAAGAACTAAACAAAAAAGATCTTCATGACCGAGATAACCATGATGGTGGGATCACTCACCTAGAGCCAGACATCCTGGAGTGTGAAGTCAAGTGGGAAGCATTACTATAAACAAAGCTAGTGGAGGTGATGGAATTCCAGCTGAGCTATTTCAAACCCTAAAAGATACTGCTGCTCAACTCCTGCACTCAATATGTCACCAAATTTGGAAAACTCAGCTGTGGCCACAGGACTGGAAAATGTCAGTTTTCATTCCAATCCCAAAGAAAGGCAATGCCAAAGAATGCTCAAACTACTGCACAGTGGCACTCATCTCACACGCTAGCAAGGTAATACTCAAAATCCTTCAAGCTAGGCTTTAGCAGTTTGTGAACTGAGAACTTTAGATGTACAAGCTGGTTTTAGAAAAGGCAGAGGAAGCAGATATCAGATTGTCAATGTTCATTGGATCATGGAGAAAGCAATGGAGTTCATCTACTTCTGCTTCAGTGAAGTAGTAAAGTAGTAGTAGCCTTTGACTGTGTGGATCACAACAAACTGTGAATCATTCTTAAAGAGATGGGAATACCAGACTACCTTACCTGTTTCCTGAGAAATCTGTATGTAGGACAAGAAGCAACAGTTAGAAATGGACGTAGAACAATATACTGGTTCAAAATTGGGAAAGGAGTATGACAAGGCTGTATATTGTCATCCTGAATATTTAACTTCTATGCAGAGTACATCATGAGAAATGCCAAGCTAAATGAAGCACAAGCTGAAATCAAGATTGCCATGAGAAATATCAACAACCTCAGATATGCATATGGTACCACTCTAATGGAAAAATATGAAGAGGAACTAAAGAGCCTCTTGATGAGGGTGAAAGAGGAGAGTGAAAAAGCTGATATGAAATTCAACATTCGCAAAACTAAGATCATGGCATCCAGTACCATCATTTATGGCAAATAGAAGGGGAAACATTGACAGATTCATATGCTTGGGCTCCACAATGACTGCAGTGCAGTTCAGTTCAATCGCTGAGTCGCCTTCAACACTTTGTGATCCCATGGACCGCAGCACGCCAGGCCTCCCTGTCCATCACCAGCTCCCAGAGTTTACTCAGACTCAAGTCCATCGAGTCGGTGATGCCATCCAGCCATCTCATCCACTGTTGTCCCCTTCTCCTCCTGCCTTCAATCTTTCCCAGCATCAGGGTCTTTTTCAATGAGTCAACTCTTCGCATCAGGTGGCCAAAGTATTGGAGTTTCAGCTTCAGCATCAATACTCTAAATGAATATTTAGAACTGATTTCCTTTAGGATTGATTGGTTGGATCTCCTTGCTGTCCAAGGAACTCTCAAGAGTCTTCTCCAACACCACAGTTCAAAAGCATCAATTCTTCGGCACTCAGCTTTCCTTATAGTCCAACTCTCACATCTACACATGAACTACTGGAAAAACCATAACTTTGACTAGATGGACCTTTTACAGATTTCTTAGGAGGCAGGTCAGGTGGTCTGGTATTCCCATCTCCTTCAGAATTTTCCGCAGTTTATTGTGATCCACACAGTCAAAGGCTTTGGCATAGTCAATAAAGCAGAAATAGATGTTTTTCTGGAACTCTTGCTTTTTTGATGATCCAGCAGATGTTGGCAATTTGAGCTCCAGTTCCTCTGCCTTTTCTAAAACCAGCTTGAACATCTGGAAGTTCACAGTTCACTTACTGTTGAAGCCTGGCTTGGGGAATTTTGAGCATTACTTTGCTAGCGTATGAGATGAATGTAACTGTGGGGTAGTTTGAGCATTCTTTGGGATTGGAATGAAAACTGTCCTTTTCCAGTCCTGTGGCCACTACTGAGTTTTCCAAATTTGCTGGCATATTGAGTGCAGCACTTTCACAGCACAGTCTTTTAGGATTTGAAAGAGCTCAACTGGAATTTCATCACCTCCACTAGCTTTGTTCATAGTGATGCTTCCTAAAGCCCACTTGACTTCACATTCCAGGATATCTGGCTCTAGGTGAGTGATCACACCATCATGATTATCTGGGTCATGAAGATTTTTTTGTACAGTTCTTCTGTGTATTCTTGCCACCTCTTCTTAATATCTTCTGCTTCTGTTGGGTCCATACCATTTCTGTCCTTTATTGTGCCCATCTTTGCATGAAATGTTCCCTTGGTATCTCTGATTTTCTTGAAGAGATCTCTAGTCTTTCCCATTCTGTTGTTTTCCTCTATTTCTTTGCATTGATCACTGAGGAAGTCTTTCTTATCTCTCCTTGCTATTCTTTGGAACTCTGCATTCAAATGGGTATATCTTCACTTTTCTCCTTTGCCTTATGCTTCTCTTCTTTTCTCAGCTATTTGTTAGGCCCCCTCAGACAACCATTTTGCCCTTTTGCATTTCTTTTTCTTGGGGATGGTCTTGATCACTGCCTCCTGTATAATGTCGCAGACCTCCATCCATAGTTCTTCAGGCATTCTGTCTGTCGGATCTAATCCCTTGACTCTACTTGTCACTTCCACTGTAAAATTGTAAGGGATTTTATTTAGGTCATATCTGAATGGTCTACTGGTTTTCCCTACTTTCTTCAATTTAAGTCTGAATTTGGCAATAAGGAGTTCAGGATCTGAGCCACAGTCAACTCCCAGTCTTGTTTTGGCTGACTGTATAGAGCTTGTCCATCTTTGACTGCAAAGAATATAATCAGTCTGATTTCGGTATTGACCATGTAGTGATGTGCATGTGTAGAGTCTTCTCTTGTGTTGTTGGAATAAGGTGTTTGCTATGACCAGTGCATTCTCTTGGCAAAACTCTATTAGCCTTTGCCCTGCTTCATTCTGTACTCCAAGGCCAAATTTGCCTATTAATTCAGGTATTTCTTGACTTCCTACTTTTGCATTCCAGTTCCCTATAATGGACTTCCCTGGTGTCTCAGATGGTAAAGCGTCTGCCTACAATATGGGAGACCCAGGTTCAATCCCTGGGTTGGGAAGATCCTCTGGAGAAGGAAATGGCATCCCACTGCAGTACTCTTGCCTGGAAAATCCCATGGACGGAGGAGTGTGATAGGCTACAGTCCATGGGGTCACAAAGAGTCGGACACGACTGAGCAACTTCACTTGCTTTCTTTCACTTTCTCTATAATGAAAAGGACATCTCTTTTGGGCATTAGTTCTAGAAGATCATAGAACCTTTCAGCTTCTTCAGCGTTACCGGTCAGGGCATAGACTTGGATTACTGTGATATTGAATTGTTTGCCTTGGAAATGAACAGAGATCATTCTGTTGTTTTTGAGATTGCATCCAAGTACTACATTTCAGACTTCCTGATGACAGCAGCCATGAAATTAAAAGACACTTGTTCCTTAGAAGAAAAGCTATGACAGACCTAGACAGCATATTTAAAAGCAGAGACATCACTTTGCTGACAAAGGTCCATAATAATAATGTACAGATGTGAGAGTTGGACCATAAGGAAGGCTGAGCACCAAAGAATTGATGCTTTTGAATTGTGGTGTTGGAGAAAACTCTTGAGAGTTCCTTAGACTGCAAGATCAAACCACTCAAGCCTAAAAGAAATCAACCGTGAATATTCACTGGAAGAACTGATTCTGAAGCTGAAGCTTCAATACTTTGACCACCTGATGTGAAGAGCTGACTCACTGGAAAAGACCCTGATGCTGGGAAAGATTGAGGGCAGGAGGAGAAGCTGCCACAGAGGATGAGATGGTTAGAGAGCATCATGGGCTCAGTGGACATGAGTTTGAGCAAACTCCAGTAGATACTGGAGTCAGGGGAGCCTGGCATGCTGCAGTCCTTGGAGTTGCAAAGAGTCAGACACGACTTAGCAACTGAACAGCAACAACTGGATAACTCAGGATAAATACCTGAGTGTCTGCCATGGTAAAATAATATTCACAGGTTCAGGGAATTCAAATGTACACATATCTTTCTGGTTCAGTCTTTACAGTTACCAAGTTCTCTAAAGGTTCTAGCATAGTCATGTTTACATAGTAATAGAAGCTGAATTTAGGAATTATTTGCATAGATGTCGTGAGTAAGCTGTGAACATACATCTGTGCTCAGTCGCTCAGTCATGCCTGACTCCGCGACCCTGTGGGCTGCAGCCCGCCAGGCTCCTCTGTCCATGGGATTCTCCAGGCAAGAATACTGGAGTGGGTTGCCATGCCCTCCTCCAGGGGATTTTCCCAACCCAGGAACAGAACCCAGGTCTCCCACATTGCAGGTGGATTCTTTACCAGCTGAGCTACCAGGAAAGCTCCTAACTTGGCAGCTAGTGAACAGTTATTCCAGGTTCAAAGCCAGGCTGTAAGAGCCTGAAGTTCATGCTTTTAATCACGAATGGGTGCTGTCACCTTCTTGCCCTTCTTAAATGTTAATTCTGTCGATACATTGTAGAAGTCAACATTTACAGGAAGGAAGCATGGGGTCAAGTTCTACCAATATCCTCTCAGTCCTTGGGTTGGCAAGGGTTCTACAGACATTAGGCCCTTTGCATCACCATCAGCCCCTAAAGTCTCCCCTGTTGAAAAGTCAGTGTGATGCATAAATGCCCTGCAACAGAGTAAACAGGAAGCCAAGTGCCCTTTCTTGCCAGTTTCCTTTGATTTACACTAAAGTGCTTAAAGTTTCAGTCTGAGATATAAAAATGACCCAGGTAATCATCTGCCTATCCAAAAGATTCCCTGATGGGGGTTGGTGCAATTTAGTGAGAATCAGCCCTTATGAGGGCCATTCATAATCAGCTGCTCATTTGGCGGAGACTTTCTGCCCTACAGGCCTGAGAAACATGAGCACATAAATCCTGAAGACTTATGAAGCACTTTATATTTCATAAGCACTTGGCTAAAATTAATTATCCAATTAATCTCCAAGGATGATAACCAAATGATTTCTTTTAAAAATTATCATTACTTATTAATGAATTCAAAAGCTGAAAGCTGATAGATTTTGCATGAGTTTCTACTGGGGAAATTGGGGCCACTGAAGGACCAAATTCCAGTCCCTTCAATGTCTTTTGACAAAAACGGAACAGAAGCCAAACACAGGAGGTGGAACAATGGAATCTGCACTGTCCTCCGTGTGGGAATCATAGGGTCACTGAGCCCCTGGAGGCGTCTGTTTCTCTGTTAACCGAAACACTAGAATTCTGCCCCTGCTTCTCCGACTGAACTGAAAAAGTGAAGTCTTCATGGAAATGAAAACATCTTATTCTGCGAATGTTGATTGACTTGTATGTTAAATAAATTTTAAATAAATTTTAATTAAACAATGTTTTTAAGTCTGGGATCCCTTAACTATGAGTTATTATGTAACTAACTGGCTTTGGTTAGTTATGTTGTGGTTGAGAACTTGGGATCTGGGGCCAGATGGCAGGATTTGAATCTCACTCACTACCTGGGTGACTGTGGGCAAGTCACGTGCCAGCTTCCTTTTCCATAATATGGCATCACGATTGTATTATTTTGAGGACTGAATGAGTCAATCCAGGTAAAGGCTCTTGGCTGTGTTCCAGGTCTGTGGCAGGAAGCCAGTTACTGCTTGCATCTACATAGCTAATTAAGGACTTGGCAGTTTTATCACAAAGGAACGAGGACATGAATGTGTCCCCTAGGTTTCCGTGACCAGATGGGCACTGACTGAGTGTCCAGCAGACTCAGCCCCTCACAGCCCTCTTGCCTTCCCTCCTCTCCCCTGTCTTTCCCCGTCTCTCTGCTACTTTACCTCCCTCCCTTCTCCCTGCCTGCCCTTTGCTTTTCATCCCCCTCTTCCTGTGTCTTCACCATCCAGGTCAATGAAGGATCCCAGAACTGGCTGGGTCTGCTTGTGGGAACGATTCTTTTCCCATGGAGTATCAGAGAAAAACAAGCCGCTTTGTGAAGGTCCCTGAACCCACTCTCCCCGCAGAGCAGACTGTTCATACCTCCGCCCCACGGTTTCTGTCTGCCTCTCTCTGCCGCTCTTCCTGTCTGCTTCTCTCTGTATCTGTCATTGTCTCTTGTCATGTGTGTGGGTCCCCTCAGCTGTAGGAGGTGAGCTCCCTCGGCCCTTTGAAGAATTGCTGGCGGGGAAGCAGAGAGAAAAAGATCTTGTGCCTCCTCCTGCCCTGGGACATGATTGAGAGAACTGTTCTCTCCAACGAGAATTAGTATCAGTATGACCTGGCAGTTGGTTCTGAAACTCCAGGGACTCAGGGCCCTCTCAATAGTCCCTGAAGTAGCAAGACTTGAAACAGTATATTTCTGAACAGGTGTTTGAGTGAAGCAGAGATGATGATTCTAATCAAGACAACTTACACAAAAGCTAACTGGGCATATATTTAATGATGCATGTAATTACGATTGTGCTGCATGGTAATTAGCATAAATGGTAAGGGCTCATGAAAATGACTGTAAAAAAAACTACTGTAGTATTACTTTTTCTTAGCTAAGCCAAATTTTATTTCCCCTTCCTACATTGCTAATTCACCAGCATCTGTAATCAGTGTCAATGTTGATAATTTCTTGATGCCACATACTGTTTACTCATCACATCCTAGAACATACTTAGATCCAGACACATAAATGCACATGGATACACACACACTCACATTCACACTCTCTCTCACTCACAAAAAGACAAAGAGAGAGCCTGGACTCAACTGTAAAATGAGGGTTCCCTTATCCATATTCACTTACCCTCTCCTGTAGGGCAGAGGTTACCACCCACGAATCCCCACCCCATCCCCTCCTTCCTGGATCCTTGTGGTCTCTTTGGAGAGGCTTGACCACTGGCTAAAGTGATGTGTGAGTTTCCTTATAATCATAATATTCTATTTTAAAAATAATAATGAGGGGGTGGTTTAAAAGTATAAATGAGTAGGTTTTGGTACCTTCATAATATCACCATCATCTTCATCATCGCAAAAAATTATAATTGTTGAACATATTCCAGATACAATGATGTACTCTTTGTATACACAATCCATTTAAATTTGAAGTAGATGTTCTTCATTTACTAAATGAGAAAACTGGAATTTATTGAAGTTAAGTATTTGCCCAAGGTCATGGAAAAAATCAGTAAGATGTCAGGATTCAAATTCTGGGGATTTTGACTAGAGCTCACGGTGTGAAACCAACTTGTTCTAACAAAATGTAAGTGATAAGAATAGGTATTTCCTTCCCCTAAATCTTTATCTTTCTTCATTGGTAACTATGTCCATAGGGCATGTCTATCTTTTGTAAGAAAGAAAGGGCCCTGAGGAGCAGTTCCCTGCGTGTCCTTGTTGACTGTAGCTTGTACCCCTGCTTGCACATGACCTCAGCCCTGCCCTGTTTCTCCCGCTCCTCTTGGTAAAATCCAGATTGTCTGAACAATGGCACTTAATTACTCAGAATAATTCCTTCTTTTCCCCAGAACCTCTTGGAACAAATAATCTTGAAACTAGCTGAACTTCAGCTGACCCTGCCTACTGAAGCCCTGTAAAAATATTCCTCCCTCCTTCCCAAGTTAGAAAGCTCCTTCTCCTGCCGACAGCTTTGGAAAAAGACTTATGCTAATGGCACTCTTGTTTTTTTCCACAAAGGATTTGCGTAAGAGATGCTGAGATGCTAATAGCTGTCCACAACTTGGAGAAGATGGAGAAGCTGTTTTAGAAAGAGTGAGATTAACACAGGAAGAGGTAAAGATTTAAGTGCTGGGAGAAGAGAGAGAGAGGTGGAGGCAGAAGAGAGAGAGATATCCAGTGGTATTCAGATTCCCATCCTATTTCTCTAAGCCCAGCACAACATCTGTTATTACCATTTTATTCTTATATAAGTGAACTAGTTAAACATGTAGGGTCAGGGAAAAAAAAAAAAAAAAGGAGGCCAATCACAGCAATCCTCAAATTCAGCTGTGCAAGCTTGATTTTTATAACTCAATACTGAAATAAACTCAAATCTAGAGCCTCTGTGTCCAGGAGTGAGGGTAGACATTGTTTTTCCCTTTTTATTAGCTCACTCAACTAGTCTCTTCTGGGTAAATGCTCAATCAGAAACTGAGGGATCTCCCCCAACCCCTTGCCAGCCCCACTTTTGGGAATGAAGTCAGGGTGCTAACAAATAATTTTTTAAAATTGTGCTCTCTCATACAAGTATAAAATGTGTGTTGAAGATTTTATTCCACTCATTATTTAGTGAGGAAACCAGTGAGCACTCAAAACTGGTTCCAAGGAAAATCCAGAGGAAAAGCACACACACAGGCAGAAAGGAAAAGGGAATTTGCTGATAGAGACAAAACTGGCGTCTCCCACAGAGTGGAAACGGATCGCCTTCACTGGGTAAACTTCACTGTATTTCTGAAAATGGAATTGTTCGCATCATCATCAGCCTTTCACAAGTTAACTTCAGTTTCCACAGACTTCCAAAATAGGGCAATGTAAGACACAGATCCCTATAAAACCAGGTAATCCTGAAAGGGTCTTTTCTCCAGAGATTTTTACCAAGAATTCTGTCTGTACAGTCTGATCCGCTACATGGGATCAGACTAGTTAAACAGAAGTGAGATTTGAATCACTGAGCTTAAAAAACTTCCTGCCACATATGACTTATAAATTGCTGCCAAACTAAAAATACTCTATTTTTCATAGTCCCCCACCCATTTCATGGGTTGCGACAAGACCGGGAACTGTCCACTCTTCACTGCACAAAGCTGGGCTGCAGACAGGCTGGGTTGCCGTTGACAGACAAGACAAAGCAGAAACGCAGGCCGCCGCGTTCTCTCTGAGTGAGCGAGCAAAAGCTGCCTGTGCCGCCGTGCTCTCATTCCAGGGTCGGGAGCACTCCCAGCGGCAAGGGCAACCAGGGAGCGGAGCTTCAGCGTGGCAGCCACGCGCAACTGAGCTCCGCTCCTCTGGACGCGGGCCCTAGCTGGCTCCCCAGCACCATCCGCTCCTGCGGGATCCCTGGCCTCCCTCCATGGGATGGAGTTTTCCGTGTTCCCCCATCCATCTCACCCCCAGTTTTCCAACCTCTGTATTCTACTTATTTGTTGTGGCTGAAGTACTTACTCTGAGTAATCGATATGTGTTTAAAAACTGCACATATTTAATGTATATAATTTGATGGGTTTGAGCATAGGCAAACACACATGAAATCATCACCACAATCCAGGTAATAAACATCGCCATCACCCCCAAAGATTCCTCCTGTCCGTATCCTGTGATATGTGCGTGCGGAACACTTAACCTGAGGTGTGCCCTCTCAGCACATTTTTCAGCGGACGTTACAGTCTTGTTAACTGTAGGCACTGTGTTGTGATGCAGGTCCCCAGAATTTATTCATCGTGCATAACTAAAACTTCATACCCACTGAGCAACAGCTCCTCATTTCCTCCTCCCCCCAGCCCCTGGTATCATTCTACTTCCGGCTTCCATGAGCTTGACTGTTTTAGATACTTTATTATTTATGTGGAATCGTAATGAGATATCACTTCACACCTATTAGGATGGATATTATCAAAAACACAAAAGACAAGTGTTGGAGAGGATGTGGAGACGTTGAAACCCTTGTATGGTGTTTGCGGAATGTAATATGGTGCTGCTGTTATGGAAGACAGTACGGAGCTTCCTCAGAAAAATTAAAAATAGAACTACCATATGATCCAGCAGAGGAGGGCATGGCAACCCACTCCAGTATTCTTGCCTGGAGTATCCCATGGGCAGAGGAGCCTAGTGGGCTGCAGTCCACAGGGTTGTAAAGAGTCGGACACGACTGAGCAACTTAGCATGCACACATGATCCAGCAATATCACTTCTGAGTATATATATCCAAAGGAATTGGCGTCTGGATCTCAAAGAAGTATCTTTTTTAATTAACCTTTGTATTTTCGGCAGTGCTGGGTCTCTGCTGCTGCCAGCAGGCTTTCCTTAGTGTGGCAGGTGTGGGCCGCTCTTTGCTGTGGTTCATGGGCTTCTCACTGCGGGGGCTTCTCTTACTGTGTCCCGCAGGCGGTAGGGCACATGGGCCTCAGTAGTTGTGGCGCACAGGCTTAGTTGCTCCATGGCATGTGGGATCTTCCCAGACCAGGAATCAAACCTGTGTCTCTTGCATCGGCAAGCAGATCCTTAACCACTGGCTCACCAGGGAAGTTGAAGAGATACCAAAGATATCAAAGAGATAACTGCACTCCCATGCTTCCTGCAGCATTATTCACACTTCCAAAATATAGAAACAATCTAAATATCCATTGATGGATAAACAGATAAAGAAAATGTAGTATATACATACACTGGAATAATGTTCAGCCTTTAAAAAGAAGGAAATTCTGGGAATTCCCTGGTGATAGAGTCATTAGGACTTTGAGCTTTCACTGCTGAGGGCCCAGGTTCAATCCCTGGTAGCGAAACTAAAATCGCACAAGTCACATTGCATAGCCAAACTTTTTTAAAAACAAGTAAAGAAAAAGAATAGACAGCAACTAAATCTGGGTCCAAATGGATGAAACTAGAGGACCTCATGCAAGTGCAATGAGCTAGGCACAGAAGGAGACAGGGTCTCAAAGCGGTAATTAAGTTAAAATGAGGTCACTAAAGTGAGCCCTCACCCAGTATGCTGAGTGTCCTTGTAAGCGGCAGTTAGGAAATAGACACACTCAGAGGAAAGGCCACGTGATGACAGAGGGAGGAAACGGCCGTCTGCACAAAGAAAGGCTTCAGAGGAAACCCGCCCTGCTGACATCGATCTTGAACTCCTAGCCTGCAGAACTCTGAGAAATTTAATTTGTTGTTAAAGCAATGTGGTTTATTTTACTTTGCTATGGCAACCCCTGGTGGCTCAGATGGTAAAGAACGAGCCTGCAACGCAGGAGACCTGGGTTCAATCCCTGGGTCGGGAAGATCCCCTGGAGGAGGGCATGGCAACCCACTCCAGTATTCTTGCTTAGAGAATCCCCATGGACAGAAGAGTCTGACGAGCTACAGTCCATGGGGTCGCAAAGAGTCAGACACGACTGAGCGACTAAGCGCACACACGGCACACACGGCAGCCTTGGCCAACGCTGCTGCTTTTAATGCAGAACACTTTTATTCTCCACTTCACTGCTCGGAGCCCGTGAAAGCCTCCCTTGGTAAATCCTTAACCTCATTAAGGCTCTCTGCTAAACAAAAGGCCATTCTCTCTGGGTATCTGCCTGTTAGTAGCACAGAATACCCACAGAAACTGAGGAATTAGCCTTTCCTTGAACAAGATCAAACTCTGGCACACCAGTCTCCTTAGGTTGGAAGGGGGTGGTATAAAAGTCTATTCTTCCTTCATAAGAAATATGCTACCTAATAAGAAGCTGGAAGCATCTGCAAGCAGATATTCTTGTGTTTGCTTGAAACTCATTCTCCCCTTGCCATTGCAGTCACATGCACTCATTCGCCATTCTTTTAAGGACCTCTGTGTGGCCCAAGTGAGGCAGACTAGTTCCAGCCCTCATGAAGCACTTCCTAGCAGAAAGGTAGACATTAAAAGAGTAAACAGACCAAAAAAACATAAATTGCTAGTTATGAAGGACTGTAATTCGAGTCACTTACTGTGATAGAGGATAAGGTGAAGAGGGTTAAACCACCTTAGAGTTCTCAGAGAAAAGGACACTGGACAGGTCCTGCAGGGTGGGAAGGAACTGACATGCCTCATGGGAAACCAGGGTGAGAGCATTCCTGGAGAGACTTTTCAGGCAGATATATCCAGGTATACTTTTCTTGATGAAAAGGAAATGGGCAGAAGACCTAAATAGACATTTCTCCAAAGAAGACATACAGATGACCAATAGGAACATGAAAATATTCTCAGCATTGCTAAGAATTAGAGAAATGCAAATCAAAACCTCAATGAAGGAGAACAAGATGGTGGAGGAGTAGGTGGACGTGGAGTACATCTCTCTCCACAGATACATCAGGAATACACCTTCAGACAAAGAAGTGCCTGCAGAGCACCAGCTGAGAGCGGACAGGAGGACCTGACCAGCAGAGAAGAATATATAGACCCACACAAAAGTCAGTAGGACGAAGGAGCTAGGGGGAGAAACAGTATCGCTGCTAAGTTGCTTCAGTCATGTCCGGCTCTGTACAACCCCATAGACGGCAGCCCACCAGGCTCCCCCGGGCCTGGGATTCTCCAGGCAAGAACACTGGAGTGGGTTGCCATTTCCTTCTCCAATGCGTGAAAGTGAAAAATGAAAGTGAAGACGCTTAGTCGTGTCCGACTCTTAGTGACCCCATGGACTGCAGCCCACCAGACTCCTCCGTCCATGAGATTTTCCAGGCAAGAGCACTGGAGTGGGGTGGCCATACCCTTCTAGAGCGCTGCATTTCCTGCTGCCCGAGCCGCCGACCCCCCTGAGTACCTGGTGCTGCCAGAACCCCTGCGACCCACGCAGCTGCACCCCCTCCACACCAGGCCCTCAAAGGGCCAATCCAAGCCCCCCAGGGCAGCCTCAGAAGCAAACCCTAGTGGACAGCCCACATGCAAAGGTGGAAATAAAACCAGAATTGAAACCCAGGGGCAGTGTGGCTAAGGAAGAAAACCCAAAACCTCCCCACCGGCTGTACAGGCTGCAGATTAAATCCACACGATCAACTAGGCAGATTCTGTGTCTATGGAATATATAAAAGGCCACTGAGAGCTCCCAGAAAGGAAAACACACTAGTTCTGATAGCCGTGGGCACTGGAGGCAAGAACACAAAGGAGTAGGACCAGGTTAGACTCTGAGCTGCTTCACAGCAGGTCCAGAGACCAGCGCAGTGTTGGAGGGCATCCTAGGGAGGCGAGGTGGACTGTGACTCCCAGCGAGGGAAAGGACTCTGACAGCAGTGACTCAAGGAAAACATTTATTATTCTTATGGTTTTACTTGTTCTGTAGATTCTATGGGATTTTTTTTTTCTCCCCCCTCTGTTTAGTAGTTGATTTTATTGGCACCATGAAATCTAATTAAGCTTTTGAGCATTTTCTTTTCCTCAGTCACATTTTTTTATTGTTGTTATAAACCTCTGCCTCTAGGTTGGGCTTTTGCAATTCTATGAAGTTCTCTCTCTCTCTCTTTTTTTTCTTTTCTCTTTTTTCTAATTTTAATTTTTTTAAACCTATTATTTTTTCTACGTTTATTCCTTTGTTTGCTTTTCCTGCTGTTCTTTTCTCCTTGCACTTAATCTTTAATGTATATAAATCTTCTTTATCTACCTCTGTGTATCTTTACATAGCTATTCTTTCTTTCCTTTCCTATCAACATATTTGTTAGTTTTATTTTCATTGTTTTATTCCCCAATTGACACCTTGCTTTAGTTTTGTTTTCCATTTGTGCTTTAGTTAGTTTTGTTCTAGATATAATTTTTGGTTTCCTTGGTTCCTTTGATGGAGAAATAAAAAGCTTTTCAGACAAGCAAAAGTTAAGAGAATTCAGTACCACCAAACCGGCTTTACAACAAATGTTAAAGGGACTTATATAGTCAAGAAATACAAGAGAAGAAAAAGATCTACAAAATTAACCCCAAACAATTAAGAAAATGGCAATAGGAACATATATATCAATAATTACTTTAAATGTATATGGATTAAATGCTCCAACCAAAAGACACAGACTGACTGAATGGATAAAAAAACAAGACCCACATACATGCTGTCTATAAGAAACCCACTTCAGACCTCGAGACACATACAGACTGAAGGTGAGAGGATGGAAAAATATATTCCATGCATGTGGGAAGTGAAAGAAAGCTGGAGTAGCAATCCTCATATCAGACAAAATAGATCTTAATATAAAGAAGATTACAAGAGATAAGGAAGTACACTACATAATGATCAAGGGATCAATCCAAGAGGAAGATATAACAATTGTAAATATCTATGCACCCAACATAGGAGCACCTCAATACATAAGACAAACACTAACAGACATAAAAGGAGAAATTGACAGTAGCACAATAATCAGTCAGTTCAGTTCAGTTGCTCAGTCGTGTCTGACTCTTTGTGACCCCATGAATCACAGCACGCCAGGCCTCCCTGTCCATCACCAACTCCCAGAGTTGACTCAAACTCATGCCCATTGAGTTGGTGATGCCATCCAGCCATCTCATCTTCTGTCATCCCCTTCTCCTCCTGCCCCCAATCCCTCACAGCATCAGGGTCTTTTCCAATGAGTCAACTCTTCCCATGAGGTGGCCAAAGTATTGGAGTTTTAGCTTCAGCGTCAGTCCTTCCAATGAACACCCAGGACTGATCTCCTTTAGGATGGACTGGTTGGATCTCCTTGCAGTCCAAGGGACTCTCAAGAGTCTTCTCCAACACCATAGTTCAAAAGCATAGTAGACTTTAACACCCCACTCACACCAATGGACAGATCATCAAAACAGAAAATTAATAAAGACACATGTCTTAAATGACACATTAGATAAGATGGATCTCACTATTTTCAGGACATTCCATCCAAATGCAGAAGAATACACCTTCTCAAGTGCACGTGGAACATTCTCCAGGATAGACCACATCTTGGGTCACAAATCAAACCTCAATAAATTTAAGAAAATTGAAATCATATCAAGCAGCTTTTCTGGCTACAATGCTATGAGGCTAGATATCAATTATAAGAGAAAAACTATAAAAAACACAAACACATGGACTAAACAACACGTTTCTAAATAACCAACAAGTTACCGAAGAAATCAAAAGGGAAATAAAAACATTTCTAGAAACAAATGACAATGAAAACACAATGGAAACTCAAAACCTATGGGATGCAGCAAAAGCAGTTTTAAGAGGGAAGTTTATAGCAACACAATCCTACCACAAGAAACTAAACCTCAAATAGACAGCCTAACTTTACACTTAAAACAACTGGGAAAAGATGAACAGAAAAACCCCAAATTAGTAGAAGGAAAGGAATTATAAAGATCTAAGCAGAAATAAATGAAAAAGAAATGAAATAAACAATAGTAAAGATTAACAAAACTAAAAACTGGTTCTTTGAGAAGATTAACAAAATTGACAAACCTTTAGCCTGACTTATCAAGAAAAGTCGAAGAATCAAAACTACCAAATTAGAAATGAAAAAGGAGATATTACAACAGATAATGAAGAAATACAAAGGATTATAAGACACTATTATGAACAACTATGTGGCAACAAAATGGATAACCTGGAAGAAATGGACAGATTCTTAGAAAACTTCAATCTTCCAAGACTGAACCAGGAAGAAATAGAAATTATGAACAACCCAATTACAAGCACTGAAATTGAAGCTGTGATCAAAAGTCTCCCAAAAAACAAAAGTCCTGGACCAGATGGCTTCACAGGAGATTTCTATCAAACATCTAGGGACGAGCTAATGCCTATCCTTCTCAAACTCATTCAAAAAATTTCAGAGGAAGGAATACTTCCAAACTCATTCTACAAGGCCACCATTACCCTGATACCAAAACCAGACAAAGACAACACAAAAGAAGAAAACTACAGGCCAATATCACTGATGAACATAGATGTAAAAATTGTCAACAAAATTTTAGCAAACAGAATTCAGAAACACATCAGAAAGCTCATACACCATGATCAAGTTGGGTTTATTCCAGGGATGCAAGGATTCTTCAATATATGCGAATCAATCAATGTGATATACCATATTAACAAATTGAAAGATAAAAACCATATGATAATCTCAGTAGATGCAGAAAAAGCCTTTGACAAATTTTAGCATCCATTTATGATTAAAACTCTTCAAAAAATGGGCATAGAGGAAACCTACCTTAACATAGTAAAGGCCATATATGATAAGCCTACAGCAAACATTATTCTCAATGGTGAAAAGCTGAAAGCGTTCTCCTTAAGATCAGGAACAAGACAAGGGTGTCCACTTTCACCACTATTATTCAACATAGTTCTAGGAGTCCTCGCTACAGCAATCAGAGAAGAAAAAGAAATAAAAGGAATCCAAATTGGAAAAGAGGAAGTAAACCTCTCACTGTTTGCAGATGACATGATACTATACATAGCAAACCCTAAAGATAGTATCAGAAAATTACTAGAGTTAATGAGTGAATTTAGCAAAGTTGCAGGATACAAAATCAGTACACAGAAATCACTTGTGTTTCTATATACTAACAATGAGAAATCAGAAAGAGCAATTAAGGAATCAATCCCATTCACCACTGCAACAAAAAGAATAAAATATCTAGGAATAAACTTACCTAAGGAGACAAAAGAATTGTACACAGAAAATTATAAGACACTAATGAAAGAAATCAAAGACGACAAACAGATGGAGAGCTATTCCGTGTTCCTGGTAGGAACAATCAATATTGTGAGAATGATTATACTATCAAACACAATCTACAGATTCAATGAGATCCCTATCAAATTACCAATGACATTTTTCAGAACTAGAACAAAACATTTCACAATTCATATGGAAACACAAAAGACCCCAAATAGCCAAAGCAGTCTTGATAAAAAAGAATGTAGCTGGAGAAATCAATCTTCCTGACTTCAGATTATACTGCAAAGCTACAGTCATCAAGACAGTATGGTACTGGCACAAAAACAGAAATACAGACCAATGGAACAAGATAGAAAGCCAAGAAATAAACTTATGCACCTATGGGCACCTTATTTTTGACAAAAGAGGCAAGAACATACAATGAGACAAAGACAGCCTCTTCAATAAATGGTGCTGGGGAAACTGGACAGCTACATGTTAAAGAATGAAATTAGAACACTTCCTAACACCATACACAAAGATAAAATGGATTAAAGACCTAAATGTAAGACCAGAAACTATAAAACTCTTAGAGGAAAACAGGCAGAACATTCAATGACATAAATCACAGCAAGATCCTCTATGACCCACCTCTTAGAGTAAGGGAAATAAAAGCAAAAGTAAACAAGTGGGGCCTGATTAAACTTAAAAGCTTCTGCACAGCAAAGGAAACTATAAGCAAGGTGAAAAGACAACCCTCAGAATGGGAGAAAATCATAGCAAATGAAACAACTGACAAAGGATTAATTTCTAAAATATATAAGCAGTTCATACAACTCAATACCAGAAAAACAAACAACCCAATCAAGAAGTGGGGAAAAGACCTAAAAAGACATTTCTCCAAAGAAGCCATACAGATGGCTAACAAACACATGAAAAGATGCTCAACATCACTCATTATTAGAGAAATGCAAATCAAAACTACAATGAGATATTACCTCACACCAGTCAGAATGTCCATCATTGAAAAGTCTACAAACAATAAATGCTGGAGAGGGTGTGGAGAAAAGGGAACGCTCTTGCACTGTTGGTGGGAATGTAGACTGATACAGCCACTATGGAGAACAGTGTGGAGATTCCTTAAAAAACCAGGAATAAAACCACCATATGACCCAGCAATCCCACTCTAGGCATACACCCTGAGGAAACCAAAACTGAAAAAGACACATATATCCCATTGTTCATGGAAGCACTATTTACAATAGCTAGAACATGGAAGCAACCTAGATGTCCATTGACAGATGAATGGATAAAGAAGTTGTGGTACATATACACAAAGGAATATTATTCAGCCATAAAAAGGAATACCTTTGAGTCAGTTCTAATAAGGTGAATGAACCTAAAGCCTGTTATACAGAATGAAGTAAGTCAAAAAGAGAAAGAGAAATATCATATTGTAACGAACACATACGGAATCTAGAAAAATGGTACTGAAGAATTTATTTACAGGGCAGCAATGGAGAAACAGACATGGAGAATAGACTTATGGACTTGGGGAGAGGGGAGGAGAGGGTGAGATGTGTGGAAAGAGTAACATGGAAACTTACATTACCATGTGTAAGATAGAGAGCCTACGGGAATTTGCTGTGTGGCTCAGGAAACTCACACAGGGGCTCTGTATCAGCCTAGAGGGGTGGGGTGGGGAAGGAGATGGGATAAAGTGGGGGGATATGTGTATACCTATGTCTGATTCAAGTTGAGGTTTGACAGAAAACAAGACAATTCTGTAAAGCAATTATCCTTCAATAAAAAAATATAAAAAAAGAACCTCAATGAAGTACCATTTGACATGAGTCAGAATGGCCGTCATTAAAAATTCCACAAATAGCAAATTTTGCAGGAGAGGGTATGGAGAAACGGAACCCTTCTACACTGTTGGTGGGAATGTAAATTGGTGCAGCCTCTGTGGAGAACAGTATGGAGGTTCCTTTAAAAACTAAAAATAGAGCTACTGTATGATCCAACAATCCCATTCCTAGGCATACATCTGGAAGGAGCTCTAATTCAAAAAGATACACGCACCTCAGTGTTCATAGAAGCACTATTACAATCACCAAGACATGAGAACAACCTAAATGTCTGTCGACGGATGAATGGATAAAGATGCGGTATATGTAGACGGTAGAATGTTAGTCATAAGAAAGAATGAAATAATCCTATTTGCAACAACATGGGTGGGCCTCAAGATTATTGTCCTTAGTGAAGTAAGTCAGAGAAGACAAACACCATAAGATAACACTCATATGTGGAGTCTGAAATATGACACAAATGAACTTATTTATGAAACAGAAATACAGACATGGAAAGCAAACTTATGGTTACCAAAGCGAAAGTGGGTGGGAGAGGGATAAATGAGGAGTTTGGGAATAGCAGATACACGCTACTGTAAATAAAATAGATATACAAGGGCCTACTGTATGGCACAGGGAACTCTGTTCTATGTCCTATAATAAACCATGATGGAAAAGAGTATGAAAAAATACCATTTCTGTACACCAGAAGCCAGCAAGATACTGTAAATCAACATACTTCAATTTTTAAAAAATGAACCATCTAGGCACGATTCCCAGTCCATCTAGGCACTGGGAATATAGCAGTGGAGAAAAAAAATGAAATTCTTCTCATAGAGTTTATGGTCTGCTGGAAAGAGATGAAAAAACAAATAAGTAAATGTACAATGTGACAGGTAATGGTAAATGCTATGAAGGGAAAAATAAAGCAGGATAATAAGGAAAAGTAAAAAAGTAAAGAGAGTTTGCTCTTTTGTCTAAGGAGGAGAGAGAAAGCTTTTTCTAATGAAAAAGACTTGAAGATGTGTTTTCTTTTAAAGGAAATTGGGAGACATGTTAATTCAGAGAGACTTGAAGAGAGCTATGCAGTATGTGAGAAGAACATTCAAAGGGCAGGGAACAGTAAGTGCCAAGCCTGCCTAAACATTGTAAGGAAGTCAGGGCCTGGAGAGTGGTAGGAAATGATGCCAGAGAGGAGCGAAGTGTTTATTTGCACCCATTTCAACCAAGGTTGAGAGTCTGGATTTGATCAGTAAGATAACATTTCACTGGAAGGTTTGGGGTGTAAGAGAATGTGATTTTACAAGGTTCACCCTAGGTGCTGTGTGAAAAATAGTGTGTGAGGGGCAAGAATGGAAGTTGGAAGAGCAATTAGGAGGCCGATGCAGTAATCCAGGGCAGAGAAAGATTGAGGGCAGGAGGAGAACGGGGTGACAGAGGATGAGATGGTTGGATGGCATCTCCAACTCAATGACAGGAGTTTAAGCAAGGTCCAGGAGATGGTGAAGGACGGGGGACCTGACGTGCTGCCGTCCAAGGGCTTGCAAAGGTCGGATGCGGCTGAACAATAACAAGGGCAGAGATACTAGTGGGTGGGTGTGTGGCTATCGTGGAGATGGTAAAAAGCTATCAGATTCCAGACATATTTTGTTGGTGAAGCCAAAAGGACTTGTCAGAGGTATGCATGTAGGATGTAGAGGGATTCACGCTGATTTTAAGACATGGCCTAAGCAGCTAAGGGTGGAGTTGCCACTTATGGAGCTGACTAGGGCTGTGGGTCTGTGTTCTTCTGTGTGGCGGCAGCACTGCTCTCTACCAGGGTCTTCATCTCTCCAGGGATTGCTAGTAATAAGGGTAGGGCAGAAGAGAAGGGGACTCACATTTGTTAGGAGGCTGATATTTACCTGTCCTTCTCTCTAGTGGTTTATTAAACATTGTCTCATTTCTTCTCCACAAAAAATCTACCAGTTTTGTTTTTTTCTCCCACTAAAAAAATTGGAGGCTGGGAGGTAGTGAGACCGAGACCCAGTGGGATTAAGAGGTGCTCCCCAAGCCCACCCACCCAGTTAAACTTGGCAGAACCTCTCCCAGCTCAGGGGGTCTGTTGGGCTCTCACGTATATATTCATTCTGTTTCTGAGAGAAGTTCATGGGACAGAAATCCTGAGAAGTGCTGGGAAAGACAGAGGGGCCCAGAGTTAAAGAGATCACTGGGGAAAATGGGAGAAGGTCTCAAATAAAGCAAAAAATTCTTTAAAATCAGTTCTTTTCAGGTTCGGTATCTGGACTGAGCTGCATTCCTGGCTAAGCTCTGCCCTTCGGTTCTGAGCCTGTGTTGCCACGGCCCGGCCCTCCCCCTCCTCTGCTCCAGATCATTCCGAGGCATCCACAAAGGGATGCTGGGGGGACAGGCAGCCTCACTACAAAGGCACCACGGGGTCTTCATCTCTGAACTCTTCCCGCACTCCTGACATCTCTGCCCAATTGTAAATTCAGTCATCAGGTTAAAGATCAGGTTAAACTTGTCAGTAGTAAACAAGCTCCTCTTCCACTGTTGGCCAGTTCTTCCACAGCATCGTGAGTCTTCACATCAGCTGGGCTTGACACTTAGAAATCTTTGGTCTCATGTCCACGCAGGTCTGGAATCTGCCTCGTCCGTGTCTTTCGCAGCCTTTCTATAACTATAGTTGGAGGTTACTGCCATCTGCTCTGCCCTTCCGTGACCTCCCGTTTGGATTTCAGCAGTAACCTGTTTCCCATCCCATCCTGATCACTTTCTTCTTCTATTCATCCCATATCTCTCTGCCAGATTGGAGTTTTCTTATGCTTATCTCTGATCATGTCACATTAGTCCTTAAAAACTACCAGTGTTTCCCTATTGCTGCCAAAATAAATGCAAATCCTCAGATTCCCATTCAAGTGAAAGTGAAGTCACTCAGTCACGTCCAACTCTTTTCAACCCCATGGACTGTAGCCTACCAGCCTCCTCCATCCATGGGATTTTCCAGGCAAGAGTACTGGAGTGGGTTGCCATTTCCTTCTCCAAGATTCCCATTCAAGCCCCACCCAGTTCCATTTCTCACCCCTGATCTCCCTATGTAGCATCTTCTAAGGATAACTGCCGCAAAGCACTGCTATAGACTAGCTCCCTCTGACTTTTCCATCTCCATGTATTTGCTAATACCAGGATGCCTTTATCCCTCCACCCCTGCTGCCATTTGAGTCCTACATAACATCCAAAGCTTAGCTCAGATCCTGTCTCCTCCATAACGTGATTTGCTGGTCACCCTTTCCTAGGGCTGTCTTCTCATCCTCTCATGGTATATCTCTCTTGTGGCGATTATCTAGATACTTGCTGCTGCTGCTCTTGAGTCACTTAAGTCACGTTCTACTCTTTGTGACTCTGTGGACTCTAGCCCACCAGGCTCCTCTGTCTATGGGATCACCCAGGCAAGAACAGTGGAGTGAGTTGCCATTTCCTTCTTCAGGGGATCTTTCTGACCCAGGGATCAAACTTGCATCTCCTGCATTGGCAGGTGAATTCTTTACTACTCAGCCACCTGGGAAGTCCCAATTAGGTTTATTTTTATTTTATTCTTGTCATGTAGTGGATATGAATTTACAACTCCCAAGTACTTATGGTCAGTAAACGTCAATTCTTAGCCCTCGTGGTCCAGTGGCTAAAACTCTGTGCTCCCAATTCAGGGTGTTTGGGTTCAACCCCTGGTCAGGAAACTAGATTCCACATACTGCAACTAAGAGTTCGCATGCTGCAACTGAAGATCCTGAGGGCCACAACTAAGACCTAACACAGTCGAATAAATAATAAAAATTTTCAAAAAGATCATAATATATGTGGCCCCAAGTCCTAATACCTCCAGATTAGTGGAGAATGTAATCTTCCCTAGGGATGAATGAGAATTTAAGAAGGTTATATGGTGTCCTACTCCTCTTATCATTTGGGTTTGTTATGCAGGTCTTCACTGTGACTTGAAGGGAGCCCACTGGTTGGGACATACCCTCTCCATGGTCTACTCTTATCCTCTGATCTCTGTCCTCTTGTTTATGGCGCTCTTGGAAGGAGGGGCAGGCTACCTGTGAATCTAGTTGAATTCCGTTTTCTTTCCATTTGAGGGAAGTTTCTCCCCTCTCTTGACCCTCAGACATATTTCTTTTGTTTTGCATCTGCTAATATTTTCATAAGTCATACAGTCTTCTACAAAAGATAGAAGGAGAGACTGCCTTCCTGAATTTCTGCTTTCTGCCCTGAAAAACAAACCTCCCTGAGGCACGGGAGCGCTCCTTTTAGCCTGGTGTAGGCTGCAGAGTCTCGGAGAACACACACAGGCTCTTCTCTCAATCCGGAATCCAGCCTCACTTGTCCACGTTTCCTGGTGACAGGAGTAGTCTTACTCGAGTTTCTGTCCTTTTGCAACTTGTGCATATTGCGATGATATTTGGTTTAATAAACAGGCAGGACTCAAGAGAATTCAATCAGGAAATGTCCATTTTTTCTCCTGTTTTTCCTTACTGCTATCAAACATCCCATTGGTTCTCTTCTTTTCTGTCTTTGGACAGTATCTCAGAGAGATACCTGGGTCTTACCTGTCACTGTCGAGTACTGGAATGCTCTTATTTTCAGCAATCAGGAAATCCAGACAAATCGAACATCCAACTTCTGCTCTCCCCTCTAGTTCACAGCCGCTCATGCCCATCCTCACATCAGAACCCTGGATTCAGGGAGGGGCCATAGTCTGTCCTTACTCCATGTCCCCCCAGAATGCTTTTGACTCATCCACGTTTGGAGCAAAGGGTGGAGGGAAAGAAGGATGATAGGAAAAGGGAAAAAATATTACTTCATTGGTGCTATTTAAGTGCCTCTCTTGGCTGCTGAGTGCCTTCTCTCTCATGGAAAAAAGCCCAAATGCCACCTAAGTTTTCCTGTGAAGGATGTTTGTGGGTTCTTTGAAGGGCACTCTCCATGTCCACTTCCGCAGTTGCACTCTGCTCTATTCTCTGCTGCGTGTAATGCACTGTTCGGGTCATTCCCACACAGTTCTGCTGCTGAGCTGCTTTCCCGGGTATTCACTGGGCCATCTGGAAAACATCGTGTGGTCTTGCCTCTCTAACCCTGCCCCCTTTCTCCCACTCTGAGCCGAGGAGGTCAGCCCGCTCTCCTTGCCCTGCCGTCCGTGCCCGTCGGGGGCCACCTCTGTCTTCCTAAGGCATACACCCGAACTCCTGTGGCCACATGCAGACTCCCCCCTCGGAGCATCCCGCTGGGGACTGGGTGATCCATCCCTTTCCCTTTGTGGCAGACGCCACACCCTCGGCTCTGAGAGGTCCTCTGGCTGCTCCCTTCACCCCACTGGAGGTGGAGGAATGTTCCAGAACCCACTCTCTTAACTGACAGCTCTTTTCAAAGAAAGCCTTTTTCCTCCACCAAATCCCTGGCCTTCCCTTTGACAGGCTGGAGGAATGTATCAGCCAACGGCCACAAGAATCTGGTCACTCTTACAAATCCTCAACGGCTATGTCCAACGTCACTCTTCCTTAGAACTTACAGTCCTCTTAGGTATCAGTCTCAGCTTTGGGTTTCAGCTGCAATTCTAGACAGAAGAAACACCTGTTGAATATCTTCAGACTCATTCACTTCCTCAGGCATATCAGTGTGGATAGTAAGTAAAGAAAATGACTTGACACAAAAGGGAAACGGACTTCCTCCTTATAAACATATTCTGAGCACCCGCTGGGTTAGGCAGGTTGTCTCCCATTTTCTTGGGACTGGAAAGGGGCCATTTGAGTGTCCAGCCGCCTCATCAATAGCCTTTCTTTATCAATTATGGTAGAGCTTTTCTTGATCATTTTAATTTACTACATGGGAAATGTTGGTGTCAGTAATTACCTTTCAACTGCTTAGGGAAAAGTTCGTTTTTTGTTGTTTTTTTTTTGCTTCTTATATTCACTGGTCCACTGGTTTCTGCCTTTCAAAACCTAGAAACATGACTATCACATTTAGTGATTTCCTACCCTCCATGGGAAAAAATAGTTACACAAAGCAATTATCTTTCAATTAAAAATAAATAAGTTTAAAAAAATAGCTACACAGTGTTCTAGAAAAACTGCTTGCATGAGAGAAAACAGTCTTCAGTCAGAGCTTTCCTTACCATCCCAGTGGCTTATGGGCTTGGGGAGCCCATAAAGGAGCGGTCACAGGGACGGGTGGGCTCCTGTTGGGGTGGGACCTAGATTCAGGCCCTGAAGGGGCCTGGAATTTCACCTTGTGACCCGGAGGAAGTGCTTTTGTTAGCATTTGTAACATGGTTTTCTTCTAATTGTTAGAAAAGAATCTTGACTTTATCTGTGTTTCCTGGAGTATGGACTTCCCTGGTGGCTCATATGGTAAAGCATCTGCCCACAATGCGGGAGACCTAGGTTCCATCCCTGGGTCAGGAAGATCTCCTGGAGAAGGAAATGGCACCCCACTCCAGTCCTCTTGCCTGGAAAATCCCATGGATGGAGGAGCCTGGTGGGCTACAGGCCATGGGGTCGCAAAGAGTCGGACACGACTGAGCGACTTCACATTCAGTCATTCCTGGAGTATCCGTGGCCCATCTGTATCAGAATCAGCTGGAGGGCATGTACACATGTAGACGCCTGGGTCCATGTAAGACTACGAATCAGGGCCGTAGCCTTGGGACCCTGGAGTTTGCATCTCCAATGAGCCTCCCGCCTCTTGAGTTTGGGCTCCCCGTCAGCCCCACTGTCCTGGTTGGCACAGGCATTCTGAAGAGGCCTGAGGCTCAGGGCTGTTCTTCTTGAAACAGAGGCACCAGAGCCCCCAATTTTAACTTCGGTTCTTCCCGACAGCCTGTTTTGCCAAAATACAGGTGCGCTTTGTCCCTCTCCTAGCTCCTGATTCTCTTTCTTTTTTCTTCCTTTTCTTTTGTTTTCTCCTTCCCACTTCTGACTCATTGAGATCATAGTTTTAATCAGTTAATCAGAGTCTTTAATAAAGTTTCCATTTTTAGGGAAATTTTGCAACTTGTCTCTTGTGTCTCTCTAAATGAGTTACACTCTAACCAACGTTGATCGAAGATTTACTATGCAACTCATATTTTTTTCTGCCAAATTTAAGAATACTTTTGGCCCCAAACTTGAGATACAATTTCAAAGCGTAACAGTATCCTCTGGGAAATATGGTTCCTTTATTTCAATGACTCCTTCCCCTACGGAGTAAGATAGACGTTGCTCCGCCTGCCTTCTTTCTCGGGAATAACGTGATCCTGAAGGAGCAGGACTGATGGGTAACCCACTTCAAGTGTGTGCTGTGCTTCGTCGCTCACTGGGTTGCCAGGCCCTTCTCCAGGGGACCTTCCCAGTCCAGAGATTGAACCCAGGTCTCCAGCATTGCAGGCGGATTATTTACTGTCTGAAACACCAGGCAAACTCTTGTCCATATAAAAATTGGTGCCTTCCCAAATCAGCTTGTCAGCGTCATTCTGATGGTGATCTCGTGCAAGAAGCGTGTGCTCACCAAGCCGCCCGTCCTGCACTGAAGCGTGGTGAGAGCATCCCGGGATGTCCCCGGAGGCCTGAGTCCAGGCTTGCCGCCCAGATGGCATTGCACTTCAGCCTTCATCAGCGGGGACCCTGCAAAGGCAGAGGAAGCCAGGGTCCCAGCCCGGGCACAGTCACGACTCTAATGTTCTGGCCCGCTGCTTCCGTTCTGGTACTAGATACTGTGGAAATCTTGTCTCTTCCCTTCCCTCGCCCTCTCTCCTTCTGTTTCTGTCTCCATCTCTCACACACACTCCGTTTCTGTCGTTCTCATGCAAGCTGTCTCTCACAGTTGTAAGCTCACTCCTCTCGCGCACACACCCTCACACTTGCCTTCATGCTAGGTTTCATGAAGAGAGTAGACTGGTGGGGAAAATGTGAGAATTAAAAAAAGTATGAGCTGCTAAGTGTAGTAAACTTGGGGAAACGGCATGGCCTGTTCCTTCAGATTCTGCCTAGTGTCTTAGAGATGAGGACGTTCCTTTCCTCTGAGTTTGGAGGGGGCATCTCTCATATTGAGTTTATGTCCTGATTCACAGGAAGGTCAGAAAATCTTTCTTGCACATGCCATATCTCAAATTCCTTTAGCTTAAAAATATATGCTATGTCAAGGTGTTATATATTGGGGTTGTGTGTCTTGAATCCTATCCCAAAGGAGGAAAGAGTTTGTTTAGGGTTCTTACTTAGGCTGTGAAAGGTTATTAGGGCTTTCTAGATATGAAATTATATAGAATTTATTTGGGGGCAGGTATAAAGAACAGGGCACCTAAATGGACGCAGTTGTTCCATCAGGAAATGTAGATGCTGACACAGAAACACTGCTGGCCACAGTGTATGGGAGTCACAGCAGTGGGAACATTGCCAAGCATATGGATTGGGTTAGAGGACAAGCTTATTCCAGTTTTCTAAAGAAGGGCCCAGATTGGGCAATGCAAATTACAAAGCCATGCAAAGAAGGATCTGAATCCTCTTTTTCCTGGCTGAAAATTTCCTGATTCAATGTTGATGACATAATTCATCAGCTAAATCGTTTCATATAATAGCCAAAACCATCTGGACACAATCAGGGTATTCCCAAACCTGCACTCTTGGAGCACAGACAATATTCATAAGCCTTCTAATTGGCCGACCCTGCCTAAGGTGCAAATGTATATGAAATTATTGACAATGCAAAAGCATAGGTCAGAGTCTTCAGAGAATGTTTCCTTCTGAAGGGCATCGCTGATGGAACATCAATTTCTGATACCAGAGGCATGGAAACATGTCTGCCATAGAGTCGCAGAATTTTTGAGCTAGTAGATCAAGGTTGTTGGTTCCCACCTCTCAGTCAGTGA
The DNA here is from genome assembly GCF_019320065.1 of Cervus canadensis. Taxonomy (NCBI): domain Eukaryota; kingdom Metazoa; phylum Chordata; class Mammalia; order Artiodactyla; family Cervidae; genus Cervus; species Cervus canadensis. The sequence goes on from NC_057410.1 coordinate 48,593,642, forward strand.
AGGGTTTTCTAGAGGATGTCAGTATAACAATGGCCACTAAACAGTAAGGGGGTGATGGTCCTTCATCTTTATGGAACACTTGCAGTTTGCCCAGTGCTCCCCTGGTGGCCAAGGCAGTAAAGAATCTGCCTCCAATGACGGAGACCTGGGTTCAATCGCTGGGTGAAGAAGATCCCCTGGAAGAGGGCATGGCAACCCACTCCAGTATTCTTGCCTAGAGAATTCCATGGACAAAGGAGCCTGGCAGGCTCCACCATGGAGTTGCAAAGAGTCGGACATGACTAAGTGACTAAGCTCACAAGTATCTTGCAAGGATTGTCTCATTTAAGAATGGTTCAGTTCAGTTCAGTTGCTCAGTCGTGTCCAACTCTGCGTGTCCAACCCCATGAACCACAGCACGCCAGGCCTCTCTGTCCATCACTAACTCCTAGAGTCCACCCAAACCCATGTCCATTGAGTCAGTGATGCCATCCAACCATCTCATCCTCTGTCGTCCCCTTCTCCTCCTGCCCTCAATCTTTCCCAGCATCAGGGTCTTTTCAAATGAGTCAGCTCTTTGCATCAGGTGACCAAAGTATTGGAGTTTCAGCTTCAGCATCAGTCCTTCCAATGAATATTCAGGACTGATTTCCTTTAGGATGGATTGGTTGGATCTCCTTGCAGTCCAAGGAACTCTCAAGAGTCTTCTCCAACACCACAGTTGAAAAGCATCAATTCTTCGGCGCTCAGCTTTCTTTATAGTCCAACTCTCACATCCGTACATGACCACTAGAAAAACCATAGCCTTGACTAGACGGACCTTTGTTGATAAAGTAATATCTGTGCTTTTTAATATGCTGTCTAGGTTGGTCATAACTTTCCTTCCAAGGAGTAAGCGTCTTTTAATTTCATGGCTGCAATCACCATCTGCAGTCATTTTGGAGCCCAGAAAAATAAATTTAGCCACTGTTTCCACTGTTTCCCCATCTATTTGCCATAAAGTGATGGGGCTGGATGCCATGATCTTAGTTTTCTGAATGCTGAGCTTTAAGCCAACTTTTTCACTCTCCTCTTTCACTGTCATCAAGAGGCTCTTTAGTTCTTCTTCACTTTCTGCCATAAGGGTGGTGTCATCTGCATATCTGAGGTTATTGATATTTCTCCCGGGAGTCTTGATTCCAGCTAGTGCTTCCTCCAGCCCAGCGTTTCTCATGATGTACTCTGCATGTAAGTTAAATAAGCAGGGTGACAATATACAGCCTTGACGTAATCCTTTTCCTATTTGGAACCAGTCTGTTGTTCCAGGTCCAGTTCTAACTGTTGCTTCCTGACCTGCATACAGGTTTCTCAAGAGGCAGGTCAGGTGGTCTTGTATGCCCATCTCGAATGGTAATAGCTACCATTTCTTGATCACCTTCTCTATGCCAGGCACTTAATTTATACTCTGATCAAATTCTCACATCATAGTATCAGCAAGCTAGGTATTATTTTCATCCCTTATTTCACCAAGGAGGAAACTGAAGCTGATAAGTAAAATAGTTTATTCCAAGTCAATACCATGAATGAGTGGAAGAGCCAGGGTTGACACCAAAATATTTAACCAGGGCTTCCCAGGGGGCACTAGTGGTCAAGAACCCCCCTGCCAATGCAGGAGACATAAGAGTTTCAGGTTCTATCCTTGGGTTGGGAAAATCTTCTGGAGAATCTGGGAGATCTCCTGGAGGCATTGGTCCCTGGGGTCCCCTGCTGGGCCAGGCATTAACTCTTTAGTAATTGGACCTGGAGGAGTAAGGCTGCAAGATGCTTTGTGGGACAGATCTGGGATGCCCAGGTTTGTTGGGAGTGGAGACGGAGCACACTTGGGCACTCAGGGAAGGAGTTATTTATCAGCCTTTTCACTGGGCGATTGCCTAGGATGGAAGAACAATGCTGAGGGGATATGCTGGCAAGAATCTCATTCCATTCTTTGTTTATATCTGCCAGAGTAGTGATTTGTGATTTTTTTTTTTTAATCTGAGGTCTGGAATCCTTCTAAGAATCTAACAAAAGTAAAAGACTATCTTGCTGGAAAATACACATTGGTATATATACACATGCATGAAACACATATGAACCTTAAATTTTAATTCAAAGAATTTGATTTAATTATTCTAGAATTAACAGTCAATCCTCCACATGGGCACACCCAAACATAGTAACCCTCTTTTTGCCATTTTGCATTTTTTCCCAATCCTTGCCTGGCTGGAGCAGCCTCAGGCCTATGTGACATCCCAGCTGAGGAAGGCAGGAACAAAGGAGAAATGCCAGGAAATCTGTTCTTCCCATCCCAAGTTTAATTATAAACAGTTTTCCACAGAAATATGTTTCTCTCTGTTGATCACTTTCTAAATTGTCATTAGGTCCATATTTCTGGTATCCTGTGAGTTAGCAGGTTATGAAATTGCATGGGGACAGAACCACTCATCTTGTTTCTCTGAGAAATGTGTTCGATCTGTTCCAAGCAAACAACTTCTGAATGAAGCTTTGGAACTTCTAAGGTGGGTACTTAGTAAGTTGGGGACAGACTGTGTTCCATTTGTGAAAGAGGAGAAAATATCCTATTAGACAGCCATGTAATTGGGCTGCAAGCCCAAAAACATAAAAGGATGCACATAATGGGAAAATACAATTTTTAATTAAAAAAATTGAAATATATACCTCATGACATTGACACTCTGTTTTTAAACCCCATGTGTCCTCTGTGGCCTAATGCATCGCCGTGGTGTTGGTGAGTGCAGAGAAGGCTGTACTTTTTCCAGCTGGTAAGAATTTTTACATAGACATAGATTTTTAAAAAAAAATCTTTTTGCAAGGCTGAATAACCAGCTATTTTAATGATCTTAACCACCTAAAATTTTAGTACTTTGGATTCAATTTTGATGCATAGTGTTCTATAGAAAGTACAAGCAAAAATGAATAATTCATGATTGATGTGGTACATTCATGATTTATTTACAGCCCAGAACTCGTGGTAACTCAGAGAACATCAAACATCCTACACCCTGACCTACCATTTAAAGCAGCATCTTTAGAGGGGGTAAAAAAGACAAAGCACATAAGATGTTAACTTTATACTAGGTAATGAATTAAAAAAAACTTAAATATTTACTGAGAAATAAATTGAACAATGAGGAAAGTAAAACATGCTTTTGAGAAAACTAGAAGTCTCATGATTGACTACTGATGCTGTGAGAGAAATTTTATATGCTATTGTTTGTCATGGCCTCTCTAGGCTTTCTCCTAATTAAAATTTCATCATATCTTGTGATTTTTATTTTAGTCTATCTGAGTGTTTCTATTTCCTAATAAAATTTTAACTATGGAAAAAGCCTAAAATCTCTACGATGATTAAGAAAGGGACATAATTCTGTCAGTTCTAGAACATAGTTACTAGTTTGATTTTTGCAAGCATTTTGTTAAATGTCACAGGTCCCTGTCTCTCTTTACCGCCATGGTCATCAACCCTAACCCACAGATTCTCAGCTGGGGGGCTGTTTCAGGCATAACTCCTTACAGGGTGGTGTGTTATATCAATCTGGAGTCACCCCCTCTCCCTCTTTAGTCGCTAAGTTGTGTCCAACTCTTGTGACCCCATGGACTGTACTTTCCAGGCTCCTCTGTCCATCTGATTCTCCAGGTAAGAATATAGAGTGGGTTGCCATTTCCTTCTCCAGGGGATCTTCCCAACCCAGGAATCAAACCCGGGTCTCCTGCATTGCAGGCAGATTCTTCACCAACTGAGCCGTGAGGGAAGCCCAGAGTCACCCTGTTGGTAATCAAACAAAGAATTGTGAGGGTTGGTAGGTGGGAGTAAGGATGACACAGTGTCTCCTTTTGGTAAAATTACATTTTTCTCTCTACAAAAAAGTGATTATATCAGTTAAATTGGGGAAATGGTTAGTAAAAATTATTTTTAAATTCTTCCTGAGTTTTCATAAAAGGCAACTCCATGTGCAGTGGACATCTCAAGGCCGATGGATACTCTCTACCTGGCTGCAGGCCCCGGGGACAGTGTTTGTCCCCTGAACTGGGGCAGGGATCAGATGGGAGGCCTACCCACCCAGGCTTGGCTGAACCCTGTCATCACATTCGAGGTGAATTTTCAGTGATGAACAAGCTTTTGAAACTTAAGTGGTTTTGAAGGTTCATTTCTCCAGTGGTCATCAAGTTCTGCATTCTCTAGGAATCCCCCCTGCCACCCTGTTACAATGTCTTTATTAACAATAAAACCACAACTTTAACAACTTGCTATTCCATGGGGCATTGTGGGGGTAGGAATTCTCACCATATAATGCTGCCTTCCACCTTTTGTATAGATGGAAAAGATGGAAGTAATCACTCTCCCTGGGAGATGTACTTTGGCAAGTGATCCTTATCATGGATATTACCTCTTTTCCATCTCTTCAAATTTAACTAATTCTTGTGGGAGTTTATCTTAGCTCCAGCTTCTATAAAAATTACAATAGACTGAGTGGCTTATAAACTACAGACATATATTTCTGACAGTTCTAGAGACAGGGAAGTCCAAGAGGAAGGTTCAGTGTCTCGTAAGGACAGACCTTCTGCCTCACAGATGGCCATCTTCTGCTGTGTCCTCACATGGCAAAAAGAGATCATATTTCTCATGGCTCTTCTTGTAAAGGCACTAACCCCATTCATGAGGGCTCCACCCACATGACCTAATATCTCCCAAAGGTCCCACCTCCAGTTAGTAGATTAATCCACATTAAGGATTATGGCTTCAACATATAAAGAGAGGTGGGAGGGGGGATGCAAACATTAAATCCATATCAGAGTTTATTCCTAAATAAAAAACATATGAAAAGAAAAAAACAGGAACTTTGAAGAGACAAGACACTTTTGTCTCCATGGGGAGAATGGAGGTCCTGGTTCCCAGCTTCAATTGGACCTACACACTACACACCCTGCATACTCACTCTCAAATCTCCTGTGCTGTTAGCTGTGGTTGTCCCAGGGACCTAATAATTTTAAGGCTTTGTAGGAGGCAAATTTGCCCACATGGGCAATCAGAGTTGCACGTAGGGTGACATGTGAGGCAGGACTGCAGCTTTGCTGTCTGCAAGCCTATCATTAGGGCACAATATCCATATGGAGCAAGTGCGACGCCCATCACAACAGCCACCAGGCTGACGGCCTCTCAAGAGAATCATAAATGGAGACAAACTGGCTCCATTGAGTATGTTGTAAAATAAACTGTTCTTCTCCTACTTCCCCTCCCTCAGGTGGTTTTTTTTTAGTTCATCTGTGTGATATTACTAACATCTGTCTTACTTTCTCCTATGGAACAGAGAGTAAAGTCAGTTGCTTTAGAAGAAAGTATATGTGCACCCGTGGCGGATTCATGTCAATGTATGGCAAAACCACTACAGTATTGTAAAGTAATTAGCCTCCAATTAAAATAAATAAATTTATATTAAAAAAGAAGAAGAAGAAAGTATAAACATCTTGCCAAACAAAGAGGAAAATTGTGCTTTTTGAAATGTGCAGACCCAATTAAATAGGAAAAGGGGAGGCAGACCCCAAGTCATAGAAGCAACTGTTACAGAGTAGAAAGAATAAACTCTTCAGTGGGGAAATCTTGGACTCTGTTTGGACGCTATCACATAAATATCTCCGACAAGCCACACGTACCACTGAGCTAAATCCAACAAGTGACCTAGATAATGACGCTTCTAGGGAGAGTGAATCTGTGTACACAACATTAACAAATGACCATTGAACAGAATATGACCTATGGGCACTGGTCCTGTGGACCAGCATTGCTGTGAGTAAGTCCATCTCAAACAGCCGTATCGACAGGGCTGGGTCTCTCTGAGGTCAGTTGCCACGGCAAGCCTAGAAGTAGAGCATGGCGATGGGAGAGGTTCTGAGATGTCTGCTTTTGCTGAGATGGGGCTCTCTGGGGGACATTACCAGGATCAGGACCTGTCTCCTGTAATGACTCATAGTGACCAGTGGGCAGCTCACCTGAAATGGGATTGAGCCTAGAGTATGTCAGCCTCTGAGGCTAGCCAGAGTGTGGGCTGGAGAAAAGCAGCTAAACAGGCTGTGCATTTCAAAATTCTCCAGTCCTGGTCTGCATGGTGAGTGTGGTATGGTGAACGTGGGGATTCAGCTCGAGCTGGAATTGACCAGACATGAGTTGCCCACAATGGCAAGTAGGCCTTCAGCAGCACACTAAGCCCTGCTGCCTCATAGTTGCTCTCCGGAGTGGTGGGGCAAAGAGGATCCTGGGCCTGAACCACAGCCCAACAGGAAAGAAAACCGTGGTCAGCGGCAGTACCCACCATGGACCAGGGGTGGAAAAATGTGTCACGTGCCACATATGTACCGTGTCTGACAGCAGTGCTCTAAGCCTAGAAAAGTAGGTTGGAATCTACTCATAGAAACCTTCGAAAATCAGACTAAAGTGTCTGGCCTTTATTTTGAGAAAATTTGTGTTCCTTTTGGTGAGGACAGTAGTTCTCCAAATATGGAATATAAATGCCTTTCAGTTCAGTTCAGTTCAGTTGCTCAGTTGTGTCTGACTCTGCGACCCCATGAATCGCAGCACGCCAGGCCTCCCTGTCCATCATAAACTCCCGGAGTCCACTCAAACTCATGCCCATTGAGTCAGAAATGCCTTTAGCAGGACCCATTCTCTCCACCTGCCATCAGGGCTCTGCAGCTCCCTGTCATCCTAAACATTCAGTCACATCTTACACTCAGATCACCTGAAGGTATTTGAGTTTGCAGCCTTGTTGCATGAATTAGAGAATCATTGATGGATTGTGAGCTGAAAAATGACATGCTGAGAACATGTTTTAGAAAGATGATTCTTGCAAAGATATAAAAGATGGAGGGAAGTAAAAAGGAGAAGCCGCAATGCCAGCTAGGAAATTCCTGGAACCCTTCACCTAAGTTACAAGACCTAAGCTAGAACTATAGGAATAAAAAGAGTGATCTAAGAGATGGGCAGAAGTGATATCAGGGTGTAGATTGAGTGAGGGAGGTGGAAAGAAGAGAGACTTAAAAATAATGTCAAAGTTTAAACCTGAGGGCCTGGGTGGAGACTGGTGATCCTGTCAATAAATATAAGGAATTCAACTAGAGGAACAGCTTTAGTCTGGGATGTGGGAAGGAAGGAGATGAGCAGATGAAGGGCAGAACCCAGTTATTTATTTTTTTATAATGCCACAGTTACATGGACTCACAACACAGCATTTTCCTGAGAAATCCTGTGAGTTAGACATGGTATCTTGTCCTTCTTTTCTGAGACCAATGGAGGGATTCCAGTTTGGACAGCTGGCTGGGATTAGAGGTTTTGTTGGTGGTTATGGAATACAGCCAGATTAGCTGAGCTGGAATCTGTGCCCTTCACCAGAAGAGGAGAGGACCCACTGATAATCAACTCCAGCCACATCTGTTGTAACATCTCATCAGGCTTTGGCTTCCTGTCCTCTCCTCCTTGCCAGCTGGCTGGTCACTTTGCCTTCCTGCCTGGCACAGCTGTGGGTAGAGGTTACACTGAGCTTGTTTGACGCCTCATCTCTCTCGGTCAGGTGTGAGACTGATAGGGTGAGCGTGATAGGGAGTGGGAAGGTGTGGTTAGGTCAGCAGTGGGCGTGAGTCCAGTCTTGGTGGATGCCTAGTATTCACTCTAGCTACCCACTGGGTCTCTGAGCCCTGCTTTGTGATGCCAGGTGTGGGGTTTGCTAATGGTACTCACTGCCCATCCCCTACCCAACATCTTGTTATCTTTGCTGATGCCAACACACATTCTCACCTTTGAGTCCCAGTCCAGATATCAGTTAACTTGGTGGCTTGGTATAACCTTTTTATCGTCTTGCATGATTGTCTAGACTGACTGGGGCTCAAGTGACAGTCTCACAGGACCTTTACCCATGGGTGGAGCCCGAATATCCAAGATACTTCATTGACATGTCTGGTCCCTTAGCAGGGACAGCTGGAAGCTGGACTCACATGGGCTGCTGATGGGCCTCTTGCTCTCACCGTATGGTCTGAGGCCTCTCCATTTTTCATATGGCCTGTGCACACAGTCTCCCCAGCAGGTAGCTGAACATCTTACATGGGGCCCAGGCATTTGCAAAGCACAAAAGCAGAAACTTCCCCGTCTTCTCACTGATGACTTAAGCTCACAACTAGCACAGTGTCACTTCTGCTTTGTTGTGTTGGGTTAAACTGAGTTACACAGCTAGCCTGCATTTAGAGTGGGAAGAGACTTCTTAAGGATGTGACTGTCGGGAGGTTCGGTTCGCTGGCGGAGGGGCGGGCAACTGATGGCCTCACATCTTTCTCAGAATAAACTCCTCTGAGGACTTTTGTGAACTGCGCTGCAACCCTCCGACCTCGGCTCTCCCTGTCTCCCTCCCCCACCGCCCCCCACTACTCTCTAGCTGCACTGGCCCCCGTACATGCCCTCAGCCTGGGAGAGCTGGAGGAGAAAGGAGACATGCAGGGAGGTGCTTGGGGTGAGACCCTGGGTGAGTCTTGCCAGACATGTAGGAACCATTTAGGAAGACGATTCATGGTAAAGAAATCCCAAGAAAGGGTAGAGTATTGAAGAGCACTGAGACTCTTGAAAGTTGACTAGATGTGTGGCTAGAACATCAAGGAGCTCTTGGGATGTCACAAGGAGGTGAGACTAAGCGAGATAAGGAGGGGCTGGATTATCACGGAAACTGTGCCAAGCCAGAGAAGTTCAGTTTGATTGCCTGGATACTGAAGAACTGTAAGTAGGATAAACTTGACTGGCTTTGTGTCTTAGAAAGAGCACCCTCTGGCAGTTTAGAAGATGCACTAAAACAGGTAGAGATTTTTAAAAACTAGAGGGATAAATTAGGAAGTTTTTACAAAGTATCGGGCAAGACAGGGGTGGGAGGGCTTCCCCTAGAACATGTAAGTCTTTAGGCAGAATATTTGGAGGGGTCCTGTCTATATGAAAATTTTAATTTAAAATGTATTACAAAGTTCATCGCCCATGAAAGATGATTGACTGATCGTTTAGAAAGCGGTGAAGTTGAGATATTCCTAATTGTTTTCTATCCAGTCCATGAATGAAAGATTCTCTATAGAATCCAGGACCCACCTGTTCCTATTTGGATCAAGGAACTCTCTCTTCATGTTCCTTCTTGTTGCATATGCTGTTCCTGGCTAATTTATATCTCCCACTGCAAGCAGAAGGTAGCGATACAGTTGTTACTCAAATGTCATGGTTTTCTCAAGCTATTTGTATAAAAAGAAGATAGGTTTTTTGTTCCTGATTTCCCTAAAACAAGTAGCCTGCTGGTTGTTTCATTACTCCTAACAGGGCGTCCTCCATCATGCTGCCTGTCATCCTGGCTTCCAGGGTCCTCACCGATGTGGTTACTCTCTCAGAGATCGTTATCATTGATGAAGGGCACAAATGCAAGTCTTGTCCAGGGGATGCAGGAAAATGTGGATAATAATTCATTTTCTACTCATGTTAGATTTATTGTTCAGAATTTTATACCTTAAATATAAAATAGCTCATATTCCAACCATGACTTCCTTTGAACTCTTTAGGCCACAATCACTGCATTCCTAGAATGTCATCTTTTTTTAAACACTGAACACACTCTTAACTTCCATACCACTGCTTACAACGAGGATGGAAGAGGAGCCTGTGGGCCTCGTGGGAAGAGCAGAGGTCTGTTTACTCAACGAATGGCTATCCGTCTTCAGGCAGGCTGTAAGACCTACCTGGGAGAGCATAATATCACCAGATCAGTCAGAGAAAAGAAAGGACACTGGTCAGAAGCCCTGTTACACTGCACAACAGTGGTCTCAAAGGCTCTTGGAGGTGACGGGCCTGGTCACTCCTGAGGACCCCCAGATATGCTGTACATCTCCCACAAAAGGAGTCGGCAACGGCCCTTGGTGCTAGCAGCAAGAGTCACCGGTAAAGGATTCCTGCAACCACTGTCAACGCCCTTGGGTGCTCGAGAGCAGAGATGGCTCCGCTCACGTGCCTCTGGACAGGCCCAGACGTGCAGCTTAGAGCCAGAGGTGGGCAGTGGACTGTCAGTTGTCCAAAGCCCTGATTTTTCTTATGTCATCTGTGAGTGTCATGTCAGCACTACTCTAGCAACCCAGTCTGAAACTATCTTGGGAAAGAAAAACCAACAGTCCAGTGGCCAGCAGGAACCATCTGGTTGTCAGCCTGCTCTCCGAGCACTGGGGCTTGGCCATGTGATCGCAGAAAAACCCCAGAGGGGGACATGCCAGAGTTCCCTGAGGGTGAGTGGCCAACCACTGATGCCAGGATTTCAGAGCGCGCCGTGCAGAGGACAAACAGGGACCAGGAACCACGCAGGCTCGGAAGCGCTTTGCCTGGATGGCACTGCTGGACTCAGCCAGTCCCAGGCCCTGGAGGGGACTTAGGAATTTTTAAGGATGGCCTTCTAAAACATGAGGCCCTCTTTGTAGCAAGATGCCCTGCTTACCATGTCTAAGGGTGGTCTTCACAGTTTAAGGGGCACTGGATTGAATTGCTGGGGGTTCATTTGAGAGACTCTTGAAAGATGCTAAGGGAAATGACCCATAATAATGATTTCTGAGCTCTTCTTCCCCCTTCACTTCTCTTGAACATATACATATATATATATATGTTTTCCCAAACACTGTTACATACTTAACAGCATGTAAACAGGTCCAAGCCCAGATCATGGTGGTTAAAGTGAGTCATGGGGGCTCAGAATCAGGGGTACTGAACTCGGGGCTGATGGCTGAGCTCAGTACCCCTCCCTCTGAGACCCCTCTGTCTCTGTGGACCACCAGGAAAGCCAGAAGGCTCCATGGAGCACCGTTTGAAAGCCACACACAAAAAATGTGCACACAGGCTGGTGGTGGACAGTAAGTCTGAATTGCTGCTCATGCCATTGTTAGTATTGCAGCCATCCCCTAATATTTCCCACGTGATGTTTTCTAATCAGCTTTGGAAGTTTGTCGAACTTCAGCCACTTTCTTTATGTTTCTTTTTTTCCTTAGGAATCCAATTTAAATCCTTATTTACTCTTATCATTCTTCCCTGCTTCCCACTGCCCTACATAAGACTATAAGAAAATGTTAGGTAAGGGAGTTATTGTTATTTATAAACAGTTTATAATAATTCCCCCCAAAAGGAGATATCAAAGGAGTAAAATAGTCTGAACAAATCCTTACAACCAAACGAACTGTAGTGAAATGTCATTGAGTATCTTCACCTGTGTGTGGTTCTGCATTAAGGACAGGGTCCCTGCAATTTCATTTAAGGCTCACTTGGAAATTATTTATTTTTGCTGGAAAGCCATGCAATTTTTTCCTCCAAAATCCCTTTACCAAATGGCTCTTAGGAGGGTTTCACTGTTTTCTGGAGAAGAACAATAAAGCTATTGTGCTTTAAACTGACAGCAAAGGAGGCCAACCTCAGCACCCTCCTGCCACAGATAAAAGGGTTGCTTTGAAATTCTTGTAGAGCAGCTGACAGTATTTTCATTATTTCTGGAAGGCTAGCACTGGAAACCTTTTAAAGGAGCAGGAGCAGGACATACGCTGGGTAGCCAGCGTAAGTTAGCTGAAATAGCACACATTCTGCCTGTCCCAAAGCTTCCAGAGGCTAAAGGCTGATAACCTACAAAAGTGACTTCACCAAAGATGTAGTAACGAAACTTAGACAGGTCATAAGGAATATCCAATCAAACTTGACCCCTGAAGAATATGTGGCACAACCCAAAAGAACCTCCATTTCAGTGGCCTGCCAGTGGAAACCTGGATGGAAATTGGGCTGCAGGTTGCAGAGAGGATGAGACAGAACAGGGGCAGTCTCTTCCACTGGTGGAAGGAATAAGTTAATGACAGAGGGACTGCATTTGGTCATGTTTCTCTTTTGAGTGCTTGCAAAGTGGACCCTAAAGCCTTAGCCCCGTCTTACTGACCCTTACAGGGCACCAGTGTAGGAGGGGCGACTCCGCACACACGGGGAGACGGCTCAGACGTGATCCTACTGTCCCCCGACCCTCAGCATCAACAGTGCCGCCTTCGAGGCGCCTTCCAGTGGGGAGAGACACATCCCCAGCCCGCGCACTTGCTCACCCATCAGGGACGTTCAGGGTCGCGTCCTCTGACGCCTCCTTGTTCCTTTCACTTGGAATCAACCTCTGCCGTCACCACGAGCTTTAAACCTTTGCTTTGCACATTACTGTGTGCACTGTATTGTGTTGTGTATTTTAAAGAGGAAATTCCCTGGAGACATGAATCCTGTCTCATTTACACTCAGTTCTCTGACAGCATCCCCACCACATTTGACTTTTCTGGACTTTTCAGATTCTTGGATGTGAATTGAGAATTTCACATTCCACTGTGCTGTCCTAAGTCACTTCAATCGCGTCCAATTCTTTGTGACCCCGTGGACCAGAGCCCGCCAGGCTCCTCTGTCGATGGGGTTCTCCAGGCAAGAATACTGGAGTGGGTTGCCATGCCCTCCTCCAGAGGATCTTCCTGACACAGGCATCAGACCGAGTCTCTTACATATCCTGCGTTGGTGGGCAAGTTCTTTACCACTAGCACCACCTGGGAAGCCCATGCTAGGTAGATTTAAAAACAAATAAACATCTGATTATTGGCCATCGTGATAAGACCTTTTGTGAAGTCCCTGTCTTTCCCTCACTTTTCTATTGAGTTCCCTAGCTTTTTCATGTTGGTTTGTAGGATTATGTATTCTGGATAACAATCTTTCGTCAGTTGTTGAATATTGCAAATAACTTCTCTCACTTTGTGGCTTCCCTTTTCATTCTCTCAGTAGTGTCTTTTGGTGAAAAGAAATTCCTAATTTTATACAGTCCATTTCATCATACAGCTAGTATATCTTAAGAAATCTTTGCCTAGTCCCAAATCATGAGGGTAGTCTCCTAAATTTTCTTCTAGAAGCACTATTTTCCTTTTCATGTTTAGATAATCAAACAGGATCAAATTTTTCTAGAGAGGTGTATAAATAGTCACAATTCTCAAGGTCACCATCACAGCCTAATTCTTCTTACAAATGCAAGCACTCAAAGAGGGCCTTTTAAAGAGAATGCTAGCTGAGTTGATAGTTTTCTACACTTGACTTACTTCGCTAGGGCCCTTTGAACACAGAGCCAGACTAAGAGAGGCAGAAAAGATGGTATGTTAAAAAAAAAAACTTCAGTGTTAAACAGTGTCAGATTTAAATCCCAGCACAACTTCTTAGTTGTTCCTAATGTTGGACAAATTACTTAATTGCTTTCAGGCTTGGTTTCCTGATCTGGAAGGTGGGGATAATCATAGCATAGATGTTGGAATGTTTGCTCTGTGCCAGACATGCCAGGTTCTTCAACTGCATGGTCGCATGTGAGCCTCAAAACAACTCTACTAGTTATGTACAATTAATGTCATATCATGTCCTCTTTACAGACGGTAAAAAGAGCACACATCAAGTCAGTGGTGGATCCAGGATTTAAACCAGTGGTCGCATGTATAAGCCCTTTTGCAGCAGGAAAATGAGATAAACCATGTAAAGTGCCTTGCTCGGTGTCGAGACCCTGTTAAGCACATAATAAATGTTGGAGTTTGTGAACACAATGGTAATTGAAGAACTAATTTGTATTATCCTCATTCCGAGGCACTTTGAAAGTTAGAGCTAGAATCCTCATCTGCTTCAGGAAATGGCATGAAGAAATCTTTGGAGTTACAAGTGGGAAAAAAATGAACATCATGTGTTGGTATGATCGGCCTTGAAAGCACTGATTGCACAACCTGCATCATCATCTTAATGAATTGCTTAGTTTCCCTATAGTCTGTCCTTCCTGCCTTTATTCTTCCACTCAGCAAACATCTATTGAGTGTTTTGTATGTTACAGGTGCATTCTAAGAGCCAGAAACAGCAGTGAGCACAGCAGTAAATCCTCTGCCCCGTGAGCTTGCATTCTGATCCGGAGAGAGAGACAATAAGCAGGCGACTATGGGTGGCAGCACTGGTAGAGAACCCGCCTGCGATGCAGGAGACCTAAGAGATGCGGGTTCAATCCCTGGGTCAGAAAGATCCCCTGGAGGAGGAAATGGCAACCCACTGCAGTATTCTTGCCTGGAACAGAGAAGCCTGGCGGGCTGCAGTCCATAAGGGTCTCATAGAGTCAGACACAACTGAAGCAACTTGGCATGCATGCACACCTGTGATATTTAGGACGTTTTCTGAAGGTGCATAGTGCATATTAAAGTAACAGTGAAGAGGCCAGAGGCAAAGGGGTTTATGAAGAGGGAGTCCAGGGAAGCTTGCTTTGTTGAAGTAACATTTGAATAGACACCAAAAAATTGAGGAGAGGCATTAAGCCGCTTGGGGATACAAGGTTGCAAGTGGAGGAACACAGTAGTTTCAGAAGCCCCCAGGTGGAGTGTATTAGAAATATTCAGGGAACAGCAAGGAGGCCAGTGTGCCTGGAGTAGAGTGGGCATGGAAGGAATGAGACCAGAGAAATCTGTCGGGCAGATCGTGGGAGGCCTTCGGACCTTGGTAGGGTAGAGTGTTAGTGAGAGGTGGTTTTATGTAATAGTTAAGAAGATAGTTTCTGTCAGCAAATTCTCCAAGTCCAAATGCTGGCTTGACTGTTTATGTGACCTTAAGCATATTATGGCACTTCTTTATGTCTCATTTGCACAGGTTCCTTATCTGCAAAATGTGTCTTGGTGGTGGTGGTTTAGTCGATAAGTTGTGTCCAACTCTTGTGACCCCATGGGCTGTAGCCTGCCATTCTCCTCGGTCCATGGGATTCTCCAGGCAAGAGTACTGGAGTGGGTTGCCGTTTCCGTCTCCAGGGGATCTTCCCGACCCAGGAATCGAACCCAGGTCCCCTGCATTGCAGGCAGATCCTTCACTGACTGAGCTATGAGGGAAAAGCCCAAAATGGGTTTAGTTATATCAAATTAAGTTTGAGCAAATTCTGGCAGTCTTGGCATCTAGGTAGAGCTGAAATTGAAGCATTTCTTTTTTAAACTTGTAATTTGTGGATGGTATTAAGCCTTTGCTTTCTTAAATATCAGAAATAAATTTTGTATTAACTGTATAAAGGGTGGTCTTTCAGGCTATTAACATGAGGTAATGTATATGAAGTAATGTATACATTATTCAAGTAATGTATATGAAGATGAATCTAGGCCATAAGGCTATAACTTACAAAAGATAGCCTTTTGTCAGTGTTCTAAAATGCAGTATAATTAGATTTCCAGTCTAGACTCTTGTGAAAACAGCACAAGCAGCCAAGAACATTGTCAAGACTTTAATTTAGCAAGTGGGATGAGCATAAATATTTTGTAGCATTGATCTTCCTTACTAAAGGGTGGCCTCTACTGCAGCGTATGTGTTGAGATCTGATGTACATTTGGCAGTGTTGATGTCGTTAATGTCTTTGATTCATCTCCCAAAGAGAAGAGAGAAACACAGGTGGAGAGGAAGCTGGAATTTATTTGGATTCTTTGCTTCCAAATGCAACATCCCCTCCAATTAAATCTCTTACTGCCTCAATTAACCATTAGCCCAGGGTTGTTTCCCTCCAGGGTGGTTAGTAAGCAAACGGCTTGAGCAGCAACCTCTATGCTAATTCTGCAGTAGAGGCTGATTGTGACTGTGAAATGTCTTGTACCATTTTCATTCATTCAGCTGTCACTTTGTAAACAGTGACCCACCCTGCTGTACATGTAAAATCCACTGTGCTGACCGTGAGAATCTCAGAGTTCCAACACACTGCTATCTTTGTTCTTCATTCAAGAACAGGATGAAGGGCGAGAAGAAACACTGAGGCTTGTTTCTAGAAAGTGTAGTCTTATTGAAAGTGTTTAAAGTAGCCTGTTTGGGGGAACATGTTCTGTTGACACTGATTCCTTGGGTATTTTTCATCCCATAAGTCCAGGTAAGATGGATCTAGAAGTTCAGTTTATGCGATAATGGGCCAAAGATCAGGGATGTTGTTGACCAGGAGCTATATTCACAGCTCCTCTCACTCCCCTCACATTTCCTCGTTTCACCCCCAACAAGGAGTCTGTCTGTGCCATAGGCTCTGGATGACTTTTCCTTGATAGGGCCAGAGCCTCACACAAAAGGCCTAAGAGCTCAGACTATTCTGGTTAAATATACGTTTAACCAAGTTGTCTGTGGTCTGCTCTGGGTCACAAAACACTGTGCCCTTGACTTGGGCTACAGCCCAACTAAACATCACATGCTTGTTGGCCAGCATCATGTTGGTTGGCCAGCATCATTTCTGTGCATGTGTTTCCCTCCGGAGCAGAAGCCAGGTGTTCAGGGTTCCTTGGCCATCAACCCCTCCATCTTCCTGTACCCCCAAGAGGTGGTACAGATTCGATGAATCAAAGAAGCATATGCCCTAGGGACCCACAGTCGTGGGGTAGAAGCCCACAGCAAGCAGTGGAAACTTGATAGGGCTTGATATTAGCAGCAAAAGGGATACTTTTGGGGTGCTAACTTGGCCAGCACTTAAAACTCTGGACCAGCAAAGAGCTGTGAGAGCCGAGGTCGGCTCGGCAGTCAGCGCTGCCTGCTGGGTCTGGAGGCTCTGCCTTCCACTGCTCTGGAAGCTCAACTGAGGAGCGCCAGCCAGGACGGTGAGCTCACCGTCTCCGCAACATCCCATATGTAACAAAAGTGGGTGGCAGGGCGAGTTCTCTTTCCAGAGAACACTCTGTCTTGTTGCTTAGTCAAATAAGGACCAGTGTGTTTCAAAACATGTGACATTTCGGCAGGAGGCAGGCACAGGTCCACAGTCCTTCCTCTGCAATTACAGTATCCTAAAAGCTCTGAAAGCTGAACCGTTTTTGATAAGTGCAGGGACAAAAAACTCCTTTGGTGGAAAAGACAGTTCTGATCATTAACTGTGTCTCAGAGCTCCCACTCATCACTATCATATCTGCTGTGTGCATTTTTGTTCTTTTGAAATTTGAGTTTAATTTCACTCTTCAAAAAGAGTAGAAGCTGCCCCTGTAGGCAACAAAGAAGAGAAGAAAAAGAAGTACCTGTTGTAATCAATAATGTAGTAGGAAAAATTTTTATAGAAAACAGAAAGGGGTGTCTGCTTTAATGAAAAATAGAATATGAGAATCAAAACAATGTATGACTAAAAACTGAATGGTAAGCTGTGGAAGATTTTCTGTGCAGTGATGAGCAAGAACTAATTGCAAAGGGCAACCGATGTAGACCACGACTGTATGTTTATCACATGAATTTGACAGTGCAGAAGTGAACATATGCTTCTAGTTTGTTGGTCATGAAGCAAGCCACTATCATATACTACAAAAATTGAGCATTGAAATCAGTGTGAATATTCAGAAGCCTGCAGTATCAGTCAAGGTTCCCCAAAGAAATGCAAACAATAAAGTATTATTTGGTATGTTTTAAAATATATGTAAAAGAGATATAATTTGAGGACTTGGCTCACATGATGATGGAAGCTGGCAATTCCAAAATCTCAGATTTTGCACTGAGGCCTTCAACTGCATGGACAAGACCCACTGACATTACTGAGGGTAATCTTTACTTAAAGTCAGCTAGTTGTAGGTGTTAACCACATGTCACACAATACCTTCACAACAACATCTAGACTGGTATTTGACCAAATAACTAGTCACCAGAGTTAAGCCAAGCTGATGCGTAAAATTCAACCACCATAGCTGCCGACAGAAGTTAAGAACATCAGAATGTAAAATACATAAGAAGTTTGTAGTGACAGCAGTCCTACTAATGTTGAAGAAACTAAAATCCTGATAAACTTGTTAAAATAATGTCTGATGTATACCTTAACCTTGAACGTATTTATAATTTGGATAATAAAGCTTCATGTTTATTTTTTAAAGCTTTGTGTTTGTAAAGCTATAAAAGAAACCTGACTACCAGTGGCTGAAGAGAGAGCACCGGCAGACTTTGACAACACTAAATGGGTGGACTGTTCTTGCAAGTTCTTCAAAGTGCCATATGCCAATTCCCTCAGCGCTATCGTTTCTAGATCTGTTTCTATCGATTAGCTTTTTCTTAGCTGTGAATTATGTTTCCTTGTTTCTTCGAATGTCTAGTAACTTTTAGTGACTCTTGGAATATAAAATTGCATACTTGATTTTGTTGGACTTATTCTTTTCCGGGGGCGGGGGGTAAAGTAGAAAAGAATAGCTTTGCTAGGCAAAGGGGGCCACAGCAGGCTAACACCTTCAAAACCGTGTGTCCCTTGTTGAACTTAACTCTTAAAAAAGAGTGTTGGATTTTGTTGCTGTTGGCTTGGTCCTTTCAAGGCTTTGTTAGGTAATTAGGATAAGAAAAAGGAGTCCAAAGTGCCGGTGGCTAAAAGATAAAAGCCTGAGAAAATAGAACAAAGGAAGGTCCGAGGACCAGAGTGAGGACCTCAGGTAGAACACACAGCCGTCCTGGCTAGCCCGGTTTACACAGGGCAGGCTTGGAGGGAGGGAAAAACATAAAAAGAGGAGCCAAAACTGAGCCGGGGCTTCTCTTCTCTTCGTGTCTTTTGGGTCAGTCCGCCCTCACTCCTCAAGGATGTATTTGCCTTTACTTGCCAATAAAACTGAGCTATAAACACTGGTCCGTCCATCGTGTCAAAATTTTTTGCTGCCATGAGACAGAACCAAGGAAATCACACACTCCCTCAACAGCTTGAATGTTTCAGGGCTTATTTGTTTAAGCCTTGTTAAGGTGGGTTTAAGAGTCACCTTTACTTCAGGGCTAGTTTAGTCTTCCTGCTAATGTGTGGTCCTTTTGGGGTATCTGCCCAATTCCCTGGATGTTCAGTTAGGACTCTTCACTCAGAATGATCAGAACTTGAAAGCCTCTCAGCTCTGTGCACCCTGGGAGTTATTTAGCTGACAGCTCCCTGGTCTTTCAACATATGAATTTTAGGAGGACACATTCAGCCCATACTATCTGCAGACTCCTCTGAAATATTATGTGAAATGTAGTATATGAATGCCAAAACTTTCTGAAAAAATTAAAAATTCTAGATTATGAAATACCCAGCCACATGGGGTTCTAACAAGAGATTGTTAACCTATATGAAAATATCCTATAACTTCTTTCATTACAAGAGATGGGATTATAGAACTATTAAGCCAGAAAGTAATAAAATTTTACAAAAATAAAAGGCTATTTCAGGGTTTGTTTCTCTCACTGAGCTGCCTTCCTTCTGGAAAGGGTCAGGGTTTCTATGAGTGGGGTCTAGAAACCTCAGCTCTGCTTGCCTTTCAGGTGCAGCCTGCCCTGACTTCCCTGTAAAGTCTTGGGAATCTTGAGTGTCTCCACTTCCTAGCCAGGAACGTGGCTGGGCTCGGGGCTCTCCTGGCCACAGCACACCTCTTTCCTGTAGCTCTGCCTCCTCCTGGCAGAGTGTCGTTGGGTGAGCCTGTCTCCACAACGACAGGGATGGCAGTGCTTACCTCCAAGGCCGTTGTGAAGGTTTGATGTGATGATTCTCAGAAGGTGCTTAGCTTAGCCCCGCTGTAGAATGCAGTCTCAGTGGGCGTCTAGCTATTGCTCCCACTGCTTTTGTTATTCCTATTAAAGGTGGAAAAGAGGAGAAATTACTTTGATGGTTTCCATTAAGGAGAAGATGACTCTTAAACAGCCCAATTTGGTTTCTGAAATGGAAAGCAAAAAAGTACTTGAAAATCTCTAGTGCTTCATAGAGTTCATCAAGAGTTGCTCACTAGCAATAGATCAGGTGCTGAAACCAGAGCTTCTCGGCCTTGTTACAGTTGACATTTGGGGTCAGAAGATTCTTCGTAGGGAGCTGTCTCTGCATCGTAGGATGTTTAGTGGCATCTCTGGCCTCTATTCACTAGATGCTAGAAGTGTTCACCCTTCCCTGCCTCCAGCTGTGACAACCAAAACTGTCTCCAGGCATTGTCAGATATTCTCTGGGGGTCAGAATCCTCTCCAGTGGAGAATGGCCGCTCTAGAGATCAGCGACGTGTCCTGAGATAGCCTTTCTTTTTGTTCTTCTCCCTTTAATTACCTGGCTTTATGTTGTGGGGAGATGTGCACAGAGCTAGTGACAGGCAGCTTTGAGCTCAGGGTAAATGAGAACCAGCGTGGGACTTTGCTCTGACCCACCAGGTTCCTTTTGGGCCTCAAGCAAGGGTCCCAGTGGAATGGGTGGGGGGAGAGATCTTTGCTGGCTTTATTTTTCTCCCTGCATTTAAAGAGGCCATGAAATGTAGACTGAGTCATTCTCATCCACTTTCACCACAGCTAGAGTTCCCCAAATTGGACCATTAGAAGGATCATCTTGTCAACGGGAACACTTCTTGGAGGAGTTCTCAGGTGTGAAGGCACGTGTGCTTCTGCGCCCAGAGCTGCCGTTGCCGTCAGCAGCAGGACCAGGGGCCTCAGGGGCCTCCACACTGAGAGGAGATATTGCCAGTGTTGTTAATAGTTTGCCTTGGGTTGTTGAGGTTGGTCCAAGCAAGTCTGTCCTTGCAGGATAAACCCCGGTGGCCAGTCCACTCAGAGAAAAACAAATAACTGATCATCGATTTCTCTCTAGATGCAAGGGACTTTATGTGTAGCAGAAAGGAAGAAGACAAATAAAATCATCTCCTCACCTCTGCTGTGCAGAAAATGAAATATGTATGTTTTCTTAGAATGTGTTTGGATGATTCAATTTCCACAGGATGGTATAACTGTGGAAACTTTTTTTCAGTTTTCCAATATAAAATGAAAAGGGCCTTCCTGAAATTGTAATCTTAAGGAACTCTATAGGGATGCTCTCCCCTAAATGAGCACGGGAACATATATTTGGAGTAAGGGATCTGTGAGGGTCCAGAAGTGAGGGATATCAGAAAGATTTCTTGGCCAAGAGCCCCCAGTCATCCCACTCTTGTCTGAAACTATAAAAGCATTGAGAGGAATGAAGTTACAGCTTACAGCCTGTCCACAGCCCTTTGAAAAATTCAAACATCCCTGGGAAAAGTAACTGTTAAGATAACATCAGTCATTCACACTTTAGTGTAAGTTGGGTTATTATCTGACACAAAAAGAAGAACTAGCATAGACTTTGAAGGACATATCTGAGGGAGATGGGAAAGGAAGCATTGTTTGGGAGATAGGACATCATCTAGAAAAAAAAGAGTCTAAAGCAAAAATTAAACACTAACAATTTCTTTTTTCTTTCAGTTCAGTTCAGTTCAGTCGCTCAGTCGTGTCCGACTCTTTGCGACCCCATGAATCACAGCATGCCAGGCCTCCCTGTCCATCACCAACTCCCAGAGTTTACTCAAACTCATGCCCATTGAGTCGGTGATGCCATCCAGCCATCTCATCCTCTGTTGGCCCCTCCTCCTCCTGCCCCCGATCCCTCCCAGCATCAGGGTCTTTTCCAATGAGTCAACTCTTCACATGAGGTGGCCAAAGTATTGGAGCTTCAGCTTCAGCATCAGTCCTTCTAATGAACATTCAGGACTGATCTCCTTTAGGACGGACTGGTTGGATCTCCTTGCAGTCCAAGGGACTCTCAAGAGTCTTCTCCAATACCATAGCTCAAAAGTGCCTTATTATTGTTGCTATTTTAAACTCTAAAAGTAGCACATGCTAAATCAAATAATACAGAGCCATATAAAATAAAAATGTATAGCCTGTTCCTCCCCCACCCAGCTGGTTCCACTACCATGTAAATCAGTGTTAACATTTTGCTTATTTTTTGATTTATTTATTTTAATTGGAAGCTAATTACTTTACAATATTGTGGTGTTTTCCACCACACCTTGACATCAATCAGCCATGGGAACATTTTGCTTATTGAGTATCTTTTCATTGGGTTTATAGGGTATGTTTTTCTATGTTTATATAAACTCACATATGCATGAATAGTATACATAGAGGGTTTTTTAAAGTTTATTTTAACACAAACAAGATTATTCTTTATGCTAATTTATCATGGACATCTTTCTAAATTAATGCCTTTCTCTCATTCTTTATAATAGCATATATATTCTATGATAAAGTTATATCATTAGTTCTTCAATAGTTTTTCTGTTTACAGATATACCTTTTATTTCTAGCTTTTTATTATTAAAGATGATGCTTCCTAATATCAATTCAGTCACTCAGTCATATCTGACTCTTTGCAACCTCATGAACTGCAGCACGCCAGGCTTCCCTGTCGATCACCAACTCCCAGACCTTGCTCAAATTCATGTCCATCAAGTCGGTGATGCCATCCAACCATCTCATCCTCTGTTATCCCCTTCTCCTCCTGCCTTCAATCTTTCCCAGCAGCAGGGTCTTTTCCAAAGAGTCAGCTCTTCACATCAGGTGGCCAAAGTATTGGAGCTTCAGCTTCAGCATCAGTCCTTCCAATGAACATTCAGGACTGATTTCCTTTAGGATTGACTGATTTGATCTCTTTGCAATCCAAGGGATTCTCAAGAGTCTTCTGCAACACCACAGTTCAAAAGCATCAATTCTTTGGCACTCAGCTTTCTTTATGGTCCAACTCTCACATCCGTACATGACTACTGGAAAAACCGTAGCTTTGGCTATATGAAACTTTGTTGGCAAAGTAATGTCTCTGCTTTTTAATATGCTGTCTAGGTTTGTCATAGCCTTTCTTCCAAGGAGCAAGTGTCTTTTAATTTCTTGGCTGCAGTCACCATTTGAGTGATTTTGGAACCCAAGAAAATAAGGGAAATAATATGGAACCCAATAAATAAACTGTGATATAGTTATAGAATATCATAGTTAAAATAAATGGACTTGATGTATATGTAGCAACATGCTTAGATCATAAAAAAAAATCTTGAATGGAAAAAATATGCAGTAGAATATTGGATACCTTCTGACCTGGGGGGCTTATCTTCCAATGTCATATCTTTTTGCCTTTTCATATTGTTCATGGGATTCTGAAGGCAAGAATACTGGAGTGAGTTGCTATTTCCTCCTCCAGTGGATCACATTTTGTCAGAATTCTTCACTATGACCTGTCCGTCTTGGGTAGTCCTGCATGGCATGGCTCATAACTTCCACTGAGTTACACAAGCACCTTCACAGCACCATGACCAGGCTGTGATCCATGAAGGGATAAGGCAATTGGTGCATACTTTTATTGTATATGCTTAGCCTTTTATGTAGTAGGTAATTTTATTCTGCATATTTTTTTCTATTCAAGATTTTTTTTAAGATCTAAAAATGTCTGCACATTTGGCCCATGGTCAGTTTATTATCTCTGCAACCAGTAACATTTAAGTTAACTTTAAACCTGAGATTCTTGAAATGTTTGCCTTATAGAATTCAGTGTTTGATTGTAAATAATAAATCCTGATATTTAATGACAATGTCTTATGTTCACAACTTCTCTAGCTTTAACTTTTACACAGGGGCATTTATTTGTGCTGACCCTATTTTATTTCACTGCTTTTTTGTCATCATCTTCATCATTGCATCAGAGGCTTATATGATTATTTTATGTAACTTCGTAAACCACAGGGTTGATTGATAACACAGGGCCTGAGGAAGGCAGGTAATCTTATTATGACTTCGAGCATAAAGCTCAGCTCCCAGGGGGCACGCGTCAACGACAGTGAGTTAGAACCCTATCCAAAATGATGCGCACTTTGGTGGTGATATTTTGACAGTCTCACTTTTGAATTGTCTTTCCAGATGTTCTCTCAGCAAAAATAGAGAAACCGCATTTCCGGTGAAAGTCCTTTGACTATAAAGTGAAAAATGACTTAGAATAGAAACTTTTACCCTTCTACAAAGTGAAATTCTTCCCTTCTTGATTTAGTCTGATGGTTGTTATCATTTGGAATTCAGGAGAAGTCGTGCAGAAACCACAAATGTCTTCTTTTGGAGTGATAGGTTACTGATGACTGTGTCCTGGAAGATTTTAATTGTTGATTTTTAGGGAATGACCCAGAATCAGCTCTGCTCTGGGCTGTAGGAAAAAAGCCCAAGTCCGTTCCTTTCCTTTCTTTTCTTTCTTGTTATCTTAGTCCATTGAGGCAGCTATAAGACAACACCATAAATCCGGTGGCTTATAAACAACAAACATTTATTTCTCACAGTTCTGGAGATGGTGAAATTTTTTTTTTTTCCTGAAAGTTAGTGTTTTGGTTTGTTTTTTGTTTTTTTTTAACACAACTGCTCGTTCTTTCTGTTTGGCTGTGCCAGATCTTAGCTGCAGCACATGGGGTCTTCAATCTTCATTGTGGCATGCAACGTCTTTACCTGTGGCATGTATGTAGGATCTAGTTTCCTGACCAGGAGTTGCCCCGTGCATTGGGAGTGTGGAGCCTTAGCCACTGGACCACCGGGGAAGTCCCTGAAGGCTGTGAAGTCTTAAGACCAAGTGACTGATGAGATAACGTGGTAACCTCACGTGGAAGGGACAAGATTGCTTCCGGGTGCAAAGGGGTGTCTCCTGAATGTCCATGAACAAGCTAGAGTGGAAATTTCTGCTTAGTGAATGCAAGGTAGAGATTCTCCCCTGGGGAGAACTAGCCCAGGGTGAGGACCTTGGGGGTCTACAAGGAACTGAATGTTGGAGTAAGACAAAGAATTTTCAAGATCTACAAAAAGGTGATGAGAAAGAGAAAGTAGATCCAAGATGCATGTCCAAGAATATTAGGCACAGAAGACATATAAAGACATTTCTGGCAACAGTAGACATATGAAGAAGGTAAAGTCAGCAATATTCAGAAGTGAAGCTATATTCTGGAGTGAGTGAGGTTGCTGAAAAAAAAAAAGTGGGAATGAAAGCTCTAAAGGGTTCCAGGACTTTTCAGACCACAAGAGTAAATAGATTGGTTTAGTTACAATATTTCCTTAAAAAGTGGAACTATAAACACTGGAAGACACCTGTGCATGGAGGTCCATAGCAGCTTTATTTATAATCGCTGAAAACTTAATTAGCCCAGATGTCCCTCAAGGGGAGTAGTTAAACTGGACTACTCAGCAACGAAAAAGGGAACGAATTGTTAATGTGCTCAACCACTGGACTGCGGTGCCAAGGAAGCGCTCCGAGAGAAGAAAGAAAAAAACCCCGAAAGGTCACACGCTGTGTGATTGAAAAGTAAAACATCACAAATGGGGGACAGATTGGTGGCTGCTTGGGGTTGAGGGATCAGGACGAGGAGAAGACGACTGGTGGATTGCATCCAAGTCAGTGTCCAGGTTGTGATTGACACTGTAGTTTTGTGGAATGGTACCACTAGGGAAAACTAGGAGGAGTGCACAAGAGACCCTCTGTAGTATTTCTTACACCTGTATGTGAATTTACAACTATGGCAATAAAAATGTCAATTAAAAACTTAGAGTCACACGATAAAATGACTTGTCAAACTTGAAAGCAATTTGATCTAACATACACATATTGGATGATTGTTAAGTGATGGGTCCTAAGGTTGGTGATGAGGGAATGCAAAGGTCTGGTTCCTTACCTAAGGGCCTTCCTAGCCAGAGAGAACGCTCTGAAATCCGCCTAATTTTACTAAGGCTTTACTTAGGAAGACAATGAGGGACTCCTCCATCTGTGTTTTGTAATTCATGAATTATTGAGTGAGTGTGTGACAGTCCTGAAGACACATACGGTGAATACTACCAAATTGGCTAGAGCACTGATGTCATGAAGTACATTTGAAAGGGATGGGTAGCAATACAGATTTCCCCAGGAGAAAATCTCTTAGGAATGTTAGAGGTTGGAGACTGGAGACTGCTAAGAGATCCACGGCCACGCTGGGTCCAGTGAAGGTCCACGGAGTCCTCCAGGAAACAGAGACCCCTAGAGGCCTTCTGCTCTCGTGAAGGCTGACTGACGCCATACATTACACGTACAGCTTCCAAATATCTACTCTGTTAGCATATGGAGGAGGTTGCATAGGCTGGATGATTTCCCTCTTTTCCTGGGTAAACTGTCAGGCAGCATTTCTGAGCTCTCTTAGAAGCCAGATGTAGCTGCGTGCCTGAGTTTTGTCAATTGGAAATTACAAGCAGACACGGACACTGACTTCAGGACGTGCCACCTCAAAATATAATCCTTTAGTATACTGATTATTCTGAGCTGTAGGCACTTGAAAACAGTAAATATAAAGAGAGGTTTTCTATGAACTCCACTTACCTGCCTAAAGACAGAACCTCTAAAGGTAACTCAACTTTCATAGATTCCCCCCTACCCCACCCCCAGAGTTTCATCAACCAGGGAAGATTGACTGTTATCACCGAAAAGACTGTAATTTGACACCACATCCAAACTCTATCACCAACTATCATACCTCCCACCTGTTCTTCTAAGGACCTGTTTATCTTTCCTAAAAATTATTTTTTCTCCCCTAAGATACATACATTCCTCTTCCCCTTTCCCAGTTAAAATGATAATTAAGCCTAAATTCTAAGGCACCTTGGAGGGTTACTCACTTTCTCCTGGGTATTTTCCATGTATGCATGAAGTATACATGTTAATAAACTTCTTTGGTTTTTCTCTTGTTAACCTTTTTTTTATTCCAGGGATCTCAGCTAAAAATTTCTCCCCTATAATTTTTAGAAAGATACATGAAAAGAATGGGATAAAAAATTGTTCTTCCTAAATTATCTGAAAGGTGTTTTTAGAAAAGTGGGGGAATATTTGCCACGATGTTAAAAATTGAAAGAATAAGTTCACTGAAAATATGTATTTCTTGACCTAGATCAATACCGCCCCAGGCTTTGAAGACCTCTTTGTTCCTCCAGCCTCACTCCTCCCCAAGAGATGAGGAGTGTTCTAGGTCAAAAGGCATCCCACTAGGAGCTCATCTACCACCCTTAGTCCCTCACTTTTATTCCATATGCTTCAGGTATTCCAGACCCTGGAATTTCTGCTACTTTTATCTATTTTGGGGTCTGTTTTCATTTTAGATCATACCCACGATGCACATGCCTTGGCCCAAAGGTGGCCAGGAGACAGTTGTTTGTCGGAGTAGGGAGCAATGATATGGCTATGGAGAGGAGGAAAAAATAATTTCCCTCTACCCTTCTCATTTCTTGGCTCTGACCCACATAACAAATTAATAAGAGAAAAGGAAACAATTTTATTAACCTGTATACTTCATGTGTATGTCGGAGATATCCAGGGAAAAAGGAGTGATTCAAAGGTTTAGTTAGAACTTAAGTTTATAAAGTACCTTAGCAAAGTAATGATAATTTTCTGTAGAAGTGATGAGACAAAGAAAAAGGACCTCGAGTTTCTAGGGACAGCAAATAATGGTAGGGCAAATATCTAGGAAGCTAATAGAAGCTAATTAGCAAAGTTTGTGATGTGGAGTCTTTTGGTACCGTCTCCAGTGTTCTTGCCTGGGGAGCCTGCCGGGCTCCAGTCCATGGGGTCGCAAGGAGTCAGACACAACTGTGCAATTAACAACAGCAACCAGGTATATAGGATCTAAAGTTATCTCTGGTGATTAACTTCTGTCCTTCCTGGTCAAGAGAGGGGGAGGGATTCCTTTGAAAATTTTTGTTTTGCTTTTAGGCAAAAAGAGGAAGGACAGGGAGCTTTCCTTCTATCTGCTTCTTCTCAACTGCCTTCAGCTCAAAATAATCCTTGTGCCAACATGGCATATTTTGAGAGTGGCATATTCTGTTACCTAACAGATAATTCTTGAATGCATGAACTGAGGTGCCACACATGCATATGCATCAAGTCCCTCATGGTGCAGGAAGGACTGGGGGGTGGGCGGGAGAGGAAGGCCACTGGCTACAGGCCAGGAAACTAGAGGCTGGCTCCCCTTGCCCCGCCATGCTCTAGCACAACACTTGTAGGACTTTGTGAATTCTCAGTCTGAACCTGGCTTCTAGGTCATTATGAAGACATATTGGTAAGGTAAAAGATGAAACATATTGTACGACTTTGTGAGTTTTCCTTATAACTTTAAATGTTTGGGCACATGCTATAGGAGTCTCCATTTGCACCCAGGCCCTGCAGGGAGAGGAATAGTTTTGCTTAAATATTTGCCACATTGACTTGACCACCCGCACTTCCTTTCTTCTCTCCTTTATCCTTCATTCCTCCCACCGTCCCTCCATTTCTTCCTTCTTTTCTTTTTGTCATATGTCTGTCTGTCATCTGCTTTCTATCTATATTAATGTGCTTTTTTTTGATGATGAAACATTTGAAACCATTACCTATAGAGTTAACACAAGCTGATGACTAACAGGAATTCTTGAGCTTATCTTGCAGAATAAAGGATAGGAAACAGCTTGTTAAAAGCCCTCTGCTTACTCTGAGGAAACCAAAATTGAAAAACATACATGTATCCCATTGTTCATTGCAGCAGTATTTACAACAGCTAGAACATGGAAGCAACCTAGATGTCCACCGACAGATGAATGGATACAGAAGTTGTGGTACATATATGCAATGGAATATTACTCAGCCGTAAAAAGGAACTCATTTGAGTCAGTTCTAATGAGGTGGATGAACCTAGAACCTATTATACAGAGTGAAGTAAATCAGAAAGAGAAAGAAATATTGTATTCTAATGCATATATATGGAATCTAGAAAAAGTGGCACTGAAGAATTTACTTACAGGGCAGCAGTGGAAAAACAAACATAGAGAACAGACTTATGGATGTGGGGAGAGAGGAGGAGAGGGTGAGATGTGTGGAAAGAGTAACATGGAGACTTACATCACCATGTGTAAAATAGAGAGCCTACGGGAATTTGCTGTCTGGCTCAGGAAACTCAGACAGGGGCTCTGTATCAGCCTAGAGGGGTGGGGTGGGGAGGGAGATGGGAGGGAGGTTCAGAAGGGAGGGGACATATGTATACCTATGGCTGATTCATGTTGACATTTGACAGAAAACAGCAAAATTCTATAAAGAAATTATCTTACAATAAAAAAATAAAATTTTAAAAATCCCTCTGCTTATTGACTGCCTTCATTGATTGTTTGCTTTAGTTTTATTATTATTTTTTTCTTCCTTTTTTCCTGTCTTTAATTGCATACCTTTCCAGCTTCACATGGCCTGTTATTTTACAGGAACTTAGGGTGGGCTCTTGTCTAGCATGAGCCAGCTCTGAATGGTTGGGACCACTGACTCTAAAACTGGGCCTGTGCAGGGGTCTTTTGACATCAGAGGACCAGAAAACTCCACCCTCAGATCATGCTTTGCTGTTTTATCCAGTAATTGAGTCATGTCTGACTCTTTGCAACCCATGGACTACAGCATTCCACACTTCTCTGACCTCCACTATCTCCCAGAGTTTGCTCAGGTTCATGTCCATTGGGTCAATGATGCTATCTAACCATCTCATCCTCTGCTGTTCCCTTCTTCTTTTACCTTCCTTCAATATTTCCCAGCATCAGGGTCTTTTCCAATGAGTCAGTTCTTCACATTGGGTGACCAAAGTATTGGAGCTTCAGTTTCAGCATCAGTCCTTCCAATGAATATTCATGGTTGACTTCCTTTAGGATTGATTTGTTTGATCTCCTTGAAGTAGGCAAGAAGTAGATTTACTAACATAGGACACTTGTGAGAGATGCAAGTGGGCAGACAAGGGAGTTCGGCCTCAAAGATTAAGTGGGCTCAGTTCAGTTCAGTTGTTCAGTCATGTCCAACTCTTTGCAACCCAATGGAATGCAGCATGCCAGGCTTCCTTATCTGTCACCAACTCCCAGAGCTTGCTCAAACTCATGTCCATTGAGTTGGTGATGCCATCCAACCATCTCTGTCATCCCCTGCTCCTCCTGCCTTCAATCACTCCCAGCATCAGGGTCTTTTCAAATGAGTCAGCTCTTTGACCAGGTGGCCAAAGTATTGGAGCTTCAGCTTCAGCATCAGTCCTTTCAATGAATACTCAGGACTGATTTCCTTAGGATTGACTGGTTGGATCTCCTTGCAGTCCAAGGGACTCTCAAGAGTCTTCTCCAACACCACAGTTCAAAATCGTCCATTCTTCGGCACTCAGCTTTCTTTATAGTCCAACTCTCACATCCATACATGACTACCGGAGAAACCATAGCTTTGACTAGACGGACCTTCGCTGACAAAGTAATGTCTATGCTTGTTAATATGCTGTCTAGGTTTGTCATAGCTTTTCTTCCAGGGAGCAAGCATCTTTTAATTTCATGGCTGCAGTCACCATTTGCAGTGATTTTGGAGCCCAAGAAAATAAAGTGGGCTACATTTTTATGATAGAAGGAAAGTGGCAGAGCAATAAAAGACTGCCTTCCTCCTCATTCTTTGAGTAGACATTACTAGCTTCTCTTTTACATCAGGCAGGAGAATATCTGACCCTATGAGGTCGGCTGGGACTGTCATAGCACTTATTTAAACCAGCAAAAGGCTGGTAGCATTGTTGTCTTTCACTTGGTGACCTGGGGTATATCTTGTATTTTTATTTATGACTTTATAGTTAAGCAAGACTGCTTCATTCCGAATATTCCCATAGCTTTTGAGTGATCATTAACTTACACTTGTCTCCCTGAGTTCTAGAGGTTTCCCTCTCTATCTATAATTCCCTACTGGGATTTCTACAACTACCTGTATAACTATCCTGTTCTATGCCTATCACCTCTAATCACCTCTATGCCCAGGACTACCTTGCTTATCACATAATTCTCCCTGCCCCCTTGCCTTCAGGGAGGCAAATCTGACACTTGTTCTCACATCTCCTCTCCTGGATGCCTTGTGAATAAACTCTCTGCCACAAACCTCCGTATCTCAGCATTTGGCTTGCTTCAGGTCAAGCA
This sequence comes from Cervus canadensis, assembly GCF_019320065.1. Classification (NCBI taxonomy): domain Eukaryota; kingdom Metazoa; phylum Chordata; class Mammalia; order Artiodactyla; family Cervidae; genus Cervus; species Cervus canadensis. The sequence goes on from NC_057410.1 coordinate 48,624,420, forward strand.
AATGGACCTAGTCTGGTAACACATTTGAAAGTATGTTGCAAACATCATGACACTTCATCTCTTAACACTTTGTGTGTTTTCTCAGAAAAAGGACACTCTCCTATTTAACCACAATATTACAGCACACCAAAGAAGTTTAATGTTGATGTAATAAAATTATCTAATATATAACATATATTCAGAGTTTTTTCCATTGTCTTAAAAAGGCCCTATTGGGGCATTGTGCATACCTTTGTTCTATTTGTCTAGTTATCCTTTTTGGTTGTAGTTTATAAAAATGTAAGTTCATGATGGATTGGGAAAAGAGAAACTGGTTCTTCACCTCAGATAGTTTGAGAAGCACTGTTATGGGAAGAGGGACCCCTTCCAGGGCCCGAAAGGGGCTCTTGTCTAACCCTCGGAAATGAGTTGTCCAAGGAGACATACGTGCTGACAAAGCAAGAGACTTAATTGGGAAGGGGCGCCCGGGCAGAGAGCAGGAGGGTGAGGGAACCCGGGAGGACTGCTCTGCACGTGGCTCGCAGTCTTGGGCTTATGGTGATGGATTGGTTTCCGGTCGTCTCTGGCAATCATTCTGACTCAGGGTCCTTCCTGAGGCGCACACACTGCTCAGCCAAGATGGCTGCCAGAGAGGAGGATTCTGGGAGGTGGTCGGACACGTGGAGACTCCTTTTGGCTTTTCCCAGATTCTTCCAGATGGTGGTGGCTTGTTAGTTCTATGTTCCTTACCAACACTTCCTGTCGTAAAACAATTGATGCAAATGGTTACTGGGGTGCCTGGTTAGGGTGGGCAGTTTTAGTCCGTGTGTTCCCCCTAACAGCTGAAAACAGTGTTTGGCAGGAGTGGAAGTATGTGTGTGTTTGTAGGGTGAAGGTGCTGGGGAGGAAGACACTCCTCTTCTCTTCTAGGTTCTTCTGGCTGGTCTAAGAATTAAAGTGACCTGAGACAGATTAACAGGAAAACTGAGTACCTGAGTTTACTCAGGAAACAGTAACTCCCGCCAACGGCTGCAGCCTCACTTAGACACCATCCTTCAGTTCAGTTCTGTTCAGTACAGTCGCTCAGTCGTGTCCAACTCTTTGTGAGCCCATGAACCGCAGCACACCAGGCCTCCCTGTCCATCACCAACTCCCGGGGTTTACTCAAACCCATGTCCATTGTGTTGGAGATCCAACCATCTCATCAGCTAAAGACAAAAGTTGTTGAGTGTGGGGAGAGTCAGTTACCAGGAAGTTAGCAGGAAAAGCAAAGTGAGCAAGAATGATTAGGGTGCAGATTTACGTCCTTGCTTTTTCCATTGCTAAGAGTTTCTAGAGCTTTCCTCTTCCAGGTACAAAGAGGAAGACAGACAAATAGAGATTTCTGTTACAAATGTAAATGTGTCTTCAAAAGGGCAACTCGTCTACTTGGTTTTCAGAACCCTTTCCTTGTCTACTCTTTCTCAGAAAATAACCACTTTAAAACAATTAATACACCAAAGAGATATATTTAGGGTGGCAAATTCTGCTCTCCTACAAAGGGAAGGATAAAGTCCTTAGTTTCTTGGTTTCAGGCTTTTTTCCAATGTAGGAATCAGTCAAGAATCACCCTGTCAACTGAAGACAAATGTACAGCCTAAATGTTGAGAATTATGTTTTGTTCAGCAAAATTTCTGAGAACTCAAGCCTGGAAGGCAGCCCCTCAGATAGCTGAGGGACTGCTCTGAAGAGGTAAGGCAGGAGCCAGGATATACAGAAGTTTTTGCAATAGAAACCAGATGGTCAGAACATCAAAAGATTACTGTTAATTAAAGAAAATCAGACATCTCAAGTTAATGAACTGAGCGCTTTTCTATGTATAGGAGATGCAAGAATCTGGGCTCACTTAAACCATTCATTGGGTATGCACCTTAGCTATCTGGAACTGGTATTCTGGTTTTCCATTCTGGATCCCCTCAGGGTGCACAGTTGGGGTGGCTGCAGTGGCTGATGGCTTGATGGCCACAGCCTCCTTTGTTTACTGATCTGGCGGGTGACATCCCACAACGTAACATTTGTTTTTCATGCTGTCTAGTAATAAGCTTATGAAAAACCGAGAAAAGCTTCTGTTAAATAGAGGTCAAATTAGATTGCTTGGTATAATTGGTGGGAATGTTAAAACACTAAGCACATTTTATGGAAATAGAATGCATAGGTCTTCAGAATTTTAAGGGATTAAGGGGAGCAGCCAACAGTAAATGCCAACAGCCTTTGAGCTTTAATTTCATGGTTTTTTTCCCAAGATTGTTATTCCTTAATGATATGCACCTGCTTTTCCTTTGGTTTCTGCCCCGATTTTATATTTGTCCTGAAATTTAGGTGGAATAAAAACAATGTCAGATGAGGGAATTTTTAAAACAAATAAAACTTTAAGCCAGTTGTGCTCACGTTTTCAATAAATGAATTGCACTTTGCACATTTGCAAATCCTTGCACTGTTAAACACTGATTTCCTCACCTCTCTCTTGGGCATACTGCTTTTTCCATGCCCTCACAGGGAGCGGTAAAACACTGATGCTTGTGCAACACTGTTGTTTCCTAATAACTCATTATTTTTCGTGGCAAGAAAGTGATGTTATAACATCACCTGTCTTAACAAGATTTCATTTAAGAATAAAAATGTTCTTAACAAGAAATGTAACCAGATAGGGCCGGGGTTCCCCATGTTAGCAAACTCAGGTTCGCAAAAGCCAATCTTTAAAAGACAAGGGTTGGTTGGAAAAGAACGATTGCTTTATTCAGGAAGCCAGTAACCTGGGGAGAAGGTGGACTCCAATCTGAAGATTCTGCTCTACCATGAGAGTTTATCAAGGAAGAAACGGGAAGTCAGTCACAGTTAATCATTTGGAGAGGGTTCAGGGTCTTTGTTTTCTTCTACTTTGTGCAGATTTTCTTCTGATGGGGCTCAGATGGTAAAGAATCCACCCGCAGTGCAGGAGACCTGGGTTCTATCCTTGGGTCAGGATGATCCCTTGGTGAAGGAAAAGGCAACCCACTCCAGTACTCTTGCCTGCAGAATTCCATGGACAGGGGGACCTGGTGGACTACACTCCATGGGGTCGCAAAAGAGTCAGACACAATGAGTGGCTAACATTTTCCCTTCTGATTGACTGGTGATGAAGGAACAGGGTGGTGCTCCAGGACTCCTGGGCTCAGCCCAAGTTACCACCCTACACCTGGGCTCCTGCCTTAGTTCCTGACGAAGAACCCAAAGTTATGTGTATCATAACCCAAAGTTATGTGTATGCTATGTGTATCACTTAGGAAGAACTGCTTTATCGTTGCAGCATTGTCTTTTGATTTCTCCTCCTTTGTTTCTGCATTCCTTCACTTCCCTGATAGCAACTATTTGTATCTGCTCTTTGGTACTCAGGGAAGGTCTGTGAGGCTGAAGTCTCTTTCCTACACACAAGAAATGGGAGACACAGAAAGGATTTGTACGCAGAAGGGCCCCACAGAGTCCTGCTCGGTTTCACCTGGAGAAAGAGAAGCAAGCATTGCTTTCTTGACAGAAAAGAAGCCATTTTGCCTAAGCCATTTTGTGACCTCAGCCTGGCCACGATGCTTGCCAGGCCTCAGTTATTAGTAATCTTAAGGGAAGCACAGGAATGCAGACACAAAGGAAAAGCAGTCAGTTAACAAACTATTGGCTTTAAAACAGACTTCTAGTTCCTCCTAGGCATATGCAGAATAATCTGAGCCATAGGTTTAATTCTGCAGGAACTAAAGTCCCCTACCCTGGAGAGGGTGGTAGGATATAACAGAGAAGTTGGAAGATGGTAGATTACACCACCCTTATGGCAGAAAGTGAAGAAGAACTAAAGAGCCTCTTGATGAAAGTGAAAGAGGAGAGTGAAAAAGTTGGCTTAAAGCTCAACATTCCTAAGATCATGGCATCCGGTCCCATCACTTCATGGCAAATAGATGGGGAAACAGTGGCTAACTTTATTTTTCTGGGCTCCAAAATGACTGCAGATGGTGATTGCAGCCATGAAATTAAAAGACGCTTACTCCTTGGAAAGAAAGTTATGACCAACCTAGACAGCATATTAAAAAGCACAGACATTACTTTGTTAACAAAGGTCCGTCTAGTCAAGGCTATGGTTGTTCTAGTGGTCATGTATGGATGTGAAAGTTGGACTATAAAGAAAGCTGAGCACCGAAGAATTGATGCTTTTCAACTGTGGTGCTGGAGAAGACTCTTGAGAGTCCCTTGGACTGCAAGGAGATCCAACCAGTCCATCCTAAAGGAGATCAGTCCTAGGTGTTCATTGGAAGGACTGATGCTGAAGCTGAAGCTCCAATATTTTGGCCACCTGATGCAAAGAGCTGACTAATTGGAAGGGACCCTGATGCTGGGAGGAATTGAGGGCAGGAGGAGAAGGGGACGACAGAGGATGAGATGGTTGGATGGCATCACCAACTCGATGGACATGGGTTTGGGTGGACTCCGGGAGTTGGTGATGGACAGGGAGGCCTGGCGTGCTATGATTCATGGGGTCACAAAGAGCTGAGCAACTGAACTGAACTGAACTACATACTAAGACCCCAGACTGATCAGAACCTAAGTAATGATGATATTGACCTTTTCTGACCCTTCCGAATGCAATCAACTAAAGCTTGGACTCTGGCAAACTTTACCCCAATTCTGTGCTGAATTCTTTTCTGCTCAAGCTTCTTCATGACTGTGCTTACACCACCCAACCCTCTTCATAGATATGCATGTACCTTTAGCTTAAAACTTCCCCAATATCACAGTAGTGAAGACTCCTTTGGGAAAGATCCCCAAGGTCCTCCTTACCTGCTGCAAGTAATAAGTCCTTCCTTCCCCCACTCTTTGGCTTGGTTGTGTCTTTTGGCTCAACACCTATCAAGAGGTGAACCCAGTATTCAGGTAACAGAATCACATTAGAAATAGACAAACAGTGGGTATGAGAGATCACTACTCCTAGATGTTTATTTGAGGTTTCCATCTTGTTTTTGTTTGAACCCAAGAGTCCATTGGAAGACTGGCATTTTTTTGAATATTTATCAGTGGAAGAAAATAAGAAGCAGAAAGTTCTTTTCAAACAAACTCCTGACTCCTTAAAGATATTACAAATGATTTGCTTTACTTTAAAGGTACAAGTAATTGAAAATCAGAAAGATAATGTTGTCTATGTAGTATGATGTGTATATATAGACAGAAATAATAAATTTCTGTACATATGCAACCCACTGCAGAGATGAATCTTCATTCATCTAAGTCAATGCTGTTCAAACATGGCCAGTTAGCACATAACTAAGTATTTGTTATCAGTTGTTGAATAAATTTCTAGGTCCAAGATGGAGTCACTTCTGCCCTGGGTGCCATGTCAGCAAAGCAAAACTTAGACAACTTGCATGCATGTGTGCTCAGCTGCTCAGTCGAGTCCAATTCTTTGTGACCCTATGGACTCTAGCCGCCCAGGCTCCTCTGTCCGTGGGGTTCTCCAGGCAAGAATACTGGAATGGGCTGCCATAACTTCCACGTCCCTGCAAATGCGCTGCTTGATCAGAAATGCAGGATGTTCAGTCAGCCAACCCCAAACACCAAGCCGAGTCTGGGTTTCTGCTTACTTCCTTGTTCCTTCTTACCCCATAGGAGGCTGACTGTGTGGCTTCAGCCAATCAGATATTTTCTGTTTTTCTATTTCTTGTTCTTTATTTGCTATCCTATAAAATCATCCTGCCTTCTGCCCTATTTTGCAGTTCTCCGAGTAGAGACTGTCTGCTTCATGAAGTGTTAAATAAAGGTTGTTTGTATCACCTAAATTGTCTTCATCTTTGTTGCTGTTTTTCAGTAGCTGAGTCGGGCCCAACTCTTCGCAGCCCCATGAACTGCAGCGCGCCAGGCTTCTCTAACCCTTACTATCTCCCTGAGTTTGCTCAAACCCATGTCCATTGAGTCAGTGATGCCATCCAACCATCTTATCCTCTGTCACCCCCTTCTTCTCTTACCTTCAATCTTTTCCAGCATCAGAGTCTTTTCCAATGAGTCTGTTCTTCGAATCAGGTGGCCAAAGTATTGGAGTTGCAGCTTCAGCATCAGTCCTTCCAATGAACATTCAGGACTGATTTCCTTTAGGATGGACTGGTTTGATCTCTTTGCAGTCCAAGGGACTCTCAAGAGTCTTCTCCAGCACCACAGTTTGAAAATGTCAATTATTTGGCACTTAGCCTTCTTAATGGTTCAATTCTCACATCTGTACATGACTATTGGAAAAACCATAGCTTTGACTATATGGACCTTTGTCAGCAAAGTGATGTCTCTGCTTTTTAGGTCTGTCTAGGTTTGTCATAGCTATTCTTCCAAGGTGCACAAAATCTTTAGTTTTGTGGCTGTAGTCACCATCCACATTGATTTTGGAGCCCAAGAAAATGGAATCTGACACTGTTTTCACATTTTCCCCATCTATTTGCCATGAAGTGATGGGACTGGATGCCGTGATCTTAGTTTTCTGAATGTTGAGTTTTAAGCCAGCTTTTTCACTCTCCTCTTTCACCTTCATCAAGAGGCTCTGTGGTTCCTCTTTACTTTCTGCCATTAAGGTGGTATCATCTGCATATCTGAGGTTGTTGGTATTTCTCCTGGCCATCTTGATTCCAGCTTGTGCTTCATCCAGCCCAGCATTCTGCATGATGTACCCTGCATATAAGCAGGATGACAATATACAGCCTTGACATGCTCCTTTCCCAATTTTGAACCAGTCTGTTGTTCCATGTCCAGCTCTAACTGTTGTTTCTTGTCCTGCATACAGGTTTCTCAGGAGACAGGTATGTGGTCTGATTTTCCCATCTCATTAAGAGTATTCCATAGTTTGTTGTGATCCACAGTCAAAGGCTTTAGCATAGTCAATGAAGCAGAAGTAGGTTTTTTTTAAATTCCCTTGCTTTTTGTATGATCCAGCGTTATGTTGGCAATTTGATCTCTGGTTCCTCTGCCTTTTCTAACTCCAGCTTTTACATCTGGAAGTTCTCAGTTCATATACTGCTGAAGCCTATCTTGAAGGATTTTGAGCATAATCTTGCTGGCATGTGAAATGAGTCTTCTTTAAACATTTTTAAACCCAGTCCATAAGGAAATAAGTTTTGCATTGATGGTGAGCACTTAGAAACTTTTAAAGCAATATGTCAGTAATTTATATATGTTGAATCTAAAACATATATGTTTTATATGTTGAAAACTTGGCTTATATTTTGTGTGTCTTTTAATTCCATTTTGCTCTTCTTTTTTGTTGTGGTTTATTAAAATGTGAGGTCATGATGGGTTGGGAAAAGAAGACCTGGTTCTTCATTCAGATGGTTTGAGAAGCACGGCCCTGAAAATGGTGTTTGGCAGGAGTGTGTCATATGTGTGTGTGTTTGTGTATGTGCGTGTAAAATTAAAGGGAGAGCTGAAATAGAGAGTCATTAGATCAAATGACATGTCATTTGTGAAGGAACTGGTGTTCCTTTTTCCTCACTGTATTTTACCATGGAGTTTGCAGACTCTGTCTTGATGGAGCAACTGAACACACAGCAAATGCTCTCAGGACGGTCACCTGTACCTGCAGACGAGCGGTGAGCCCTGCAGCCGGCTGAGCTTGTGGACAAGACCCTTCCTCGTCCGGTAGCCGCGTTCTTGGGTCCTGAGCCCCATCTCCAGTTAGGAAACTAGCCGTCCCAGGCAGAGGGGGCTGACTCTCCAGGGCCTCCATCCCTGGGAACTCTGCGTTGACGGCTGCCCTCCAGCTCTAACACTGGACTGTCAGTCTTTTCTTTTTTTCTTTCTCTCTTTCTCCCCTTTTTTGGCTGCACTGTAGAGTTTGTGGAGTCCTGGTTCCCCAATCAGGGATGGAACTCACACCCTCTGCTCTGGAAACACAGAGTCTTAACCACTGGACCGCCAGGGAAGTCCTCTGTTAGTCGTTCTTTCTTTTTTCTATTTTCTTTAAACTGAATGCAGGGATCACAGAATAGCAGCTTCTGGAGGACAGACAAAATGGTTTTGTTCAACAGAATGTAAAGAGTATTTACAGGAAAATGTTTCTGTTCCATGTGCAAGTGGGTAAAAACATAATGAATGTTTTTTGGTTTTTTTTTTTTAGTATAGCTGTAAACAACATAGATTCTCAGAGTTGAAAGAGCATTAAAAATCACTTAACCCAAAGATTGAGGAAATCTCTGCTGAGAAGTATTCCCTAGTCGCTGCTTGGGAAATACACACCCATCAGTGAGTGTCCCAGCAGGAAAGGGAAGGCACACTCCAAATGGGTCACTGGAAAATAGTAATCTACAAAATTGTGGGCAGGCTTCATGGAAGCCATAGGGAATAGCGCAACACTTCTAAACCAGCCGGATCAGGAGGCCACTACCTTCCCTGTGCCTGAGAGGTCAGCAGAGGCCACGGTTCTCGGAACTCTGAGACAGTAGCTGTCTTAGTCAGCTGGGGCTGCTCTGACTTAATACCGCAGACTGGGTGGCTTAGACAGCAGACATTTCCCCTCCTCTGGAGGCTGGGCAGTCCAAGGTCAAGGTGCTGGCAGATTGGGTACCTGGTGAGCGCCGGCTTCCCGGCTTGCGGACAGCGGCTTTCTCACTGTGTCCGCATGTGACAGAGGAAGCAAGCTCTGCTCTCTCCTCCTCTTCTTCCAGGGAAGCCGATCCCCTCATGTGCGCTCCTCTGTCATGACATCATCTAAGCATAACTACTCCTCAAGGACCCCATTTCCATATACCATCTCTCTGGGGGTCAGGACGTCAATGTATGAACTTTGGGGAACACAGATATTTACTCCAAAACAGCACCAGTAGGGAGGGCTGCCTGACGGGAGCCTGTCACCCTCAGTAGGGGGATGAAGACAATCCACGGCAAAGTGACAAAAGGGGGCCGTGGAGTAAGGACTCTGAGCTCCCTTCCCACAGCTCTCCTATTGGCCAGACCCACCAAGAAGCTCATTGATCTGGTTCTGATCGATCAGCCTTTCTTACCGTAGAGCGAGGAAGGCAAGGAACTTCAGAGGCAAAGAGAAAACACACAGCCAGCTTCTCAGGCTACTTATTAATATTTCCCTGGAATGACTAAGCGTAATAATGTATATAAGGCTCTTCGTGTAGTGGCTGCATGCTATAGATATTTAATAAATGCTAATGTGCTGGAAGTAAATTTGATAGTCCCAGACTTATTACTCAGGCGTGTACATATTCAGTTTTTTTTTTAATGCTTAAAAACTGAGTTTGGATCAAAAGTTCCCAATTTCTGTTTGGCAGATTGCAAAAGCAGAGACTTACTAAATCAGTATAATTCCGTCATTTTTGAAAAATTCATTTTCTTTGGATAAATTGCCACATTCAGGGTTTTCTTTTCCACCTTCTTCTCCATTTTCTCCCCTTCTCCTCAGGCTTGATCTAAATTTCTGGAAGGGTCTCATGAATGATATAGGTATTGGCAGGTTATGGCTCACTGTCATCCTATGTTCTCTGTGATATTTCATCTGTTCTTCCCAGTTCTGTCGTTTCTGCCAAACACTTATGCTCTGAGTCTTCTAGGGTTTATCCTCAGTACAGGCATACCTCAAAGGTATTGCAGGTTTGGGTCCAGACCCCTGCAATAAAGCTAATATTGCAGTAAAGTGAGTCACATGAATTTTTTGGTTTCCCACTGCATATGAAAGTTATGTTTAGGGACTTCCCTGGCAATCTTATGGTTAAGACTCCATGCTTCCAATGCAGGGAACGTGGGCTCAGTCCCTGGTCAGGGAATTAAGATCCCATATGCCATGAGGTGTGGCCAAAAAAAAGTTAAAAGATTATGTTTACACTGTACTGTAGCCTCTTAAATGTGCAATAGCATTAAGTCTAAACAATGTGTATACCTTAGTTTTCAAATAATTTATTGCTGGAAAAAAGTTAATCACCATCTGAGCTTTCAGAGAGTTGTAATCTTTTTTGCAATAGTAACACCAAAGGTCACTGATTGCAGAGCACCATAATAAATATAACAATAATGAAAAATTTTGAAATACTATGAAAATTATCAAAATGTGACACAGAGACAGGAAGGGAGCCAATGCTGTTGGAAAAATGGCACCAATAAACTTGTTTGTCGCAGGGTTGCCACAGACCTTCAACTTGTAAAAATCACAGTATCTGCAAAGTGCAATAAAATGAGGTGTGCCTGTACTAACAATCAAGCTTTAGAATTAAACAAAACCAAGTATCTTTCAGCCTCACTTGCCCCCTTAGCTAGATGACCACGTGCAGTGAATTATCTGTGCAGTCACACAGAGCAGTATTCACAACCCGGGGTTAGAGTGTGTTATAAGAGTCAAATGTCAGAGAGACCTGTCTGAAGTAATGGAATTAAATATCAGAGACAATATTCAAGAAAGACATACAGACAACAGGATCCTATCTATTATAAAACGGATTTTTTAATTGCTTTATATTTGTTAGGAAATGAATAAGACTGACCACCCAATAGCCACACATCAGCGATGTTCGACCTGCCTTGTCAGGAGAAACTTTCATTTTCATGGGTGTGTAAGTTTGAGATTTGACTCTTCATTGAGTTTCTGCTTCTAGAAAATAACTTTTTTTTTTTTTTAGCCTCACTGATGTGAAAATGGAATAAGTTTTCTGCTTGAAACCCTGGGGTTTAATTTGATAAGATTCCATAAGAGGTTAAAGGAATAAAACCAATTACAACTTTATTCTTTAAAGTATTATCAAAGAATATTTGCACAGCTTCAAATGCTCTGAATACGGGAATTTTGACATTTTGAAATAAGATTAATATGGTCTTCAGGTTGTGCCAGTATCCAAACTGGGAAAATATGGTGCCTGTTGTAGGCTTGAAAGTTATCACCTTAATTCAACTAATGACCAAAGAATATGGAACCACGGCAGTTGTGAGGATTTAGTTAATCTGTGTCAGCTGTTTGTGGTTTGGTCCTTTGTGGTTAGTTCTGAACAGGTGAGAGCCTAAAGTTTAATTCCTTTGTCCTTGTTACCATGATACACCCAAAAGAAAAATGTTAAAGAACCAACTATTCACACAGATCTTCATTGCTAGGACACAGTCATAGTCTCAATGCATTACTGTTTGTCACCTCTTGAGTGGCACTATTTGGTTGCTCACTGAGTAATAAGAGAAGAATCAGTATAAACAGTAGACAGTTTATAAGAGCAAACATGCTTTCTCTATGCCAGGGCTTTGGGATAAGCACTTCTCACATATTAACTTCTTTAATTCTCCCAGTGACCTGGTGATGTAGTTACTATTCCAGTCATTCCCATTTAAGTGATAAAAAAGTTGGTTGAAGTGGTGGTTTAATCTTTTGTGACCCCATGGACCATAGCCTGCCAGTCTCCTCTATCTGTGGGATATCCCAGGCAAGAATACTGGAGTGGGTAGCCATTTCCTTCTCCAGGGGATCTTCCAACCCATAGATTGAACCCACATCTCCTGCATTGCAGGCAGGTTCTTTCCCACTGAGCTACCAGGGAAGCCCCTAAAGAAACTGAGGCAGAGTCATTTATTCAACTATTATTTATTGAGTCTCTACTGTGACCTGATAATTGGCTTAAGAATTGGGAATACATCAGTCATTCCTGCCTTCGTGGAATTTACCATCTAGTGGTAAGAGGAAAAAAAACTACAGATATATAAATTATATGGTAAGTTAGAAAGTAGTGATGTTGAAAAAAGTAAAGCACTAAAGAAGGGTTCTGTGTATGTTTGTGTGCCTGTGTGCACGTGCAATTTAAAGTAAAGGATTATGGGCAGTGAGAGCTTCACTGAGAAGGTGACTTTTGAGCAGAAAATTGAGGCAGATGAAGAGAGACCCAGGTAAAGCCCTGGGAGAAGATCATGCCACAAAGAATAAATTGTCAAGTGCAAAAGCCCCAAGGAGTTACCTAGAGTGTAGCAGATGAAGCAGGAAGGCCTTCATGGGTGGAGTGAAGCAAGAAATAGAAAAGGTCAGAAAAATAGCTGGATTCCCTGGCTTTGCAGACATTAACTTTTTGGAGCTGAGAAGCTTTTGAACAGAGAAATTATATGATGTGACTTGTGTTGTAAAAATATCATCTGGATGTTATATTAAGAATAGACTGTGTGTGGGCAGGCAGTAGATGGGGTGCTCGTAGGCTAGGGCAGGAACAAGAGAGATGAGTTAGGAGGCTACTATAATAATCTGGGGGTTATGGAGGCTATTAACAATAACTCAGAGGGTAATGAGAGGGGGTTGTACCAGTATAGTTCTATGGAGATGGTGAGAATCATCAGATTCTGAGACTATTTTGAAGGTGGACTCCTAGGATTTGCTAGCAGATTCCCTTGTGGCTCAGCTGGTAAAGAATCCACCTGCAATGTAGGAGACCTGGGTTTGATCCCTGGGTTGGGAAGATCCCTTGGAGAAGGAAAAGGCTACCCACTCCAGTATTCTGGCCTGGAGAATTCCACGGACTGTCTAGTCCATGGGGTCTCAAAGAGTCGGACATGACTGAGCGACTTTCATTTCACTTGGATATGAGATGGAGAAGAGTAAGAATGACTCTGAACTCTTGGTCCTGACTTACTGAAGGGTGAGGTTGGCATTGATTGAAGTTGGGGAAAACTTGGAGAGGATCAGGGTGCCAAGATCAGGAGTTCAGTTTTGATCTGTTGGGTCTGACAAGATGACAAAACATCTTTGGGAGGCGGGACAATGGCTTTCCCTAAGGGGCCATCTGGATCCTACTCCCTGAAACCCGTGAATATGTGTGGCAACATGGCAAAGGGGAATGAAGGGGGCAGAGGGAATGGAGGCTGCTAATTAGCTGACCCTGGGATAGCATGATCCAGGTGGACGCAATGTAATCACAAGTTTAAATGTGGAAGAGGGCCGCGGAGGAGGCAGTGTCAGAGTGATGCAGTGTGGGAGAGATTTGACTGGAAGGTGCTGGCTTTGGAGATAGAAATGGCCAACAGAAAAGGAGTGCAAGCAGTCTCCAAAAGCTGGAAAAGACAAGATAATTGATTCTCCCCTCGAGCCTCTAGAAAGAAGTGCCACCCTGCTGACCGCTTGATTTTAGACCAGTGAGACCCATTTTGGACTTCTGACCTTCAGCAGTGTAAGGTAATACATTGGTGGGTTTTTTAAATGTTTTATTTATTTATGCATTGGCTGCGCTGGGTCTTTGTTACCATGCACCGGCCTTCTCCATCCGCCACAAGCGGGGGCTCCTCCTCCTCGCAGTGCTCCTCCTTGCAGTGCTCCTCCTCGCAATGGCCTCTCTTGTTGCGCAGCACAGGTTCTAGAGCAGGTGGGCATCAGCAGTTGTGCCAGGACTCAGCTCTCCCTCAGCATGTGGAATCTCCCTGGAGCAGGGGTAGAACCTGTGTCCCCTGCATTGGCAGGCCGATTCGTAACCATTGGACCACCAGGGAAGTCTTTGGTGTTGTTTTAAAGTCACAGGTTTGTGATAATTTGTTGCAGCAACAAATAAGAAGCACAGCATCCGAGTGGAGCTACCTGGTAGGTAGTTGGATATAAATGTCTGGATTTGGGGTAGAGGTTCAGGATACAGATTAAATTTGGAGTTATTGATGATACTTAAAACCAGGAGACCTGGTGAATTTCCTGACAGTTCAGTGGTTAAGACTCCGCACTCTTAATGCAAGGGGGGTGGGTTCAATCCCTGGCCGAGGAACGAAGATCCTGCATGTTGCAGGACATGGCCAACAAACAAGCAAATGAACAAAAAACTAGGAGAACTGATGAGATCAAGGAAATCAATACAGAGGAGAGAAGAGGGGAGGGGGGATGGCAAGACCTGAGCTTGAAGAAACTCTGCCAGTCCGAGATCAGGAAGATGTGAAGGAGCCAGCCAAAGAGGCCTGGAGGGAGAAGCTAGTGAGGCAGGACAACCAGGGGGATGTGCCTTCTGGAAGCCCGGGGAAGGAAGTGTTCCAAGAAGGGGTGATGATATGCGTCAAGCGCTGTGATGGGTCAGGTGAGAGGAGTGTGGGGATGGATCATGGGATTGGACAACGTAAAGGCTATCGGTGATCTTGACAAGAGCAGTTTGAGTGGAGTGGTGAGGGCCAGAACCTTTTGTAAATTTCAGCAAGAACAGTGAGACTGGAACTGAAGACCAGTATAGACTCCTTTATGAAAGAGTTTCATTATAAAAACGAGCAGAGAGCAGGATTGCTGGAGAGGAAGGTAGCCTGTTTGAGTGTGATCAAGAGAAATAACAACGCATTTTGTGTTAATGAGAATAACCAACAGAGAGGATCAGAGAGGTTCAATGGCTTGCTCAAGGTCACATGACATGTAGAACAAAGTTGAATTGTCCCAGCTGAGGGACAAACCCACCCCCAGAAGCAGAGCCACTTAGCTAGCTCAGCAGCTGACCAGACACTCATGAGTGAACCCAACCAAGACCAGCTTAATAATGCTTTCTGTTTTGATCTATTAAGTTTATGGGTGACTTTTATGTTAAAAAAAAAAGAAAAGAAAAGCAAAACAAAACTGATATTGGGTCAAATTAGATACATGAGTTTGGGGTGCACATGACCACCTACATTCAAGACCACAGCTGACTAATACATGCAGAGGACATTATTAGTTTCAACAGAATAAGACTGTAAGAGGCCTTTTGCTCACAGAGGTCTGCCTAGGTATGAAAATGTATATTTTATGCTAAATTTCTAATTTCCTTTTTCACTGAAAAAAAAAAAGAATGTAATCACCTTCAGTGACTTATTTACGACATGAAAATTGATATATATATTTCTCTCAATAGGTGACAAAATAAGAATAAATAATGCTATTACTGTTCTCTAAATGCTTGTCTAGACAACACCAAGTAACTGCTTTTTCATGTCATAATAATGCCGTAATTTAAATTTTTTACACTTTGCTTTCATTTCTTTTGAAAAATCATGAGGGAAGTTTGTATCTCGAATATATTTGAAAAGGTCATTTTCCTATGTTAGCTTGATTGTGATGATTATTTTACAGTGTATTCGTATGTTGAAGCATCAAATTGTATGTCTTAAGTATATACAAATTTTGTCAGTTATTCCTCAATAAAGACAAGCAGAATAAAATTTGGTTCCTCAAAATAAATTCATCTGGTGAAAAAAGGAAGAAAGAGAAAGGAAATATCATTTTCCAAAACCTTAATTGGCCTTAGTTCTGACCCATAAGTAATTGTCTTCACAGTTACTTTCAGGGTATTATGACTTTGGTGCAAGAAAAATTATGATGGCTATAAACTCACCTTATAGCTGTAAATGTTAAAATCTAGAAACAGAAGCTTGGAATACATTTCTTGATTAATCCATTCCTTTTCTCAAAAAGTCTAGGATGAGGAGGCCAGAAGTGCAAGTGAATTTGGATAAGACCTTATCTTTCAGCATTTTATGCTTTAATGAGGGCTTCCCTGGTGGCTCGTGGTGGGATGAGGGTTCAGTCCCTGGGTTGGGAAGATCCCTGGAGAAGGAAATGGCAGCCCACTCAGTGTTCTTTCCCGGGAAATCCCATGGACAGAGGAACCGGTG
This sequence comes from Cervus canadensis, assembly GCF_019320065.1. Classification (NCBI taxonomy): domain Eukaryota; kingdom Metazoa; phylum Chordata; class Mammalia; order Artiodactyla; family Cervidae; genus Cervus; species Cervus canadensis. Next base: position 48,639,990 of record NC_057410.1, read on the forward strand.
GGTGACAGTCTATAGGGTTATAAAGAAGTTGGCTAGGACTTAGCGACTAAACGTCAGCAATGCCTTAGTGAGTCTCTAAGCACAGAACATCTTGCTTTGTGTTCATTCCGCTTCTCTCCTTTCTGAGGGGTAAGGCTATTGTGATTCTAGGGTCATGATCCCTAGGCCTTCCCTTCTCTCTCCTCCCTGACTACCCTCACAGTTCCATTTCAGAGGAGTGGATGCACTGTGCCCTTACTGGTGCTTGCTTTGTGTAAGTTTAGTACTTCCTAGTTTTACCAGAATTTATATTCTTCACCAGACTGCATCACTAGTCTATGTGTACACTGATGTAAGATACTATTTGAAGCTTATAGCTTTACAGATGGGGTTAGATGTATACGGGTTTCCTACAGACATGGGACAGAAATTTGGAAGTTTAAAATCTAAGAAATGTGTTTGCCTAAAGGCCTAGTGAGGTGTTAGTAGCCATTCCTGCCCACAGAAGTTTCCGAGTCACTTGGTGCCCCTCTGTCGTTGTACAGTGACTTTCCTCTGGCGTATCAGGAAGCATTTAAGAGAGAGCAACTTTATTCATGACTCTTTATGGCAGATGGTGAAGAAATCACTGGTGTGGAGGGGTTTTGATTAGAACTAAGGGAGCTACTCTGAACTTGAGATCCACCGAAGAGTCTAAACGGATATGTCTTTCATGTTTGGTCTCCAGGTATTAGGCACTTTCTTACATGAATCATTTCCTTGTCTGTATAATAGGGTGTCAACCAGAACTTTTATATAAATAATAGTTTTATTGAACATGTATGCCAGGAACTGTTCTAAGACCTTTCTAAGGTGGGGGTTTGAATGCATAAAGCAGTTGAATTTCACACATTTTGATTTTCAGAATTTCTTAGACCTAAAAAAAGTCTTCAAAGTTCTTAAAGATCATTTTGTCATGAAGTAAAAAGCAATTATATGACTTGGAGAAGGACTGAAGGAAAAATATGTTTATTTCTGAATCCGTTTCTGTTAAAGCAATCAACTGATTCATAGGAAGACCAAACAAGGAAACATGGCAGGTATTAACACAGCCATTGGACAGCCATGAAAGGAGGGGATGTTCAGCAAAGGCAAGGGGTAATCATGAAACAGGAGAGAGGGAAACATATCGAGACCACAGCTACATGCAATAATGTAGCTTTTTTTTTCTTTTTTTCTTTTTAAGTTGTGTCTTGAGTATAGCTGAGTTTTAAAAGGAAGTTGCTAAGGAAATGCTGGCACTAACCTGTGTCTTTTCTTATGAATCTTATGATGCCAAACAATTGCATAGTTTTCAGAAACGGTGAAATTAACACGGTCATGTGCCCGAAGATGGGGGCAGGGAGAGGAATTTGGGATGAAAAAATGTATCAAATTTCCCCCAAATTTAGCCATTTAAGACAACAACAACAACAAAAAAGACAACAAAAAATACATTATATCATATAGTTTCTGAAGATCTGGAACCCGGGAAGAGCTTAGTCAAGTGGTTCTGGCTCTTGAAGTCACAGCTGAGCTGCCATCTTCTAAAAGCTCGACTCAGGCTTTGAGGACAGTCCACTTTCAGATGCATTCACCAAGCTGTGGTCACAAGGTTTCCATTCTTCACATTTTATTTTTATAACCTACTCTAGAAAATGACAGTTACTTCTGCTGTATGTGAATGGTCAAACAGACCAACTGTATTAAGATGTGATTGGTGACTATGCAGGGTTTGACTATCAGGAGATAGGATTTATGGAGACCATCTTGGAGCCAGCTTTGTTTATGGTTTATTCTCTTACAAAAAGTCATTTGGCCTTCAGTTAATGAACCAGCATCTGCTTATACACCTACTTCCTTTTGGATTATACAAATCGTCATCACAGGAATTTCGAGCTGGAAGAGACTGTAGAGAAGATCTTCTAACCCAGAGATTTTGGTCTTTTTGAGGAAAATAAAGCCCAGAATACACAAATGAATTGCTCTAAGTCACCTTTCCCTCCAAGAGCTGATTCAAAACTTTATCTTAAGACCTGTCAGTATCTTTTTATAAAATATTTGAACAATATTTTGTTTATGGTTTATTTTACTGATTAATCACAAGAACCCACATGTTTAATTTTTCATGAGTCTAGATTCAGTCAAGTTGAAGATTTTGTTTTTTCAATTTATGAAAAAAATGTATTGAATGTTATTTTGTGCCAAATTCATATTAGATACTGTTAGATACACTTTAAAATAAGAGGAAAAAAATCCCTTTCCTAAGAAGCCCAGTCTATTTATGTTTAAACAAGTGTTGAAATAGGTGCTGCGGAGGACACAAAAGTGAAAAAAAATATTATTCATACTCTAAAGAGGCTTAAAATCTATTACAATTAGTATTAGAAGTATGTATGCAAGATGCTAATTGGCATGATTTAGCTTTTCACATGACTGATCTCATGGCACTAGTGTTCAGCTAAAGGGCTTTGTAGCCCCCATGTTGGTAGCCGGATCTGCTGCTGGCAGTTAAGCTGGGTCCGTGTTACTTTAATGTGCTTACGTTTGTTTCTTGAAGTAGAATTATTTACAACAGTATACTAGTTGTGTTAGGGGACAGGGTTCTTGGCCTCCTTAAACAATGGAAATTGATCACAGGCCGGACTAGAAATTCAAGCAAGACTTTACTGGGACTGGTGCTGCAGCAGGAGAGAGAGAAATGAAGTAACAGTTTCCCTTGTTTGTTTCCTAGGGCGGGGGTGTGGGTAGGGGTGAGCTGATTTCTTGTAGTGGTGAGTGCAGGAGTGGGTCCTGGGGTTGGGTCAGAAGGCGTGGCTGTGGGGGTCTGCCCACTGCCTTCCTTGTGCTGTGTGAGGCTGGCAGCGCACCTCTCTGCTGTTACTGGCGTTTGGTCTTTTTGTATCTTGTTGTTCATAATGTGCCCCAATTGCACATGCTCACAGTTACTTTTGGTCCCTAATAGTTTCTTTGTATTGTTTTGCACCTTGTCCAGGTGCAAGCATTGCAGCAAAGGGGCGCGGGTCCCAGCCTGTCTCTGTTTCAGGTGAACGGCATAGAGATGCAGTATTTTTACAGATTATACTCCATTAAAAGTTATTACAAGATAATGGCTGTAGTTTCCCGTGCTATACAATATATCCTTGTGGCTTCTCTACTCTTTACACAATGATTTGTATCTCTTCATCCCATCCCCTAATCTGCCCTTCCCCCTTTGTCTCTCCCCACTAGTTTGTTTTCTATGTCTGTGAATCTGTTTCTCTTTTGCATATATACTCATTTATAGCATTTTTTTAAGATTCCACATAGAAGTGATTTTATACAGTATTTATCTTTCTCTGACTTATTTCACTAAGCATAATATTCTCTAGGTCGTCCATCTATGTTGCTGCAAATTGCAGTTTCACTCTTTTTGAATGGCTGAGCAATATTCCATGGCATATATATATATACATATATATACACCACATCTTCTTTACCCATTTGTCTGTTGATGGGTATTTGGGTTGCTTCCATAGCTTAGCTACTGTACATAGTTCTGCTTTGAACACTGAGGTACATGTATCTTTTCAAACTAGTGTTTTCATTTTTTCCCCTGATATATACTTAAGAGGAGAATTGTTAGACTATATAATAGTTCTATTTTTAGTTTTTGAGGAATCTCCATACTGTTTTCTGTAGTGGCTACACCAATTTACAATTCCGCCAACATGTATGAGGACTCCCTTCTCTCCAATCCTCACCAATATTTGTTATTTGCAGACTTTTTTGATGATAACCATTCTGACAGGTATGAAGGGATATTTTGCTATTGTTTAGATTTGCAATTCTCTAATTATTAGTGGTAGTCCATCAGTTGTGTCCGACTCTGTGATCCCATAGACTATAGCCTTACAGACTCCTTTGTCTTTGGAATTCTTCAGGCAAGAATACTGTAGTGGGTAGCCATTCCCAATAATTAGTGATATTGAACATCTTTTCAAATGTCTGTTAGCCATCTTATGTCTTCTTTGGAAAAATGTCTGATCAGATGTTCTGCCCATTTTTTGATTGGGTTGTGTGTGCATTTTTTAAAAAATATTGAGTTTTAAGTGCTGTTTGTATTATTGAATATTAACCCCTTCTCAGTTATATCACTTGCAAATATTTTCTCCCATTCTGTAGGTTGTCTTTTTTGTTGATGGTTTCCTTTGCTATGAAAAGATCTTAAGTTTAATTAGATCCCATTTGTTTATTTTAAATATTTATTTATTTTGCCTTAGGAGACAGATCCAAAAAATATTGCTGTCAAAGAGTGTTCTGCTTGTGTTCTTTTCTTGAAGTTTTATGGTTTCAGGTCTTATACTCAGGTCTTCTATCCATTTGAGTTTATTTTTGTATATGGTGTGTGGTAATGTTCTAATCTCACTGATTTACATGTAGCTGTCCGGTCTTCCCAGCACCGCTCGTTAGAGAAGCTATCTTCTTCATTGTATACTCTTACCTCCTTTGTCATAAATTGATTAGCCACGGGCACACGGATTTATTTCTGGGCTGTCTGTTCTGTTCCACTGATCTGCGTGCCTGCTTTGTGCCAGTACCATACTGTTTTGATTACTTTTGTTTACATTTTTAATGTTTGTATAACATAGTCTTATTATATAAAGACTTGGAGTGTATGCTTGGAAGAGAAGAGTAATAGAGTAGATTCAATGAAAAATCTTTAATTTCTTGCTTCCATGGGGTGCTTAAAGAATGTTAAAAGATGAGTGTTGTCTCAGTTACCAGGATCACAAGTCACTAGGAAATGAATTTTTTAAAATAGAGTTGGCATCAGGCTCGAGATCTACATGGCATCATTCAAAGCTGGGTTATTCCCAAGGACCAGGGATTATGAAAGTTCCTCTTCTGGCTGTAGGGTCACTGTATTTCATCAGTCAAATGTTTGTGTCCAGGAACCAAATCATAAATTTTTAGAGGAAGCTAGCCGTGTATGAGATAAACAGTTTGTGGGTGATATCCCTTAAGAAAGATTGTGGATGGAAAAGTTTTCTTTGGACAATTTTTAGGAATCCCATCCTGTCTACTAGAGAAACCCCCGTGGGTTTTCTTCCGCCTGTCATGCCATCACTGGCTGCTGACCACGTGTGACTCAGGTCCTCGTTGGATGTGCAGCGTGGCCTCTGCTTGTTCCCTGCACCAGGACGGGCTCTGCTGATGAGCAGCCAGTTGAAGGGAGAGATGGAGCCAGATATAAACACTGCAGTTTAATTTTTTCTGCCTAGTACATAATAAATACATAATAAATGTTCTTGGATCAAAGCAAAGGCTGCTATTAGTACAGTTTCCAGGCTCAGGATAGAATGTCCTTGCTTTTGCTTTTCCTAGATAATACTGAATTTATGCATTCCTTTAAAAAAAGTCTTTAGTATTATAAAGTATCCCAGAGGCAAAAAGAAGGTGTGATGGATACAAAGGATCTGAGTACATTGTGGTAAAAGGGAATGGGAGTTGGAATTAGAAATTTATTCATTTGTCCATTCACTCAACACACATTTATCCAGAAAGTTCATGTACTAGTGAACAAAACTGACATAGTCCTGCCCTCTTGGAACTTGCATTTTAGTAATGAAAATATATGATACGTAGGAAGGTGTAAGTGTTATGGGAAAAAAATAAAGTGAGGAAGGGTTGAGAGACAACAGTGAGTGAGGGTGTAGTTGTAACAGGAGGATTAGGAAAGGCCTCACTGAGAAAGTGACATTTCAATACTTGAAATACATGGAGAAAGTGAGGGAAGGGGCCACATGAATAAGGGCGAGGAGTGTTCAGGCAGAGGGAACAGCTAGAACAAAAGTCCTGAAGTGGGTGCAGCAAGCAGCCCAGTATGGCTGGAGAGGAGACTTGGGTATAAACTAGTCTTGCTTCGTAAGCCTTCAGGTCTCTACTCGGAAAAAGCAGAGATGAAAATGCTTAGATAACTTGCAGGACTATAGTGAAGACCAACTGAAATAGTAAAGGTAAAGAACCAGCGTAATGCCAGGTATCCAGGTAAGAGCTTTAATTACAATATAAAAGATGTTTCAAAGCACTGATTACTGCTTCTGTTTCTTCTTCCTGGGAAATGAAGGAAATGAAAATACACTGTAGGTTTCTCATGAGCAGTAAAGGTTGGCAAAATATGCCACCCCAAAATAGGCCTCTTTGGCACAGGATTATTTTGAGAAATAGTAGATGTAAGAGAAGCTCTGAAAACACAGAAGTTACCATTTTTAAGGGAAATTTACATTTATAAGGAAATCCCCGTTTGTAAGGTTATCTTCCTCTTTGTATCAGAAGAGAAAGATGACTAAATCACAAGAAATCCGTCAGTGGAAAAGGCACCAATTTAAATCTGCATAGCAAACCTTCCTTTTGTTTACTATACTTCTCCTGGTCACTTCCCCATAATTGGATTCTTGCATACCCTTCTCTCTTTTGTCTTTAGCTGAAGATGATATTTAAGCCTGAATTCTCAACTACCCCTGAGTGTTGTTCAACTTTTCCTACCTATCTCCCCAAAATACATGAAGTATACATGTTAGTAAACTTCTGTTTGTTTCTTTCTTGTTACTCTGTCTCTTGTTACAGGGTTCCAAGGAGAAATCTTGGAAGAGTAGAGAGAAAATTATTTTTCCTCTTCTACAGGAATAAATGCAATAATCCATGTAAAATACTTAGCCCACAGACTAACACACAGTAAACATGTAAGTTATCATTGTCAGATGTTTCAATAAAGCATTCACTAGTATGGACATGGATAGAACTGGGAGCGCAACAGCAAGCCATGGGTCAACAGGCCTAGGAGGAAAATAGGAACGAGGTCCAAGGCCCAAAAGAGTTAGGAAATATAAGAGCAATGGATCTGGCTGGCAGAGCAAAGTGAGGATGAATTCCGTCAAGGTTTTACTCACAGCCAGGGCAGGCTTGGTGGGTAATCTGATTTATTTGAAGGGGCTGGAGTGGGAGAGACAGCAGAGCAGAGGCAAAAACTAGGTGAATTTGAGGTTTCAATATAAGAAAGGAAATACAGATGTCATACAGTGGAGCAAGGAGAAGCAGGCTTGGCCATAAATGGCTGTATCTTGTCAAAGGAAACGGCTAGGATGGAGGGGAAGAGATTAATGCAGTATGCCAAGATGATATCCACATATGTGGAAGCCCATGACCGTTAGGTGGGAGTAGAGTGGAGAACATTTGGATAAGGATAAAAGTAGAGAGAAAGCAAAAATGACGTAGTTGTGGGAGGATACTAAAGACAGTTCCATACAGAGTAGGAAATAGAAATTGTATTCTGGAATCAGACAGCAAATGCTGGCCGGGCTCTCCAGAAAATTGCTAGATCCCAGGTTCTGTTAAGAACAATGCATCAAATCCTTGAAAGTCAAAATATCATGGTAGTTTAATTTAATGGGCCATAAAGGTGGACAGATTTAATTTCAGATGCACTGTGTGACATTTGATAAATTAACCTCTATTAACCTTGATTTTCTGGCAAGTCAAATAAAAATGATAAAATTCTTTTGAGGGCAATATAGGAGAAGTCTTTTGAAAATGGTTAAGCATTTTCCTAGAATTTCACCTTCCCATTAATATAGAAATGACAAAAGAGAGTTGCTATTTTGGATTCAATTTTACCAACAATGAAGAAGCTCTGAGCAGAGTTGGGAACTTCAGAAGAAAGAGGAGAAAATACAAGGTAATTACCTACACTACACCCTTGGTAGAAAGAAGGGAATTCAAAGCATGAACCTGGGATCAGATTGTTTCTTTCCATTCCTCCAAGAGGTTCCCAAAGCACAACTTGGCAAGAACTTTGGGACCACCCAGACGGCCACACATTTCCTACCTTTTTGAAATGTTCCTTTTCCTTTGTCTTTCTGTGACATTTTTGTGCAAGCATTTATTTTTCTGCCTAAGTGGTTCTGAAAGTGCCTAAATCAGGGTCAGGAGCGCTTCAGTTCTCTCTTATTTCCTTTGTCCTGTCACTTCTGTACAAACTTTGCCATTCCTTTACTAAGATCCCATCCAAGCCCAAGTTTTAAAGGAATGGAGGTTTGATTAACCCGCTCCTTTGATTTACCCACCTCTGAGTGTGTTGCAGGAAGGGGGACCCCTTCCACGGCCCGAAACTGGGCTCTTGTCTAACACTCGGAAATGAATTGTCCGAGGAGACACATGCTGACAAAGCAAGAGATTTTATTGGGAAAGGGCACCCGGGTGGAGAGCAGTAGGTAAGGGAACCCAGGAGAACTGCTCTGCCGCGTGGCTTGCAGTCTTGGGTTTTATGGTGATGGGATTAGTTTCCGGGTGGTCTTTGGCCACTCATTCTAATTCACAGTCTTTCCTGGTGGCACACGCATCGCTTAGCCAAGATGGATGCTAGCAAGAGGGATTCTGGGAAGTGGACGGACAGGTAGTGTCTCCTCTCGATCTTTCCCGAACTCTTCCGGCTGGTGGTGGCCTATTAGTTCCGTATTCCTTATCAGGATCTCCTGCCATAAAACAACTCATGCAAATGGTTACTATGGTGCCTGGCCAGGGTGGGCGGTTTCAATCAGTGTGCTTCCCCTAACAAGTGCACTCAGGTGTATGCATGTTGTGAAAGTGTGAGTCACTCAGTCGTGTCCAACTCTTTGCAATTCCATGGACTGTAACCCACCAGCCTCCTCTGTCCATGGAATTCTCCAGGCATGAACACGGGAGTGGGTTGCCATTCCCTTCTCCAGGGCATCTTCCCAACCCAGGGGTCAAACCTGGGTCCCTTGCATTTCAGGCAGATTCTTTACCGTCTGAGCCACAAGGGAAGCTCATGCATGGTACACATGTCAATAAACTTCTGTTTGTTTTTGTCCTGTTAATCTCTGTTTTGTCAGACACGGTGTATCCTGCTGAGGTAAAGAGTACGTAGGAGGACAGAAGGAAAGATTTTCCTCCTCCTCTACAATAGCTACATGATGACGCAGCATCCGAAAAGCTAAGCCGCTAGGCTTTTCACCTAGGTCTGGGATGGGCAGAGCATCACTACCACTGCATTCTCTTGATTAAAGTAGTCACCGCACCAGACCAGACTTGAGATTGTGGAAAATAAATGCCACTCCTCAATGGGGGTGGGCCAAGTGTGAGTGGCAGTTTAAAATCTACCGCATTCCCGTTTAATATTTTAAAAAAACAAGCCCTTTGTATTGGCCTGGAAGTACCCAGGTTAGGGTTGGTAGCAGGAGAGAGATCTGTCCTAGTTGTAGCCTCTCAGCACCCACTCCAAACGCCCTGCTCCTTCTCAATTGCCTCCGGTCACTTTATTACTAAACCTCCATTCTTTTCAGGGCCGCCTCTTCCTCAAACAGGCCCACAGCTGGAGCTTCCTTCTCTGAGGCTGTGTTGTCACAAAGGTGAGAGGCAAAGGGGGGGAAACCAGAAGTCGATGCCCCTCTTCCTCCCGTCTTCAGCCTCCACTCCCACCGGGAGCGCCCACGGCGGCCATCCCTCTCCCCGAGGTCCTGTCTCCTGCCAGCTCATTGAAGACCCATCGTCCCAACTCTCCAGTTTCCTTCCCTTTCCTCTCTCACACATGTTTTACTTTTTAAGAAGTCTCCAGATGAGGCCAGAAGTCATTTTCCATGAGAAAAATCTCCTTACCCCAGAGAGAAGCGTATTGACCTTGTCATGCCCTTGTCCTCCCCACAGCACAGTAGCGACCCTGGACCTTACCTTCCACACCTAATGTCCCACTAACAAGTGACGTGGAAATGACAAGAATAGACTTTGTTTTTTTATGAATATAATAAATTCTGCCTTTCTCTCTCTTGGTGTTTATCTGTTGCCTCTCTGCTCTGCCAGAGCTGTCTGCCTGCCTTGGGGAGGATAAGGGTCTTAGCAGGAGGAAGGCAAGGAGGAAGGGGAAAGCAGGATTCAGCTCTTGACTTCCAGAGCCTTCAGAAATGAAACAATAGTCTTAAAAGCCAGTCTTTGTCAAGAGAGGAAATTTCTCAACTCCATAAGCCATCATTAACATATCAAGGGTGGAATCCAGCGGGCTAAAAGGACAGTTTTATTCTAGCAAGAGAGAGCTGAGGGGAAGAAAAATCCCTGCTGCAGAGGGGTAGGCAGCCTGGGAGGTGACGCCGCCTGACCCGGAGGGGATACGGGAAGGAGGAGGTCAAGTTTGTGGAGCCAGTGGCAAAAGGACACTTTGAGATGCTGTGTTGCTCTCCACGCTGACGTCCTCGAAGAGGGAGGTCTTCCAGTCAGTCAGAGCTTGTAGCGAAGGGGCTTTGTCCTTCTCAGAACAGCTGCTTGAAAGTAGATGAGATTCAAGCTGGGGGACTTGCCACACCAGCTGTCGCTGTGTGAGGCTGAGGCAGAGAAAGCCTGAGGCTGGGAACTCACGGTGGGCCGGGGAGCAGCTGAGGTTAGTGGCCAGACCTGCGATGGCTCCTCAGTCACCAGCCGAGGAGCGCGGTGGCCGAGCGCTGACCTTACTGAGCTGAGAAAGACAGGCCAGCTCCCCGGCTGCAGAGGTTGGCGGGATGCTCAGGAGGACCCAGACTCACCCCCTGCTCGGCGGGTACCGACCAGCCCACAGCCAAGGACAGCGCTGACGGGCCTGCAAGGGAGACAGCAGAAAGACAGCACAGGCCAGTCCCAGCCCCTGCTCCCCAGGGCCGCCGGATGTGCGCCTTGTCCGCTCCTAGAGCCGCGTGGGGAAAGAGAGAAAGGAACAACCCAGCTCTGATAGCGAGTCGCTTTGATTGACGGAATGTTTAGTCCTCACGGAACACTCCTTTCGAGAAAAGTCGATGTGCTCTCCCCAAAACTGGCTGCTCCCCAATAGGATGGGAGTCCATGAGGATTAGGTCTGTGACTGAAGACTTTAAAATTACCTAGTCTCGTACATTTCAGTTTTACTTTTGTTCAGTGTGCACCTTCTTTCTTCATATATTCTTCAATAAATGACCAGGTTTGCTACAGAAATGAATTCTTCAGCTCCCCCAGGATGCAGATGTAGTTGTAATTAATTTTTAAAGTGAAAATATTTCTTCCTGCCTCATCAGAAACCATTATTCCTTCTAAACTCCCCACTGGTCATGTTTTATTTAGAAAGACCCCAAAGTGTGAAAACACGATCCTCAGGTCACACAGCAGTTTCTGGCACCTCCCCTCGGATGAACTTGGCCCCCAGGAGCTCTGCCGCCTTTTCTTGGGGTCTGCTGCTTGTCTGGGGGGAGCTGCCAGAGCTCTGTGTGTGGCATGGCCCAGGTGTATCAGGAGCCACATCCCAGTGGACCCAATTCCGTGGTCTTTTCTAGAGTCCCATCTATCTCAGCCTCAGGTAACTGTCCGGCTGAATTGCAATAAAATAAAAATAAAGTTTGAGGGAAAGTTGAAATTTTTCAAAAGGTATTTTCAGTAAGCAACTAAGATAATTTTAAAAAACACTAATGTATAAAAACCAAGGATGTTTTTGGATTACAGATTTATTGCAGCAAATAGTGGTGCGGGGGAGGGGAATGCCCAGGTGAATATCACCTCAGTGGCACAACTTTTAGAGCATTCAGTGATGGCTTCTTTTAGGCTTTTAGGACGTTCAGTGATGGCTTCCATTCAGTGATGATGTCATCCTGCCAGAGGACTCTTGTCCCAGAGTCAGAAATACCACTTGTGATTTTCCTCTTGCTTTAAGCCGTGGTTTTCACCCAGGGGTTTGGGGGGACAATTTTAGGCCCTCGGGGACTTTTAGCAACATCTGGAAATGCTTCGTCAGTCATCACAGTTTGGGGAGAGTGATGCCCTTAGTAGGTAGAGGCTAGGGATGCGACTAAACATCCCACAGTACGCAGGACAGGCCCCCACAATGTTGCCCAAAATGTCGGTTTTGCTGAGGTTGAGAGAACCTATTTTGAGAATTATATTCTGTATGACAATTAACTGGTATGGTCAAAGGTTGGTTCTCATTGGAAAAGAGACAAAATCACAATTCTATATTAACTAATGAACTAACTAATCAATTCATTCATGTATTGAATATTTTTTGGTATCTACTATGTGCATGGCTTTGCTAAGCAATGAGCAAGACAGATAGACTCTTCCCTTGCAGAGCTTATGGACAAAGGCAAACAAAAAGTCATTAAACATAAAATTATACAAATATTATTATTTCCTTATAATTGTGATAATGCCATAAACAAAATATATGGGCAGATAATAAGAATGTACTCGAAGAGAAATGTAGCTTTTAAAAAAAATCAATAGAACACTGTTACATTTTCTAAAAATTAAAAGATTCATTGAAAGAAATTCTTAGAGTTTTATTCTCTTGAACTTTCATCACGACTGTTTTCAACGAGATAGTCTGCTTAGTCGTCCTTGGTTTTCCAAAGGAACATTGTGACTCTCCTTGTTTTCAAACTGTCCATTCTCTTTTCCAAAATATAATAGCCTATTGAAGCTTGTTTGCTGCTGAACACAAGCCCTACCCTCCCTGTGGAAACCAGAATGATTCTGGGAAGAGCTGGGGTTGAAGGGCAACCTTGGGTTCGTCCAAGAATTAAGACTGAAGTGACAGCCTCCAGTTTCCAGCTGGTGGGCAATTCCTTTTCCTGCATAAATGTTCTCAGTAAGCAACAAAATCCGTATTTCACAACATGAGTCTATGGTCTTTTCCCAGGGATATTAATCATGGAACCCATCTCTGGGGAAAGGAATGGTTGAGACCTGAAATATGAATTAGGCAAAGTTGGGAAAGATGAGGGCAAGCATTCCAGGAATGTGAAGGTCTATGGGGTATAAGCTGACATACCAAAATTATCCTTAGACTTAGTGAATGCAGAAAAAGTACTCACTATGGTCTTTTCCTTCCTTCTTTTCAGAGCCATCACAGCCTTTCTCTTACACTTGATCCAGAACATGTAACCCTACTTAGGGGGGCGGGAATGGTGGCAGAATTGTTTTCCAGTGACTCACTGAACGATAAGCCCCAACCAGCTCTCCTGCAAATCTCTGACAGCAAATGCATGATCACAAATGCATTATAAGAATTATAACAAGTGCGTTCAGAAACAGAGCAGTCAGTATTCTCCACTAAGAATGCATAAGGCTATGCAGCAAATGTTTATGTCGACCTGACTGAGGGCCACACCAGGGCAGACTTTTATTTCCTTTTTGAGATCAAAGATTCCATGTAGAAGCTAATGAAGACAAGGGACTCCTCTCCTGAAAAAGGCAAAGAAAAGTGAAAGTGTAAGTCGCTCAGTTGTGTCGGACTCTTTGCAACCACATGGACTATAGCCCACCAGGCTTCTCAGTCCATGGAATTCTCCGAGCAAGAACACTGGAGTGGGTTGCCATTCCTTTCTCCAGGAAACTTCCTGACCCAGGGATCAAACGCCTGCAATGCAGGCAGATTCTTTACCATCTGAGCAACAAGGAAAAAAGGAAAAGATGCACTTATATTCGAATATTTGCGTACAGTTCATGGGTTTCCAGTTCCAACGTGCAGCCATCTCAGGTAAACATAGCTATGCTGCTCTGAAACTATAACAATGGAACTAACATAACATTGTAAGTCAACTAATTTATATTTAAAAAAAAATTGTAACAATGGATAAGGAAGAACATGCTCATGGTAGGAGGCATTGTGTCCTGTCCTGGACATAATGAGTTTGAGGTGCATGTGGCAGGATATTCAGGTGGAAATGTCCCAGGAGCAGTTTAAAATGCTTCCTGGTTTTGTTTGATTTTGTGTTGTTGTTGTGCTTAGTTGGAAGTGGGTGGGTATGTATCAGTACAATGGGCCCCATCCCAGGAGTCCAGATTCTCCTATGTCCATATTTAGAAAAAATTTTTTTCTTAGAAAAATGTTCATTGTAAAAAATTTTCCTGGGTTTCTGTTTACTTAAAATACGACCCTGCCTTTGCTTTTTTCAGGTCCTTTTAATAATCACTCTCTCCTGCAGAGCCCGATTAAAGAAAAGGCCAGCCCTGTGGATGTCTGGAGAGCCAGTCTAAGAGGAGAAGCTGAAATATTAAATGTGGTTGAAAGAAATATTGATTAAATCTTCTACTCCCCACCCCATCAGCCTGCTCAAGGGATTGACTAAACTGCCCTCTGAGGAAGCAGAGTCTGTGAGCTGTGATGCTTTTTCTTTGTTGTTGGGTGTAAGGTTTGGGGGCTGTAGAGTGCTGAAACATGCCCCTCGAAGAGATCCCCGCATCCTAATCCCTGGAACCTGTGAATGTCACCTTACGTGGCCTTTGGCCTCACAGGACCAAAAAGGCTCTTTGCAAATGTGATTAAGGATTTTGACATGGGGAGATCAACCTGGATTATCTGCATGGACCCTAAAGGCCACTGCATAGATCCTTATGAGAGGGAGGCAGAGGGAGGTTTGACACAGAAGAGAAGGCAGATAGAGAGAGGCGGCAATGTGACCAGAGGGCGGAGGCTGCAGCGACGTGACCGTAAGTCAGGGAACAGGGCTCTTCCCTCGAGAGCACAGGCCTGCTGACACCCTGGCTTCAGACCAGTGACACTCATTTCAGACTTCTGGCCTTCAGAACTGGGAGAGCATAAACTGCTGTTGTTTCAGATCACCATGTTTGTGGTTGTCCTTTACAGTAGTTGTGGGAAACTAACTAGGGTCTCGACTAGTCCACAGAAGAGGTGGCGAACAATCCAGATCAGAGCCTGTTTGTGTCAGGTTTCTCAAGAAGGTTTCTGCTTTCCATTTTCAACCCCAAATATTTCTTTCTGAATCCCAGTGAATCTTGTCTCACCTTGACACTGTCCTATACAGACTAACTGATTTTGATTTACTGGTACAGAATTCTGTTAATGTTTTGTTTGTTTTGGCTCCTTCCCCTCCAGCTTATATTTTCTGCCTCCAAATAATCACATATTGTTTGGGAAGAATCAGTCTCTCTCTGTCTCTTCCTTCCCCACACCCCCACCCCCACTGCCCTTCTATTGTGCTCAATCTGAAAAGTCACGTACAGTGAACAGCCTCCTTTTTCTTTTCCTGTGATTTCCTTCTTTCGGTGGTTTAGAGCTGTAAGGCTGCTTGGCCTCAAGTGTTTGAAGCCACCTGCACACTTTTGAAGTATTGCCTCCAGCAGCTGACACAATCAAATGGCAGTCATGAGTGCCGGCATCAATCGTTTCACAAATCCACTATGGAAATGGGTCTGTAGGAAGGAAGAAAGAAGAGAAAATGACATTCCATGGCTGGAATTTTTTGAAATGAGAAATAAACTGGGCCATGTTTATTTTAAAATAACCACTAGCGAGAGCGGGAACTGAAGCAAATCTACATCAGAGAATCTGGGGCATCAAAACAATCCACATGAAGTCTGTTTGCATGAGGACCTCCTCGTGCTTCTGGGAGAAATGGTGTAGGGAGGACTTTAGGAGGATGGCCGAGGGATAGGGCACCAGGATCTCAGATGAGAACATTATAACACCCGGGTCAGCTAATTATGGCATATATCAAATCTGGCCCACCATCTGCTTTTATAAATAAAGTTTTATTGGAACACAGTCATGTTCATTCATTTACATGTTGTCTATGGCTAGTTTTGCATTGGAGCGGTAGAGCTGAGTAGTTGTGATAGAGACTGTATGTCACATAAAGCCTAAAACATTTACTAGGTTGCTCTTTACAGGAAAATATACCAATCCCTTTTATAACAAAATTGTAGCAGCAGTTCTGACTGTAAAAAGTAAGCTCTATCAAAGAGAAATGCCCAGAATTACCAAGTGCATTAGTTTCTTAACTATATTAAGTAACAGTTCTGAGTGTAAAAAGTAAGCTTTAACAAAGATAAATACCAAGAATTACCAGGAGTATTAATTTCTTCTGTAACAAATTATTACAAACTGGGCAACTTAAACAGCAGTAATTTGTTCTCTCATAGCTCAGGAGGCTAGAATTGAAAAATCAAAATGTGGGCAGGGCTGGTTATTCTGCAGGTCCTGAGGAGAATGGCTTGCATGTCTCTCTCCTGGCTTCTGGCGGCTGTCAGCAGCCCGTGGCTTGGAGGCACAGGATTTCAATCTCTGCCTCGGTGCTCATGTGGTTTTCTCCCCATGTCTCCGTGTCTTCCGCGTTTCTGCCTCTTATAAGGACATGTCATTGAATTTAGGGCCCACCTAAATCCAGAGTGATTTCATCTTGAGACCCATAACTTAATTATATCTGCAAAAACCAGATAAAATCACATTCACAAGTACCATGGGCTAGGACTTGTTTGGGGGGGGAAACCGTTCAATTCACTGCACCCCCCAAAATAGGTTAGCCATCTTGGGGGAAAAGGCGGCAGCTCAGGGGCTTTGAAGATTGCTCTGCACATCATCCACCCACTCCTGAATGTGGCCTTAGGAGGCAGTGATAATATTAATATCTTATTAATTTTGACAAAAAGTTTCTACACTTGAAGGAATATGTTGAATCTGCAGACAACCCTGAACTATGATCTTGTAATCCGGTTTTTACTTCCTTTCCTTATTTAGTTTTGTGTCACTCACCTTTATGGTCCACATGTAGAAAATCTGGGGAATTTAAGCTATTGTGACCCTAACAATGGCAGAGTGAACAAAAGACAGACAGAAGGAAGAGGTTGGGGACCAGGAAAGTCAGCTCCTGCAACCTCCTCGTTGAGGAGCATTAGGTTGGGAAGCCCTTGGATAGTAGCGGGGAAGGAATCGAGTGAGGCCTTTCAAGTCTGCAGGAATCTCATTTGTCAGAGAGGGTTTTGTTCTTTTTTTCTTTTAAATCTGTGACTTGGAAACAAAGAGGTGTGGCTCTTCACTCTGTGTCCCATCTTGTCCTTTGTTTTATTCTCTTTACCAGATTTCAGACTGAAAGCAGACAAAACTTGGCAGGGGAAGGAATGCAGCCCATGTTTCTGCCAGGATTCATTTTTCCCCCATCAAAATACATACCATTTTGACCAGAGTTCACAAGCAGGCTGGAAGGAGTGTGGGGAGGACGTCTGAGTAGAAGTGACAGTTTCTCGTGGGGATTATCCTTGACAAGCACTGAAGCCAAGCAGGGAAGAAAGAATCGGGGAAGTCAGGACTGCCCTCCCAAGCGGGGGTGACAGCACCTTGGGGCCGTGTCGGGGGCCCCCAGGGAAGGAGAAAGGAGAAGTCACAGCAGGTGCCAAGCTAGGAGCGCCCTGCGCGCTTGTCTTTCTGCCTGAAATACCTAGAATCACCTCCTTTCTCCTGTGTGAACTTTGTCTGTTACTTCCAGGAGCTAGGATAAGTCAAAACTCCACAGTCTCCTCTAATTTTAAGATATTTTCTAAGAACTTGTACCCTTGGCACACTGGTTTCTTTATTCTTCGCTCATTTGTGGCAGAGTTTCCTGCATTCATTAAATGTGACTTGCATTTTCTAAGCTGCACAAGCCTAGTTAAATGGGCATCCATAACAGTGATTTTAAAAAACAAAAAACACTTCTCTAAATGCACTGGAGGGGAGATATAACTTTTCCTTTACCAGGTTAGAGTTTCTGGTTGGACTGACATTAGACAGAATGAATGGAAAAGAGCATACAAACTTTGTTAGCATGCACATGGCAGCCCTCACAAGAAAAATGACCCGAAGATGTGACCGGGCTTCCCAGTGGCTCAGTGGTGAAGAAGCAGCCAGCAGTGCAGAAGATGTGGGTTTGATCCCTGCGTCCGGAGGGTCCCATGGAGGAGGGCATGGCAGCACCCTCCAGGGTTCTTGCCTGGAGAATCCCCATGGACAGAGGAGCCTGGTGAGCTATGGTCCATGGGGTCACAAAGAGTCGGACACGACTTAGTGACTAAACAATGACAAAGTGACTAGGCCCAAGTGTTTACATCCTAGGTTGAACAAAGAGTAGCAGTTGTGGAAAGATAACTAAAATATGCAAGGTTACTATATTAGACATTAAAACTGAGAGCTTTTAAAATGTTTACTAAATCACTTTAAAACAACAAACAATGAGAAATCTGTTACATATTAACATACATTTTTATGCAAAATATATATTTAAAAAAATTTTTTTGAGATAAAAAAAATCCAACCAATAAACCTTAAAAGCAGAGATACATGTGCTTCTAACATATAACCTCAGTGGCCTCCACCCATCAGCCATATGTGTTGCCCATAAAAAGATCTGAGAGATAAATGAGCATGTTAATTAATTCCATTTGTGGCCTTTCCCACTTGTCAGAAACACAGGCACCTCTTCCCTAAAGCTAGAGGAATCTTCATCATGATGTTCATGATATTCAATTTCCAAATGAACAAATAAATAAGGTATTTGAGGAGGTGAAAGGGTTATTTTAATAAGGTCTGTGTGTACAGATTTCTCTCAGCCTCGACACCATTTCTGTCGATAAGGATGTTTCTTCCTCCTGGCATAGAGGGCAACTTTCACATAGAAATTTTCTCTCTTGCTTTTTAGGAGGAAAAAAGAAGATCAGATTCTGGCATCTGCTATTTGTCAAATGCCTTTAGCTCAATTAATATTCAAAAGCAGCATAATTTGGGGCAACATGTCTGAACTCCTTGAGTACCACTTATTCTGCTGGAACCATTGCTCCTCTCAAATTTCCTTCATCACATTCCAGTATACTTTGAGTCACAAGCTAATACATGGGCTTGGAAGTCAAAGAGACCTGGGTTTAGATTCCAGTTCCACCACTCTAAAGCTGAGTAATAATGGTTGACACTAGAATAGCCTGGAGGTTAGAGGTGCCAATCCCCATGCAGTTGCAAGTTTAGGTCTAACTTTACAGTCGGGTCTCCACATCCTGGTTTCCCATCCTTGGATTCAACCAGCCTCTGATTATTTGGTACTGTGGTGGTGGTTTAGTCTCCAAGTCGTGTCTGACTCTTGCAACCCCATGGACTATAGCCTGCCAGGCTCCTCTGTCCATGGAATTCTCCAGGTAAGAATACTGGAGTGGGTTGCCATTTCCTTCTCCAGGGGATCTTCCCAATCCAGGAATTGAACCTGGGTCTCCTGCACTGCAGGCAGATTCTTTACCAACTGCACTATGAGTGAAGCCCTTTGGTACTATAGTACTTCTTTATTGAAAAAAAAAAAATCCATGTATAAATGGACCTGCATATTTCAAAGCCCATGTTATTCAAGGGTCAACTGTAGTTGATTTCTGTAGAAATCCCCTCTGTAGAAATCTGTAGATTCCCCTCATATGTAGAGTGGGGATGAGCACATACTTACTGTGCAGAAAAGAGTTACGTAGCAGGTCTGTGGCAGCTGTCATCAGAAAGACTTGATTACAAGGTCAGCCCTTGGCTGGTGTCTGGGGATTTGGGATTTGAGGAGGATTTCTACCATTTCCTCACTGATGATAACGGTTCCCTGGGCCTACAGGGTTTGGAAAGTAATGTGGTTTGTGCTGAACACCTGCTTTCCTTTCTGGAGTCTGGAATTTGGGTCCACGCTGGCAGAGAGTGCTTGTGTGGCTAGCCCCAGTCACAGTGCTGGGCACCACATCCCCCGTGAGCTGCCCCATGAGCAGCGCTGCCCCGAGCAGCCGGGAGGGTGAAGCCGGCCTGTGTGACTCAGGGCTTGGAAACCCGCGCTTGGTCTCCTCGAAGCTCTGCCCCGCGTGGCTTTTCTCTTTGCTGGCTTTGCTTTGGGTCCTTCTGCTGTGATCTCAGCCTCGATCAGACAGTGTCCCGAGGGCTGTGTCTGCCTAGTGAATCACTGAAACACACTTGGTGGGGAGAGAGGTTGTTTTGAGGACTCTTGTCTTGGTTTGTTCCAGCTGCTATAAAGAAAGAAATAAATAACTACAGATTTGGTAGCTTATTAACCACAGAAATTTATTTCTCACAGCTCTGGAGCTGCGAAGTCAAAGATCAAGCTGCTGCATATACTGACTTTCTGAAGGTCCTCTTCCTGGTTTGAAGCTGGTCCCTTCTTACCGGGCCTTCACATGCTGGAAGGGACAAGGGGTCTCGTGGGTCTTTTATGATGGGGCACTAATCCCCTTCATGAGCCCTTCCTTTAGGACAGAAGCACCTCCGCAAGGCCCCACCTACTAATGCTATCACCCTTGGGGGTTAAGATTTCATTTCAGCTAAGTCCCAGGAAAACTCCTTGGCTTCCTATTTCTCTTCTCCTTTCTCCCCTCATCTCCCCATTCTTCACCAGAAAGGTCCAGAACCGTGGCAGGAAGGGCAGGCAGCCATAATGATCAAGTCAGAATTGTGTTTGGCACATGGGGGAAAAGGAAATGACAGGGAACCTCCACACAGGAATTATTTTTGTTCTGATACACAGCTAAATTAGTGTTGTCCATTTCAAAGCAATCGCCTTGAGAGGCCCGACCTTTATTAACAATTCTCCAAACATTTTGGGATATTTATTCTTGTAAAGTGAAAGTGTCAGTCATATCTGACTCTTTGTGACCCTATGGACTGTAGCCTGCCAGGCTCCTCTGTCCATGGGATTCTTCAGGCAAAAGTACTGGAGTGGGTAGCCATTCTCTTCTCCAGGGGATCTTCCCAACCCAGGGATCGAACCGAGATCTCCTGCATTACAGTTGGATTCTTTACTGATTCTGAGCCACCAGGGAAGCCCATTTATTCTTATAACTGGCTTATAAATCCCTGTAAAAAAATTTTTTTTCACTGCATCCCTTTGCAGTCACACTCCACAGAATATAGCTCCCACCAGGCATCCCTCTGTCTTTCAGTATTTGCCTCTTTAATTGTCCCAGTTCACTGCACTAAACTGACAGAGGATTGGCTCAGGACCTCTAGAGGGCACTGGTCCATCTATAGGGCTACCAGTGATAATCAGCAATGCCCAGGGGCCCTGGCCTTGACAACGGTGGGCCCAGTAGAAGGTGGAAAAGGAAGGAAGAAAAAGAAACACATAGACAGCAAAGCAATAGGAGTAAAAAGAATAAGGCAAAATAGAAGAGAGGAAGGAATTTTTTTAAATAAAAGCAGAGGAACAGTTTATGACTCATATTCTCCAACCTCTGAATGTAGAGAAACCTGTCACTCTTTTTTATGTTATAGCCGGTTCCCACAGGTGTGGTGGGGTGGGAGAAGGTGAGAGGTGTGATGAGGGGCTGCTCAGAGGCACTTGTTTTGGGTTTTATTATCCACTAAGGAGTTTCTCTCTTGGCAATTAAACTTTGCTCAGAGAAAGCTGGGCTATGAAGCAAGCTACCCGATCTATCAATAAAGAAATCATGTCCTTTCTTTTCAAAGTTCTGAAGCCATTATCTGTGGTGTGACAGTTGACTACAATAGAATGAATTGTCATATCACTAATGGTGGATTAAGGGATGAATGAGTGAACTAAGTGGGTGGACAGGTCTATTATAACTGAGATCTATTATAGTTTGATTAATAGAAGGAAAGGCTGCAGAACAAAAAAAAAATCAAAAGGAAAAGACTGGTTTAAAAAGAGAGAAATTGATGCAGAGAACTTAGAATAGGTTGTAGGTTGTAAACAAAATACGTATTGATATAAAAAGAAAAAAATCCATGGTCCTGTTCTACCCCACCCCACTTATATATTTCACTGTGTAGGCAAAAATCACTCCTACATGTGGCTGTGTGTGTGTGTGTATAAAAACAATTTATTTAAATTACCTGAGTTATATACCTGGCGATGGGAAAGACTGAGGCAAAAGGAGAAGTGAAATTTGCTCAGTTGTGTGCCCAAAGATGTTTTTAATGTGGACCATTTTTAAAGTCTTTTATTGAATCTGTTACAAGATTGCTTCCGTTTTATGTTTTAGTTTTTTGGCCCGGAGGCCTGTAGGATCTTAAGTCCCTGACCAGAGATGGAATCCTCATGAGGGAGTGGCAGGGGATGAGATGGTTAGATGGCATCACTGACTCAGTGGGCGTGGACTGGAGCAAAGTCTGGGAGAGAGTGGCGTGCTACAGTCCATGAGGTCGCAGAGTCAGACACGACTTAGCAACCAAGCAACAATGTGCTGGGTACTCCTTCACACTGTGTATTTGCCTCCAGAGTGTGAGACAAGGCGGATGGCTAATGACGGACCTGGAGATTACTGCTGAGTAATTTTAACCTTTAGCTTTCATAGCAAAACAGAAAAATCAAGAGACTACTCACTCTTTATTTTCTTATTGCATTTATTTCTGTTTGGCTGCACTGGGTTCTTGCTGCGAGCGAGCCAGGGCACTCCTCTCTGTTCCCGCGTGGCTCTGGGGCGCGTGGGCTCCGTCCTTGTGCTTCTTGGGCTCAGCTGCTCCTCGGCAGGTGGAATCGCCCCAGACCAGGGGTCACACCCACGTCCCCTGCATCAGCAGGGGGACTGTCATCCACCGTACCCCCAGGGAAGTCCTCCTTATTCTTTTTTAAACAGATGTGTCTTATCATTCTACTCAATATTTTAATACAGGAAATTTGTTTTAATAGACTAGTTTGACACCTGGGTCACTTGGCAAAAGTAGATTTTATAGAAAAGTGGGAAGTAGTAATATACTCTAATGATAATTGAAAAGCCTTTTGTTCCAGGGAAATGATAACATGCTCCAGTGTTTCTTTTACTAATCAATTGACTAAGGAACACGAAAGATTGCAAAACGCCCATGAATACAATTAAAATGTTTATATTGGCTTTCATTTCATAAAGTGAAAATTCCTACTAAAACTATTCATACAAATATAACATTTAAAAACACTCGTTATCACTTTGGTGCCTTGGTGCTTAGCTCTGTTACGATGATCTAAAGCAGTTCACAGCCTTGACTGCACAGTAGAATTATCCGGGGAATTTACAAAAAATTCCTGCTGCCCCAGGCAGCAGCTCAGGCCAATAAATCAGAATCTCTTAGTGGAACGTGGTATTTTTAAAAAGCATGCCAGGTGATTCCCGTACATGAGTGCTAAGTCGCTCCAGTCGTGTCCACCTCTCCGCGACGACCCCATGGACTGTAACCCTCCAGGTTCCTCTGTCTGTGGGATTCTCCAGGCAAGGATACTGGAGTGGGTTACCATGCCCTCCCTCAGAGGATATTTCTGACCATGTTCCATCAAAGTTTTGATCCACCAATTCAAGTAGTCCCTGAGCAGGCCTCACTTTAACCATCACCTCTGTTAGAACCCTCCCCTCCTCCACATAGCAAATAGGCAAATCGTATCTTTGCAAGTCTCTGTTCCATTGTTTCGTAATCTTCAGTGCCTGATAGGAGTTCAGTAAAGCAGTCACAACACACCTATTTCTAACCAGGGTCATGGAGGAAGGTTGCCACCATTTTCAAGATAGCAGATTCCGGGAACTCCTTGGTGGTCCAGCGGTTAGGACTCAGCCATTCACTGCAGTGGCCTGGGCTCAATCCCTAGTTGGGGAACTAAGACCCTGCAAGCCATGTGGCAAAAAAAAAAAGTAGATTCCTCCAGAGCCTATAGAGAGATGATGGGATTCATTTACATACACAGCTCTGAGTCACCTGGCGCTTGGCCAGTCAAAAGTTTCAGAGCCTGATGTTTCAGATCCTTAGCCAATGGACATTTTCATCCCAGGAGCCAGGCCCGAGGATGCTGTTGCCTGAATTGGCACAGGGCTTATCTTGGAGAAGCAGAGGGAAGTTGCCACCGCTCCCCCTTTTCGTAACCATATGTTGCTCGAGCATGACCCACGGGATGGGATCCAGACATTGTTTTCATCTCCCTCCACCATTTTAAGCCGAATTCAGTGGGGAGAAATTTATGTGTTGATAAAGCCTTGCGTCACTCTGAGTGTTATTTACTTGGGGTTATAAAAACAGCCTCATTTTGAAAGCAATATATTCAGTCTCATCTAGTAATAAAAAGTCCATATAAAAAAATCCACACCTGAAGTCAACATTAAACCATCACGCAGTCTCCAGGCCCAGCCTGCTTCACAAAGCTGTGGTTGGGGAAGGAGTTTGTGATCCTTCTGTTCTCTCCTTTCTCCCAGCTCCACTGTGGTGCCTGTGATTTCTCTCTGGGCTGGAGAGTAGGGAAAGTGAGGGGAAAGAAAGGAAAGCACTGTTGTCCCTTGGCTGAACCTTGAAAGCTGGAACTTCTGGATGAGGCTGGCAGATGGTCGCAGTGAATTCTCTTCTTGCAGGGGCTTTTTGGTTCTTCAGAGGTTTCTTATTGGTTTCCTTGCTTTTTTTTGGTGGAGGCACATGCTGGGCACCATACAGGATCATGGTTCCCCAACTAGCGCTCACACTGCATCCCCTGTATTGGGAACGCTGAGTCTTAATCCCTGGATCAGCAGGGACGTCCCAGACTTCCTTGCCCTCGCAGTTCCCTGGGCCCAGCGTGCTCGATATCCGTTCTTGGTGGCCATCTGTGATGCCATCTTCACTGGGAGGTCAGGCCTCTGACCCTTTACCTGAGGTCCCTGTGCCCCTGCAGGCGGCCCTGTTAGGCTGAGAGGATGCCTCGCTGGTTCGTCCTACATCAGGCATTGCTTTCCTCGCCCACCTGGGCTCGGCCAACTCCACGCAGCAGCACCCTCAGGGCTTTGCCGTGGAGCTGCTGCTGTTGGAATTCCGAGGTGGGAGTGAGCCTTCCTCAAGCCTGAGGGAGGGACCCATCCTCTTTAAGAGGCACTCGACGCCATTGCTTTAAAGTCTCCATCTTTGGCAGCCCTGGCGGCTCAGTGGGAAAGAACTCGCCTGCCAATGTGGGAGACATGAGATGCGGGTTCAGTTCCTGGGTCAGGAAGATCCCCTGGAGAAAGAAATGGCAACCCACTCCAGTATCCTTGCCTGGGAAATGCCACGGACAGAGGAGCCTGGCGGGCTGCGGTCCATGGCGCCACAGAGAGTCGGACACGACTGAGCGACTAACGCGACAAACTCCATCTTCAGGATCCAGGAGGGGCGCTGTCTTCAGCCTCCCTACAAGCAGAGCCTGAAACGGGGATTCCTGTTCAAGTGATTTGTTGAGGAACTTCTCTCCTTAGAAGGGCAGTGGAGAAAGCAGGCTAAAGCTGGAGGAGAGAGAGCAGCCAAGCAGGAATGGGGTCCCAGCTAGCGACCGGCTTCAGTCTGATTCCTGAGGGAAAGACTGCCGACAAGGGCCTGGCGAAGACAGACCCCCCTGGAGGCAGGGAGAGTCTGTCCCGCTCACAACGGCATCTGACCTCCTTCACCTCTTTCATCCCGCCCCTCGGTCAAAACAGAGGCAGGACGTTCCATTCTCACATCCACTCAGCTTTGGGGAGTGTTCGGGTGTTTCTTTTACATCAGTGACCACAAGCCTGATACTAAACCCACAGGACGGGGCCCATAAATGTGAGTGAATTCAGAATTCTAGTGGCTTCCCTGGCAGCCCTGAGGGACCCATGCTCTCCACCCTCTTTCCTCAGCAGACCCCGCTTGAGATACTGTCCACGAAACAGAACATGATCAGCTGGAACAACCCCGTGACTTTCTCATCATAAAGCAAGCTCATCAACTAAACTGAGTTATCAAGCGGCAGAGAATGACTTGTCGAGTCTCTGTGACCCAGCGGGAGCTGGAACAGCTCTAGATAAATCTGGCTTTCAGGATTCACCGTCAGGAGCCTCAGGAGAGGTGAGGTGGTGACCTGGTGTGATGGTATGTCACCGATGTCCCAAAGAATCCCAGGGGTAGGGAGCCCCCACCCCAGAGGAGCTAGAGTTAGCTGACAGCAGGCGGACCTCCCCTGCCCTTTTCCTCCTCTTCCTCCCTGTTACATGCTTCCCTTACTCCTACTGAAGAGACAGGAGATTGTCCGTGGCCCGTTCCTGTCCAGAGTTCCCTCTTCCCTGATTCAGCAGGACACAGGGCCTGGAAGGGACCCTTGGCTTTATCCAGAAAAGCTTCCTTCTCCCGCAGATGCAGAAACGTGGCAGAGAGAGGCTCTGACGAAGCGTGTGTGTACTGGTGGCTCCCAGGCCAAAGGTGGCCCCACAGCCTTAGAGCAAGAGTTTGTGGTAAAGACTGAAAAACCAGGTTTCTCTCTCTCTCTCTCTCACACACACTTACACACATCTTTTGGAAAGCTGCAGACACAGCTGCAAGAGGCTTGTGGGCTAGCACGGCAGTGAGCACCCAGTGGTTTCAGCAGCCACACCGCCGTACGAGTGTGGTGACCACACAGCCATGCCGTGCCCCACACCCACCCAGCCTGCGCTGGCTTGCCCACCTGGCCCTGAAGAGAGCTGAGCTTGTGGCTTCCCAGTGGTGGCGCTTACCTAGAGTCTCATAGCTGGTGACGCCTGGGCAGGAACCCGTGGCAAAACTGCAAGTCGCCCTGGCAAGAGCAGCGCAGAGGGGCCAGGACCACCCGCAGCCCCGCGCCCGGTCCGACGTGGTGCTGGGTGTGGGGCCGCGTGGGAAGGCGCGGGCGGCCAGGACGGCTAAACCCGCTCTGGTGAGGGGGATGAAGGGGTGGGTGCGGGGCGGTCATCCAAACCGCTCAGCAGGAACTGGGGGTTGAGGAAAAGCCAGAGAGCACAGTGATACAGCGATTGTGGCAAGCCATTCTGTGTGGTTTGTGGCACTGGGGAGAATTTGACTAGTTTGGCTTAGCCAGGCCCTAGCCACAAGGCTGGAAGTCAGGGGTAGGAGCCAGTTTGGAGGCATGGTTGAAACAAGGCAGAACTCAGGCTTGGGAGAAGAACTGTAATATCAGACCAAAATCGAAGGGGAAGAGAACAGTCCTAGGACTCAGTCGCGTGGCTGGAGCCGGGATGGGACGTCAGAGCCACCCTCAGAGGTGGCTGGCTAGCTGTTTGCAGAACCACGAGGACTCTTGTGAGTTCCTCCTTGCTGTGGTCCTGAAGCCCGGGGTGAGGGCCGAAGGGGTCTGGTAGCTGAGAGCTCAGCATGGAGATAGGGATGTCTTAGGATTGGGCATCCAGGCCAGAGACATATTCCTGGCCAGACTCGACGACCAGCGCCGCCCCCACCCCCCACCCAGTATTTCTCATTCACCGGCGAACCCAACCTTCACATAATTGAAAGACTGATTTTGTCCTCAGTCCTCACCACATCTTTTCTCATATTTATAAATACCAGCTCTGGAACAACACAAAGAGAGAGTTCTGAGAACTCTTCAGCTTGGCAGCAGGTGGAAAAACGAGCCCACGATGCTGTCAGATACCATGGGAAGCAACAATGGTGCTTGTCAGCTGTTACTTTCAGTGGGCATTAAGCGTGATGAAATAACCCAGTGGTACAAAAGGGGGAAAAATAAGTGTCAGCTCTGCAGACAGATGGTGAAAGACTTGTTTCTGCACCTACAGATAAAAAGCTGTACTGAAATGCCTTTAAAGGTGACCTTCTTCAACAATTGTGCCTCACTGGGAGCTACTCTAGTTTCTAGGGCATGTTTCTTTTTGTTAAATTGTGGAAAAGAGAAATCATTTAATCTGGGCAAAAATAAACACCGGTAAGGTCATCCAGGCTGAACATATAATCATTACCAATGTTTTCTGGGTCCCTGCTCAGGGCCGGGTTACTAGTTACTTTATGTCTCATTTAATTCTCACAGCGTCCTAAGAGCTAAACATCTATTATTATCTCTGTTTGCATCTGCAGCTTAGCAAAGTAAAGTTAGTTATTCAAGGGCCCCCACAGGTGAGCAGCAGACTTAGAGCAGCTTAGTCCGTCCGCAGAGGCAGAGTGGACGCCCTCTCCGGTGGCGCCAAGCCCCGACGTGCCCACAGGCTGATTGACTGCCTGGTATCCATCCCCCCATCCTCCGTAGCGACAGAATCCCACAGGCTGTCAGGGTGGCAACACCAGAGGACCGCCGTCAACCAGTGTAGTTGATGCATGGCCTTGGAGGTCCCAGTTAATGACCTCCCATGTGCCCCTTCCCTTTGCAGTGAGACGTGTAGCAAACCTTGAGGCTTCCTAACCTCGCCTCCTCTCTGGGCCCAGCCTGGTGCCTGCTCCCTGCTGTTCCCGCTAGGACGAGGCTGGTGAAGGTCGTAGCCACCCCCAACTTTTCCCCACTGGCTCCACAGCCCTCTCTTTGGGGTCGTTGCAGGATGAGAAGCAGAGAGTGTGGCTCCCGGAGCCTTTATTATCCATCTCAGCCCCTAGGTTTATGTGTCCTTGGAGAATCTCACAGGAGCACCCCCTGCCTGGGCTAAGGAGGTCTTATCTCTGAGGGGTTTAAGTGTTGTTTGCAACAATTGTATCTTATTTATTTAGTGTACTAAATGTTTTATACCGTATGTGAGCAATCAGAGTATAATGTTATTTCTATTAGCATAGTATAGCTTACATTTAGTCAGTGCTTACTGTGTGCTGGGTACTAAACCCTTTGCATGGATTCCAGCATTTGTTTGGTTATTTGCTTATTAATAAATTGGTTATATAGAATTTAGAATGTAGCTTTCTGTATAAGCTATATTTCATATATATGCACATATATTAAAGTGTATTTGATACAAAGCTGAAGTTCCCAACTTACCCGTTAAAGCACTATTTAATCCATAAGTGAAACCAATGTGCTAGTTTGAGCTTTAGCAAGCTCCTCCCATGTGCCTTACAATTCAAACCCCACCTTCAACCAAAATTTGCCTTGCCCATTGTAGAAACTTCAGATATCTCTTCAGAGTAGTCTGGTCTCCAATGAGGAACTTGTCAAGAGAAGCTGAAAAGTCTCAGCAGTTGGGAGTGAGGAGGCACATTATTCTGAAATGGGTGGAACATCCTACAGAGAGAGAGCCACACCAGGAGCCATCCCGGCTTCCCCTTGGCCTCCTTGCTGACCACGGATGTGTCAGGCGAGTGAATACTCCTAGGTTCTTTGTCTCGTCACAACAAAGATTTGGAGTGATGGACATTAAAGCCCCCTCTGCGGGTCACAACTCTCGGGTCTTGGACAGACCGTGTTATAGCTCTCAGGTCTCGAACAGACTGTGTTACAGCTCTTAAATAAATCAGTGTTACAGCTCTATTTTATTTAGATAATAGCAGGAAAATCCATCCTCGAGGCTTGAAGGCATGTTGATCCAAAGATGCGAAGAGAAGAGTGCCCCATCGCACAGGAGAGAGAGAAAGAAGAGGGCTTTGGCTCCTCTTTCTATATGTTTCTCTGTCCCTGGGCCCGTCTTATGTAAATTGGCCCAGCCAGGAGTGCTGTTTGTTTTACCTGAGGTTCTCACTCCGGTCCTCGGACCTTCCTTTGTTCTATTTTCACGGGCTTTTCCCTTCCAGGTCTTTTAGCCACCACCATTCTGGACTCCTTTTCCCTATTCTAACTACCTAACAGATGGCTATTTCCTGCCCACTTTTTTTTGTTCTTGGCCACCACGCAGCATGCAGGATCTTAGTTCCCTGACCAGGAATCAAACCCACACCCCTGTATTAGAAGCATGGAGTCTTAACCACTGGATGGCCAGGGAAGTCCCCTCTGTCTCCTTCTGAGTCTCTAAATGCTGCACTTTAAAATTTAAAAAAAAAAGTATTTCTTTGACTGTGGCTGCTCTGGATCTTAGTTGCTGTGTACAGTCTCTTTTAGTTGGGGCGTGCAAACTCTTAGTTGTAGCATGCAGCATCTAGTCCCCTGATCAGGGATGGAACCTGAGCTCCTACATTGAGAATGTGGAGTCTTAGCCCACTGGAGAAGGCCCCCTGCACATTTTGCTTTTTAAAGGAATAATTTCTATGGTACCATCATTGGAAACTTTGGAGAGAGGAAGCTGTGATGATTCTTCATATTTGCTTGTCTGATATGTACTGAAACAGCTTGAAAAGCCTTACACATTTGTAAACTTTGACTCAGCAATTCCACATTTGGGAGTTTGTCTTTAAGCGTTGTCTACCCTATCCAGTACAATGTCACGTTGTACAAGGGGCAGGGATCAAGACAATCACCAAGAAAAAGAAATGCAAAAAAGCAAAATGGTTGTCTGATGAGCCCTTACAAATAGCTGTGAAGAGAAGAGAAGTGAAAGACAAAGGAGAAAAGGAAAGATATTCCCATTTGAATGCAAAGTTCCAAAGAATAGCCGGGAGAGATAAGAAAGCCTTCCTCAGCGATCAGTGCAAAGAAATAGAGGAAAACAACAGAATGGGAAAGACTAGAAATATCTTCAAGAAAATTAGAGATAGGAGGGGAACACTTCATGCAAACATGGACTCAATAAAGGACAGAAATGGTATAGACCTAACAGAAGCAGAAGATATTAAGAAGAGGTGGCAAGAATATACAGAAGAACTGTACAAAAAAGATCTTCACGACCCAGAAAATCACGATGGTGTGATCACTTACCTAGAGCCAGACATCCTGGAATGTGAAGTCAAGTGGGCCTTAGAAAGCATCACTACCAACAAAGCTAGTGGAGGTGATGGAATTCCAGTTGAGCTATTTCAAATCCTGAAAGATGATGCTGTGAAAGTGCTGCACTCAATATGCCAGCAAATTTGGAAAACTCAGCAGTGGCCACAGGACTGGAAAAGGTCAGTTTTTCTTCCAATCCCAAAGAAAGGCAATGTCAAAAAATGCTCAAACTACTGCACAATTGCACTCATCTCACACACTAGTAAAGTCATGCTCAAAATTCTCCAAGCCAGGCTTCAACAGTACGTGAACCATGAAACTCCAGATGTTCAAGCTGGATTTAGAAGAGGCAGAAGAACCACAGATCAAATTGCCAACATCCGCTGGGTCATCAAAAAAGCAAGAGAGTTCCAGAAAAACATCAACTTCTGCTTTATTGACTATGCCAAAGCCTTTGACTGTGTGGATCACAATAAACTGTGGAAAATTCTGAAAGAGATGGGAATACCAGACCACCTGACCTGCCTCTTGAGACATCTGTATGCAGGTCAGGAAGCAACAGTTAGAACTGGACATGGAACAACAGACTGGTTCCAAATAGGAAAAGGAGTATGTCAAGACTATATATTGTCTTTTTTAACTTATATGCAGAGTACATCATGAGAAACACTGGGCTGGAAGAAGCACAAGCTGGAATCAAGATTGCCGGAAGAAATATCAATAACCTCAGAAATGCAGATGACACCACCCTTGTGGCAGAAAGCAAAAAAGAACTAAAGAGCCTCTTGATGAAAGTAAAAGAAGAGAGTGAGAAAGTTGGCTTAAAGCTCAACATTCAGAAAAAAAAGATCATGGCATCTGGTCCCATCACTTCATGGCAAATAGATAGAGAAACAGTGGAAGCAGTGTCAGGCTTTATATTTTTGGGCTCCAAAATCACTGCAGACGGTGACTGCAGCCATGAAATTAAAAGACGCTTACTCCTTGGAAGAAAAGTTATGACCCAACTAGGCAGCATATTAAAAAGCAGAGACATTACTTTGCCAACAAAGGTCTGTCTAGTCAAAGCTATGGTTTTTCCAGTAGTCAGGTATGGATGTGAGAGTTGAACTATAAAGAAAGCTGAGCGCCGAAGAATGGATGCTTTTCAACTGTGATGTTAGAGAAGACTCTTGAGAGTCCCTTGGACAGCAAGGAAATCCAACCAGTCCATCCTAAAGAAAATCAGTCGTGAATATTCATTGGAAGGACTGATGCTGAAGCTGAAACTCCAATACTTTGGTCACCTGATGTGAAGAAATGATTCATTTAAAAAGGCCCTGATGCTGGACGTGGAAGCAACCTAGATGCCCATCAGCAGATGAATGGATAAGGAAGCTGTGGTACATATACACCATGGAACATTACTCAGCCATTAAAAAGAATTCATTTGAATCAGTTCTAATGAGATGGATGAAATGGAGCCCATTATACAGAGTGAAGTAAGCCAGAAAGATAAAGACCAATACAGTATACTAACACATATATATGGAATTTAGATAGATGGTAATGATAACCCTATATGCAAAACAGAAAAAGAGACATAGATGTACAGAACAGACTTTTGGATTCTGTGGGAGAAGGCGAGGGTGGGATGTTTCGAGAGAGCAGCATCGAAACATGTATATTATCTAGGGTGAAACAGATCATCAGCCCAGGTTGGATGCATGAGACAAGTGCTCGGGCCTGGTGCACTGGGAAGACCCAGAGGGATCGGATGGAGAGGGAGGTGGGAAGGGGGATTGGGATGGGGAACACATGTAAATCCATGGCTGATTCATGTCGATGTATGACAAAAGCCACTACAATATTGTAAAGTAATTAGCCTCCAACTAATAAAAATAAATGGAAAAAAATAAAAATAAAAAGACCCTGATGCTGGGAAAGATTGCGGGCAGGAAGAGAAGGGGATGACAGAGAATGAGATGGTTGGATGGCATCACCGACTCGATGGGCGTGAGTTTGGGGTTGCAGAGTCAGACACAACTGAGCAACTAATCTCAACTGAACCCTCTCCAGTACTCTTGCCTGGGAAATTCCCATGGAATGTGGAGCCTGGTGGGCTACCATCTGTGGGGTTGCAAAGAGCTGGACACAACTGAGCAACTTTAACACTTAAGCAATAAGTGAATAAGAGCATAAGAATTTTTTTTTTTTTTTGGCCAAAGTGCTTTTAAAAATATGGAAATTAGGCAACCACCTGATTTAAACAAGTAGATTTGAAATAAACAATCAGGACATAGTGATTTTAAAAACAAAGAAACAAAATTTGCTACTTTAATTCTGACATTCTCTGTGACCACTCTGAGTTTTTAATTTGTATTTAAACTTTAAATAGTGATAAAGAGTGCAAAATGCAAGATGTGATACTTCTGTTTAGTAAGTGCAAATTTTAGTTTATGTGTGAAGTAATTCACTGATTTTTTTTTTAGCACTTACCTCAATTTTTTTTCAAAACAAACAACTTTTTTATTGAAGCATAGTTGATTTACCTAGTTTACTAATTTTAAAGTAGTATTTTTTAAACTCGTATTTATTCTTTTAAAAAAACTATTGCTTATTTTAAACCAAAAAAAGGGGGGAACAAGAATTAACATTCCTGATTATTACATGACTATTACTAAAAATAATGTTGTCTTCTACAAGAGGAGGATGTTAAAAACTGATCTGTTTCAGGTGTCGAGTACCCTAGGTACCCCATCACTTGGGGAAAAACCTTGCTAAGAAGCCAAGTGTTACTAAGTTTTCCCTGAGATTTGTGAAAATTGTTGATGGGAAAGCAATTTGCCACTGCATGTGTTAGTTCTTCAGGAAAAGAATGCCAGGGCACATGGACATGCAATGATAAATTCCTTCCCCCTACTTGGCTGCCAGTAGCCAGCCATGTCATCCATCGAACATCACGGAAGGTGGCAGAATTCATTAGCAATTCTCAAAACTTTCAGAAGTAACCAGTGCTTCAGAAGCTGAGCTGTTATTTTAAGGATAGCAAAAGCATCGAGCGAGACATCTAACATCCACCTTACTGATGAGCAGATAGGACTCCAAGCAAACTGTTGAGGTGGTAATATGACTTCTTGGAGGAAACAGATTTTGCAGAAGACCTGGGCTTTGGTTGTGGTCCTACCAAAATAATTCCTATTAACTCATTCAAAATACTTATTGATTGTCCACTGCATAGGTGCTGGGAATACAGTGACAGACAAGTCAGATATGGTGCCCTGCCCCAAAGGAAGAGAACTCCCACCCACCAAGAAAAGGGTAAACACTTTCTGCTGTCTCAGTTGCCTGAAGGAAACAAACAACTGGCTTCCCATTACTTCTAGATAAACATCAAAATTCTTATTCTGTCCCTCACCATCCTCTCCTGCTGCACCCAACACTTCGCCCTTGCTAGGTCTATCTGCTTCAGGCGCAGGCTTCTTTTAGTTCCTCAAATGGATTAAAACCTTCTTGTTTCAGGGCCTTGATGTATATTGCCTATCTCCATCCCTACTGTGCTTCGGTTAACTCCTAATATATCCTCTGAATCTCAGGACAAATATGTTGACAGAGAAGACTCCCCCAATGTCCATCTATCTGCACACCAACTCCACATCCTCCATTCCTAATGTGTGTTCAATCAACGACCAATTCATATACCCCCCAGCCCTATGGGAGTTTTCTTCATTAAGTGAAAGTCATGTCCAACTCTTTGCGACCCTGTGAACTATAGCCCACCAGGCTCCTCTGTCCATGGGATTCTCTAGGCAAGAATGCTGGAGTGGGTTGCCATGCCCTTCTCCAGGGGATCTTTCTGACCCAGAGATCGAACCCGGGCCTCCTGCATTGCAGGCAGACTCTTTACCTTTTGACCCACGATGGAAGCCCTTTCTTCATCACCCTGTAATTATTAATTTGCCTGTGTAGTCATTTGTTTAATATCTGTGTTCTCTCCCAGGACCATCTCATGCCACTAGACTGTGAGCCTCAGGGAGGCAAAATTCTTCTCTGTTTGACTCACACAGTTGAATTTCCAGTTCAGCACAATAAATATTTGGGGAATGAATGAATGGGGATAGGAATAGATGAATATGTGACCAGACTAAAAAAACCTGACGGCAGGGATGGGCCTCGGGAGAATTCTCTCAGAAGGAAAGCCTGGCTGTCCAGAGGACTTCCTCATTCCTCCTTTCCCTTGAGTGGCCCGGCTGGTCAGGTGGTGGCTGTTGTTTGGAGTCGTGTTGTTATGAGTTCCTTTTTCTTACTTTCTTGTCCTTCTTAAATTACATTCACCTTATTTATTTTTCTTTTCATCATTTGGGTTTAGCTCCAGCTTAATTTTAACAGCTTTCTGTTTCAAAGCTTTTGTCTCTTATTTCACTGACCCTGTCTTTTCAAAAATTATATCTATTTTATTCTATTTTTATTCCTTCCAAATCTTAACTTGGAATATTTTGCTCTATGCTTAACTCCTTTTTGTCTTACTGCTTTTGGTTTTTCCCGTATCCCATTTTAAAATAGGCATCATTCGCTCAGACTTGATCATTAATTTGTTAATTTGCTTATTTTTAATGTAATTGACACACCATCTAAGCTATCTTTTATTTGGAGTTTTGCCCCATTTGCTCTCACCTCCCCCTTCCTCTGCTTCCCTATTCTTTGCCCCACTGTTCCCCTCACACCCATCTCCCCACTGTCACTTTCCACTTGCATTTGCAGAGATCAGAAAGCTAGAAGTTAATATAGACAGTGGAGAGAGTTGCTTTCTCAACTTGAAAGGATAAAAGCTGTCTTTTTCCCACCAGTTTTCCCTGCTTCAACCTCTTAAGGCTCCTTCATCAAATTATTCCTCGGACCTGTTAAGGATGGTTGTTCGGAGAACCTCCCTGCAGATTTGCTGACCTCAATCAGTTCTCAGGGGAACAAGCCCCATCCTGTATTTATATTTGATAGCTGGAACAGTGTTGCTTGTTAATGTCCCTTACCATCTAGTCCTTGGATGAGGAACTGGGGGAAACTGCCAGTTTCTTTCCCAGGAAGAGACCCTTGAAGGGATTCTCCAGGCCCGCTTTGTCAGGTAAGGTGCTGATAAGCTTCTCAATAAATAGAATATTCCAAAGGAATCTGTGGCCACTGTCTTGGTGCCACTTTAAACCAGCTGCAGTCCTCAAGGATGTTTCCCTTCCCTTCCTGGCAGTTTTGAGAGAAGGGTCTTCTGGCTGTGTCTGGCCTCAATTCTATTGCTTGTCCTGGGGGCTAGGAGAAGCTGAAGGGTGTGGGCTGACAGCAGTTTCA
This sequence comes from Cervus canadensis, assembly GCF_019320065.1. NCBI lineage: Eukaryota > Metazoa > Chordata > Mammalia > Artiodactyla > Cervidae > Cervus > Cervus canadensis. The sequence continues at coordinate 48,675,566 of NC_057410.1, forward strand.
CAGTGTCTTAAAAAGAGGAACACTCAACCTCTTGCTTCAGGGTTAGTTTACTTTTTTTTTAATATTTATTTTTATCTACTTGGCTGCACTGGGTCTTAGTTGAGGCATGCAGGGTGTTTAATTTCAGCCTGTGAACTCTTGGTTGTGGCATATGATGTCTAGTTCCCTGACCAGGGATCAAACCTGGGCCACCTGTGCTGGGAGCGCAGCATCTTAGCCACTGGAGCACCAGGGAAGCCCAATGTTTGGTTTACATTTTAAATCCTATACTCAATCGCTGAGGCCTGCTCAGAGGAGTGGATTTCCAGGAGATAGTAGAGAATTCCCTCGTGATCTACTCACAAGACATGGACCTCTCCAGGATTCTAAGAAAGTTCTGATGCCAGGGATTCAGGCTGGCATCTTTTGCCCAAGTGTCCAGAGGATAGATGGATGGCACGCCAGTGGAACAGGATCCTGACCAGACCATCACACCCTACCTCCCCTCCTCAGGTCTAGCACTGAGCTCCTTTGTAGACCTCCATGGACACGGGTTCTTTTTCTCAAGGAGATCGGATCCATTCCATATTAGCTAGATAGATTGGACTCCTTCCCAACCAGTTTCAGGGACGGAACCACTCTCATGGAAGAGACCCTCAGATTCTTACTGTATTGTCATTCTCTCTTTCTCTCTTTAAAAAAATTTTTTTTTCTTTATTTTTTGGCTGCACCACACAGCATGTGCAATCTTAATTCCTGGACCCCCTGCAGAGTCTTAGCCCCTGGATTGCCAGAGGGGTCCTTCCTTCAAAACCCTCTGCTGACCAGCTCACCAGCCAGCCCCATTCCAGCACCAGCGATCAGAACTGTGGATTTACCTTAGCTTCCTCGACTATAGAATGAGGCTAATAAGATCTACCTCTGAAGGTTCTCCTGAGGACTGTGCAGTACATTTGCATAAAGCAGTTGACGTGTGTATATATACCAGTGTCTGGCTTCCCTTGTGGCTCAGCTGGTAAAGAATCTGCCTGCAGTGCAGGAGATCTGGGTTCGATCCCTGGGTTGGGAAGATCCCCTGGAGAAGGGAAAGACTACCTACTCCAGTATTCTGACCTGGATAATTCCATGGACTCTACAGTCCATGGGGTCACAGTCAGACACGACTGAGTGACTTTCACTTTTGCTGGCATATAAGAGAAGTGGTTAATAAAAGGTAGATATTTTTACTGCATTTACCCTCATTTTTCCTGTTAGAAATAGATCTGATTCATCAAATCCATAAGACTATAATTTATGGCACAGGAAAATGTATTCAACACACACAGATCTAGAAGCTTCCCAGGAGGCCAAAGCCCTCTCTCATGCTTCAAATAATTTGGGGGGTTAGTCCTGTATTTTTTTTTTAATAGTTGGACTTTATTCTCAGTTTGTACAAATGGGAATTATCCTTCACTTCCTGCTACTTAAGCCTGGGCTGTTATGGTGGTATCCTCTGGCTCTGAGACTGTCCCCAAATGATACGGTAGGACTTAGACTATGAAGACAGGGTCACTGGAGCACTTTCTGGGAGATCAATGAGTTATTCCCTATATCACAAGCACATTTATGTACACAAGTTAGTCCACTATCTGCTTCACGCTGGTGGATACCCTCAGCTTCTTCCTCAACCTAAATTCAGCTTGGTCATTACATACACACATAAACAAGTACATATTGTATTATTCTGTCATGTAAAGTTCCCAAACAGGCAAAATTACAATCTGTTAGAAGTATACATAATGATTACCTTTGGGGGGAGGGCAGTAACTAGAAGGGGACGCAAGAGGGGCATCTAGGGCATTGGTAAAATACTACTTTTTGATCCAGGTGCTGGTTACATGGGTGTCTTCATTTTATTAAAATTCATCAAGCTGTACACTCGATTTGTGTATGAACTTTCCAGTACATATCATAGGTACCTCTAATACAACCTTTACTAAGAACTGGCTAGGTCCAATGAGCATGGTCATGGCGAGTAGTCATCCTGTGGTCTAAGGAAAGAAGAGAATCAAAATCCATCTAGACAAGCACATTGGAAACAAAGCCAAGCACCAAGATGTCCAGTGAATATCAGCAGAGGTTATCACTGGGTAACTGGGTCGAGTTGTTTTCCCCCTGGTTTGTTTGTTTGTTTGTTTTTTAGCACTTTCTAAATTCTCTTCAAGAGTCTGTATTAGTCTTGCCATCTGGCCCTGTGGGATAAGCAGAATCCTAGAAGACATGATTCTATTCTTAAGGTACTGGATCAAACTGTATAGAATCATCTCTCATTTCCTTGTGGCAAGAAGTATGGATTTCTTTCTAGGTCTCTCCATGCCTTCTAGGATGTTTAGGTAGATAGTTCACTTATTTGTCTGTGGTTGCACTGTGTCTTCCTTGCAGTGCTGGGCTCATCACACTGGCTCCTCTTGCTGTGGGGTGGGGGTCCTAGGTGCGGGTTGCAGTAGCTATGGCGCCTAGGTTTAGTTGCTCCAGAGCATGCAGGATCTTCCCAGACCAGGGATAGAACCTGTGTCTCCTGCATTAGCAGGCAGATTCTTAGCCACTGGACCACCAGGCATGTCCAGCTGGATAGCTGAGAGTTAACTACATTTGGACCTATATGTCTTTGAAGAATTGTAGGAGATAAATAGACATTAAGCTCCAAAGAAGTAGTATGGGAAAATCAAGGAAGGCTTCCTGAGGGAGATGCTATTTGATCTGAATGTCTGGGGAGGAGAAGAATTTGGGCTGCACAGTGGGAAGAGATGGATGAAGGACAGGAGGGTCACTGTGGACCAAGGAGATAGCACATGCATAGCATGGGGGAGAAGGACATGTTCTTTATGACCCAGGATGAAGCTTGGCATCCCTGTGGAAGAATGGAGGGATAGGAGGCCAGAAAGGAATTGCCACCCCAATGTTCATGACTTCTGACCCATGCCACACTCGTGTTTGTAGATATAGTTGTAACAAATGTCAAGTGTTCATTGCATCAGACTATGAAAATCTGTAATTCAAGTCCTAAATTTTTAAATTATCTTTGAAAAATATGTTTTATAGCAAAAGATTAATAATAAAAATACTACTGCCTACATTACCATTTGTATTGGGAGCCCTAAAGTAATGAGCTGGAATTAAACCAATCTTTGCTAAAATTTAAATTATTTAAGTTGATCAAAATCTGAGCAAGTGTATAGCAGTTGTTATGTCAACTACAGAGGACTCTCAAAACCTCTTCCCCTAGAATGAGAAAATAACTTGGTTACCAACACCAACATCCTCACACGAAATGAATTTTCAAAGAGATCATGTTACATTCAGAGACATCCATATTGTAAGGATGCCTATTATTAGGATAAATAGCCAGACACTGTGTCTGTAGCCTGTCATAGAACAGCTCTCTGGTTTGCCAAAAACCACTTTAAAAAATGCCTAAATGCACTCTTCATGCTAATGGAACAGATCTCTTCAGTGTTTTCCAAAAAGAAGAGAGAAGGGACAGGGGGAGGGTGGCTCTTGTGCCGCTTTGCATGGCTTCCCTATCAACATAACCAAGTAAGAAAAGGCATCACACCCCTTGGGCAGCACCAAATTAGGAAGGGCGATTCCACTCTTTATTCTTATTGTCCATGGTGTGATTTCACAGTGAAATTACACCAGGAAAATGGAGGCGATGCTGTATACATCCAAAAACATCAGCTTGTGATTGACTCTGGGAGTGAATTCAGCAGTATAGACAGTGGCTGGTCCAGTTGGTTAGACAATCTCAACCTGACCATCAGCCACTCTAGATGCTGTGGTGGAACAGGCAGTGTTTGCTTTCAGATTCAGTTCCTGGCAAGAAATTGCAGAATGAATCACCTTGGGGCAGATTCCTAACTGCCTGAGAGCTATAAATTGAAGGGCACAACACTTGTTGCTTTCACCAGCTCTGACCTTTGCAGAAACAGCTGAGTAATCAGACAAAAGACAATGAAGAGGGAAGTGGAAGGAATTAATATAGAATGTCTGCTCTGGGCAGGCAGAGGCGAGGCGTCTTCACATGTGGTCTGGAGAGAGCATGGTGCTGGTCCTGATGCTGCATCTGCCACATGCCACCCGTGTGACTTTGGAAAAGCTCCTTAGCCCCTTGTGAACCTCAGTGTCAGCTTCTAAGGCTGCTTGGGAGAGAAAAGAGAATCCATGTTCATGGCACTCAGTAAATGCTCCGAAAAAGTAATGTATTTTTTGCTGTCATTACTGTTGTTGTCATTTTATGCCTCAATCAGCATCATAACCCATTTTACAGGAATAGACATGCAGGCTCAGAGAGACAAGAGATTTATCCAGGGAATATAACCTTGGTACAGTGATCCTAACCCCATCTCATGCCATGATTCATAGCCTCTACTCCTTTGACCTAAAAGCCTTATTCAATCTGTTTTGAATAATGGATTGTAGAAATGAGAAGTAGTACACACGGGCTTTACAAACATTCACGAGCCAAAATTTGGTGTGGTTCATTTGTCAGGGTTCTCCAGGGAAAAAGAACCAACATGTCTGTCCGTCTATCTGTTGTTGTTCAGTTGTTCAATTGTGTCCGACTCTTTGTGACCCCATGGACTGCAGCACACCAGGCTTCCCTGTCCTTCACCAACTCCCAGAGCTTACTCAAAATCATGTCCATTGAGTCGGTGATGCCATCCAACCATATTATCCTCTGTCATCCCCTCCTCCTCCTGCCTTCAATCTTTCCCAGCATGAGGGTCTTTTCCAGTGAGTCAGTTCTTTGCATCAGGTGGCCAAAGGATTGGAGCTTCAGCTTCAGTATCAGTACTTCCAGTGAATATTCCTTTAGGATTGACTGATTTGATCTCCGTGCCATCTGGGGTCTCTCAAGAGTCTTCTCCAACACCACAGTTCAAAAGTACAAATTCTTCAGTGCTCAGCTTTCTTTATGGTCCAATTATCACATCGATACTCGACTACTAGAAAAAACATAGCTTTGACTATATGGAACTTAGTTGGCAAAGTACGTCTCTGCTTTTTAAATGCTGTCTAGGTTGGTCATAGCTTTTTACCAAAGGAGCAAGCGTCTTTTAATTTCATGGCTGCAGTCACCATCTGCAGTGATTTTTGGAGCCCCCCAAAAATGAAGTCTGTCACTATTTTCCCGTCTATTTGCCATGAAGTGATGGGACCAGATGCCATGATCTTCATTTTTTTAAATGTTGAGTTTTAAGTCAGCTTTTTCACTCTCCTCTTTCACCTTCCAGAGAAGGCAGTGGCACCCCACTCCGGTACTCTTGCCTGGAAAATCCCATGGATGGAGGAGCCTGCTAGGCTGCGGTCCATGGGTTGCTAAAAGTCGGACACGACTGAGCGACTTCACTTTCACTTTGCATTTTCATGCATTGGAGAAGGAAATAGCAACCCACTCCAGTGTTCTTGCCTGTAGAATCCCAGGGACGGGGTAGCCTGGTGGGCTGCTGTCTATGGGGTCACACAGAGTCAGACATGACTGAAATGACTTAGCAGCAGCAGCTTTCACCTTCATCAAGAGGCTCTTTAGTTCCTCTTCGCTTTCTGCCATAAGGATGGTGTCACAGCGTATATGAGGTTACTGATATTTCTCCCAGCAATCTTGATTCCAGCTTGTTCTTCATCCAGCCCAGCATCTCACATGATATACTCTGCATATAAGTTAAATAAGCAGGGTGACAATATACAGCCTTGATGTACTCCTTTCCCAACTTTGAACCATTCCATTGTTCCATGTCTTGTTCTAGATGTTGCTTCTTGACCTGCATTCAGGTTTCTCAGGAGGCAGGTAAGGTAGCCTGGTATTCCCATCTCTTGAAGAATTTTCCAGTTTGTTGTGATCCATACAGTCAAAGGCTTTAGCATAGTCAATGAAGCAGAAGTAGATGTTTTTCTGGAATTCTCTTGCTTTTCCTATGATCCAGTGGATGTTGGCAGTTTGATCTCTGGTTCCTCTGCCTTTTCTTAATCCAGCTTGAGCATCTAGAAGTTCACAATTCACATACTGTTGAAGCCTGACTTGGAAAATTTTGAGCATTACTTGGCTAACATGGGGAATGAGTGCAATTGTGTGGTAGTTTGAACATTCTTTGGCATTGCCTTTCTTTGGGATTGGAATGAAAACTGACCTTTTCCAGTCCTGTGGCCACTGCTGAGTTTTCAAAATTTGCTGACATCTTGAGTGTAGCACTTTCACAGCATTATCTTTTAGGTTCACCTCCACTAGCTTTGCTCGTAGTGATGCTCCCTAAGTTCCACTTGACTTCGCACTCCAGGATGTCTGGATCTAGGTGAGTGATTACAGCATTGTGGTTATCTGAGTCTTTAAGATCTTTTTTGTATAGTTTGTCTGTTTATTCTTGCCACCTCTTCTTAATATCTTCTGCTTCTGTCAGGTCCATACCATTTCTGTCCTTTATTGTGCCCATCTTTGCATGAAATGTTCCCTTGGTATCTCTAATTTTCTTGAAGAGATCTCTAGTCTTTCCATTCTATTGTCTTCCTCTATTTCTTTGCATTGATCACTAAGGAAGGCTTTCTTATCTTTCCTTGCTATGCTTTGGAACTCTGAATTCAGATGGATATATCTTTCTTTTTATCTCTTGCCTTTTGCTTCTCTTCTTTTCTCAGCTGTTTGTAAGGCCTCCTCAGACAACTGTTTTGCCTTTTTGCATTTATTCCTCTTGGGGATGGTGTTGATCCCTGCTTCCTGTACAATGTCACAAACCTCCACCCATAGTTCTTCAGTCACTGTATCAGATCTAATCCCTTGAATCTATTTGTCACTTCCACTGTATAATCATAAGGGATTTGATTTAGGTCATACCTGAATGGTCTAGTGGTTTTCACTATATTCTGCAATTTAAATCTGAATTTTGCAATATGGAGTTCATACTGTGAGCCACAGTCAGCTCCCGGTCTTGCTTTTGCTGACTGTATAGAGCTTCTCCATCTTTGGCTGCAAAGAATATAATCAATCTGATTTCAATGTTGACCATCTGGTGATGTCCATGTGTAGAGTCTTCTCTTGTGTTGTTGGAAGAGGGTGTTTGCTATGACCAGTGCGTTCTCCTGGCAAAACTCTGTTAGCTTTTGCCCTGCTTCATTCTGTACGCCAAACTTGCCTGTTACTCCAGGTGTGTCTTGACTTCCTACTTTTGCATTCCAGTCCCCTATCATGGAAAGGACATCTTTTTTTGGTGTTAATTCTAGAAGGTCTTGTAGGTCTTCATAGAACTGTTCAGCTCCTTTGGCATTAGTGTTTGGGGGTATAGACTTGGATTACTGTGATATTGAATAGTTTACCTTGGAAATGAACAGAGATCATTCTGTTGTTTTTGAGATTACACCCAAGTACTACATTTAAGACTGTTTTGTTGACTGTGATGGCTACTCCATTTCTTCTAAGGGATTCCTGCCCACAGTAGGAGATATAATGATCATCTGAATTAAATTTGCCCATTCCAGTCCATTTTAGTTCACTGATTGCTAAAATGTCAATGTTCACTCTTGCCATCTCCTGTTTGACCACTTCCAATTTGCCTTGATTCATGGACCTAACATTCCAGGTTCCTATGCAATATTGCTCTTTACAGCATTGGACTTTACTTTCACCACCAGCCACATCCACAACTGGGCATTGTTTCCACTTTGGCTCAGCCTCTTGATTCCTTCTGGAGCTATTTCTCCACTCTTCTCCAGTAGCATATTGGGCATCTACAAACCTGGGGACTTCATCTTTCAGTGCCATGTCTTTTTGCCTTTTCATACCATTCATGGCAAGAATGCTGAAGTAGTTTGTTATTCCCTTCTCCAGTGGACCATGTTTTGTTAGAACTCTCCACTATGACCCATCCATGTTGGGTGGCCCTACACGGCATGGCTCATAGTTTCACTGAGTTAGACAATGTTGTGATCCATGTGATCAGTTTGGTTGATTTCTGTGATTGTGGTTTTCATTCTGTCTGGTGTCTGATGGATGAGGATAAGAGGCTTGTGGAAGCTTTCTGATGGGAGGGACTGGCTCTGGGGGCAATTGGGTCTTGCGGAAGCTGTGCGTGGACTAAATCTTTAGTCCAATTTTCTGCTGATGGGTGGTGCTGTGTTCGTTCACTGTAGTTAGGCCTGAAGCCAGACTATGGTAGGAGCAATGGCGGTAATGGCGACCTCTTTCAAAGAACTTACGCCATCACGCCTGGTTCCCAGGACTGTTGTATTCAGCGCCCCTGACCTTGAGGCAGGCCACTGTCGATCCACACCTCCGCCAGAGACTCCGGACACTCACAGGCAAGTGTGCTTCAGTCTTTTGTGGGGTCGCTGCTTCTTTCTCCTGCGTCCTGGTGTGCACAAGATTTTGTCTGTGCCCTCCAAGAGTCTGTTTCCCCAGTCCTGTGGAAGTTCTGTAATCAAATCCCTCTGGCCTTCAAAGTCAAGTTCCCTGCGGATTCTCAGTCTTTTTGCCAGATGCCCAGGTTGGGAAATCTGTTGTGAGCCCTAGAACTTTTGAAACAGTGCAAGAATTTCTTTGGTATAATTGTTCTCCAGTTTGTGGGTCATCTGCTCAGTGGCTCTGTAGTGGAAGTAATGGCAAGCTCCTCTAAGAGGACTTATGCCACATGCCCACCCCCTCCCCAGGTCTAATGCAGCCAGAGCCCCTGTCCCCATGGCAGACCACTCCTGACCCATGCTTCTGCAGGAGATACTGAAACACTCAAAGTCTGGTCTGGGTCAGTCTCTTATGAATGTCACTGCTCCTTTCCGTGGGTCCTGGTGCACACAAGGTTTTGTTTGTGTCCTCTGAGTGTCTATCTATCTGTCTATTAAAATTTTAAGAAATTGGTTCATGCAGTTGTGGGAGCTGGCAAGTTTGGAGGTCTTCAGAGAAGGCTAGCAGGCTAGGGACCAGGGCAGAGTTGATGTTGGAGGCATGAGTCAGAAGACAGCCTGAAGGTAGAATTCCTTCTTCCTCTGACAAATGTAGTCTTTATCTCTCAAGGCCTTTGACTGATTGGATGAGATCCACCTAAGCTGTGGAGGGTAATCTGCTTTACTCCAAATTTACTGATTTAAATGGCAGTCTCATCAAAAAGGGGGCCTCCCAGTGGGTGCGGTGATAAAAACTCTGCCTGCCAATTCAGGAGAGGCAGGAGACATGAGTTTGGTCCCTGGGTTGGGAAGTTCCCCTGGAGTAGGAAATTCCAGGATTCTTGCCTGGAAAGTTCCATGGACAGAGGAGACTGGTGGGCTATAGCCCATGGAGTCACAAAGAGTCGGACATGACTGAGCATACAGGCATGCATGTACTCATCTAAAAAATGCCTTCACATCAAAATCTAAACTACTGTTTTGTGAATTCCGTGGCAATCCAGTAGCTAGAACACAGTGCTTCCACTGCAGAGGGCATGGGCTCGATCCCTGGTTAGGAAACTAAGGAGCCGGCAAGCTGTGGAGTATGGCCAATTAAAAAATAAACAAAAAATAAATCGTTGTTTAACCGAATATCTGACTACTGTGGCGTAGCCATGATGACGCATAGAATTAACTGTCACAGATGGGGAATAGGGCTCTGTGGTAAATATGAACCCAGAACCAAAGTGTCTGAGCTGAAGCACTGTCCCAAAATGGCTTCAGCCTGCAGTCTGGTTAGGTTTTGATTGGGTTCTGATCTTAATTTCTTAAAACCCATATACCTCTTCAGCATTTTTGACTAGTCAGATGAACTAAGATTATTATAAAAGCAAAATACCGTAGTGAGAAATGCAGCCTGTGGGTTTTTAGTAGCAAAGATAAAAAAAGAACTTCAGGAAGTGAATTCCTTTTGCCCAAGTGACTATTTTACCTAATCCAAAGTTGAGGGTGAGCTATTATTTTTTTTAAAAAATGAAAAAGCCTTATATGTCTCCCCTCTGTTCTCTGTTGCTAAGCTGTGGAACTTATTCATAGCAAGAACAGAATTACTTTAAATAGTTTTGAAATATTTTTTAGGAAGGTGGAAATTAGTTTATTTCCTAGGCAAAACTGAAAAATACTCTTACTGTAATAATTCAAAAATAGCAAGTTCTTCAAGTGACACCTACACTAGAATAAATTTGCTGCCTTTCACCTTTGAAAATGATCTTTCAAATCCTCAATCAGCAAGATAGTGCCTTCCTCCCTGGCTCCTTACATGGCTTAAAGGTGTTGAAAAACAGGAGTTTGTTTAGATTGGCTCTTGAATTTGGGAGAAAGCTATACAGGACTGAGGAACTAGCCAAGGAATCCAGCTGAGATCACTGGCTGTGACAGAGCCAGATGGTTGGTCCTATTTCTTCTCAGCAAGAGGACCCCAGTTTTATTTAGTATGGCAGCATGCCCAGATTATGAACAGCATTCCCTGGTCAAAGGATGCCCCCACTTTTGTCAATTTCCCCTTGCTCCTGGAATATAGATGCAAGGGTTGGCATCCTAGCAATAATATTGTATTAGGAGGTAATCTTGGGTTTCCCTGATAGCTCAGTTGGCAAAGAATCCACCTGCAAAACAGGAGACTCCAGTTCGATTCCTGAAGAGATAGGCTACCCACTCCAGTATTCTTGGGCTTCCCTTGTGGCTCAGCTGGTCAAGAATCTGCCCACAATGCGGGAGACCTGGGTTCGATCCCTGGGTTGGGAAGATCCCCTGGAGAAGGGAAAGGCTCCCCACTCCAGTGTTCTGGCCTGGAGAATTCCATGGACTGTATAGCCCATGGGGTCGCAAAGAATCAGACATGACTGAGCAACTTTCACCCCACTTCACAGGAGGTAAACTTGAGATGATTAGCCACATGCAGTGGAACTTCTTTATCAAGCCACAGTGTTTGTGGATTTCCTACCTCTAGGGTTCTTTTATGTCAGAGAAGAAAACCTTGTGCTTTTAAACTGCAGTAGTCAGATCTTGGTTTCTTTCTCTCTCTCTTTTTTGTTTTGGCCATACCTCGCAGCTTGTGGGCATTTAGTTCCCCAACCAGGGACTGAACTGGGCCCTCAGCAGTGAGAATACAGAGTCCTAGCCTCTGGACTGCCAGGGAATTCCAGATTTTGTTTCTTACAGCACAGTTTAGTTCTTACTAAATCACTAGCCCAGGCAGTAATCAAAACAATAAACGTCCTTAACATACTACATAGGTGGGTAATAGGTGACAGACTCAGTATAATTTTTAAATCCATTGTAATTTGATATATGAGACAATTTAAATATCCAAAGAGAGAAGGAAAGCTCCTGGTTGTTACTACCTTTAGCCATAAACTAAGAAGATATTAGAACTGGAAAAGTACTTTAAAAATTCCTAACCTAACTTTATGCCTCACTGGCTATTTCATAGATGAGGAAACAGAGGCCCAAAGTTTAATCCAGCAAAGGTACTTAGTAACTGGGCCAGAATCTGAGCACGGATCTCCCAGCACCAGTCCATTACCCCATGAAGATTTCCAATCCATGATCTACGAACAGAGAGATAATCTGACATAATCTGGATGCTTTTACACGATCATGAAATAAATTGGAAACCATTGCACACACTGAGTCATGTTCATCTGAACACCATTTTGACTGCCTTGTAGCATAGCTATGCCCAATTTACTGATATTACAGAATCGTCTGAGCTACCGCAGAGCTCATTCCACATTTGAGCATCATAGAACAGTCCTTACTCAGTGACTGAAACCTTCTGATGCTGCACTTTTGGCTCAGTTCCCGTGAGCTGGAGGCAAATGATCTACAGGCCCGGCAAAGAAAGGGGCCCATTTGGCAACAATTCACCCTTGTCAGATTTGAAGCTGTTCTGGGAAGGCATTTTAATTAGGCAGTGGGAGAGCTGCCACGTTTAGAAGCAGCTTTTAAATGGGAAGCAGTGAATTTCAGGACCAACTGAAGTTTCTGGTGCTTGTGTTGTTTCTTAGTTAAGAGACAGCCCCAGTGAATTCTTCTCCAGTATTCCTTTCATATGTATCCCAGGCTTTATAAGATTCAGGACAGTCAGATGATTTCTCAAGGCTCATTCCTTAGTTCTCATTGCCCTTCAGACTGCATGGTTTGCAGGCAACACAGGTCCTTTGGTCATGGTTTGATTAACTCAAGTTATGTTCCATACAAATGGTGACTGTTTTGATTATTGCTTTAGTTTTTCCAAAAGTGTTAAGAGACAATTCACTGTAGTGGAGCCTTTACAATGCATGAATAGTAACTGTTTTTTGTACAATCAAAGCAATAAACCAATAATCACAGCAGCATTCTGTATTAGCTACTTGCTTATTTACAAAAAGCTGAGCAGTTGTTGAGTGTCATTGCCTCTATTTTACAATGAAACTGCAACAGAGAGAAATTCAGTCACCCAGCTCGTGGAAAACAGGGTAAGAATTTGAAGCCAGAACCCAGATCATGTCATAGCAATTGTTCAAATGAGAAATAACAACTTTCATCTTCTGATCTGTGTCAAACATTTTGGCAATATTTATAGTACCATCCAAGTGAGCATCTATTAAAAAGAATATGCCCAGCTTAAGCAGAGAAGTGGAAGATGGCATGTGGTAGAACAAAGAAGACTGGCCTAGAAACTGAGATCTGAATTGTCCTCAGATCTGCATCTGACAACCACTGTGACCCTGACCAGGTTACCACACATCCCTGGGCCTCCAGTTCCTCACCTGCAAAATGAAGTCTTTGCTTCAGATATCTTTCATCAGAAGAAATATTTTGCAAAATCTCAATATACAAAATGGTTAAAAGAAGAGTGCTCTGATGGAGAAGGGGCTGAGGGGCCAGGTACCTGAGGCCCCCTGGGTCAGCTCCTTCCAAGGGGATTAATAGCTCACAAGAGCCCTTTTCTTTCTTTCTTTCCTTCTTTCTTTATTTCATTTATTTTTATTAGTTGGAGGCTAATTACTTTACAATATTGTAGTGGTTTTTGTCATGCATTGACATGAATCAGCCACGGATCTACATGTATTTCCCATCCCAATGCCCCCTCCCACCTCCCTCTCCACCCGATTCCTCTGGGTCTTCCCAGTGCACTAGGCCCGAGCACTTGTCTCATGCCTCAAGCCTGGGCTGGTGAACTGTTTCACCCTAGATAATATACATCTTTTGATGCTGTTCTCTTGAAACATCCCACCCTCGCCTTCTCCCACAGAGTCCAAGATTCTGTTCTGTACATCTGTATCTCTTTTTCTGTTTTGCATATAGGGTTATCGTTACCATCTTTCTAAATTCCATATATATGCGTTAGTATACTGTATTGGTCTTTATCTTTCTGGCTTACTTCACTCCGTATAATGGGCTCCAGTTTCATCCATCTCATTAGAACTGACTCAAATGAATTTTTTTAATGGCTGAGTAATATTCCATGGTGTATATGTACCACAGCTTCCTTATCCATTCGTCTGCTGATGGGCATCTAGGTTGCTTCCATGTCCTGGCTATTATAAACAATGCTGCGATGAACATTGGGGTGCACGTGTCTTTTTCAGATCTGGTTTCCTCAGTGTGTATGCCCAGCAGTGGGATTGCTGGGTCATATGGCAGTCCTGATTCCAGTTCTTTAAGGAATCTCCACACTGTTCTCCATAGCGGCTGTACTAGTTTGCATTCCCACCAACAGTGTAAGAGGGTTCCCTTTTCTCCCCACCCTCTCCAGCATTTATTGCTTGTAGACTTTTGGATAGCAGCCATCCTGACTGGCGTGTAATGGTACCTCACTGCAGTTTTGATTTGCATGTCTCTGATAATGAGTGATGTTGAGCATCTTTTCATGTGTTTGTTAGCCATCTGTATGTCTTCTTTGGAGAAATGTCTGTTTAGATCTTTGGCTCATTTTTTGATTGGGTCATTTATTTTTCTGGAATTGAGCTGCAGGAGTTGCTTGTATATTTTTGAGATTAATCCTTTTTCTGTTGCTTCGTTTGCTATTATTTTCTCCCATTCTGAGGGCTGTCTTTTCACCTTGCTTATAGTTTCCTTTGTTGTGCAAAAGCTTTTAAGTTTCATTAGGTCCCACTTGTTTATTTTTGCTTTTATTTCCAATATTCTGGGAGGTGGGTCATAGAGGATCCTGCTGTGATTTATGTCGGAGAGGGTTTTGCCTATGTTCTCCTCTAGGAGTTTTATAGTTTCTGGTCTTACATTTAGATCTTTAATCCATTTTGAGTTCATTTTTGTGTATGATGTTAGAAAGTGTTCTAGTTTCATTCTTTTACAAGTGGTGACCAGTTTCACCGGCACCACTTGTTAAAGAGGTTGTCTTTTCTCCACTGTATATCCTTGCCTCCTTTGTCAAAGATAAGGTGTCCATAGGTACGTGGATTTATCTCAGGGCTTTCTATTTTGTTCCATTGATCTATATTTCTGTCTTTATGCCAGTACCATCCTGTCTTGATGACTGTGGCTTTGTAGTATAGTCTGAAGTCAGGCAGGATGATTCCTCCAGTTCCATTCTTCTTTCTCAAGATTACTTTGGCTATTCGAGTTTTTTTTGTATTTCCATACAAATTGTGAAATTATTTGTTCTAGTTCTGTGAAAAATACCATTGGTAGCTTGATAGGGATTGCACTGAATCTATAGATTGCTTTGGGTAGAATAGCCATTTTGACAATATTGATTCTTCCAATCCATGAACACCATATGTTTCTCCATCTGTTTGTGTCCTCTTTGATTTCTTTCATCAGTGTTTTATAGTTTTCTATGTATAGGTCTTTTGTTTCTTTAGGTAGATATACTCCTAAGTATTTTATTCTTTTTGTTGCAATGGTGAATGGTATTGTTTCCTTCATTTCTCTTTCTGTTTTCTCATTGTTAGTACAAGAGCCCTTTCCTAACCCTAGGACATTGGTCCCTGGAACTGTAATTCCCTTCCAAGGTTCTGTTTTTATATATATATATATATTTAAATTACTTATTTATTTATTTGATTGAAGTGTAGTTGATTTACAGTGTTGTGTTAGTTCATAGTGATTCAGCTATACACAAATACAAATATGTACATATATATATGTTGTTGTTGTTGTTTAGTCACTAAGTCATGTCTGACTCGCTTGTGACCCCATGGACTGTAGCCCACCAGGCTCCTCTGTCCATGGGATTTCCCAGGCAAGAATACTGGAGTGGGTTGCCATTTCCTTCTCCAGGGGATCTTCCAGACCCAGGGATTGAACCTGCATCTCCTGAATTGGCAGGTGGATTGTTTACCACTGAGCCACCAGGGAAGTATATGTAATACATATATATTCTTATTCAAGTTCTTTTCCTGTGTAAGTTATTACAAAATATTCAGTATAGTTCCATATGCTATACAATAGGCCCTTGTTGGTTATATATTTTATATACAGTAGTGTGTATTTAGACGGTAGGCACTGAGACAGGGCATCAGAGGGCAGACAGACTGAAACCACAATCACAGAAAACTAGCCAATCTGATCACAGAACCACAGTCTTGTCTAAGTCAATGAAACTATGAGCCATGCCATGTAGGACCACCCAAGACAGACGGGTCATTATGGAGAGGTCTGACAGAATGTCATCCACTGGAGAAGGGAATGGCAAACCACTTCAGTATTCTTGCCTTGAGAACCCCATGAACAGTATGAAAAGGCAAAAAGATAGGACACTGAAAGAGGAACTCCCCAGATCAGCAGGTGCTCAATATGCTACTGGAGATCAATGGAGAACTCAAGAAAGAATGAAGGGATGGAACCAAAGCAAAAACAATACCCAGTTGTGGATGTGACTGGTGATAGAAGCAAGGTCTGATGCTGTAAAGAGCAATATTGCATAGGAACCTGGAATGTTAGGTCCATGAATCAAGGCAAATTGGAAATGGTCAAACAGGCGATGACAAGAGTGAACATCAACATTTTAGGAATCAGTGAACTAAGATGGCCTGGAATGGGTGAATTTAACTCAGATGACCATTATATATCTACTACTGTGGGCAGGAATCCCTTAGAAGAAATGGAGTAACCATCATAGTCAACAAAAGAGTCCAAAATGCAGTACTTGGGTGCAATCTCAAAAACAACAGAATGATCTCTGTTCGTTTCCAAGGTAAACCATTCAATATCACAGTAATCCAAGTCTATGCCCTGACCAGTAATGCTGAAGAAGCTGAAGTTGAATGATTCTATGAAGACCCACAAGACCTTTTAGAACTAACACCCAAAAAAGATGTCCTTTTCATGATAGGGCACTGGAATGCAAAAGTAGGAAGTCAAGATACACCTGGAGTAACAGGCAAATTTGGCCTTGGAGTATGTAATGAAGCAGGGCAAAAGCTAATAGAGTTTTGCCAGGAGAATGCACTGGTCATAGAAAACACCCTCTTCCAACAACACAAGAGAAGACTCTATACATGGACATCACCTGATAGTCAACACCAGAAAAAAATTGATTATATTCTTTGCAGTCGAAGATGAGAAGCTCTATACAGTCAGCAAAAGCAAGACCGGGAGCTGACTGTGGCTCAGATCATGAATTCCTTATTGCCAAATTCAGGCTTAAATTGAAGAAAGTAGGGAAAACCACTAGACCATTCAGGTATGACCTAAATCAAATCCCTTATGATTATACAGTGGTAGTGAGAAATAGATTTAAGGGACTAGATCTGATAGACAGAATGCCTGATGAACTATGGATGGAGGTTCATGACATTGTATAGGAGACAGGGAGCAAGACCATCCCCAAGAAAAAGAAATGCAAAAAGGCAAACTGGCTGTCTGAGGAGACCTTACAAATAGCTGTGAAAAGAAGAGAAGTGAAAAGCAAAGGAGAAAAGGAAAGATATACCCATCTGAATGCAGAGTTCCAAAGAATAGTAAGGAGAGATAAGAAAGCCTTCCTCAGTGATCAGTGCAAAGAAATAGAGAGAAAAAATAGAATGGGAAAGACTAGAGATCTCTTCAAGAAAATTAGAGATACCAAGGGAACATTTCATGCAAAGATGGGCTCAATAATGGACAGAAATGGTATGGACCTAACAGAAGCAGAAGATATTAAGAAGAGGTGGCAAGAATACACAGAAGAACTGTACAAAAAAGATTTTCATGACCCAGATAATCACAATGGTGTGATCACTTACTTAGAGCCAGACATCCTGGAATGTGAAGTCAGGTGGGCCTTAGGAAGCATCACTATGAACAAAGCTAGTGGAGGTGATGGAATTCCAGTTGAGCTATTTCAAATCCTGAAAGATGATGCTGTGTAAGTGCTGCACTCAATATGCCAACAAATTTGGAAAACTCAGCAGTGGCCACACGACTGGAAAAGGTCAGTTTTCATTCCAATCCCAAAGAAAGGCAATGCCACAGAATCCTCAAACTACCACATAATTGCACTCATCTCACACGCTAATAAAGTAGTGCTCAAAATTCTCCAAGCCAGGCTTCAGCAATAGGTGAACTGTGAACTTCCAGATGTTCAAGCTGGTTTTAGAAAAGGCAGAGGAACCAGAGATCAAATTGCCAACATCCGCTGGGTCATCAAAAAAGCAAGAGAGTTCCAGTAAAACATCTATTTCTGCTTTATTAACTATGCCAAAGCCTTTGACTGTGTGGATCACAATAAACTGTGGAAAATTCTGAAAGAGATGGGAATACCAGACCACTTGACCTGCCTCTTGAGACATCTGTATGCAGGTCAGGAAGCAACAGTTAGAACTGGACATGGAACAACAGACTGGTTCCAAATAGGAATAGGAGTACGTCAAGGCTGTATACTGTCACACTGCTTATTTAACTTACATGCAGAGTACATCATGAGAAATGCTGGGCTGGAAGAAGCACAAGCTGGAATCAAGATTGCCAGGAGAAATATCAATAACCTCAGAAATGCAGATGACACCACCCTTGTGGCAGAAAGTGAAGAAGAACTAAAGAGCCTCTTGATGAAAGTAAAAGAGGAGAGTGAAAAAGTTGGCTTAAAGCTCAACACTCAGAAAACTAAGATCATGGCATCCAGTCCCATCACTTCAAGGTAAATAGTTGGGGAAACAGTGGAAACAGTGGCTGACTTTATTTTTTGGGGCTCCAAAATCACTGCAGATGGTGACTGCAGCTGTGAAATTAAAAAACTCTTACCCCTTGGAAGGGCAGTCATGACCAACTTAGATGCATATTAAAAGCAGAGACACTACTTTGTCAACAAAGGTCCATCTAGTCAAGGCTATGGTTTTTCCAGTGGTCATGTATAGATGTGAGAGTTGGATTGTAAAGAAAGCTGAGCACAGAAGAATTGATGCTTTTGAACTGTGGTGTTGGAGAAGACTCTTGAGAGTCCCTTGGACTGCAAGGAGATCCAACCAGTCCATCCTAAAGGAGATCAGTCCTGGGTGTTCATTGGAAGGACTGATGTTGAAGCTGAAACTCCAATACTTTGGCGACCTGATGCGACGAGCTGACTCATTGGAAAAGACTCTGATGCTGGGAAATTGAGGGCAGGAAGAGAAGGGGACCACAGAGGATGAGGTGGTTGGATGGCATCACCGACTCAATGGACACGGGTTTGGTGGACTCCAGGTGGACTCCGGGAGTTGGTGATGGACAGGGAGGCCTGGCGTCCTGCAGTTCATGGGGTTGCAAAGAGTCAGACATGACTGAGTGACTGAACTAAACTGAACTGAACTGAGTGTGTATAAGTTACTCCCAACCTCCTAATTTCAAAGCTCTGCTTTTACATTTATTCCCTCCCAGATTTCCTATACTGAGGTATATGGAAAATTCAGGCAACACACTGTTATTTGCCCATCACTGAAACCTAGAAGACACTAAGTAAAGCTAACCTTACTGCATCTCAGAAAAGGATCTATCTCTTCTATGCCCATCAGGGGCCTTTACCAAATGGGCCATTTGAGAAATTGAAGAAGTGGAGAATATTGTCTAAAAACCACAATATGTGAAACTTGTTCATGGGTGAGGAGAGGATGGCATAGGGAGAAAAGGTCTTTTTTTGGGGGGGGGGGCAACAAAACCCTTGTTTTAAGAGGGTGGATCTTTTTTTTTTTCCATTTATTTTTATTAGTTGGAGGCTAATTACTTTATAATATTGTAGTGGTTTTTGCCATACATTGACATGAATCAGCCATGGATTTACATGTGTTCCCCATCCCGATCCCCCCTCCCACCTCCCTCCCCATCCCATCCTCTGGGTCTTCCCAGTGCACCAGGCCTGAGCACTTGTCTCATGCATCCCACCTGGGCTGGTGATCTGTTTCACCCTTGATAGTATACTTGTTTCAATGCTATTCTCTCAGAACCTCCCACCCTCGCCTTCTCCCAGAGTCCAAAAGTATGTTCTATACATCTGTGTCTCTTTTTCTATTTTGCATATAGGGTTATCGTTACCATCTTTCTAAATTCCATATATATGTGTTAGTATGCTGTAATGTTCTTTATCTTTCTGGCTTACTTCACTCTGTATAATGGGCTCCAGTTTCATCCATCTCATTAGAACTGATTCAAATGAATTCTTTTTAACGGCTGAGTAATATTCCATGGTGTATATGTACCACAGCTTCCTTATCCATTCATCTGCTGATGGGCATCTAGGTTGCTTCCATGTCCTGGCTATTATAAACAGTGCTGCGATGAACATTGGGGTACACGTGTCTCTTTCAGATCTGGTTTCCTCGGTGTGTATGCCCAGCAGTGGATTGCTGGGTCATATGGCAGTTCTATTTCCAGTTCTTTAAGGAATCTCCACACTGTTCTCCATAGCGGCTGTACTAGTTTGCATTCCCACCAACAGTGTAAGAGGGTTCCCTTTTCTCCACACCCTCTCCAGCATTTATTGCTTGTAGACTTTTGGATAGCAGCCATCCTGACTGGCGTGTAATGGTACCTCATTGTGGTTTTGATTTGCATTTCTCTGATAATGAGTGATGTTGAGCATCTTTTCATGTGTTTGTTAGCCATCTGTATGTCTTCTTTGGAGAAATGTCTGTTTAGATCTTTGGCTCATTTTTTGATTGGGTCATTTATTTTTCTGGAATTGAGCTGCAGGAGTTGCTTGTATATTTTTGAGATTAATCCTTTTTCTGTTGCTTTGTTTGCTATTATTTTCTCCATAGGGAGAAAAGGTCTTAGCACAACCTGATTCTCCCTCATTATAAACCAGGAAATCAAAAGACAGGGCCAAGTTGCATTGACATGCAGACGAATTGGAATTGCCGCCGTCCTTGGCCGGAAGGACTCTCGAACAGTATCACATGGAGCGTGAGCTCGCTGTGTGACCTGCCACAGAGTTTGTCTCACTTTCCGTGTCTTATCCAAGGGTTGGGTCTTGGCTAAATGCCTTTCTTTCCATCACCAAGTATACCTCTTCCCAACATCAGGCACCCATACATTTTTTTTTAAATTGAAGTAACATTGTTTTATAACATTCTGTAAATTTTGAATATAGAATATCATGTTATACTTCTGTATACCCTAAAACATGCTTGCCACCAAAACTTTAGTTTTCATTCCTTACTGTACGGTTCATCCCATTACCCTTTTCGCCTCCCACCTCTTCCCCTCCGGTAACCACTGCTGCTCATTGTAGCTGTTCGCTTTGGTTTGGTTTGGGCCTTATGGATACTATGCCAAGCGAAATAAGTCAGAGAAAGACAAACACTTTGATTTCACTCATATATGGAGTTTTAAAAAGCTAATAAGCAAACCAAAACAAAACAAAATAAATGAGCTCCTTTTTTTTTTTTTTTTGCTCAGGGACTCCACCTCCGCTTTCGTGAGAACAATGTCCTGTGTCTGTCACTTTTGAACCCGTGCTGGAATCACGGGAGGGTAGAGGCTCGCTGAGAAGCCTGTGCTGACAGCCTGGCCATGTTTCCTTACTGACCACCCAGCCGCACTCACTGCACCGCGGTCCATCTTCAGTGGCTCTGAGTCGCAGCCAGTTCTGAGGACAACCCGAAAGCTCACATGGTGAAAGGAAAGTAGGGATTGGTGTTGCTGGATGAGGTTTTGTGGATTTGCCTGGGTTGGAACTCTGTCACGACATAAGGCTAAAATGAAAAATAAACTCCAGTCATTACACCATGGCAGATGCCTCATCTGTTTTTTAAATGTGAAAACTTTTCACAAACTAGGCCCTTGGGTTATATTGCAAAAATGGCCATCACTTCCCCACATCTGTCTAGGCACACCCTTTCGATGGGTTGAAGTTCCTCCCATCAAGATGTGGAGTCTGTTTCACCGCACGTGGAGATAGGACCAGATTTGGATGAGGAGATAGGCGTATTCACAGCAGACAGAGATTGGCACTTGAGGCCTTGCTGTCTTTCACTGGGGTTGGAACCCTGAGGTCACCATGTCGAGGAGCCCCAGCTAGCCTGCTAAAAGATGAGAGGATACGAGGAGAAAATTTGAGGTACTCTGGCATCCGGGTGCCAGTCAGCCACCTACCAATAGCCAGACGTAGGGTGAGACCGTCCTAGGCCAGCCAGCCTCCAGTCCCACCAGTAGCGATCACAGGCCACATAAGCCCAGCAAAGAACAGCAAAGACAGCCTGGAGAAGAACGACCTTTTCAGGTCACAGAATTAAGAGCTACATAAGTGCTTGTTTTTTCAAGCAAGTAAGTTGTGGGGTAATTTGTTATACGGCAAGAGCTAACTGATACAGCACTTAACAAATGATTGCTAATTCAGATGTCTAATAAGAGTATGAAGATGCAAAGATAATAATGTATGTTCAGAATAAGGCAAAGAGAAAATTGCTAAGTAAAACAGGAACTGGCAGAAATAAGCAAATTGTTGATTTTAGGCTGATTTTTTTCTCCCTGAATTTAGAAAAAAAGATTGTTTTTTAAATAAAATAGCAGCAGAAAACAAATTTGTATTTCCAAATTTTGATTTGCCTTGTACTTTGACCTACTCTGTGAATCTGCTGAGTTCATGCTGAACCTCTTTCAAAAAAATACTCACCCATCACCTCCCCTTCCCTAACCCCTTACCCCTGGCTGCCCCTTGCCAGTGTGGACAGGACTAGCATGTTCTTGTTCAGAAAGAATTCAGGGCTCCTTGGATGATACAGGAAGGACAGGAATTGCTGCTGACACAGAAATAGCATCAGTGGTCTCCGCGTTAATATGAAGCCAAAGAGAAGCCTCTTTAGGAAAGGGATGTGCTGCCTCTGCTGCATCAGATAGAAGCTGGAGAGAGCTGTGGGCGTCTGCAGGAAGTGCTCGGAGCTGAATGAGTGTGCATGTTCCAAACATGCTTCTATTTTTAATGTTGGCTTGGCAATATCTTCATTTTAGTCTCTTCAAAGAGTATACCTTCTCAGGAAATGGTGAGGATATAAACATAGGTTTAGCATTTGCCTCCCCAAATGCAAGCTCCCTAAAGATTTAACTTCTCCAGCAGCCTGTCTGCTGCATACCCAGGGTCTGCTGCCCACGCCCAGGCAAACTGTGATATGAGGTTTTTCTGAGATTAATATATTTTACTTATTTGAAAAGACTTCCAAACTGAAGCAAAGTGAAGAAAGCTTATAAAATAGATCGATATTTTTATACATCTTAGTAACTCAGAACTATGGTTTTTTTAAGAAAAAATTTATTTTTCCCTCCAAATTAGATTTCAGTGTTCTGTGTCCCTCTAGTGTGTACCAGTGAGACCCAAAATCTTTGATTATAGAATTTCCTAAAGTCTTCTCAAAGATGGAAAGACCTTGGGGAATCCCTGGTTGTCCAGTGGTTAGGACTTTGCTTTCAATGCCAGGGCCAGGGTTCAGTCTGTTGGGGAGTGTACACAAGCTCTGCAGTACAGCCAAAATAAAACTTTAAAGAAAGAAGAAGGAGAAAGAAAGGAAGACCTTGGATGTTCTGATCCAGTGAAACCTAAGATTCTATATTTTTAACAGGGTGACTCCATAGATGACCCAGTTTTGGAAATCATGCTGAGAAAATACAACTAATGGATTCAATCATTTATTTGGCTTTCTATGGTCATAATAAAGTGATTCTTATTTAAAAAAACACATTTTTTACAACCCTACATTTGTGCCTACTCACTATTAGCATCTGGACTATTTTGAAGCAAAATACCACTGTCTAGGCTGGAAAAATAAAAATCAATATGTGTTGCAGAATGAGTTGTTTGGTGCAAATGCTTCTTCGTGTCTATTTGTACCAGACACAAACGTTTGAGCTCACACATGTAGATCAATTCTTAAATGTAAATCTAACTTCTTTCTTTCCAATCAAAGTTATAATTTGATTTACAATGTCGTTTTACTTTCAGGTGTGAGTGCAGTGATTCATAAGTGTTTGGCATATATATATATGTGTGTGTGTGTATATATGTGTGTGTGTGTATATATGTGTGTGTGTGTGTGTGTGTGTGTATATGTATATACATATTTATTCAGATACTTTTCCCGTATAGGTCATTACAAAATATTGAGTATAGTTCCCTGTGGTCCACGGTAGGTCCTTGTTGGTTATCTATTTTATATTAGTATGTAGTAGTATGTATGTGTGTCTATATGTGTGTGTGTATATATATGTGTGTGTGTGTATATATATGTATATACATATTTATTCAGATACTTTTCCCATAAAGGTCACTACAAAATATTGAGTATAGTTCCCTGTGGTCCACGGTAGGTCCTTGTTGGTTATCTATTTTATATCAGTATGTAGTCGTATGTATCTGTGAATCCCAAACTCCTCTCCCCACCTTCCTTGCCCCCTTTAGTAACCACAAGCTTGTTTCCTATGTCTGTGAGTGTCTTTCTGTTTTGTAAATAAGTTCATTTGTGTCATGTTTTAGATTCCACATAAAAGTAGCATCATGATGTTTAACTTTGACTTACTTCACTTAGTATTATAATCCCTGGGTCCTTCCATGTTACTGCAAATGACATCTTTTCATGGAAATCTAACAGTTAGTGTTGCCCAATTGCCATTAGTATTCACCCCTCCTGGCTATCTCCCCAAGGAAGAAGGAGCGGCTTCAATCGACTGATGACATTTGTTGATGGGAAACTGGGCATGCGGCACCCCACCCGTTTCTTGCTCCTTCCCCTTGAAACTGTGTGTGTTGCTCCTTGTGCTCTTCGCTTTACCTGGCCAGTGCGACCTGTCATGTAAGTCTGTGTTATCCAGGAGGTCAGTATTATATAGCACTTGACTGCAGATAAAAGTCACACATTTCTTTATCCGCTTTAGCAGTCCTATCAGGAATATTTTGGCCTCTGCCATACCCAGGCAAGGGAAAAGAGTGGTAGGTATGGGACCCTCTTCAAATATATCAACATATCCCTGTGAAATCATTATTTTTTTTTAAATCATTATTTTTATTATTTCTGTTTTAGAGATGAGTAACATAAGGTTCAACAGGTAAATTCTTTGCCCAAGACACTTGAGGCATAAGAGCTAATCTTGAGTCTTGCACAGTCAGTTGACTACAAATAATATATTTGAATAAGTTTACACATGGACTTAGTAATGTGTCGATATTAGCTCATTAATAATAACAAATATACTACACTGTTAGATAGTAATAGGGAAACTGGGTGTAGGGTATATGGGAATTCCTTCTACTACTGTCACAGCTTTTTTTGAGACTCTAAAGCTATTCAAAAAATAAAGTTTATTTTTAAGAAGATTACATGTGAAATGAGTACACTGTAGGAAAGGATACTGTTCCTGAATTTTTTTTCTGGCTGCTAAATAAAAAAATAATAAAGCTTCTAGTTTGAATGTACCTGGATTGCCTCACTTCCAGCTCTGGCAGAGTGCCGGGGTTACGAAGGCTCTAGAAGTAGACCTTGATCCGAATCACAGCTCTGTGACTTGCTGCCAGTTACTTAACCTCTCTGAGTCTCGGCTTCCTCGCCTGTTAAAGGGGCCAATACCTGATTAAGAAGATGGCTGAAGTGTCAAATCATACGTTAGTGGCCATACTAATGGTGCCTAAAACAGTGAGCCCCCGGAACAGTGCTTGGCATGGGCTAAGTGCCCCATCCTCTGCCTCTCCACCCCATTCAGATTCAGCGTGCCTGCTGTGGACTCAAGAGTCTGCTCTTTGAATGCTCCTGAGGTGATTCCAGTGGTTTGGGAACCATTCATGAAGGCCAACCCCACTTGCAAGCATAGTACTTCACTTGATTCCCTGGAGAGTCAGCAATAACCTCCCTGACTGGATTTTGAAGCTCACTCTCCCCTTGAGGTTTTCCCCCCAGTTTCTCCATGTAGTCACCATCGGGCATCATTCTCTTCACAGACCAGGGACACTTGGCAGTCCTGAGCTCAGGAAAAGGTCCCGTCAACTCTGCTTACTTCCCCTTATTTATCTCTCTCTGTTCTCTTTCAACTCTAATTCCTGAAGAATTCCAGAGTGAGCAATTATTTCCAATGTGCTGGAATTACATTCTTGCCACATATACTAATTTTACTATTATAACTATACAACCAGTAATTCCTTGCAAATGTATCAGAGCTATGTCATCACAGAACAAAATAATACACGTTTGAAATCCACCAATATTCTCCTGCCTTGAATTCTACCAATATCTCGTGACTTCTCCCGGGTCCAACATGCTTAAGGAGTTTCTCCTGGCTCCAACTTGAAATGACTTTTTTAAACTCTTATTTTATTTTTTTCTTTTTTCTTTTGTTTTATAATTGCAGTTGTGTAAAGGTAAATTTACCTTGTGTAAAGGTCTGAGCTCCCCTCCATTTTGTTTTTTTCATAGAAGCTGTGGCTTCTTCTGTTATTTCCAGAAGTGAATTAAGTGGTTGTTCACACAGTACCCACTGAAAAACCAACCTCCTTTTTTCTCTGATGCTTTTAGACACCTAAATTCTTTGAAAATTGCTCTCTGGGGTGCATTTCTTGGAGGACAGCTACCCTGAGTTCAACCTTAAAACACATTGAGATTCCAAGAAATCTAAGCTTAATGTCCCAAGGAATACTGAGAACTTGAACCAACCCAAACATGAAAAGCCCACAAAGACCGAAGAATAAGTTCAACCTCGTCTTCACTAAACAAGTGAAGGCCACGCATCATCATCTCCACCATGTCTGAACACGTGATTGGGTGATGGGTGGTGCCTGGGCATCCATCTTTTATAAAGTTTCCTTCGAAAATATTCTGATCATCCCCGAATTTTCAAATAGCACTTTAGGGGTCCAAATGTTGATAAAGAAAGAGATGTACGAAGACCTGGATGTCTCTGTGTTGGAAATGGACATACTTCAGTTCACTGTCTT
Organism: Cervus canadensis; assembly: GCF_019320065.1. NCBI lineage: Eukaryota > Metazoa > Chordata > Mammalia > Artiodactyla > Cervidae > Cervus > Cervus canadensis. The sequence goes on from NC_057410.1 coordinate 48,701,805, forward strand.
CTTTCTCTCTGTTGAGTCAGGCATTCTAAGAAGGAACTAGAGTTTGACTGCTTAGTGCTTTGGGTTTTTGAGAGGAAAAATATTTTTATTTTATTAAATTTTTTTTTTTTTTAAGTTTTTTGGCCATGTTGCAAACGGGATCTTAGTTCCCGACCCGGGCCCACACCTGTGCCCCCTGCAGTGAAAGCAAGGAGTCTTAACCACTGGACCACCTGGGAAGTCCCAGAAAAACATTTTTGGAGATCATCACTAATAATTCATAAATTAAAGAACTTTACCAGGTCAAAGAAATTCAATATTCTTGTTTATAACTTACGTTTAAATTTTGTCAGTGCCTTTGAGGTGTTTGTCTACCATGAATCACTTTGAATGATTATTTTAAATGATTAATGACAGCTAAGAGCTCTGTGATGCAAAAATTGATGGTGGTACTCCAGCCCCATGTTGGTCTTCCTCAGAAGACCTCATCTGGAGGATTACGATCAGTACAGAATAACTTTTAAAACAAATCATATTAGATTGTTGGCTTGGGGATATGTACGCATGCATTTAGTATCTTTTGTCTTTAATGTAGATTATTTTATCTGAGCATGGGAGAAAAAAAGAATGATTTTAGCCTACAGCTTCTCTGTGATGATGACGGAAATTCAGAAAGAACAGTGATTTTCTCTGCTGTTGATGGCAAGGTCCCTTGCCTGAGAGTCTGAAGGAATGACAAATGAAGGGATCCTCACCCTGCCTGTGTGCTTTACAAATCAGAAATGACATTCCTTTCCTGGAGTGGGATGCTTTTTAAATGTGATTTTATGCTTTCTGAAAGCTATGGTTTCTTCATCCAATAGTGTGTTTTTGGAGGTCAGAATTATTTGGGGTAATTTTTTCAAATATGTGTACATACACATGCACACATACACACACTCCACACTCACGTTTTAATTTGTGGATTGGAGTTATAGGATAAATTTGATTTAAAAATTGACCAAGTAGTCAAAATTACTTTGGAAAGTTCATGGAGGGTAGGTAGTGATCACCAGTTTCTCTACCTCTGTTTTTATATCAGCATGAATCTTAGAAAAGGCAAAGAAGGAATCAGAATAGACACTGTGGGCAAGAATTTAAGTGAAAAAGAAAGATATGGATTGTTACGTTATTTTTATTTTCAGTATGCTGCTGCTACATAGTTATGGTGTATTTCATCAGCATCATTTGATGATTCATATTAACTCATAAATAAGACATTGCTTTTTCGAACCATTGTTGAAGTCATATTTCCCATAGAGATTAAAAAGTTAAGGAAGACATTTTTTTCTACAAGGTAAGAAATGTATATAAAACCTGGTAAATTAATTTATTATTACCCTTTATATAGATTTTGTTTAACCTCTCCATTTTATTCTTAGTCTGGGTGGTAGACCATGATAATTGAAACACATTTTAAAATACTTAAATGATTCATTTCTGGCTAAGAGAAAACTAACTCAAAATTAAGCATAATCTTATACTGATTTATTTTCAAAAAGCAAAAAAATCTACAGAGCTATATCAAATTTATAAGTATATATTAAACACAAAATATTGTTTTGGGATCTACTGAGTTGAATCTATAAAATACAATTTATTTCATCTTAAATTTCAAATTAATGCTGTGAAAGTAGAAACCTAGGAACTTTTGTATGGTAAAGTAACAACTGTGTGAAACTGATTCCAAATAATACATAAGAGGGACTTCCCTGATGGCTCAGTATCTAAAACTTCAGGTTACCAATGCAGGAAGCCTGGGGTTCAATTACTGGTCAGGGAACTAGATACCATATGCAGCAACTGAGGATCCCACATGCTACAACAAAGACCCAGTGCAGCCAAATAAATAAATAGTAAATAATTTTAAAATATACTATGTAAGAAACCAGACAAGTCTACTTGAGTTGGAGGAGTTAGGTCACAGGTCACAGGTCAAAGGGTATGAGAATTAAATAATACTACTGTTTGCTCAGTTTGAAAAATTAGAATTTTTTTGTAAAACTGCTTGTCACTGACATCCCTGCTCTTAAGAATTAGTCATTTATGCTTCAGATTCTTCCTGATACAACTTTGAACTCCATCTAAGGGATATCATGTCTCAGCAACTTTTAGCCCAAGACATTGAGTCCAAAAATGCCAACTAAACTCAAAGTGTATTTGCATATTGTTTCCCTGTATTCATGGAGCCAAATAAAGTTAGCTACAGTGTGCATTCTCAGTCACAAACATAATGGTGACACACAGCTTAAAGACCTTTCAGGAAAGTCAGTGGTCTGGCCCACACTTTGTTCTTACTCCTGATACTCTATGTGCAACTGATTCAGCTGCTTCTTTTGTCCCCAAATACCGTGTTTAATCATGTCTCTCTGCTGTAATTCTAGTACTCTTTCTGCCCTGATACTCTTCTGTTTCTCAACACGATAAGCTATTTTTCATTCTTCAAGACACGGCTTACATTTAATGCCTGTAAGAAGTCTTCTTGACCATCCAGTTCTTCCTGTTAGGCACAGCATTTACATCTATCTCTCCCACCGGATCATGAGTCTTTCGCAGCAGACTGTGAGCTGCTCACAGTAATAATAATGTTGATATTCCCACCCCTTTCACTGTGACATATACTATAGCCTAGCACAAGGTCTGGCATAATACATCTCTAACGGATGAGGGAATGCTAAATCAGTGTGGTCCCTGTTGCTTCAAAGTGCAACTAAAGAAGATGTTTGTGCAATTAGGCAAGAAGCAAAAAACCTATACAATTACCAAAAACAGCTACACGTAATTTATACAAGTTAGAAAAATATTACTCAGAGAATAAAAATTGGGAACCTAAGTATTTATGGTAAGTACAGAAATTAAATGTAAATCACTGGGAATTTGTACAGGAGACAGTGCCTAGAGGCGACGCAACAACCCAGTCCTGTTCTATATGTGCTGACCTCATGTTGACATCCATTATGGCTTTGCTCCATACTGGTGGTTTTTCTATGTGTTGGGGTATTTCAGTGGCCCAACCTTTTACATATGTAATCACAATACATTGTTTAAAAAAAATCCTTATATCATATTAGCAAAAAAGGGACTTCCCTGGTGGTGCAGTGCCTAAGACTCTGCACTTCACTGGGGAGGGCCTGGGTTCAATCCCTGGTCAGGGAACTAGATTCCACATGCCACAGCTGAAGATCCTGAATGCTGCAACTAAGAACTGGCAGTCAAATACATAAAAATAAATATAAAAAAAAATCAACAGGGTTTGAAGCAGCTTATACAATATAGTTGGGAAATCCTCTTTAAGAAAAATACAAAATTCACAAACATAAAGTTATATACGAAAGCAAATATCTATTTAGAACAAGATTAAAAATCACAAGAAATTACAATTTTGTTGACAAATACCACAAATATCACAAAACTCAGAAAAATAGCGTATTTTCATTAATTAATTGCCGTGTAGCTTTTCCCCTACATGTTTGGCTGTATGCTCATTGATTGTTTTATCTGGTGATAGTCTTGTTCTATCATTTTCTATAGAAAAAAGTAGAAAAATAATTATATCTTTTGGCATGTTTTTCCTAGTCAACCTGCATCCTTCCAGGGCTGGTCACCTAGGGACATGTTCTTATTGTGAGGGACCTCTGGCTTTGTGCCTGTTTATCGTGCTGAAAAGTCAGAATAATGGGCAATTCTAGTGTTTCTGGAAGCCATTTCTACTGCAGAGAGACTAGCCATGGTTTCCCTACACACAGAAGTGATGAGACTTACAAAAACATATCCCAAACACCATGTATTACCAACTGTATTTTCCTTACTCAAGTTCCCAGAAAATCTGCAGCCACTACTATTAACCAGTTAGTCATGGGGAAAGTGTGACAAGAGGAGAAGTTAGAACAGAAAGAAAACTTGGTCTCAGCCAGTTATGGGGAAAACCTCTACCTTTTACAAGTGTTACAAAATCCACTGGACCGTGTGAATGCACTAGAAGGGTTTCTCCCAGTGCCTTGGAAGGGGCTGTCCAGGGGAAGGGCCCTAAGAATAAAACTTGCCACTTACCTAATGCCAGTGAAAGAGAAGAATCCCTTATTCTGTGACCCTCATATGGAAGTGAGACTAACAAAGGCTGCTGGTAAAAAAATGTAGTCAGAAGGACTTCCCGGGTGGTCCAGTGGCCAACACTCTGAGCTTCCAACGTAGGGGCCTGGGTTTGATCCCTGACCAGAGAACTAGATCTCACATGCCAGAACTAAAAGTTCGCCTGCCACAGCTAAAGATACCGCATGCCTCAGCAGATCCTGCCTGCTATAGCAGATCCCATGTGCTGTAACTAGGACCTGGCACAGTCAAATAAATAAAATATTAAAAAAAAAAAAAAGAATGTAGTTAAAACTCAAAGGTCTATTTTGTGTTATTAAGAAGATAGCCCTGTCTAATTCCCAGTAGATGTGCAGAGGAAGAGAGTGAGTAATGGAAGGAACATTGCTTTGCACAAAAATATGACTTCCAAGACTTATGGATTCTGGAGAGAAAGGTGACTTATAAATTAGGAAATAGTTGGAAAAATATTTTCTCCTTCCTACTGGTTTATATAGTTTTGGTTTAGGAGTCATAAACTGGTAAAACATAGGTCGTATTTAACCTGAAAGCAGCTTTTATTTGCTCCAGAAATGTCTTAATTAAAAAAAAAAAAGTGAGCCAATGGAACAAAAATGACTTCAAAATACAGCATTCTGGCCACACTGACTTCATCTCTCTTGTGCCCAGGCTGGGCAAGGATTGCCCCTTTTAGATACGATGGCTGATCCCCAGCATGCACAGTCCTCACTGCTGATACAGCCACACAAAGGCTCTTATTTTGGTCCACTTTAGTTCTGGCTTAGGCTGACTGTTCTATCTTTATCCTTCAGGGTGTTTGATCCAACCAGCTTGCACGTCACACCTGTGAAGAGACTGGGAAGGACCCAATTTTATTTGGAGTGGCTAGGCATGTTGGAGATGGGATCACAAGGCTAGGAGAGGCTGTTCTGTGGAGGGGGATACTGGTGACCACACTGGTTCTACTGGCCATGGGCCACCTCGCAGGACGTTATCCCAGACCGCACGAATCAGACTCAGGCAACCTGACAGCTGACCGGAAAGAGAACAGGTCCTGTTGGGGTGGGGATGTGCAGTGCCCATAACTGGGTTTGGGCTGTTTTATAAAGGCAGGGGAGATCTACACAGGGAAACCTAGAAAGAGGAGAGGCTTTGGGAGAAAGATGGAAATTTGAAGACAAAAGAAGCAATTTAGAACAGTGGGGAAATCAAACAGGATCAGGTGAACGTTTTAAATGATCAAATCAGAATGGTAAAATTTTACATGATTTTAATTCATTTTAAAATTTATTTATTTTATTATTATTATTTTGCCACACCACGTGGCTTGTGGGGTCTTAGTTCTCTGGCCAGGGATGGAACCTGCGCCCCCTATATTGAAAGTGCAAGAGTCTAAACTGCTGAACTCCCATGATTCTAATTTAATTTTTAATTAAATCTTTTAAACTAATCTGCATGATTTTAATCTTTTATCTATATTTTCTACATGATCATTTTAATCCACATGATTAATCTTTAAATTAATCTACATGATCTTAATTTTTAATTTACTTATATTTTCTAATTTTTTGAAATGTATGTGTATCATCTAATTTTTATAAGTACAAGAAATTTTTAAAAGATGAAGAGTTTTTAATTGAAATGATGACTATTTAAAAAAATAAATAAAAATCCGAATTGGCCATCACCAGGGTATTGGAAAAATGTATGAGAGTGAAAAATATTCTCACTCTTGGAAAAACAAATTAAAGAAAAAAAAGATCTCAGGTTAAAAAAAATTGATAAAGAAAAAATATTACAAAGAAAAGGACAACTGGATGCAGTTTAAGAATATCATCAAATGAAAAGGCATTTAAAGTGTCTATGATAATAATTACACTTTAAAATTACTTACTTTTAGAAAAATTTCTCTCTAAATTTTTACAACTTACAAGAAAATAGTCACAGATGTTAAATTAATGAATTAAATGTTAATAAATTAATTTTATTGATAATAAATGAATGTTAAATTAATAAACACAAAAATTCATAAATTAAACAATAGAAATTATTATGGATTCTAGATATGTATATTTTATAAAGAGATTTATCCTGACTTTTCAACATCAGCCAGTTTTTCAATCATTGTCAAAAATAGAAAAAGAAATCAAAGTTAAAGAGAGAAAAAGGAAGTCATTAGTCAGAGATGAATAATTGTTCGGGGAAATGAACTCCTCTGAAGGAATATTTTGAAGGTAATTCTTAGTATCAGAATTTTAAGTTGCTAAAAGTTCACCATGCCAGGCGGAGAAGTTGACCACCGGCCAGGCGTTGTTTCATCTCTTCGTGTGGTCATACAACAAATCTTTTTTTTTTCTTCATTGGTTGTGCTGGGCTGCACAGGCCTGTCTCCAGGCTCCACAAGCGGAAGCTCTGTTCTAATTGCGGGGCTGCGGGCCGACTTCCCACTGGGGCGCCTCTCCGGTTGCAGAGCGCGGGTTGCAGGCAGGAGGACTCCGCGGTTGCAGCACTCAGGCCCCATTGCTCCGCGGCATGTGAAACCTTCCCGAACCAGGATAGAACTTGAGTTCCTTGCAACGGCAAGCAGATTCTTAATCACTGGATCGCCAGGGAAGTCCAAAAGTTTCACAGACTTTTAATGTGTGAAGGACAAAAAAGAGGTAATAAGCCTTAAATTAGGAAAGAGCATTCAACATTAATGTTGCTGTGCCTTTTTATGTAGGAAAAAAAAAGGAAGGAAGGAAGGAAAGAAATTGTATTCCTTACAGTTGCCTTGCTTGAGAGGTTTGTGTTTCTCATCCAGCATTTGTAGTTGACGATTAGGAGGTTCAGAGAAAGTAAGTAAATCACTGGAAGGTAACCCAGGGCAGTCCTGGAGTGGCTCTGAAACCAGTGCTCTTTTCCAAGCAAACAGCTCTTAAGTGTCAGTCATTCAGGCATCAGTTTCAGACACTGTCATACCTGAACACCGTAATAATAAGCGTATTAACTTGTCAATTCAATTTAAAACTTTTAAATATTTATTTTAAAAGAAAATTGTATTACTACTATAAATGGAATCTAGTATCACTGATACTGTAGATATTCTTCCAACAACACAAGAGAAGACTCTACACATGGACATCACCAGACGATCAACACCAAAATCAAATTGATTATATTCTTTGCAGCCAAAGATGGAGAAGCTCTATACAGTCAGCAAAAACAAGACTGGGGGTTGACTGTGGCTCAGATCATGAACTCCTTATTGCCAAATTCAGACTTAAATTGAAGAAAGTAGGGGAAACCACTAGACCATTCAGGTATGACCTAATCAAATCCCTTATGAATATACAGTGGAAGTGAGAAATAGATTTAAGGGACTAGATCTGATAGACAGAGTGCCTGATGAACTATGGACGGATATTTGTGGCATTGTACAGGAGACAGGGAGCAAGACCATCCCCAAGAAAAAGAAATGCAAAAGGGCAAAATGGCTGTCTGAGGCGGCCTTACAAATAGCTGTGAAAAGAAGAGAAGCGAAAAGCAAAGGAGAAAAGGAAAGATATTCCCATCTGAATGCAGAGTTCCAAAGAATAAGGAGAGATAAGAAGAGGAGAGATAAGAAAGCCTTCCTCAGCGACCAATGCAAAGAAATAGAGGAAAACAACAGAATGGGAAAGACTAGAGATCTCTTCAAGAAAATTAGAGATAGGAGCGGAACACTTCATGCAAAGATGGGCACAATAAAGGATAGAAATGCTGGGACCTAACAGAAGCAAAAGATATTAAGAAGAGGTGGCAAGAATACACAGAAGAACTGTACAAAAAAGATCTTCACGACCCAGATAATCACGATGGTGTGATCACTCACCTAGAGCCAGACATCCTGGAATGTGAAGTCAAGTGGGCCTTAGGAAGCATCACTACAAACAAAGGTAGTGGAGGTGATGGAATTCCAGTTGAGCTATTTCAAATCCTGAAAGATGATGCTGTGAAAGTGCTGCACTCAATATGCCAGCAAATTTGGAAAACTCAGCAGTGGCCACAGGACTGGAAAAGGTCAGTTTTCATTCCAATCCCAAAGAAAGGCAATGTTAAAGAACGTTCAAACTAGCACACAGTTGCACTCATCTCACACACTAGTAAATTGATGCTCAAAATTCTCCAAGTCAGGCTTCAACAGTATGTGAACCATGAACTTCCAGATGTTCAAGCTGGTTTTAGGAAAGGCAGAGGAATCAGAGATCAAATTGCCAACATCCGCTGGGTCATCAAAAAAGCAAGAGAGTTCCAGAAAAACATCAACTTCTGCTTTATTGACTATGCCAAAGCCTTTGACTGTGTGGATCACAATAAACTGTGGAAAATTCTGAAAGAGATGGGAATACCAGACCACCTGACCTGCCTCTTGAGACATCTGTATGCAGGTCAGGAAGCAACAGTTAGAACTGGACATGGAACAACAGGCTGGTTCCAAATAGGAAATGGAGTATGTCAAGGCTGTATATTGTCACCCTGCTTATTTAACTTACATGCAGAGTACATCATGAGAAACACTGGACTGGATGAAGCACAAGCTGGAATCAAGATTGCCGGGAGAAATATCAGTAGCCTCAGATATGCAGATGACACCACCCTTATGACAGAAAGTGAAGAAGAACTAAAGAGCCTCTTGATGAAAGTGAAAGAGGTGAGTGAAAAGTTGGCTTAAAGCTCAACATTCAGAAAACTAAGATCATGGCATCTGGTCCCATCAGGATCCAAAATCACTGCAGATGGTGACTGCAGCCATGAAATTAAAAGATGCTTACTCCTTGGAAGAAAAGTTATGACCAACCTAGACAGCATATTAAAAAGCAGAGACATTACTTTGCCAACAAAGCTCTGTCTAATCAGGGCTGGCTTTTCTAGTAGTCATGCATGGATGTGAGAGTTGGACTATAAAGAAAGCTGAGCGCCAAAGAATTGATGCTTTTCAACTGTGGTTTGGAGAAGACTCTTGAGAGTCCCTTGGACTGCAAGGAGATCCAACCAGTCCATCCTAAAGGAGATCAGTCCTGGGTGTTCATTGGAAGGACTTATGTTGAAGCTGAAACTCCAATACTTTGACCACCTGATGCGAAGAACTGACTCACTTTAAAAGACCCTGATGCTGGGAAAGATTGAAGGTGGGAGGAGAAGGGGACAACAGAGGATGAGATGGTTGGATGGACTCACCGACTCAATGGATGTGAGTTTGGGTAAACTCCAGGAGTTCGTGATGGACAGGGAGGTCTGGCGTACTGTGGTCCATTGGGTTGCAAAGAGTCGGACATGACTGAGCGACTGAATTGAACTGAGTATCAGTGGTCATGAACAGAAGGTATAAAAATCTCCATGTCAAAAACGCTTGTTTTTCAGTTCATCCTGAACCTGTTTCCACCTCATTGTGATTTCAAAATTTCTTTCTGTCTTGGGTGGACCTATGGGGTCTTGGTCAATCCCTATGTCCTACCCTGCCCCAGTCTTTCTAAGAACTGAAGGCTGCACATCAAATAAATATGAATGCCATCTGTCTCCAAGCTTGTCCTGAGAAGCCCTCCCTGCCATCCCTTCAGGACTGTACTATTCGTCTTCTTCTGTACAGTCAATAAGCAATGCATACTCTGGGAAACTCTGAACCAAACTGCTTCCTATCCTTCTTTTCTACCAAAAAAAAAAAAAAAAGTACCAAACACAAATACTGCTGAGGGATCAAAATATACAAGTAGAGAGTGCAGTTCTGAGGCATACGAATTGCCCTGGCCATTCAGTAATGACTTTGGAAAAACACAAAGGGCTAATGTATCCTTTTTAGTAGATAACATTTCTCTTTTAATGTTCTCCTTGGCGACGTTTATTTATTTTTAGAGTTTTGTGGCTAACAGACTAGACTGGGGCATGATTGATCTATTCATTTATGCTCTCTTTAGTGTTGAAAGCAGTTGTTACCACTGAATCAATTCTGTCATGAACCAGGCTAGCAGTTATGACCACCAATACAAATGGGCTAGTGGTGCCTTGGGCTTGTATCCTGTAGGCAGTCATCATCTCTCCCTGGTTCATTCAGAATGTGAGACGAAACATTCTCTGTAGCTGCGATGAATTTTCTTTGAAACTTAAGTGGTTAAATGTTGATTGTCTGAAAGCTTCTTCAGGTGATGGCAATCTGGTTGTTATGTGTAGCCTATTCCTTTTGGGTATGCAAAAGGAATGCCTTAATTCCTGTTCTGTGTGTACTTATCAAAGAGTTAGATTGTATCCCGGAAGAATTTACCCTTCAGGACAGCCAAGATTCCCAGTTTCTTGTGTTTTGCATAGCATCTATTCTCTGTTTTCCTTATGTGGAATCTTGTTAGGTTAAATTAAAAACAAAAATCCTTTACCATTAAAAATTAACAAAGCAAGGAGAACAAGGCTCTAAGTAAAATAAGCCTCCAATACATAGGGAGCCCTCACCCTATGTATGTAATCCTTTCTCAAAGTACAGACATTGATTGTTTGGAGGAAAACTGTAGGGGAGGGAAAATAATCTCTTCCCTCCTAGGTTCTCTAATTAGAGCCATGTAAATTTGGCTGACAAACAGATTAACAAGAGGCAAGCTTATTAAATTATTTAATATAAGTTTTGCATGACATGGTAGCCTTATAAGGAAATGAAGACCTGGGGAACAGTTAAGTCTGAGTATTTTTAAACTAGGTTTGATGTGCAATGGAAAGTAATGGAGAATTATGATAGAACAACAACAAAAAAAAAAGGAGTATGAGCTAAGGGTAGTAAATAGGGAAACTTAGCGAGGCCCGTTCCCCCAGACCCCTCTATGCGTCTCAGAGACGAGGATTCTCCTTTCCCCCTGGGTGTAGGATGGCGCCTCTCTGGGGGAGGGGGGGGGGGAAATGACCTACTTCGGAGGAAGATCAGAGAGTCCTCCTTATACCTGTCATTTCTAAAAATCCTTCAGTGTACCATTTTCAAAATGGCAAGTATCATGTTCTGAACCTCATCGCTACTGAATGCTTTTTTTGCTTAAACAAAGACTCTTTGAGAGCCTACTGTCCTCTCAACACTTTTTCTATGGAAACAATAGGATGAATGCTGTTTGGATCGCAGGGCCAGCTCACTGAAGCCTTTTCACCTCGCTTGGAGTGAAGATGTGCCACGAGATGTGCACGTCAGACCTCTGAGCCCTGGGAACAGCAGCCCACGTGACAAGACAGGAGGAAGAGAGGAGAAAGGAAGAGAACGGGCCCTTCTGTTGTGGGCACTGACTCGCCCGGGGACCAATGATTAGGAAACGCTCACTGTTATCCTATTATTTGGGGCTAGGCACTGCTCCACGTGCTTTATGTAAGCGAATTCATTCACGCGCTGTGTTTCGGTGTGTGCTGCCACCCGCTTTTCTCCCCGTCCCCTTCTCCTCTCCGGAGCACCTCTCTCCGAGTGACCTGGGCGCCTACTGGTGTCCTGCGCGCCCTGCTCTGGCTCCTGCCGTGGCCAGATGGACACTCTAAAGTGCTCCACGCTCTGCAATCCTCTCTTCTCCAACCCATACTCATCAAAATTACCCTCACTTCACTGCAGCTGATCTTAAGTGCTAAGAAGAAACTCTTCAGAGATGCTTTTATTTGCAAAGAGGAGACCTCATACGTGAAATGCATTTCTGGTGGTATTTTAGGCAGGTGGGTCTGGCAGTGAGGAACAGACGCATAGGGTTCCAGGTTACTGAATGGAAGGGTTGGCCTTTCTGAAGAGTCAGTTTGTGGAGACCGCACCTCAGAGCTGTTTCTGTTTCTATAGCGTCTTCCCTTCTCCACTTCTGAACATGAGAAAAGCACAGGGGAAAACTATCCGCAAAGAAAAATTGGCACGCTCAGCTTCTCTTTAAATTCTCCAGAGCAGACCAAGGCAGGGGAAGTCAAGGCAATGCTGTGAAAGAAAAAATGGGGATCTTCTTTGGGCTCCCTTGGTGGCATATATGGTAAAGAATCTGCCTACAATGCGGGAGACCCAGGTTCGATCCCTGGGTCAGGAAGATCTCCTGGAGAAGGGAATGGCTACCCACTCCAGGATTCTTTCCTGGAGCATCCCGTGGACAGAGGAGCCTGGTGGGCAATAGTCCATGGGTTCGCAAAGAGTCAGACACAACTAACACTCACTCACTTTCTATCATTGTTGTTCATGTTCTAACACCTATATCTGGGGATTATTGGCTGACCCATGTGAGAATTAGTTCATACTTACCCCTTTTCAGACAAGCTCTAAGTAGAAAAGAAAGTCTTAAAAATTAACTTCTAGAACTCTTAGACTATCATGACGGTTTATTTTTTTTTAATCTCAATTCTTAATGACGACAGCAGACTAAAGCCTTCAAAGGCAGGAGGTGGTTTTCGCTAGTCATTTTTTGGGTATAGCTTTCTGAAGTAAGAATTAATTATTTCACAGAGGCATGACCTTTGCTTCTGAACTGAAGGTTAAGATCCTATTAGTCTTTGTCTTCTCCAAATTAATAATGCAGAGGTTAAAAGCGATGACATCATTTCAACTCAATTTCCATTTTTATTATAGTAAAACTGTTTTACATACTTTCCAGGGGAATTTTTAAACAAGATTTCCACTGAAAGAAAAAGAAGTGGGAGAATACTTAGAAGATACTTCTTGATCAGTAAAAGGCACATTTATGCCTCATATATTTTTGTTTTTTCTAATGAATTGATTGTCAAATTACATACAATGAAATATCAGTGCATAATAGAATTGCTGACTAATGATCACAAAGCCTACTTTCAGAGGTTTTTCTTACTAACTGGCCCATGAAGCCAGGACTATTGCCTGGCTAGGCGATGCCACCATGCATTTACATTTCGTGGCTCTAATCATAATTAATTATTTGTGTTATTCTTTATACAATCTCTTCTTTCCCTATTCAACTGTGAGCTCCCTGAGGAAATTTCAGTCGTGTTCACCTCTCTGTTTTGCATCCCAGGTGTGATCATAGCCCCCTAAACATAATAGGCTTCATAGATACCTTATATTTACATAAATATAATCATATGCTGAATAAACAGATAATAGCACTGAACACATGAGGTAAGTTCATTGTGCTAGTTTAGCAACGACTTGGCCAAGTTTCTTGGCAGTGAAGACCCAAGTGAAAACATATTGGGCTTTTGTTCTAACTGCAAATAACATGTACATGAAGAGACACTTTTCTTTCAACTGAACCCAAAGGCACCAAGGAACAGAAATGACCACATTTGTGATTTTGCAGAACAACCAAATACTTTCCCAATGTGCTATTTTACAGATGCTCTCTAAAAGTTTACATTTGACTAGTGAGAATGTTTTTGTCTGTAACAGATTACACAGCCCAGAATATAGTTTGGTGCTTAATTGCTCAGACTTTGGAGTCAGAAGGACCTGGGTGTGCACTATGGCTCTAATCCATAGAAGCCGGGTGATCTGGGCAACACACTCCCTCTGAGCCTTGGTTTCCATATGGTAACACTAATCTCTACTCTTCAATGTGTTGTGTGAATTAAGTGAGAGAACTTATATACTCCTTCAGACAAAGTAAATACTCAATAAATGAGAGCTAGTATTATTAGCTTACAGTACTGAAGCAAAACTGGGGGAAAATCTAAAAAAAAAATTAATAATGGCTCTTCCCTGGCAGTCCAGGGGTTAAGACTCTGTGCTTCCACTCCAGGGCGTGTGCATTCGATCCCTGGGAAACTAAGATCCCACATGCTCTGTGACATGGCCAAAACACAAACAAACAAAAATTAATAGTGATCATAACGATAAAAGTTCCTTACAATCTCAGAGGCTTAAGGAAGTATTATGAAGTAACATATCTCAATCAATTCTTGAGTGAATTTTTCCCCCAACAGGTAAGGGAAATGAAGGTATTTTATATGGATGGATAAAGGGAGTCGTCTTATAGATACCAGGTAGTAGAGAGCAAATTTGTTCTGCTGAGGAAGAAAAGATACCAAGCTTTGGGATTCTGACGCAGGCAGAATTTCCACTCAGTTGGTTGGAAGTGCAGATGGCAAGGGTGAGTGTAAATATAATCAAATTCTTTTATCAAAAATTTAATTAAGTACCTGATTGAGACTCCCAAGGTCTATACCACATACAGAGAAAGGGCAGCAGAACACTATGTCATCCTGGACTGTGGGGACAGTCAGGTAAAAGGGGCACCTCCCAAGCTGCTGCGTGAACTGAGGTACCTTTGGAGTCTGCTTATGTTGTTCTGTTGAAATGTTGCAAATTGCCACAATGGTATAGGTATAACTCTTTGAGGTTGGGAGTAAAGACCACTAAGACCTTTAACATCAACTAGACAATTGGCCTGATTAATTCTTAGGAAGATTTTTTTCTGCATGAAACAGGAATGTCAACAACACAGAGTCCTCACCCTCCTATTTTCTATAGCAGGAAAGCATTTTTTCCATTCACCTATTAGTCATCAAAATGAAATGGGTCTGTGACATAGCTTTTATTTCTAGCTGTATTCCTAACATGATGGAGTAAAGCATTATAGTGATAATATGAGAATAAATGTTTCTGAAATTTATAACCAGATAATGGAAGAAAGCTGATGTAGTTCAAAACACTAATTGATCCATGATATAGGCGTGAGAACAGGTCATACTTTGATTCCATCTAGGGCTTACCTATATGTTTCATTAGAGTAAATAGTTAAGCAATTTCATTTCCTATCTTGCATTTAGGGCAGGAAATCTAAAAAATTATAATAAAGTGAGTGAAAGTCGCTCAGTCATGTCCACGACTTTGCAGCCACATGGACTGTAGCCTGCCAGGTTCCTCTGTCCATGGAATTCTCCAGGCAAGAACACTGGAGTGGGTTACCATTTCCTTCTGTAGGGGATCTTCCCAATGCAGGGATCACACCCGGATCTCCTGCTTGGCAGGTGGTTTCTTTACTGTCTGAGCCACCAGCGCAGCCCTCCTGATTAGATCTAGAGTGGGGTTCCTCACACTCCAGAATCTAATGCCTGATGACCTGAGGTGAAGCGATGTAATAATAAAAGAAATAAAGTACACAGTAAATGTAATGCACTTGAATCTTCTCAAAAGCATGCCACCCCACCCCCCACCCCAGTCTGTGGAAAAATTGTCTCCCACGAAACTGGTCCCTGATGCCAAAAATGTCGGGGACTGCTGATCTCAGGCTCTTTGGTCTCACTTGGTAATCAAGTGTGGCTATCTAAATTGAAATGAATTAAAGTAAATAAAATTAAAATATCAGAGAGAGTCCCTTGGACAGCAAGGAGATCAAACCAGTCAATCCTAAAAGAAATCAACCCTGAATATTCATTAGAAGGACTGATGCTGAAGCTGAAGCTCCAATACTTTGGCCACCTCATGCGAAGAGCCAACTTATTGGAAAAAATCCTGATGCTGGGAAAGACTGAAGGCAGGAGGAGAAGGGGACGACAGAGGATGAGATGGTTAGATGGCATCACTGACTCGATGGACATGAGTTTGAGTAAACTCCGGGAGTTGGTGATGGACAGGGAGGCCTGGCGTGCTGTAGTCCATGGGTTTGCAAAGAGTTGAACACAACTGAGCGACCAAACAGCAACAAAAATATCAGTTCCTCAATCACAGAAGCCACATTTCAGGTGCTCAAGAGCCATTATGTGGCTGCCATATTAATCAAGATATTGAATGCGTCAGTCATTGCTGAAGGTGGACAGAACTGGACAGTTCTGTTCTAGAATCACTAATATTACTGGCTGTTTATTTGGGATGGCTCCTAGGACCTTACAAAATTCCAACATCATTCTAAGCTGGTAGAATTGAGGAAGATGATTTGTCCAACTATGGATGGAAATGTCCACTTGTAATTCCTCTTGTAAATGTCATGCCCTAAGTAATTCTGTCCTGACATCTAAGAACAATTTCTCATTCCAACTATAATGCAGTGTTACTCGGTCTCTACTAAACAAAGGTTTTCTCATTAAATCTACACAGGAATTCTATGAGAAGGGTATTGTTATTTTCAAAATGCAGGTGGAGAAAGTAAAGCTCAGAGTGATGAACCTACTTGTCCCAAGTTATTCAGCTGGTAAGGGGACAATAGGAACTTAAGCCCTATGCTGTCCTAATTGCAGAGTCCTGGGTGCTCTTCACCACCCTCTCGAGTCTATCAGAGAAAACTGAAATGGTGCTTTTTGTATATGAGCCCCTTTAGATCTTTAGATCCTTGAGCCAGACTCTCACACGTAATCGCTGTGCCACCTTGAGCAAACATTTAACCGCTCCGTGCCTGGGTCCCTCATCTGGAGAATGGGCGTGCTGACAGTGGTGAGCTCAGCGGGCTGTGAGAGGTCGGTGAGCGCGTGTGAAGCGCGTGCGGCGGCGCCTGCCCCTGCGAAGTCAGTGAAGTGTGTGCTGCTATGATCCCATGCAGTGTTTTTGTTTTTAAAGAGACTGAGAAACAGCTTTTGGGAATTTCAGTAGCTAATTATTTATAGCAACTGAAACCCCCCCCCCTTTTTTTCCAGTAGTCAGCTAGTGATGTGATTTATTTATTTTTTTTCTTTATTAGTTGGAGGCTAATTACTTCACAACATTTCAGTGAGTTTTGTCATACATTGACATGAATCAGCCTGAAAAACACTTTTTAAACAGTATGTTTTTCAAGATATCAAACAAAAGAGACTGAAAGGCCAACGTTCCTTCATCTCCACCCCCAGAAGTTGGCTGACTTCAGCCAACCTGCTGAGGTATCACGAAGGGAGGAACTTCTCCAAAAAGCCTTTGTGCAGCAGTAAAAAGTCCTCAGAGTGCAAGAGGTTTAGCCAAAGCTTAGACAGAGTCTGTTTTCACTCACCTTTTTCTTTTTTTCCCCCGAGAATGTAAGAAAGGGACATAGGATTCAGAACGTTGGGTGGAAAGAATTTTATCAGAAAGGGACCATGTAAGGAGTGCCGTCAGGTGCAGACCTTACTTAGGGTCACTCATCTTGCAGTTCTGAACCGAGAGGACTCTAGGAGAGCCTTTCTTGTTGGCACCTGGCAAGAGGAATTCAGAGTTCGTAAACAGAAAACCTGATGGGTTTCTGGGGCAGTATTTTTCGTGAACTGGGCAGAAAAACAGACTGTCAGAGCTGGGCAGTCCTTTACTATCTGGGACGGAATATTCTGAGTTTTCTGGAAGAAACCATGCAGGCCGGCACACAGTTCTGGAGGTGATGGCCCTGCGCTGTGCAGACAGAGGCCTCATCCACAGCCCCAGCCTCGGGGAGCAGCTTCCCAGGCAGCGCTGGTGGTTAAGAACCCACCTGCCAAGGCAGAAGACACAAGAGATGCGGGTTCAATCCCCAGGTCGGGAAGATTCCATGGAGGAGGGCATGGCAACTCAATGCAGTATTCTTGCCTGGAGAATCCCTTGGACAGAGGAGCCTGGTGGGATACAGTCCTTAGGGTCACAAAGAGTTGGATACTCGCTCCCAGCATGCTCGCTCGCAGCTTCAGGGAAGAGGGTTCTGAAACAAATCAAGTTCCAATAGCAGAAAAACAAACACCAAAAAATTCCCCAAACACACACAGCAAAATAAGTAGCCAGGCCTCATCATTTCATTCTCCTTAGAAGTACTCACGTGGTGACCTTCTGGAGTCAATTACATTGTGCAACTCTTAGAATAGTTCTAAGAAAAGAGGGTGCTGGTGGATTTCTGGCCCCAGAAGAAATGGAATAGCCCCTCACAGTAGGCCAGAGGAGCAGAGGGAGAAGTTCAGAAAGTGGGATTCTTGGAAAATCTACAGTAGCATTTCATTTTCCAGTAGGGCTAGTTCTCCTCAAGGCATCCCTTCTGCAGGCCTAGGTGTTGAATAGGAAGACAGCATTAAAGCTGCAGCCAGAGGAACTGAAACCACAGCCTCATTTAAATAAGTGAGAAAATTTAGGGACAAAAACATTTCCTCCTTATTGCTTTCTGTTTTCTCCAAAACTCATTATTTTACAAAATTAGGATTATTTCTACTTAATTTTTCTCAATTGATCAGTATTCTGTGTATAAAAGAAAACATAATGAGCTTCTAAATGCTTCCCTGAAAGCTCAGGTGGTAAAGAATCTGCCTGCAATGCAGGAGACCCCGGTTTGATTTCTGGGTTGGGAAGATCCCCTGGAGAAGTTTCCCTTTCCGGCTACCCACTCCAGTATTCTGGCCTGGAGAATCCCATGGACGGAGGAGCCTGGTGGGCTACAGTCCATGGGGTTGCAAAGAGCCAGACACGACTAAGCACAGCACAAATGCTGACACGTGCCAGGTACTGTGCAAGCCCCTGAAGCGCGATTTCATCTTGTCTCCACACACCTTGAGCGAGATTGATAGAAAGTGTCAGAACCAGGGTCACAAACCCACAGCTCCCCACCCTTTCGCCAGGACACTGTTCTGTCTCATGCAGGTGTGTGAGGTCCATTAAAGAAAATCGCATCCGTCACCCGCTCCCCATCCCTTACCAGCCACAGTGAGGCCCTCAATTATAATGAATAGAAAGTTAGCTTGTGAAGGTTTTCCTTTTGAACTGTTTGTCAGCATGGGGTCCCTCCCTATCATTTTCAGTTCAAAGGGGACTCACACCACTGTCACACACAGACACACACACACAGACACACACACACACACACACACACACACACACACCCTTTGATGTTGATCTCCATCTGAAATTCCTTGAAAGAGAATAGCAACTCCTACACAAACAGATGCCTGCAGAAGGGTGAATGGGGGTGGGAAGGACCAGTCTCATGTTTTCTATTTTCTTCATTTTATTTCCCCCTACATCCCACTGAAGCTAATATAGTTGTTTCAGGCTTTCCACGGTCCGCTAAATGCCAAATGTAACTTTTCCCATAGTCTAGACCAGATGTTAGCAAACTTTTTCTGTAAATGGCCATAGAGTAAACAGTTCAGGCTTTGCACAGTTTGTCTGTTTTGCGACAGTTTAACTCTACCCTTATAGGGAAAACAATCATAGACAATATGCAAACTCATATACTTGGCTGTATTCCATTACCCCCTAGGGTATGTCCTCATCTACACTGTTGAAGACCCTTTGCCACCAAGTCAATGAGAATGTGGAGAAGGCAAATGTCTTCAAACCCACCCCTGGAAGTGGCACGTGCCGCTTCTGTTCGGATTCTATTGGCAAGAACTTGTTAACACAGTCATAATTCCATGTTCAGGGCCTGAGGAAGTTAGTCTAGGATAACAGCCATGGTCCCTGGAGGGAAACAAAACTGGATTTTTGTAAGAAGAGTCTCCACTAAGGGGTATTCTCCTCCCAGGCCGACTGGGCTGTGAGTGTGGAAATCATTCTTCTAATACCAACTTCATTATCCTATATAATGACTGTAACAGTCCTATGGGATCAAAATTATTTCCATTTTAAGGATAAAGAAATTGAGACATTATGTAACTTTCATAGAATATTGTTCCTTGTTATAGTACATTTTTCCTTTTTTGTGTTTATTTGTGATACGTCCTCAACTAGATCATAAAATCATGTCTCCAGTGTTAACAGAATAGAACTTTGTTAATTGAATGAGAAAAGGAATGATTAACTTATGTTTATATGCTGATGCTTGAAACTAAGAGAAGCATACTTCTTGCTTCGTAAGTAAATTATTTTGATTTTTTTTTTGGCTGTGCCACACAGCATGTTCCCCAACCAAGATTCAAACGTACACCCCTTTCAACGGGAGCACATAGTTTTAACTACTGGACCACCAGGGAATTGCCTAAATTATTTTGGTAAAAACAAATGTTTTAAAATTCAGGTACTCAAGACATCTATTAAGGAGTATTAAAGATGGCTGCTAATTTCTTCTGTAATGCTGTCATGGAATCATGTTTATTTGATTAGTCCATTAATCTAGCATTTGAAAAAAATGAAACTAGTCAAAAAAGCTAAGAGTTCAATCAAATGGTTTATGCATATAACACATAAAAAACCACTTGGTAAAAAAAGGGAAAGCTTTCTATAGCCAAGGTTGGTCTTTAGATTAGAACAAGAAAAAGAAAGAAAACTAACAATTACTGAGTAAATTGTATAATGGGCCCTTTATATATATAATCCTCACAAAATCCCATTAGATAAAGTGAAAGTCACTTAGTCGTGTCCAACTCTTTGTGACCCCATGGAATTCTCCAGAATACTGGATAGGGTAGCCTTTCCCTTCTCCAGGGGAATCTTCCCAACCCAGGGATCGAACTGGGGTCTCCTGCATTGCAGGCAGATTCTTTACCAACTGAGCTATCAGGGAAGCCTATCAGGGAATTTTTATTAATATTTACATGTGCAGGAGTTTACAGAAAATAAGTGAAACTCAAAGAAGCAGTTATACTCTGGAGGTTTTATACACTTCTTAGGAAAGACAACTTGAGCTAAATTGTGGGGAAGTGACTAAGAAATATGTGGGGGAAGCTAATAGAATTAAGGGCTACTTTAGTAAATTCTATTTGTGCAAACTCCTCTGGGTGTTGACTCCCTATCTTTGATGATAAGAGTCACTCTTTCCCTGGATGGCTGGGGGAGGCACCTTTCTGAAAGGTTAATTTACATCCTGGTTTCAGACAACAAGGGGAGGGCAGAGAACTCTGTTGACTTTCAGCTGCCTTCAGCTTAAAATAGTACTTTTGCCAAAGTGGAATATTTTGGGTGGCATAACGTTTTGATCCTCTTCAGTGTTCAGAAAGATGAAATTACTTGTCCAGGTTTACTGGGGAGTGAGTGAGTGAGTGGAGGACTCTGGGATTTAAATTCACCTCTGTCAGCCTCTTTAGCATCTGCCTTTTAAATGTAAGCATTCAGAAAAAGTCTACTTTTCCTATTTTATTTAAGATGATTGAAATAACAGTTTCATTGCACATAATTTGTATTTATGTGTGTATATATATATATATACTTTAACCATAGCATGGTGCTGGCTTAGAGTGCTTTTATGAAGTCTCATTTGATGGTCTAGACAGTAGGAGGGCAAGACTCACTAAACTAGTTTCACAGATCAGAAAACTAAGTGACAACAAGGAATATAGTGACTTGACCACAGCCTAGCAACCGGTTGGGAACATTGTTGCAACCATGATCTAGGTCTTCTAAGTCCTATTACAGTGCCTATTGTAGCTATTTCATTACTGCCTCTTCCTTAACTGCCCACCCAAGGAATTTAAATATGATTATTCTATTGGGGTCTCAAAGAGTCGGACACGACTGAGCGACTGAACTGAACTGAATTCTATTTAACCACAGACCTCTGGGAATTCAGGGTAGTGTGAAGATCACTGTTCTAAAATCCCACAACCTGGGACTGACTCCAGGTTTATTCATTTACTGTTCTGTGCGGATAATAGAACCCACCTGTGGGATGCACTTGGAAGGTGATAAGGCAGTGTGAATGTGAAAGTCAGTCATGTCTGACTCTGTGACCCCATGGACGGTGCAGTCCATGGATTTCTCCAGGCAAGAATACTGGAGTGGGTAGCCTTTCCCATCTCCAGGGGATCTTCCCAACCCAGGGATCGAACCCAGGTCTCCCGCAATGCAGGCGGATTTTTACCAGCTGAGCCAGCAGTAGGGAGTATTACAAAGGGGCCTCCGTTTCCCTGCCCTCTGGGGACAGGTTTCCCTCTAGAAGAACGTCCACCAGGAGGTTTTTTCTTTCTAACTGAATTGCTTATCTCCAGGGCAGAAGGTGCGATGTATCTGATGGGGAAGTTGGGGGAAAGAACCAGGCAAACAAACCCAGTCTCTTCTTGGGTTCCCTTGATTTCAGAGCCTGTTGTCCAGGTCTCTCTTCTGCTTTCCCGAGAAGACAGGAGAACCTGTGCCTGAAGGTGAAACCATGTAACCCAGACCGGGACTTGAACCCATGGTCTTTTAGCTGAGATCACCCCTGGTCTCAGGGCTTCCCTGGTGGCTCAGATGGTAAAGATTCTGCCTGCAATGCAGGAGACCCGGGTTTGATTCCTGGATCGGGGAGCTCTCCTGGAGAAGGGAATGGCCACCCACTCCAGTATTCCCGCCTGGACAGTTCCCCGGACAGAGGAGCCTGGCCGGGCCCCAGTCCATGGAGTCAGAGGCAGACACGGCTTAGTGACTAACAGTAACACACCTGGGCTCAGGGCTTAATGAAGCTCAGGTTCTTGATGTCTCACCACAGAAAGAATTCAGCGAGAGACAAAGTGATAGGAAAGAAGCAGATTTCTTTAGAGAGAAATACACTCCACCGGCAGAGTGTGGCCATTCTCAGAAGGGGAGAGCAGCAAAAGCGGGTGGGGGTTATCAGTTTTTATAGGAGTGGTTCATTTCATAGGCTAACGAATGGGGGCCGGGGGTGTTCCAGCTATTTTGGGTGAGAGGTGGGAATTTTTAGAAATTGGTCCTGCACCCATTTTTTGACCTTTGTGGTTCGCCTTGAAACTGTCGTGGCAGCTGTGGGTGTCATTCAGCTTGCTAACGTGTCAGGATGGGTGTGATATCAAGGCTCAAGGTCTAGTGGAAGCTGACTCTTCCACCGTCTTGGACCCATTTGGTTCTAAGCACTTTGTGTCATGTCCTTGGGCTATGTCATTCTTTTAATGGTTGTGCCCCCTTCCTTCCTGTTTCAAGCCAGGAGGCCTGTGTTAGAGGTGAGGTCTGAGCAAATACAAAGCCATGTTCTCCAACTTACTTTTCCTGTGCTATTTTGATCTCTGTCTGCCTACCTCCTGCATCTGTCTTTCAACTGGTTCTAAACTCAGGCAGGGAAAATGGATTTTATTTACTGGCTCCCTGGAACCCAAAAAGCAGATAGATTCCTTTGCTTTCCTTCCTCATAGGAGAAGGTGTCCTAAATTCACCAGAAAAAAAAAAAAATGTGTCTGAGCAAAGTTATACATAATTTTTGATGTGTGAACCAAGTTTTAATTTGTAGGTGTGAAAAATGCTTTTATGTAATTATAAATCTAAATGGGTATGGCTTTTCCACTAAAATCACAGTTTTTATTATTGGTGGTTCTGATAAAATTTGCTAAGTATTTTAGAACTTTCAATATGTCATAAGAGCAAACTGGATATAAAAAAAAGAACACCTGAAGAAATGGAATAATAATTATAATACTAATAAAAATGTTACTAAAGTTGGAAAAATGGAAGTGAAACCCCTCTCCCTTTTAAGTTAGAGCCTCAAAGTGATTAGCAGTAGGAAAGTTCTGGGATCCTCCTCTGGTGCTAATTTTGATACAAGAAAGTCATAGCCCACTTGGACTGTGAATAATTGTTCTTTAAACTTGTAGTATTTCTTACTGAGATCTCCTTCATGCAAGGGGATCCACACATCAACTCTGAACAAGATTAGCTCTAGCTCAGTCACTGAGTCATGTCCGACTCTCTTTTGACCCCATGGACTGTAGCCTTCCAAGCTCCTCTGTCTATGGGATTTCCAAGACCAGCATACTGGAGTGGTCGCCATTTCCTACTCCAGGGGATCTTCCTGACTCAGGGATCGAACCTGTGCCTCCTGAGTCTCCTGCATCGGCAGACGGATTCTTTACCATCACACCACCTGGGAAACCCCCTGAACAAGACTGAAAGTTACTCAGTTGTGTCTGACTCTTTGGGACCCTGTGGACTGTAGCCTGCCAGGCTCTTCTGTCCATGGTATCCTCTAGGCAAGAATACTGGAGTGGGTTGCGTTTACTTCTCCGGGGGATCTTCCTGATTCAGGTATCAAACCCCGGTCTCCTGCATTACAGGCAGGTTCTTCACCATCTGAGCCTCCAGAGAAGCTCCAGCCTGGCAGACACTGCCTGATTTACCTTCCTCCTTCGGCATCTCCAAGTCTACTCTCCTCTGCCTTTCTTTCTGCTCTAGGTCTCCTTTGCTTACTCCTCCTCTTCTGCCAACTCTTTAAATGCTGGAGTTCATGGTTCTCTTAATTTCTTCTTTCCTTTTCTACAAGGATCCTCATCTACACTCTTTGCATTGAGGATTTCTAAATCTGTACTTGCCACTTGAGTTATTCTCCTGAACTTCATGCATATTTTCAAATTTCTAATTGCTGGAGGCGTCACAGCTGTCTCAAACAGCATGTCCAGAACTGAACTCATTTTGTGCACTGCTCGCAATATTGGGAGATTTCATGTGTAAAAGTCAGCCTCTCTTGAAAAACTGGGAAATCTGGTAATCCTGAGCCCATGTGACTGCTGGCTGGAGTTGGGGAGTAGCTACTCCCTGTAAAGGAGGCCAGGGGTCCCCTCTTGTTCACAGTCTCTTCCTCTCCCTTTATCCGATACCTGGCTGACTTCACACAATAAATTCTTGGCCTGGCAACTGGAGATGTTTGAGTCTGTGACCATGATCTAGGCCATATGACACCATGTGATGAATAAAGAAATAAACTGAAGAAGCAAACAGCATAACTCTTTTTATGTTATTGCTGAAATCGTTTCAGCTTTGGCCAATGGGAACTCTTTCAGATTGGCTCCTCTGTCCTTCTGACATGCTTCATCACTTTTATTTTATCTTTTTTCAAACTTCCTCCCTGTTTGGCATTAGAAGATATTCCAGACTCATATTTTCCCTCCCCAGCCCTAGAAAATCAGTCATTTCTCCTTTTCTAGGAAAATGGTATTTAGAAATCAAAATCAGGATGCTGGGTGTGCTGATCGCTGTTAGAATACCATTGCTTCTAGACCCTCTCAATAGACAAAGCTAGGAAATATACGTATAGATACTAAGCTGTGTATACACACATGTATCTATCTATCTATCTATTCATCTATAACATGAATTTCTGCTGATGTCCCTAATCCAGCACCCCAGGGTTCATCTTAGCCTTCTCTCCTTGTTTATTTATTACATTTTCTCCAATAATGAGAGACCTGGCTCCCATTATCTACAATTAATTAGTTATTCGTTTGAGCCTACTATTATGAATTAAATTGTGTTCGCCCGAAGTTTATATGTTGAAGTCCTAGCCCCCAGTACCTTCTAATGTGACTTTATTTGGAGAGTGTCTTTACAGAGTTAAGAGGTAAGCAAGTTAAAATGAGATCATTAGGGTGGGCTCTGATCCAATATGACTAGTATCCTTAAAAATAGGGGACAATTGGACACAGACACATGCAAAAAGGGAAGAAGATGTGAAGATACAGGGAGGAGATGAACATCCACAAGCCAAGGAGAGAGGCCTGGAGAAGTCCTTTCCTCACAACTGTAGATATGAAACTGTGAGAACCTGGAACTTGTGAGACAATACATTTATGTTGCTTAAGCCACCCAGTTTGGTACTTTGTTATGGCAGCCCTAGCAAACGAATATAGATTTTCTAGTGTACAGGTAAATTAGTTTTGAAATTCCTAATACTTAGCCCTATGAGAAACAGACTTACCAACCAGAGTATAAAGTTTGTGTACAGCTCTTTGTGCCAATAGCCTTATAATATCTAGCCAAAACACTGTTTTCCAAAGTCAGTTCCTTTTCTACCTACTCCTTCAATCAATGAGGTCATATTATATATCTGTAATATAATAGTGTGTCACAGCCTGCATTCCATCCCAGGATTTCTCAGCATCTTGGTTGATTTTTAAAATTTTGAACACAGCAAATGGATTTTGACAAATGCATCATGTCTGTTTGGTATCCACTACCTGTAGAGTAGTTGAGTTTCTACCTTAAAGCATCCCCTCCACCCACAGTGCCTTCAGAATCAACCCTTTACCACTCCTGAATCCCTGGCAACCAGTGCTATGTTTTCCATCCCTATAATTTTGCCTTTTCCATAAGCCATATAAATGGAATTACATAATATGTAACCTTTTGAATCTGGCTTCTTTCACTTTAGCAACAATGCATTTGAGATTCATCCATATTGTTGAGTAAATTAGTAGATTGTTCCTTTTCACTTCTGAGTGGTATTCCTTTGTAGCAGTATTTATTGATTCACTTGTGGAAAAGCATCTTTATTGCTTCTGATATTTTGCAATTATGAATGAAGCTGCTATAAATATTCACCTCCGAATGCGTGTGTGTAGGTGCATGCGCAGTTTTCAATTTACTTAGATAAACACCCAGATATGAGAAAGCTGGGTCATATGGTGAGTGTATATTTCATTTTATAAGCAGCTGCTAAAGTGACTTAATGACAGTACCATCCTGCATTCATGCCAGCAATAAATGAGAGTTCCTGTTGTTCCACGTATATACCAGCACTTTGTATTACCAGTGTTTTTTTTTAATTTGAGCAACTCTAATAGGTGAGTAATAATACCTACTTGTGGTTTTATTTATTCAATCTTATTTTATTTTATGTTTAGCTACACTGTATGGCTTGTGGGATTTTAGTTCCCCAATCGGAGATTGAAACCGGGCTCTTGTCAGTGAGAACACGGACTCCTAACCACTGGACCACCAACAAGGAATTCCCCTAACTGTGATTTTTATTTTGCAAGCACTGCATTTTACAGATTCATTCCTGTTGCCATATCACATCCCGTGTTCTCCTGTATAATTCTCCATGATGGGCATCAACCACATTTCACTATCAATTCCCCCCGATGACAGACATTCCAACTTTCTCCAAATAATACCATGAAATTTATTTTCTTTATTCATTATGATCTTGGAGATCTCAGTATTTCTTTACATTCTTTTCATCATCAAGTTATTTCATACATGAGGGAAAATAATATCTAAATATTCAAACAATATCCAAAGCATATCTAAAAATCTTCTTGCATAGACTAGATTCTCAACTTTTCTCACATAGACTCCGTGATAAATGTAGGAATGATGCAGTTGTCCTCAAAAAAGGATGAAAATATTATGACTTCTATTTTGTTTTCAATAACATTTCTTTCCTTTCTCTCTTCCTCTCTTTCTTTCCTCCTTGCTTCTTTCCTTTCATTTAATCTCCCCCAAAAATATTTATTGAAAGTCTTTGCCTGTAGTAGTTGTTGTTCAAGCAAAGTGTATACACAAACAAAACCATGGTCTGCTCTGCTGTGGCATGTATGGGGGAGAAGGAAACACGGGAACATACAGACAGACATACAGGAAAGAGTTGTGTGAAAACAGACATACATACAGACATACAGATAGACATATATACAGACATACAGACAGACATACAGGAAAGAGTTGTCTGAAAACAGACGAGGGAGCGCAGCCAGATTAGCCTTGGTGAGTTAGGAAGGATTCCTCACAGGAGATAAAGATTTGGACTACATATTGAAGGATTAATAGAAGGGGAGAGGAGAAGGCGTAGAAACACTCCTCATGTTGAGGGTCTATTGCGTAGTTCAAAATCATGAAATATGAGGTTCATGAAGGTAGGTAGTGGGACATATGGCTAGAAAAATAGGATGATTCTGATCCGGATGGGCTTTGCAGGGCTTATTTTGTCATGCAGATATCAAAGAGCCATTAAAGGTTTTATTAAAAAGTTGACTTTATTAGATTTGTGTTTTAGAACCATAACTTTGGCATTTACGCCAGAGGGGGATGAGGTTGGTAATGAGGAGACCAATTGCAAGTCTATTACATATAGTTCAGGTAAGAAATACTGAACACAGACATGGCCTGTTTTCTCACTAAGTTGTCTATTTGTGAGAAACAAGGGAAAAAGTAAAATCTGGGAGAGTAGAACTTTATTTAGCATGTGAGTTAAAAAAGAAGAAGAAGAAAAGAAAAAAAGAGTCAAAGAACAACATAAGGTATCCTTGTGGTGAAGGAATTGTTCTGTATCTTGCCTGATGTGATACAGAAACTTACACATAACAACATTGTGTACAACTAAATACACACAAGTGGATTGAAGTAAAACTGGGGAAATCTGAATAAGATTGTGGATTGTTGCTACCATTGTGGTAAACTGGGTAAAGTTTACATGGATTATTTTATACAAGCGTGAGTTAATCTACAACTACTTCAATGGTTAAGACTCTGAGCTTCCAATGCAGGGGGCTGGGTTTGATCCCTGGTTGGGGAACTGAAAATCCCATATGTCACCTGGTGCAGCCAAAAAAAACTGCAAAATAAAGATAACCTCTTTTGGATGTAGAGGGGAGATTTAAGGCAACTTTTCCACAATTCCTCACTGAAAGTTTGGTTGATTTTATGTTGCAGTTATATAATTTGGAAAAAAAGAAAACCAACCAGATTCAAAATTAGGATACGGTACTAAAATGTGCAGTTTTTAAATGATAATTATGATTGGTGCCATTACATATTTTACATATTGATTGTGTGGAGAGAAAATAAACATTTGAGTGCTTAAATGCAATCACTGCTCTGGGGTGGGGGCTTACATATAGTTGCTATTTGATGCTGTCAAAGTGGCACATTTTATTGGAATTATTCATACACTTTTCAGATGGGGAAGCCTAAGGGTCAGAATGTATAAGTACTTTTGCGAGATCACAGTGTTAGGATGAAGCTAAGCCTGTCTTTCAAACCTTTGTACTGTCCTATGACTTAGGGACAGTTCCAGACACAAGCACATTTAAGACAGCATCTCTGTCACTGATTTGTCTGGTTGAGCTCTACAGTCTCTATATCCAATATTTAGAAATGTGGAATATTGTACTGTTCTGGTGTGGATTATTTCAGCTCAGGAAAATATGTTTTCAAATTTGTGACAAGATAGCTTTGATAAAATATTCAGCAATAAGATGGAGTTAGATATGATTCGACTTCAGGATAGTTCCTTCAACCTTTAAATAAAACAAAACCTCAGTAAGAAGTTTATAATGTTTACTTTTATGGAATGTTTACTATCCGTCAGGTGCCAGGTCAAGCAACTTACACGCTGTTTAACATTTCACAATAAAATAGGGATAAAATGGGCTATGTGACTTCAAAGTCACACCTCCAAACCACTGGGCTACAATGCTGTAAGCATCCATCAAATGAAAATAATGGGGAATGAAGAAAAAAGAAACTCTAATAAAAAGTTTTGCATGATCCAAGATCAGTGACCAGAACCACCATTTATTGTAAATAAATTACATGAGTTAACTACGTTGTGTGATTCCAGGGCCTAAGGGGATCAAAGCCACGTGAAAAGCTCAGTGGTTTATCAGATTTCAAAGAGTTGGATAAGACTGAGCGACTGAACTGAACTGATGCTCAGATCAGTCACCTTCTACCCCTTCATGTCTTTTTATTTTCTCCACAGCTCTTTCACTTACTAATACGTAAAATTATTTCATTACTTGTCTATCACTTGCCCCATCTCACCAGAACACAAGTTCAATAAAATTAAGAATCATGTCTTTCTTGTTCAGTGCTGTATTTCCAGTGTCTCAAATTGTTCCTGACAAATATTTGCTGAATGACTGCCTAAATGATTGCCCTTCTCTGGGCTTAAATGGTAGAGGTTTAGATTTACAAACTGTGGTTCAAAAGGTCACTTTAGCGATCTATTAACATTTCATTTCTTTTGACTGGCTAGGATAACTGAAAGAAAGGGGAGGGGGAAACTGGAGGAAGGAGCTGGAGAAAAGGGAAAGGAGAGAACATAAACTGGTAATGATAATCCTATGAATAGGGGGTGGGAGTTGAAGTGTCAGAAATTACGAGCCTTAGTTCAGTGGCTGAAATTGGTGGGGTTCCCAAAAGTGGGATGGAAGCCATCACAAAGGCTAACTTCATTTTGGTCTCAGATGGTCAAACCACAAAAGGTTATGGAAAGGAGGTACAAGTTATTTAGCTTTGATTAGACTGCATTGGGGCTTCCCTCGTGGCTCAGACAGTAAAGAATCTGTCTGCAATGCGGGAGACCTGGGTTCGATCCCTGGGTTGGGAAGATCCCCTGGCGAAGGGAATGGCTACCCACTCCAGTACTCATGGGATTGCAAAGAGTCGGACATGACTGAACAAATTTCACTTCAGACTGCATTGCTCTTGAGGTCGCCATAGAAATCAGTGCCAAGGGTACTGACATACTGCCCACTGGTCTACCTATCTTGTATATTGTAGATTCTTCTTGAGGAGTCATTACTGTTATTATAATCCTTATGAATTTTACATCACTGTCGAGTAGAATGTCAATGAAGACAGATGGTTGAGAAGCCAAAAGAATCACACGTGAAGAACCAAAATGAATGGATAAACCGAGGCATCTGTAGCATAGAGGGGGAAAGGCAACTAGTTTCAGTGAGGTTGGGAGCGCTGAGGAAAAACCCTGTATCCTCTAAAGTGGAATTGGGTTAGTTACAATAGATGACTCTAAGTAGCTCGAAGTTTCAAGGACAACAGAGAAGCGTTGTTAAAGTTTTTAATCTCAAGGACCTCTTTATATTCTTAAAAATTTAGGACTCCAAAGAAGTTTTATGTGCATTAAAGATAACTACATCATATTTGAAATTAAGAAATGAGTAGTTATTATTTCATTTTAAACAACAAACCGATTAAATGTTAACAGAGAATAAATTTTTATATGAAAAGTAACTACTTTCCAAAATGAAAAAATTGAGCAGAGTGGTTTTATGTTTTTGCAAATCTCTTTAACGTCTGGTTGAGCAGCAGATGACTGGATTCTAATATCTGCTTCTGTTTTCAGTGTTTCCATATCTCATGTCATGTAGCCTCTGGAAAACACTGTATAATTATGGCAGAATGAGTGTCAAAGCAAATAACATTTTAGAATTATGGAAATACTTTTGACTTCCCCGTTGAAAGAGTACTGGAACCCTCCGACCACACTTTAAGAACCACTGTCTTAAGAGTTAGTATTAGTTAGTCCAGCTTCAACTGAAAATAGCCATGAGGTTGGATTTACTTTTTCAAAATGAGGAAACAACACTGTCCTCATAAAGCGTCCAGAGCATACACGAACATGCCGTTTTCATCCCTCAAACATACGAAAGCAGACATGAGGGATCGCGAGTCAGGTAAAAGGATGGAGAAGCTGGAATGAAGAGCATCCCCGGAAGCCACGGGGACCCACTGAGTTAGCAGAAGCAAAACCGGCAAAAGACGCCGACCAGGCGGTTAGGAGGAAAGAACTGTTGTTCTCACGGTGAAAAATGGGCGGGGAGAGGAAACGGTTACCCGGGATGGGAGAGTTTGTAGGAATTAGGCCCCGACACGGTAGGGAACTAAGGAGCGCTCGCCGTCAGGATGCGGCTAGGCAGGACCCGGAGGTTGGCCTCCCGCCCTCATCCTTCCCGGTACTAGGCGGGGGTGCGGGGTGAGGGGGCGGGGGCCGAGGTGGGCCGTGAGCGAGGCTAGGGTCAGGGCCCTAGCCCGGAACGGAAGGGGCGGCGAGTTCCTCTCTAGCTAAGAGCGTAGAAAAGAGATGGCTGGAGGCGTCGTAGGGGGCGGAGGCGGGAACCCAAGTCTGGCGCTGCGAGTTTGGAGGTCGCCGGGGGAAAGGAGGAAGGTTCCGTTGCTAGGCGACCGGCCCTGGCCCCGCCTCCCAGTCGCGTCGCTAGGAGACGGGGAGGCCGGGGGGCGGGCGGCGGAGCGGGCCCTGCGTGCTGACGCTGATTGTATATGAGCGCGAGCGGCGGGCTCTCGGGTCTTTTTTAGCGCCATCTGCTCGCGGCGCCGCCTCCTGCTCCTCCCGCCGCCGCCCTGAGTCACTGCCTGCGCAGCTCGGGCCGCCCGGCTCCCCGCGCTCGCCACCGGTAACGGGCTGGGGCCCGACGGGGAAGGGAGGGACGTGGAGGTCCCGGGCGGCCCGCGTGAGCGGAGGGGTGAGGGGGCTGGGGACGGCGAGCTGGGCCTCCGGGGCCGTCCGCGGAGGCCGGAGCCCGAACCGCTGTGGGAGCCGCGACCCCGCCGGCGGAGAGGGCCCGCGGCTCGGCCGCCGCTCTCCGAGGGAGCCGACCGGGAGGCGCGTGGGGCGGAGGAGCGTCGGCGCGGCCCGGGAGGGTCCGCTCCGGGGCCCTCTGAGCCCCGCCGGCCTCTCTGCGCGGGCGAGGGCGCGGCCCTGGCGAAGCCCGGGCGCCCGGAGCGGGGAGGCGGCCGCGCCGCTGGGAGCCGGGAGGCGCCCGGGCCCGAGTCGGGGTCTGCAGCCCGCCGTCGCCGCGACGCCCACTCCCCGGAGGCCGCGGGGGGAGGGAAGGAGCCGCGGAGGCTGCGAATTCCGACGGGAGGGAGGGGCTGCGCGGGGACCAGGCCCCGGGGCGGGGAGGGGCGGGGAAGCGGTGAGGATCCGGGCTGCCCGCCCCCGGGAGGCGGCGACCCGGCAGGGAGGGGAACCCCCGCAGCTTCCCTCTGCACGTGGCCGCGGCCCGGGCGCAGACCCCCTTCTGGTAACCCTCCACTGAAAGTTGAGGAGGTGGTGGGATGCGAGGGTGAGCAGGGAGCCTATCAGTCCAGCTCTTGGGTTTCCAACTCTTCCCTGGTTCTCTTTGATCTTAATCTTTTTAGGTACCGCAAGAAAGCGTGAATGTTAGTTGATGGATGAAGGAGCGGGGCCTTCACTGCTAGAATTTTAAGAATTATCGCGTGTAAAGCACTTAGGTTAGCTGTTATTAACAAGAGATTCTTTTGTGTCCTCTCAACTACAAATTAGAATTAGGATGGGTATCTTCTTCAGGGTTTTGTAATTTGGGAAGCATTGATCGTAATTAGTCGACTCCTGAACAGTGGAGGTGAAGGATTTGGCCTTCAGTGTCTTTAATAAGTCGAAGGCTTCTATTGCTTTCTTACTAGTTCCTCTATTCACGTTCCCACTATAAGATACTTAACTAGCTGTTTGGTTTTTAACGTTATGGTGGAGGAGGTGTGGGGTGAAATGAGACGCACAATTAAACGTACCCTGCTGCCTCATCACTGCTTCATGCTTTGCCCTCAAAAGAAAAAAAAAAAAAAAGGCCGGGAAAGGAGGCGGGGAATGAAGGCCTGTAGGGGAGGGCTGGGTTTTTGGAGGAAGAAAGAGCCGGGCACGTGATGTCCACAAGGAGCCCCAATTTTATTCTCTTTGATTGTGGGTTCCGTAAGGACTGCATTTTAAAAGCTCACAACTTACACTGCTTATCTGATTTCAGGAGAGCTGAGCTGGAAAACGAAATCTGTCATTTTTGAAAGTAGGTGGCATCAAAAATACTTCAAATTAGTATTTTGGGTCCTGTTGTTAGCTTTAATAACTACTTCTATACTTATTTTCCTTAGGAGGTAATACACCTTACCTTTGATTGGATAAAGGAAAAGCCTTATATTTAAAATAACTTATTTAAAGCTGACAGGAGGTAAATGAGGTTTACGGTGACCTTTTGGGACTGATGTCTCAGGCTTATTTCGAAGTTGTCTGGGTTCAGATTAATGGCCCAGATCTAAAATGGGCCTTTTACTTTATAAGAAGATTCGCCCTTTCATACCAGTCTGAAAATTTTTATAAGTTTTATCTGTTGTAAAGTACCTGTTTTTGATCCTGGACCTATTGACAGGGAAAATTGTTAAATTGATACTAAATGTGACACGATTGTCCTTGTCATCTAGCGATTAAAAAAACAAAACCCCCCCCACACGTGTACCAGAACTAACTTAATCACAATACTATTGCTTGTTTTATTACTTACTCAACTTGCCCATATTGCCTTGAGATGACCGATTCTGAACTCTACCAGATGTATTCAGAACAAAATCCTTTTGTAGGAAAAGTGGCTAAAAAAGGTAGAATCTGTTTGACTTAAAGGTATGAAGATGTCAAAATTAAAAATTGCTTTGCTTACTTTGTTTTCTGCTTGATAATTTGAAGTATTAATGAAAGAGGCAATGAATCCGGATCAGTTTAGGAAATAATGATCAATCTATCCATATCCTCAAGTCTAATCAAATCTGTAATTGCTTATGTTCTTAGTTGGTGCTTTGAGGAAAATTTTAGCTCCTATTTGAACATATATCTTATTATCATGAGCCAAACAGGCAAATTGGTTATTTGATATAAATTGTTGAGTTGTTATGAGTGTTCTGAAGAAAAAGAGAGCTGGAAAGTGGGAGATAGAAGAGTGTCTATAACCTCTTTACCTGAAGAAATTTGTTAAAATTATGCTAATACTAAGTCCCATTTCATACTAATTCCATCTGAATAAGTTGAGCAGAGTAGGGGTTAGAACCTGAGCACTGCTGTTTTCACTCTTTTAAGTTACTTAGTACTTTAGCTGCAGACCAGTAGATCACATTGCTGGACTTGCCAAGTGGTCTCAACCCAAAGTTAGTTCTGGTTACCAACTCTGCTTTCTACTGCTACATAGTTTGATATATTTTTACTTGTTCAGAAGTTTTATACATTTTGATTTTTATTGGAAGAGGGGGTCATAATTTTGAAGAGTTTATTAATTACTTTGAAAATATTGTCTCAAGAGGGTACAGACGAGTACAACAAGCATAAAATAATAGGATTTCTTGCATGATTATTCAGGCAATGTTTTAAATTATTCTACATAAATATAACTCATTTAATGCTAGAGATAAGTAGTATCAACATTTAAATGAGGAAACTGAGGTACAGAGCATTTAAAGAACTTACTATCCAAGGTTATATAACTGAGAAATGATGATTTATAATATGGACTTTATATTTGTTTAAAGGAAGTTACCTTGACTTAATTGTTATACCATACAGTATATAGGGCTTTTCTCATAGCTTAGCTAGTAAAGAATCCGCCTGCAATGCAGGAGACCTTGGTTCAATTTCTGGGTCGGGAAGATACCTTGGAGAAGGGATAGGTTACCCACTCCAGTATTCTTGAGCATCCCTTGTGGCTCAGCTGGTAAAAAGTCCACCTGCAATGTGGGAGACCTGGGTTCGATCCCTGGGTTGGCAAAATCCCCTGAAGAAGGGAACGACTACGCACTCCAGTATTCTGGCCTGGAGAACTCCATGGACTGTGTATAGTCCATGGGGTCGCAAAGAGTTGGATACGACTGAGGAACTTTCACTTCACTGTACAGTTTATATCTGCTTAGAATTTAAAAGCTGTCTCTCTTGGGTTCCACTGGGCTTCAGAGGACAGTTAAAGCACTTAGAGTCATGAAGATGTCTTCCGATATATGTCTGATATGTGAATACATTGTTGTAGTTTTGTTAATGCTGAGTGCATTTTCACCAGATGATCAGTCCATGTATGTTTCTGTGCTGTTTGGTCAGATGGTACTATAGATAATGCAATTACTTGAACAGAAGATAGTGTTCTCAAATAGGAGTGTATTTGGCTTGGGACCCATATAAAAGTCAGTTCTAGATTGATTTGGTATCTCCGAAGTGAAAAAGTGAGCATAAAGAATGAGGTGTTCTAACTAGGAGGTTGTGTTGGAATCAAGTGCTGAGCCCCTGGCCCACCGAAATTGTTGGTCGAACAGCAGTGTCCAAAATACAGATTTGTTTAAAATGCGTTCAGCTTGAGATAGGAGGTCTCAGGTAAAGGGAACTTCTCTTTTGGGGGTTTTACTGGCTCACTTGAACCTTTCTGCTTTAAAACGTGTGTGTGTGTGTGTTGGGGGTTTTACTGGCTCACTTGAACCTTTCTGCTTTAAAACGTGTGTGTGTGTGTGTGTGTCCGTCCGTGCACACATGGTATCCCGCTAGGTTCCTCTGTCTGGAATTGTGTGTGTGTGTGTGTGTGTCCGTGCACACATGGTATCCCGCTAGGTTCCTCTGTCTGGAATTGTGTGTGTGTGTGTGTGTGTGTGTGTCCGTGCACACATGGTATCCCGCTAGGTTCCTCTGTCTGGAATTTTCCATGGTATCCCGCTAGGTTCCTCTGTCTGGAATTTTCCAAGGTATCCCGCTAGGTTCCTCTGTCTGGAATTTTCCAAGCAGGAATACTGGAGTGGGTTGCTATTTCCTCCTCGAAGGGATCTTCCCCACCCAGGGATTGAACCCAAGTCTCTTCTGTCTCCTCCGTTGGCAGGTGGATCGGTTACCACTGCGGGCTTCCCTGGTCGCTCAGACAGTAAAGAATCTACCTGCAATGCAGGAGACCTGGGTTTGATCCCTGGGTCGGGAAGATCCCCTGGAGAAGGGAAAGGCTACCCACTCCAGTACTTTAGACTGGAGAATTCCATGGACAGAAGCACGCTACAGTCCATGGGGTTGCAGAGTTGGACACAGCTGAACAACTAACATTTGTAGTAGTTTCCTTTTTGTTATCCTTTAAAACTTTTAAAACTTTACTTTAAATTTTTGATTGTGCTGCAAGGCTTGTGGGATCTTAGTTTTTCAACCAGAGGTGGAACCCAAGCCCTCACAGTGAAAGTGTAGTGTTCTAACCATTGGATTGCCAGAGAATACCCCAAATGTGTAGTTTTTAATGATTGGCTATGTAAAGGAATATATAGGTTATATAATCTGTGTAGTAGGTAATAGGGGAAGCACTTTGGCTTTTGGAATAGTGGACTTGGCATGGGTATTGGAAGTCAGGTTTTAATTCCTAGTTTTTTCATTTGTGTGTTGCTGAGCAAGTTGCTTACTATTTCATCTGCAAATAAGAGGAAAGCCTGTAATAGTCTTACAGAGTAAGCTCTGTAAATGTTATTTTTCTTTCCTTCTCTTTGGAAGTAAGAACAGAATCAAGTATACTGGAATGGTAGATCATTTGATTTCTGGACATATAGCTTTTACACAACCACAAAATAACCAGATAATGATCTGATTGAATCACTCATTTTCCTCTCTTTCTCCATTGGAAGATTTTCTTCATGTTCAGGTTTTCTGGTTAAGATTTGCCTTCAGTCTTGTTATGAACCGTGTCTTTACATTGAGATCTGTAACACTGAGTACTGGGTTGAACCTTTTATTGTAAACGTTAATCCTTAGGAATGTTTCTCCTTTAAATCTCTTTTTTCCGGTGTTAGTACAATGATACCACCTTTTGGTTAAGGATTGTATTTTATCTTGAAGCTCTTCGTATTCTTGTTACAGATGTGTTTTTTAGAAGTGGGTTGCAGTTGAATTTTCTTTAATCCGATAGTTCTAAAAGGGAACCTTTAGTTGATTTATGTAATCACTATGATTAGGTTTAATTTTAATTTGTGTGTGTGCTTTTTATTTGTCCAACCTGTCTTTCTTTTAGATTGATGTAAAAATAAGTATAGCTTCCCCAGTGGCTTAGTGGTAAAGAATCTGCTTGCAGTGCAGAAGTTTTCAGGTTCGATCCCTGAGTCAGGAACTCACTCCAGTATTCTTGCCTGGAAAATCCCATGGACAGGATCCTGGTGGGCTCCAGTCCATGGGATCACAAGAGTCGGACATGACTCACCGACTAGACAACAAAAATAAGTATTTTATTTGATGTTTCTTGTACTTTGGAAGTTATATGTTCTGTTTCTGAACTTTTGGGGTCACCCTAGAAATTACAGCGTGTTTATTTAAGAACAGTAGAGTAAGCCATTTCCTCCCCACTTATTCTCACTGCTGACTTAATATTATGGTAGCTTAAATTTGGCACATTACACAGTGGTACTATTTCTTTTAAAATATTTATTTTGATAGTATGCTAATATCGTTATTGCCTCTCATTTCTTCTTGTGTCTTTAGACCTTCTCTTTGGGATCACTTGACTTCTGCCTGAAGAATATACTTACAGAATTTATTAATGAGAGTGCTGGAGATATTTTTGCCTGAAAGTACCTGTTTTACCTGTTTCAGTTGGGTGTAACAGTCTAAGATCTTTAGTTATTTTCAGCACATTGAGCACACAGACCATTCCATCGTATTTTGGTGTCTGTTGAGAAAGCAACTGTCAGTCTTTTATGCATTTGACGTTAATCTGAGTCTTTTCTGAATGCTTTTGAGGTGACTTCTGTCTCTCGTCTTGCATTTTCACTTGTATCTAAGTGTGGGTTTTTTATTTTGCTGACTGGGATTTGTAGGACTTGTCATACATTAGTTCTGGAAAATAACTTGGCTACTTATATCTTCAAATATTCTGCCCATTCTCTCCTCTACTCCTAGAACTTCTATTAAATCTTTGTTAGACTTTTTGTATCCTAAAATGTCTTTTCCGTATTTTTTATCCTCTAGTCACTGCCATACTTTGGAAGATTTCTTCTAAGCTCACTTTCAAATCACTTTATTCTCTCTCCAGCTGTGTTTGGTTTACTGTTAAACCTGCCCATTTAATGTTATTTTTATTTCTGGAAATTCTGTTTAGTTCTTTGCCAGATTTGCTCTTTCCACCTTTAGTAAATGACTTTCTTATAGATACTGCTGCAGACATATATTTTCAAACTTAAAAAGCATGATTGTTTTTTCTATGTTTGTGGTCTTTTACGCAATATTTAAGTCTTTCATCGGATTGACTTCTGTTGTTCTCTGTTGCCCTTGTTCTTGAAGATTACTTTATGAATTATTTAAGGTCTAGAATGGTGCTTTTATTTACATTTGGTTATGCAGGTGCCTAGGAATGCTGATAATGACTTTAAGCTCATAGCTTGAAGTTTGGGGGACAAGGCTGATGAGGTAAATTGGGGCTTTATCCTGGAGAACTCTATTATCTCTGAGAATATAGCGTTTTGAGGTTTCTGCTTAATTTGGGAAGGTTGCTATAAAGATTCCCTACCTTGGTAAGTCCAGGGCTTTTGGTTTCTGCAGATCATATCTGAGGTTGGCAGGTTCCTTTTACTTATCCTTTTCCTTCCTGTTATGCCTTCAGTTTGGGGTTAGTAATTTCTTATTATCTTACTTTTTTTTTTTTTTTAACAAATATTTGATTCTGTACTTTTAATTAGTTTTCATTAGTAGAGTTGGTCTGCATAATCTAGCTTGTCACTTCTAGGAATGGAAAGTCTTCAGATCTCTTAGAAAGCAAATTCATGTCTGATAAGAAAATCTCACTGATTTTACTTAAAGTTGTTGACTTGCAGTTAAAAAAAAATCAGTGTAGATATTAAACTAAACTTGTGTTTTTTGATGTGATCTGATTGCCTGAGACCACCTGTATCAGAAGCTGGGTTTCTTATTTAGAATTTTTAATTTTTTTGCATCTACTCTCTCAGACGTGTTAGTTTTGAATCAGGGTGTGGGAATTGGTCCTTTATTTTTAGTTTTTTAAATTTATTTGTAATTTTAGATTATGGGAAAGTTGTAGAGATAATTCAGAGTTCCCATTTGCCCTTTACCCAATTTCCCCTAATGTTAATATCTTAGATTACCAGGGTGCGTTTACTGGTCAGTCTGTATATATATCAGAACTGAAAGAATCTGTTTTTAGCCATCATGC
This sequence comes from Cervus canadensis, assembly GCF_019320065.1. NCBI lineage: Eukaryota > Metazoa > Chordata > Mammalia > Artiodactyla > Cervidae > Cervus > Cervus canadensis. The sequence goes on from NC_057410.1 coordinate 48,741,105, forward strand.
CAGCTAATTGCTTTGCAAAAAGATGGTTCAAAATGGGCAGAATGAAAGAAACTGTGTTTATTGAGTGTTAATTAGATATTAAACAGATCTTTTACATGAATTTGCTTCTTAATAAGAGAAATCAATGAAGGAGCCATTTTCTCCTGTTTTGAAGATGAAATAAGGCCAGAAGTTGTTTGCCTGAGCTAAATTCCTGCAAAGCTGGTGTTAACCCAAATGGTCTGACTACAAAATTAGGCTGTGTGTGTGTGTGTGTGTGTGCGCGCGCGCACGCTCAGTTGTGTCTGGCTCTTTGTGACCCTGTGGCAGTCTACAGCCAGGCTTTTCTGTCCATGGGATTCTCCAGGCAAGAATTCTGGAGTGGGTTGCCATCTCCTCCAGGAGATCCTATGACCCAGGGATCGAGCTCATGTCTTCTACATTGCAGACAGATTCTTTACCACTGAGCCATCAGAGAAGCATACTTTAAAAAATAGAAGTGTATATGACCAAGAAATCTATTATTTTAGCTGGAATGGGCAGGTTGGAGAAGGCATCTCTGAGGAAATGAATTGCCCTCCTGTTCTATCTTGAATCTCTGTAATCATCAAAACTATAAGATTTTGAATTCTAAATGTAATGGCAGCAAAGTGGACACAGAAGGTAACAATGTAGCAATTCTGTGAACATGTTAAAATGTTATAAAATTTTGAATTTAGAAGTTTTGGGTGTTTCTTTTTTGTTTCATACTTTTGATAATTGCTGGATTTAGTAGACTATATATATATTCAAGGGAGCAGATTCTAAACTGTTACTAAACAGTATCTGGATAGGAAAACCTAATAATGCAGTATGAAATGTAAGCTCTCATTTACTTGCAGTCTTTGCTCTCCCATAGACAACTGCTGTTAGGTTTCTGGTGTATTTTTCTAGAAAGGTCTTATTCATAAGAAAGTATGTATGTGTGTGAGAATGCATATTCACATATACTCAGGTTGGATTTTGCCATACATTCTTTACCCCTGCTTTGTTGCTTTTTCCATATCAGCTCAGATCTGCGTGGTTTTTTTTTTCCTTTTTAAAAGATTATTTTATTTTTGGCTCTGCTGGCCTCTGCTTGCTGTGCCGGCTTTTCTTGTGTGGGCTTCCCAGCGCCGTGGCTTTGGTTGTAGAGCATGGGCACTGTGGTGTGCGGGCTTCAGTAGCTGCAGCTCACGGGCTCAACAGCTGTGGCACTTGAGCTTAGTCGCTCCTCAGCTTGTGGGATCTTCCCGCATCAGGGCTCGAACCCGTGTCTCCTGAGTTGGCAGGTGGACTCCTCACCACTGAGCCTCAAGGGAGGTCTTGGCTGCTGCTGCTTCTGTGTGTGTGTGTTTTTTTAATTGCAAAGCATTCCATTGTATGCACATTCCACACTAAGTTTAATTTTGCTAAGTAATTGTAGCTGCCATTTATGTGTGTCTCTCTGTATGTTTTTTTATCATTCAAGGAAAGAAAATCGTTTATATAAACAATAGCCATATCTGAGAATGCATATTCACCATACTTTTCCCTGCATTAAAAGAAAACCCTTGCAGATCTGATAGATCTGAAGCCCACTTGTGTTTGATTCATTATTTTTGAATAGCATATTCGTAGTTTTTTGCTATGTGTTTTGTTAATGCTGACTTAACTAACCAGCATCACTAGAGAAATACATCAGTGCTGTTAGAGATTATTTACAGTAAATAGAAAATATTTAAAATTAGAGTAGGCTACAGTAGGAAGAATTATTTCCTTTATAATTGTCTAAAGGGTTGATGTTGTATTAGTAATAATGCTCCAAAGAGTAGCATTTGACTGCTAAAATCAGTAACTCAGTTTTTTAAAGTAAAAAGCGTATTAAGCATATTGATACGAGGAATCAAATCTTGTCACTTTTTGTGAGTGAAAGACTAAGGTTTTGGGACTTCCCTGGTGGTCCAGTGGTTTAGAACCCACTTTGCAATACAAGGGATGTGGGTTTGATCCCTGGTTGTGGAACTAAGACGCCGCATGCGGCGGAGCGCAGACGCCTGTGGGCCTCGGCTGCCGAGCCTGCGCTCTGGAGGCCCTGCCACAGCCGGGGGTCCCCGCGCGCCGCATGGCCAGCAAAGGTCTGCACGCCTCGACTGAGACCCGGTGCAGCCAGATTAATAAATAAAACGCTTTTTAAAAGATTAAGGTTTTAATTCTCCAGACATTAAAAACTGATTCCAATGTGGGAGTCTAAGCCTTTTTTTTTGTTTTGTTCCTCATTAAACTTTTATAATGGGTCTCAAATTCTGTGACAGATTTTTGGTCATTTCCATTAAAAAGTACTGACTTTAAAAGCTAATAACGTAAAACTGCCACACACAAAACTAATGGTTCACAAAACACTCTTCTGAAGGTTTTGCTATGCAGTTACCATTAACCAGACTTTTACTGTAAAAACTTAAATGGCCAGTTGAGACAAACACCACTGACTAAGACTGGGGTGGCACGTATTGGGGGTAATACTCATGTAGCCTTGAGCTTTCTGGGCAGACTTGGTGACCTTGCCAGCTCCAGGTGCCTTCTCTGTCCACTGCTTTGATAATACCGACAGCAACTGCTTGTCTCCTGTCACGAACAGCAAAACAGCCAAGAGTCAGATAGATAGTCCAAGAAACTCTTAACACACGTGGCCTTGCCAGGAATCATATCAATGATGGCAGCATCACCAGATTTCAAGAATTCGGGGCCACCTTCTAGCTTTTTCCCAGAACGCCCAGTCTTCAGCACGCTTGCAGTAGAGCTGTGGCACAGTCCAGCCCTGATTTTGGCCTGGATGGTTCAAGATTGTCACCTGAGCTGTGAAGCCAGCTGCTTCCATTGGTGGGTAATTTTTGCTGTCACCAGCCACATTGTCACGAAGAACATCTTTGACAGACATGTTCTTGAAGGTCACATTGTCCCCAAGAGGGCCATTACTCAAAGCATCATGGTGCATTTCAAAAGACTTAAGTTGTTTGCTTGACTGGAGCAAGGTGACCACATTGCCAGGTTTGAGAACACCAGTCTGTTTGACCCACAGGGACAGTGCCAGTACCACCAATTTTGTAGACATCTTGGAAGAGCAAAGACAAGGGCTTATCAGTTGGGCAAGTTGGTGGCAGGGTGCAGTCTAGAGCTTCAGGCAGTGTGGTTCAATGGGCATTGCCATCTTTATGGGTGACTTGGCATCCCTTGAACCAAGGCATGGTAGCACTTGATTCCAGCAATGTTGTCACCATGACAACCAGAAATTGGCACAGATGCTTCTGTGTTGGGAATGTAGCCAGGTTTTTTTAATGGAGGTGCTGACGACTTTGGCGGTTATCTCTTCTGGGTGTAGGGTGGCACAGTGCAGTCCATTTTGTTACCTCCAGTGTAACGAAGGTTCCACACCCAGAGAGGAAGCCAGGAGGGCCTGCTCGTGGTCTGCCCTTTCTTGGAAAGACCAGCTTCAAATTCACCAGCACAGGCACCGGAGCGTGCCTGTAGTTGTTCTGATGAACTCTCTGTGCTGGGGGGCTTTCTTGGTGGCTCAGTGATAAAGAATATGCTTGCCAGTCGGGGAGCTGTGGGTCTGATTCCTGGGTTGGAAAGATCCCCTGGAGGAAATGGCCACCTACTCCAGTCTTCTTGCTTGGGCAATCCCATGAAAAGCAAAATCCCATGAACAGAGGAGCCCGGTGGGCTGTAGTCTATGGCGTCGCAAGAGAGTCTGACACAGCTTAGTGGCTAATCAACCACTGTGTCCTGGGGCGTCAGATATGGTCACAGAGTACTTGCTGATCTTAAATGGACACAGGGAGATAATCATTGATTATAATCACTCAGTGTTGAGCGTTCAGTTTGTCCTAGACCCGGGCGTACTTGAAAGAGTCCTTTCCCATGTTGGCAGCCTCCTTTCTGAACTTTTCAGTGGTTCCCTGGTGAATCCCATGAGGTTTGTAGATCAGGTGGCCAGTAGTGGTAGACTTCTCTGCATCTCCATGTCCGGTGACAGCAGTGTTGACTTGGGTTGTCTTCCCCATTTTTGCTCAGGCTTAGTGGTGGTCTTTACCACACCTGTGTCCTGGTGGCAAACCTGCTGTGAAAAAACCAAGTTTATTAAAGAAGTAAATCTGCATTACCCATGGTTTTTCTGGATGAATGTAACACATTTTGTCCTGAGGTTTGTTTTTTTCAAAGCAGTCTTCTCTGAGTTAACCTAATCCTATAGTGTGAACGAATCTAGGATATGCTCTGGCCAGTCCTAACTGCTTAGTCGCTCAGTCGTGTCCCACTCTTCGGACCCCGTGGATGGTAGCCCACCAGGCTCCTCTGTCCATGGGGATTCTCTAGGCAGGAACACTGGAGTGGGTTGCTATGCCCTCCCCCAGGGATCTTCCCAATCCAGGGGTCAAACGCAGGTCTCCCACGTTGCAGGTGGATTATCTGATGTCTGAGCCATCAGGGAAGCCCTAATAACCAAGAACTTTATGGACAATGCTGACATACTCAGGGTAGGCTGGAAGCATGGTAGTCTTCAGTGGTGTGACATTAAGTACATTTGAAGGGATGGAGAATGTTTACTTGGCGGATCTGGACCAGAGCTTTATAGCCCGTTATTGAATAGTTTAAAGGGCTGACATTTAATAACAGGAATTATTAAACTTAGGGGGAAAAAACATCTCCGGGGAATCATGAGTGCAGTATGTGGCAGATTTTGGCTTTTAACATGAATTTGATAAAAATTAATACAGTTAAAAAATCGAGTGGGTTTGAGAGAAGTAAAGCATTTTGTTCGTGAAAGAAAGAAAGTAAAAGTGAAGTTGTTCAGTCATGTTGGACTCTTTGCAACCCCATGGACGGCAGTCCACTGGGCTCCTCCGTCCATGGAAGTTTTCAGGCAAGAATACTGGATTGGGTTGCCATTGCCTTCTCCAGGAGATCTTCCCGACCCAGGGATTGAAGGCTGGGTCTCCCGCATTGCAGGCAGACGCCTTATCGTCTGAGCCACCAGGGAAGTCCGTTTGTCCGTACAAAGACGCAAATGCTTATAGCAGCTCTATTGGGAATACCCCCCACAAAGAAAACCCAAATGTCCATCAACAGCTGAAAACTTAAACATAACAACAGAATGTATGTTTTTAATGGAATACCACTATACAATAAGAAGTAATGAACTATGTGGTAAGTACTACAACATAGATAATCTCATTCTGGATGAAAGAAGCCAGACCAGGGGGGAAAGTACATACTCTATGATGCCATTTGTATAAAATTCCAGAAAATACAAGCTATAGTGACGGAAGGCCGAGCAACACTTGCTTGGGATGGGAGGCAGGAAGGGGAGGAGGGAGGTATTCTATCAAGGCAGGGATATATTCCTTACCTTGACTTTGGTGGTTTCATGGATATCTATATCTATATCATCAAACTCTTCAGAGTACTGTGGGGTACTAAGCAGCCCCAACGTTGGCCGATCGTGGTTAAAGGAGTTTGAATAAAGACTCTGTATTACTCTTTTCCTGTGATTCTAGCATACCTCAGATTCTTTTAGCCAACAGTGCTATTGTAAAAATCCTTGCCCAAAGAGATTCTGAACGCCAAGTAGTACCTTGTTTTAAGTAGCATCCTCTGAAGAATCACTTCAGTGACTTGTGTCAGTGTTCCAACCTCCCTGCCCCTGTTTTTTTAAACACTTACTTTTTTAATGGGAGTGTGTATATATATATATGTATTAAATAGCTTTAGCATGGTATCAAGTTAAAGAGTTTTGGTTTCAGAGGTTTTTATTGGTTTTAAATGAATTGTATTTTTTTTTTAACATTGATATTTCTCTCCATAGATATTTGGCATTTGTGCAACATGGCAGACATCGACAAGTAAGTGACAGAAAGTTGGTTCTTTTTTCAGAGATTTGGCTTCATTCTGTACTGTGTGATTTAATTAACAGCAGTACTAATTATGTATTATGAAAATGTATGGTAATGACTAATGCTTAGTACCTACTATTTTAAAAGTTGGGTACAGTGTATTCAAGACAATCACTGTCATAAATATAGTAAACCATTTGTCAGTGTTTATTCTTAGGAAAGTGCTGAGCACAATAATGAGTCATAAATATTTGGAGAATTTGTTTTTTACCATTTCTCAAAGGTTTTACTACTAGCATTGTAAAGTATTATATATAAAGATAAGTTTATAAAACTTAATGTGTAGAGTTGAAAGAACAGCAGGACACTAGTGTACAAGTTTTTAAAAATTGCAGCGTTCCTCTTAGATGCCCTGTGTGACCCTTCTCAATTGCATCCTCCTTTTCTCTCCACATGTGTCAGTACTATCCTGGCTTTGTCTAGTTCACTTCTATGTTTTTCTGTAGAGTTTTAGCACCTACAAATTCTTAATCAGTATTTACTTTTGAAACACTAAATAGCAGTCACAGACTTAGCTGTGTAAAGAAAAAATGCAATATAACTGAGGAGTCAAAAGTAGGAAAATAAAAAGTAGAAAGACTGCCTTCAGCTTTTCTGAGTCTTTACAAAGGCTTATTTTGAAGAAGTCACTGGGCAAGGTCATACATCCTGGAAACATAGGTGTGTTGATGTCAGCGTCTGGCAGGCTTCTAGTGTGGATGGACGTCTTGCGGAAGTATGTTCAGGGAGAATGGGATGAGCTGCACTGTTTGTTACTGTTTGTAATTCCATGGGAGTCTGCCAACTCAAAGGAATAGGTAAAACAACCTTTCAGGATGAAGGGGTTATAATGCGATCACCCGCAGCTGTTGTAGGCAGCAGAGCATGGAGGTGGGAGGGCGGAAGCTTCATTACAAGGGCAGCACGTGAAGCGCTGCTAAGAATCTGGCCAGTCCCCTGTGCACACTGTCCTCATCACGAAGGAGCGTGGCGGCGTGGGTGTCAGTGACGGCCTCCCGAGTCACACTGCCCCGTGTGGGTTGCTTGACCTTGGCTTCACAGTTGTCGTCGTGGATTTATTTTGTCTTCCTGGGGTTTCTTTTTCTCCTCTCTGGAGTCTGCTATATCCCATGTTTTCTTTTTTTGTACTTTTGGTCTAGCACCTTCTTAGGAGAGTACAAGGAAGTGGATTGTTTTGAGATGGCATGCCTGAAAACAACTGTTAGCCCTTCTGCTGGATAGTCTGGACAGAGCATTCTGATTTGGGAGTCACTTCCCTTTAGGATTTTGACGGCATTCCTCCATCGTCGGCTTGCTTCTCTTGTTGAATTTCAAAGTTGTCACAGTTCTTACTCACTTGTATGTGACACTTAAAAAACCAGACATATATATCTATTTCTGGAAGCTACTCAGGCTTCAGAGTTCAGATATTTTACATTGTTAGGTTTCTGTGTTTATCTCTTGTGTTAGGCATACAGTGGTGGACCCTTTCAGTCTTGCAATGGGATATCTGTCAGTTCTGGGGAATATTCTTGACTGACTTTGTTGAATGCCGCCTTCCTGTTTTCTATTTCTAGAGCTTCTGTTATGTGTTGGATTGCTGCTTTTTGCTCTAGTTTCTGTCTTTGTCTCTTTGCTCTTTTTGAGCAAAGCAGAAGAAACTATCTTTTAACTCTTGTTGAGTTTCTAAATTTCTATTATTTTAATTTTCAAACATTCCTTTACTCTCTGTTCCTGTTTTTATAGCATCTTGTTCCTATTTCATTGATTATATCTTTTCTCTGGATATTCATTCCCTTGTGTTGTCTGTTTGGTCTTAAATTTTTCTTTCCTCTGTTTTGGTCTCAGTATAGGAGGCTTTCCTGGATAGGAAGTAATACTTGTTTGCTCATTAAGACTTGGGTGAGGGGAATGCATAGTTGAAGGATGTTTTTTTTTTTTTTTAAAGTTAGAGAGTTTGAGTGTTGGGGAGGGAAGGACTTAGCAATTTAGTATTAATCAATTTAATACCCATCAGGGTGGGTATTTGTTGTGAGAATCCCTGGTGTTAGAATGGTGCTTTATTCCTGGGCTGGTCACACGTGCCAATAAAGAGTGTTTGGGGGGCTAACCTGGGAGAGGGCAGCTGGGGAGGAAAGTCTGTATCCAGCATTCTAGTATGCTTCTCTCTGTGGTCCTCTCCTCTGAGCTCGTCTGAGCTCTCAGTCCCCTTCTGCTAGAGAGAGAGATCATCCTAAGATTTAACTGTTTGTCAGCTTTTGCTTATCCTCCCTATTTTACCCACCTTCACCACCAAGCCCTAGTTCTAGTTGTATCTTTTTAAAGACCCTTTAGGCTGGTTCTCAGCTCTACCACTACAGACTTAGATTTCAGTTCTCAGTGAATTTGTTGGCTCTTATTTCCCTGTCCTTCAGTATTTGTTTAAAAACTTCTTTATCATAATCTTAGTGGAGATTTTAGAAGGATTAAGATCAGATGAATATGTGCAATCTGCCATCTACCTTCATTTTGTTTTAATGAAAAAAGAAAGAAATTGGTTGTGATAGCTTGATTCTGCCCTACCCCCTCCCCCTCCATCATTTACTGTTGGGTGCCTGTGAGCTCTTAGCAGGGTAGGAGGAAGAGAGGGGATCCTTGTTCTTCAAAGCAGGAGTCAGCAGACTCTGTGAAGGATCTGACCATAAATATTTTAGGCATTTTGGGCCGTGTGGTCTGTGTTGCAGCTGTTACAGTACCACCAGGGAAGTTCTGCTGTGTGAAAGAAACCATAGACAGTAAAGAAATCAGTGTGGCTGCGTTCCAGTAAAACTTTATTTAAAGAATAGAAATGGGCTGGATTTGGCCATGTGACAGTTTGTGGACTCTTGTTTGAAAGCTTTAAAGTTTAGATGTTCAATAAGTGATTGAATGAGGTGACACCTGGGGGAAGAGCTGTTCCATATTATCTTCAGTTAGTGACCTTAGCTCTAAATATGCTTAATTTTATAATAAAAGATACTCCCAAAATAATCTGTGTTGCTTCTGATGGGAAGGCTGCTTTTTTCACCCTTAGTTGACAGAAACAAATTTGTGTAGAATACAGTTGACCTTTTCTGTAGTTGTCACTGTATGAAAATTAGGTCGTATTTATTCCTAGATGAAAATTAATTTTTCAAATGCCTTTTTAAGACATGAAAGCAACTAATTTTCTAAACCAAATACTAAAATGTAGAATTACCTAAGGAATTGTATGATGATCTTTATATTGACTTAAATATCCTTATTTTAATACTGATTGTAATGTCATGTTCAAAAACTAGATTTTTAAGATGAAATTGGAAGGATATTGTTACTTTCTCCTAGCTTTACTCTGAGCATGAAGTAGAGTCAGGTCTTCCCCTTAACTTTTACTGTTCTTCTCCATCTCCACTATGAAGTAAAGAAAAAGGAAAGTTCAAAAGACAGATACAGGCTTATGTGGTTGTTCTACAGCTAAGAGAGATTCAGGATCCTTATGTTTTTCCAGACTCCTTTATTCTTAGCTGGAGACTTCCAATCTCCGGGATGCCTTGTGGTCCTACATGGCTTTGGTTATATAGCCACATCTAGCTGGAATACATAGACTTGTTAGACTGATGTATTACCATCTCATATAAAATCAAGACTGCTGTTACTAGGAAGAGTGAAATCAGTAGATACTGAGTTGGAAGCACATACTTTCTGACGTTATATCTCTGAATCACAACCCATCAAACCACATTTTTAGCTTAAAGTATAAAGTTTATATTTGAAAAGCTTTTAAATGAAATTTTAAGTACTTCCCATTTGTACTTATTTACATATGAAGTTTGAAAACTGAATTACCTTTTACATTTCCTGTTTCATGTTTTTGAAAGAGGCATATTAACCTAGAAAATGAATTGAAGTTTTCTGTAATTTTTTTTTTTTTGGGTAATTGGTACATTTGAACCTTGGTGTGATACTATAATATTGTAGCAAAGAACAGGCTGAACTTGATCAAGATTTGGATGATGTTGAAGAAGTAGAAGAAGAAGAGACTGGTGAAGAAACAAAAATCAAAGGTATTATTTTAAATTACTTCAGGAGCCAGTGATTGCTGGCTCACCTCTTCTAGAGCACAGTAATAAACACAGTAAAAAAAAATTCTCTTTTTGAATACCTGTCCACTTTCCTGACTAGCCATACCCACAGCAGCAGTTTTGCGTGTGAATGTGTGTTTGGGAGGGGGCGGGGGGAGGGAGGGAGAGATAGAAAGGAAGAGGGGGATGGAGGCGGAGTAAGAGAGGAAGGTGTGGATCTAGTGACCCGGCAGTGGTCCCTGCGCGTGCCCTCTGCTGCTGGTTTGACATTATGTCTTGTCAAACAGCTGCCTATGAGTTCTGTCTGAACTTAGAAGTGTCGTAGGTAGTGGTAGCGGAGAAGGCAATGGCAAGCCACTCCAGTACTCCCGACTAGAAAATCCCGTGAACAGAGTAGCCTGGTGGGCTGCAGTCCATGGGGTTGCGAAGAGTCGGACACGACTGAAGCGTGTGGTAGGAGTTGTCGGTAGTGGTGCTTCTAAACAACATTAGCTAGACTTGAAAATGTTTAACATGTAGAGAATATGTGGTATGTATGTCTGCCTTTTTTTAATCCATTCTAACCAACCAATAAAAGAACATTTATTAACTGTAGGCAAAAATCACTCAACATTTTCTTTAGCAAATTATTTTTAAAAGGGGTAATAATGGTTAGTGGGGAAGTATACTACTTTAGGGTATAAAGGGGCCAAGAATATCAAGGTACCAGATGACTTGACTTCCATTTTTAGGCCAGAATGAGGTTTATTATGAAAAGACTACTGAACTAATGATACAGGACTGTATCTTCATGGCCAGTATTGGTACTTGTAAAAGCATGTTGGTTATCACAGGTATACATCATCCAATAATCAAATTACTATTAGAAGTAAATTGATCTTTAAAGACATAAACTGGGAAAATTAATGCAATTTTTTGGTAAAGTCTGTATTGACAGAGCAGATAAGATAGCAGAATAGTTTGTTTTGCATAAATCTAGATTATTTTTGCATGGAGTATAATTTTTAGAGGCCATTAATAACCAACTTCTGTTTGGCTTTAGTTAACAGCCTTTGACTGTCTCAACTGTTAACTTTGTTCAGATGTACATAAACACATTGCACAGGCTCAAAGAATCATTCAGGTCATTCATTTGACCATCTTTCTCCCAGGCTTGAAAGTGTCGCTGTTTTTGTAGTTTTCTTATGTGTTGTCTGACTTCAAAGGGTTATCAAGGATCACAGATAGGCATCTGGATGAATCTTTGAACTTTTCAAAACACAAGGTGGGTAAAACACACAGGAGAAAGAGAAAGGATAGTGTTCATAATAGTTGTGGCAGTGGCCTTGAGAAGTGGTGTCCCTTAGACATCTTTAGGAACCTGAACTTTTTCTGTACACTAGGTTTTCCTAGAGTGAATTTTCCTTAGCTTGCTATTCGTCTCTACTCATACCAGTGATTTATGGGCTAGTCAGGAAAGCTTCGTAATTGGATTGCCCTATTAATATAGCGTAATACATTTTCATAAAATCCTTTCGCTGCCCTTTTGTTTTTTTTAAAGCGCGTCAGCTGACTGTTCAGATGATGCAAAATCCTCAGATTCTTGCAGCCCTTCAAGAAAGACTTGATGGTCTGGTAGAAACACCAACAGGATACATTGAAAGGTACACGTTCTTCTTTTTCATAGTCTGTCTTTCTATAATCAGCATTGCAGGTGAATATTTTTAAGGTCATCTGGGACTTAATGTATGTCACAGTGGAAAACTAATGTTCATTATAGGATTATTGGGAGTTTAAAATTTTGCTAAGTACCAATTTAGAGTTGGTCTTTTAAAGTTTATTTTGGTTCGTCTCCATAGGAAGTATATGAATCTTAAATCATCCCTGAGATTTGCTTAAGATAAGATTTGTTAGAAATGCAGAGAATTAGAAGAAATACAGACTTCTTATTTTTTTCATTGGTAATAAAAGTTATTAGTAATAACCCAAATATCTTATTCTGCTTCTGATATTTTTTTACACAACTTTGATTTTAAGATCTACCCACATTGCTGTCTATATGTGTCTCTAGTCAGTAGTTTCTGTGTTCCTGGTTCTCTGTGATGTATGTCCACCATGCTTCACTGTATGCTTTTTCTTTGACGGCCATCTGGATTGTCTCCAAGCTCCATCAACACAAATTCCATGGTGATGGTCATCCTTGTGCATGTCCTCTTAAGGTGTTGTGTGAGAGTTTCTTCGGAGTATGTACTTCCCAGTGGGATTGATAGTTATGGGGTATGCAAGCCTTCAGTACTCCAGGATATATGAAGGTTGATTTATCCTTGTGTCCTTGCCAACAGTTGGCATCATTCAGCCTTATAGTTTTTGTCTTTACCAGCCTAAGAGATGGAGGCTCTTCTTGTTTTATTTGTATTTTCTGATTTTTAATGAATTGAGTTTCTTTGCATATAATTGGGAGTGAGCCTTTTAGGTTGCTCATTTGTACCCTTTGGCCCATTCACTTTTGGAGGTTTACTGTCTTGTTTTGTAGGAGTTCTTATGTGTTCTAGATTTTAATTGTTTTTCAGTTTTAGACTTTGAAACTAATTTTTTGTGTCATTTCTATTAATTTTGTCCATGGTGTCCACCATTAAATCCTTAATTTTTATGTTCATTAAATTTTTAACCTATGTCTTGTTCTTTTGAGGATGTCTTTCCTTGCTCCTTCTATGTTTCCTATTGATTAGTTTTATCTTTTACCTTTAGACCTTGAATCCTTCTGCAGATCAGCTTTCTGTTAGTTTTTATAACAGTTCCCTCCATGGTTCCTCCTTTCCTCGTGTGTTTCTGTTACCTCCTTTATTAGGTATCCGATTCTCGTAAACACCTCTGTCTCTCAGCAGCACTCTTCTTGTTTCTTTGCCTGTTCTTTTGTCATCGTCCCACTTAATGTCTGTGGCTTCAGAGTATGTCTTCATATCTGATAGTGAGTTGCTTTCTCCTACCGTTTCCCACCCATCATGGAACACACTCTTAGGACTGATCTTACCATCTGTAGCCCCTTACCCCATGTATGGTTGAGGGTGAGTTTATTAGGATTTTCTTAAAAAACAGAACCTCCAAAATAAGGCAACTAAAATTTTGATAGAAATTCCACTGTCTTTTTGGTATTAAATTGTCTCATCCTTGTCCTCGTATTTATTCAGATCATATTCTGTATTTTATTACAAAGTATTCTTAGATAATTTCTCTGTATTGTTACTGTGACTATTATTTTACTTTTTACTGTATTTCCTGTCTGACTTTTTTTGACTCTTGATTTTGTTGTTCGTTGTATGTGTGTGTGTACTGTACTTGGTTGCTGAGTCGGGTCCGGATCTTTCATGACCCCATGTACTGTAGCCCCTCGGGCTGGTCTGTCCATGGGGTTTCCCAAGCAAGAATTCTGGAGTGGGTGGCCATTTCCTTTCCAACTGTTCATGGTAAAGGAGTGCTGTTGATTAGTATTAAAGTTGATTTTGTGTCCAGAAACCTTGCTATTCTTGTTGTATAGTAATTTGTTCTTTTATTTTTCCCATAGCCCCAAAGTCTCATCTGCAAACAATGGCAGTCTTAATTCTCATCTTCCACATTATATCACACCCCATGGTAATTTTTCTTTCTTAATAACATTGGCCAGGACTTTCTTTTTTTTTTTTTTTTCCAGGACTTTCAATATTGTGTTAAGTATTAGCATCAAAAATGAGCATTCTAATCTTTACCAGAATTGAATATATAATCTCTTCACTAATTTGGTGTCTATTGGTGATTTTTTTAACGGTCTTTTTGTCCTTTATAAATTGTGATGATCTTTTGACTTTTTCTTTGAATTTACTAATTATATATTAAATATATAGTTTTGGAAATATGAGTTGGGTAGTTACTTAGGGTAGGTAGTTACTTACAGGGAGTTACCTTATTCACTAGTGAAGAGAGCTTATGTGCGCTGGTAAACTAATGTCTTCAATTTCTCTTTTGTCAATCGTGGAGTTTTATATTCTAAAAATACGCATTTTATCTAGGTATCAAATTTATTAGTATATAGTTCATATTTTAAAAAAATCTAATTGTCTCTTTCATATTCTGTATTTTGTATCTTCATTAGTTTTGCCGGTTGTCTCAATGTTTTTAAGAACAGTCTTTGATTTTCCATTTTCATACATTTTTGTTATTGCTGCTTTTTTCCCTCTTGCCTTTAACATTATTTCCTTATTTGGGTTTGCTCTATTCCTCTTTCCAGTTTCTTGATTGCATGTTTAGTTCATTTAATTTAAAAAACCTTTAACAGCTATAAAGCTTTATAAATGTTATGGGTATGTTAAGTGTGAAGATCTATATGCCAAAGTCAATAGCTTAGGCATATTAGTTGTACTGCTCAGATTCTCTTTATTTCTGCTTATTGATTAATTGCTTTATCAGTTTCTGGGATGGATGTGTAAAAAATCTTCATTCACTTAATTTATCTTATAGTAAAATGGCTTGTAATCTAGTAGCTTTATTTACCCTTATTGATCTCTTAAATTCACAAATAATGTACTTCCTGTAGGCGTCTGTTTTTTTTTTTCCTTCTAGGCAATAGTAAATTTTACCAATTTTTAATTCACCCATACCTTATGTGACATCTCCTTGATTTCTTTTTTTGCTTCCTCAAAATTATTTTTAATGAATATGAGTGTCTGTGGCATATTTGTTAAAGCCTCATAGGCAATTTTTATTTTACCTTCATATCTGAAATTTTACTTGGTCTTCATATCTGAAAATTTTAGGTTCAAAGTCTTAAATATCTTAAAGATTGACTTCATTTTTTTTTCTTCTATATTGTATATTCTTGTGTTTCCTTTGAAGCCTGATGTCACTTTGATTACTTTTCCTTTATAGGTTATTTGATTTTTTCATTAACACCTTTAGAATTTAGTTTTGTCTTTGATAGTTACATGTCTCAGTAACATGTCTAGTGCTTCGAGTAAGGATTTTCATATTTCTTTAACTCTGAGAAATTCGTTATACTCATTTCTTCAAATAATCCACCTCCCTCCTCTTTTTCGGTGGCTGTTAACATTTATCATCCATGTCTCCATATCTTATAGCTTTTCTGTCTTTACCACTGCCTGTCTGAGAGCTTTTAAATCTTACGGATTTTTTTTTCCTTCAGTTGAACTTCTCATTTATCCTATTTGTTGGTTGTTTTAGTTACTGGATTTCTAATACTTAGTATTCACACCTTGTTTTAGAGTTCTTGGTCTTGTTTCATAGTATCTACCCTCCTTCATCACTTTAAATATATTTACATTCTTGTTTAAATCCTTAGTCTGTCTAATAATGCTTCAGATGCTAAATATTTCATTCTTTCGTAGTACTCTGGAACTGCCTAGTTATTCTGACCTTATTTCTCTGGCTCACTGGGCGATATCAGTTACGCCTGTGAGTATCGAGGGAGGGATGGCGGTTAGACTTTGGTTTTGACAGTCTCATGGGGTTTAGAGAGAGAGGGAGCAGGATGAGCCTGAGGAGCGCTCCAGTCACCTCAGACTCCTGGGGTTTAGAGAGAGAGAGGAGAGGATGAGCCTGAGGTGAGCTCTAGTCACCTCAGACTCCTGGGGTTTAGAGAGAGAGGACAGGATGAGCCTGAGGAGAGCTCTAGTCACCTCAGACTCCTGGGGTTTAGAGAGAGAGAGGACAGGATGAGCCTGAGGAGAGCTCTAGTCACCTCAGACTCCTGGGGTTTAGAGAGAGAGAGGACAGGATGAGCCTGAGGAGAGCTCTAGTCACCTCAGACTCCTGGGGTTTAGAGAGAGAGAGGACAGGATGAGCCTGAGGAGAGCTCTAGTCACCTCAGACTCCTGGGGTTTAGAGAGAAAGGACAGGATGAGCCTGAGGAGAGCTCTAGTCACCTCAGACTCCTGGGGTTTAGAGAGAGAGAGGACAGGATGAGCCTGAGGAGAGCTCTAGTCACCTCAGACTCCTGGGGTTTAGAGAGAAAGGACAGGATGAGCCTGAGGAGAGCTCTAGTCACCTCAGACTCCTGGGGGTTAGAGAGAGAGAGGACAGGATGAGCCTGAGGAGAGCTCTAGTCACCTCAGACTCCTGGGGTTTAGAGAGAGAGAGGACAGGATGAGCCTGAGGAGAGCTCTAGTCACCTCAGACTCCTGGGGTTTAGAGAGAAAGGACAGGATGAGCCTGAGGAGAGCTCTAGTCACCTCAGACTCCTGGGGTTTAGAGAGAGAGAGGACAGGATGAGCCTGAGGAGAGCTCTAGTCACCTCAGACTCCTGGGGTTTAGAGAGAAAGGACAGGATGAGCCTGAGGAGAGCTCTAGTCACCTCAGGCTCTGGGCTGACAATTCCAGACAGTTTTCTTGGGAGGAAGCAGTCTACTTTGGTTGTAATCATTGTTCCTGGATTGGAGTGGGGGGAAGAGTGAGTGCTTAGGGCTCTGAGCTAGTCCAGCTTTCGTCGGCTCTTTATGTTATCCTAAGAACTGGGCTCTGTGAAGGGTGAAGCGTGAAGGGTACAGGCAATGAGCATTGAAGGCAGATGTAGAACTTAAAAGCTTTGCTGCACAAAAGCTTTCTTCCAACTTGTCCTCACTGCTACCTACTCTGGTTATCATCACCACCCATCCCTGCCTTCAAAGTTGCAGCCCACTCACCCTGTCTGTCAGTTAAAGGCAGCCCTCGGTCTTACTCAGAATTTGCTCATGGTGTGTGTGTCTGTGTGTGTGTGTGTGTGTGTGTGTGTGACTCAGAATTTGCTCGTGTGTGTGTGTGTGTGTGTGTGTGTGTGTGTTCTCGGTGTTCTCGGTCTTACTCAGAATTTGCTCATGGTGTGTGTGTGTGTGTTACTCAGAATTTGCTCGTGTGTGTGTGTGTGTGTTCTCGGTGTTCTCGGTCTTACTCAGAATTTGCTCATGGTGTGTGTGTGTGTGTGTGTGTGTGTGTGTTCGGTCTTACTCAGAATTTGCTCATGGTGCGTGTGTGTGTGTGTTTGTCAGAGAGATACAGAACCTATGGCACCTTCTTGGCTCCATAAAGTTTCTAGGGTTGATTTTTTTTTTTTTTTTCTTGACATGTGGAGTTGAGGGTAAAGCTAGGTGACCAAGTTCTTAGACTACCTTGACAGAACATTTTACTTTCAATTGTAAGAAATAAAACTTGATACTTCAGGTTTTTGTTTTTTATTTGTTTTTACCTACCTTAAGTGGCTAGATAAGAGAATTAATTTGATTACAACAATATTGTGCTGTGATAGTTTCAAGTTGACAGCCAAGGGACTCGGCCATACATATACATGTATCCATTCTCTCCCAAATTCTCCTCTCATCCAGGCTCCACGTAACACTGAACAGAGTTCCCTGTGATACACAGTAGATCCTTGTTGGCAATCCGTTTTAAATCTAGCTATGTGTACGTGTCAATCCCAGATTTGCTAACTGTCCTTTCCCCTCATACTTTCCTTCCTCCCTGACAACCATAAGTTCATTCTCTGTGAGTCTGTTCTGTAAATAAGTTCATTTGTATCATTTCTTTTTAGATTCCACTAGAAGGGATGTCACACAATATTTCTCCTTCTGTCTGACTTATTTACCCAGTATTTCAATCTCTAGGTCCATTCGTTACGGCAGGAAATTCTAACCTGGATTTTGGATGTGTTGTACAAACTGCCTGAGTGAATGTTTTTTGGGTGTTAGAGGCATTCATAAGTTTAGTAATTTTTTTGAGGGGCTCATAAACTTAGGTGTGTATATTCTTTAAAAAAAAAAAATCTATGTCCCGTAGTGGATCATATGAGTTATACTTCAGGAAAGCGGTTATTTTAAAAATCCCCCTCCCCTCTTCATAAAACACCGTGTACTTATTTAATGTAATTTCAAATTCCAAATTAAATACTGAGACTAGAAAAAAAATCATGCTGTAGGATATCGTTCTTTTTCCAGAAAGAGATATGGTCCCCTCCTTTCCCCTAATAATAATAGACACAGGTGAGATATGCAGTTGACCCTAGAATAAGGAGCTATAATCAGTGTATAACTTTATACATAGTGTATAACAGGATATAAAGAGTTGCCCTTTGTATCTGATTCCTCCATCTTCACGGATTCAACCAGCCGTACACTGTGTAGTACTGTAGTATTTACTATTGAAAAATGTCTGCATATAAGTGATTCAAACCTGTGTTCAGGGGTCAACTGTACATATTTTATTTGTGTTTATTCACTTATTTTGGCATGCCTTGTGGGATCATAGATCCCGACCAGGGATCGAACCTGTGTCCCCTGCAGTGGAAGCTCTGAGTCCTAATCACTGGACTGCCAGTGATTAGGCCAGTTGTACATATTTTAAAAAATAATTCAGGTTATCAGGATAGTCAGTTGATGACTTTTTAACTGTATGAGATAGACTGTGTTTTACACCTGAAATACCAGCACTGATGAGCTCAGTGCTAAGGTTTGATTACAATGAAAGATTTAGGATTTGTGACACAATTTACATTTTCTTACCGGTTTACTCTACCTCATTAAATTTGTTCTTCTGAAATGCTTAATGGTCATGAGGTCTGTATTTGAATGTACCTTTTGCTTCAAATAGGAAACCTGTCACTCACTAAAGGCTTCCCAGGTGGCTTAGTGGTAAAGAATCTGCCTGCCCATTCAGGAGACCTGGGTTCAATCCCTGAGCTGGGAAGATCCCCAGAGAAGGAAATGACAACCCATTCCAGTATTTTTGCCAGGAGAGGCCGTCCCATGGGCAGAGGAGCCTGGCAGGCTGCAGTCCATGGGGTCTCAAAGAATCGGACATGAATGAGCCTGCATGTTGCTAACTATGAGCGTCATTCACTAACTTTTATGCTTCAGTTTCAATATGACAAAAGTGACTTGTGTTTTACTATGATGCTGTATAACAGATGTTTTCTAACCTTTCAGCTTGCCTAGGGTAGTTAAAAGACGAGTGAATGCCCTTAAAAACCTTCAAGTTAAATGTGCACAGATAGAAGCCAAATTCTATGAGGAAGTTCATGATCTTGAAAGAAAGTATGCTGTTCTTTATCAGCCTCTGTTTGATAAGGTAATGCTTTCTAATACTTTATTTATCTAAAATTCAAGAAGATAATAAAGCTTTGGAAATAAAAACAAACTTGTTAGACCTCTCAGCAAAATGGTTATTAAAGATATTTGGGAAGACTATCAGTAATAACAGTTTAGCTTGTGGTTTGAAGTCATTAAATCTATGAGTGTTAATGAGAAACAGTTTTTAGCTTGGATGCCAGAGTTTTTACGCAAATTTTTTTTTTAATCATTTCAGCGATTTGAGATCATTAATGCCATTTATGAACCTACAGAAGAAGAATGTGAATGGAAACCAGATGAGGAAGATGAAATTTCGGTTGGTATTATCTTTAGTATGTTTTTATACTTTGGGAATTTTTTTTTATTGTGAGATGGATATGAGTGCAGATGAGCCGCTGTTAGCCTGGCACTGTCTATACCAAATTTACTTTTTCCTTGTATTTTTATAGTAATTAAAGTTTATAGATTTATATAAACTTTTACTTTGAACTTCCTGATGACATACAAAAGGATTGTTTCCATTTTTCGAGTGAGGTGGAGGCTTCTAAGTGGCCTGCCCACCTTTATAGATGGCAGAGCTGTGACACAGATCTGGTGCCCTGTTACGTGATCTCATTTCTCCAGTGTTCATGTTTTAACCTTGATTAAGAGAATATATTTTAATTAAGAACACCAGTGAGTGAGGCAGTAAACAAGGTTTATGTTTCTTTTGCTTTTTCTCTTTACTGTGCTTAAGTCTTTTCTTTCCATGAAGCTGAAATTGTTTTCTCTACAGCTCACGGTCCTAATAGCTTTCTTTTGGGAGGGATATGGTATGGTAAGTATTTGTAGAAGTAAAGATTTGCTGTGGGTAACAGCAGTGTATACACAATTAGACTAGAATTTCTTTGGCTGAATGTTAGAATTAGTCAGTTGAAGGTTTGTTGGGTCCTGAATGTAAAACATTTTATCAAGATGTCTAATCTAGATATCCAGCACTCATTAATGCTGTCTTTTATTAAGGAGGAGCTAAAAGAAAAGGCCAAGATTGAAGATGAGAAAAAGGATGAAGAAAAAGAAGATCCCAAGGGAATTCCTGAGTTTTGGTTGACTGTTTTTAAGAATGTTGACTTGCTCAGTGATATGGTTCAGGTAATTTTATTCATAAAACACCAGTTTACCTCAGTGAGTAAACTTGTGAAATGTAAATGACTGTGATGACTGGTCTCTGTATTGTTGACTTTTATAGAATGATTGCCTTTGAGGGGAAAAGAGTGCTCCAAGGCTTATGGGAATCTTAGTTCCCCGATGAGGGATCAAACCTGGGCCCTTGACGTTGGAAGCACAGAAACCTAACCGTTGGACTGCAAGGGATTTCCCAAATATGGCTTTCTTTTGAAAGAGCTGTTATTGGTAGAAGGGGAATTGCAGCTTTGATTAATGTAATCAAATAGATTACAATTCATTTCCAAAAATTAAATAATGAAACGGTTTCTTAGATAATTGCTCATTTCACTGTAATTCTCACATAGCCCTGTGCCTTTTGGTTTTAGATGGCAGAGTATGGAGGTTATGGTGGGTTGTTCTGATTGTCTCACCAGAGAGACCTTTTTCAGCCTGAAACTATTCCAAGGAATATTTGCATTGTCAAAGAACACTGTAAACATACGTGTGTGTGTGCATGCCCAGTTATATTTAAGTCTTTGGGACCCCATAAACTGTAGCCCACCAGGTTCCTCTGTCCATGGAATTTTCCAGGCAAGAATACTGGAGCGGGTTACCTTTCCCAGCTCCAGGAAATTCTTCCCGATCCAGGGCTTGAACCTTAGTCTTCCTGTGTCTCCTGCATTGACAGGCAGATTCTTTACTTACCTATTTTAATAATTGTCCTTTTCTCTGGGAAACCAATATAGATGTCACCTTAGGGAAACTTTGCCTCTCCTAATCTGAATCATTTCTTGGGCCACTTTCATCTGCATTATTACTTGTTACCTTATATTGTGATTGTTGGAAGTTAATGTCAAGAAAAAGAAACTATCTCAAAACAATGACAGCTTATTGCATTTCTGTTTTTTACTAAGGTAGTAAAGGAACAAGAAGCAACTGGAAATGGTAGCAGTTATGATCAGGAAACATTTTTGAACTAGCTTCAGTATAAGGCATAACCTGGAGAGTAAATCTTAAGGTTCATAATTATACATAAAACATCAATAAAATGTCTGTCGGTTAAATGTATATCGTCCAGTAGAAGAACACTAGTCTTAAAATGCCATTTAGATACTCGTTTTGATTTTTTTTTTTTTTTTTTTAATTTAAAGGAACATGATGAACCTATTCTGAAGCACTTGAAAGATATTAAAGTGAAGTTCTCAGATGCTGGTCAACCTATGGTAAAAGAATCTTGAAATATTTCCAGTTTTGTAGCATTAGATGTTTACAAAGTAAATCAATGGAACTTTATAAAGAAAGGTGACGTTCAACAATTAAACAAGGGAGTGAGAAGAAATTGAAACTGATATTTGGTACTTTGAATTGTTAGTCAGAATTAAAGTTCTCATGGTGATAGTTGTGATGCTGTATTTATTCCTTTTCCTCCCTCTGATTGTAAAAATCGTCCCATTTTTGATACTGAATTAAAATGTTTTAAAAATAACAGCAAAGTAACATGAATAAGAAAATGCTTATTCTGTATTGAAAAACATGTTGGAAAGTAAATAGAACAGAAGGTATTAGAGGGTCCTTACTTCTTCATTACAGAAGAGCAGCCAACTGCTTTTCCCTGAAACCATCAGATTATGGAAAGCATGGGCAAAGGTTCTGTGGGCTCAGGATCTTACATTACACATGCTAAGGTTGGGCCTTTTCTCTGTCAGTCTAGGACTGGAAGTCCTCTGGGGAGATGGGGAGATGGAGGGAAGAAGGGAGAGATTGTTCAGCTGTACCTAACCTATTTCATAAACACGTTACTAAACGGTGTAAGCTGAACCAAGTTTTGCTCAGTTTATTTGGTGCCATATTTTGCTTTTAAGGTAATTTGGGATTTACATGACTTTTTCCTGGAATAGGACTTTGTCACTTAAAATTTTATGTTTATAAAAGTCATAGATTAAGCTTTATTTACTAAAGCATTGAAATTTTATCATGTAAAAATTTAATATAATTTTTTTTGTTTTTTTTTTTAAAGAGTTTTGTCTTAGAATTTCACTTTGAACCCAATGAATATTTCACAAATGAAGTGTTGACAAAGACATATAGGATGAGGTCAGAACCAGATGATGCTGATCCCTTTTCTTTTGACGGACCAGAAATTATGGGTTGTACAGGGTGAGTTTCATTTTACTACTTTAATAGAATGCTACATCTATTTTTGTTTTACTTATGATTTGTGATATTTATTATTTTCTAGTGTGTCTGCTTGGTACACACATACATACATAGTTTATCTCCAAATATTTCAATAAAATTTTTCTGAGAAGGGCTTACCAATTTTTGCAGGATTCTCCATGGACCATAATATTTTTCCAAAGGAGTACACATTTAAATGTATTATACTGTGAGTTTGTGGTAATTATAAACATATTTGTTGCAAAAATTTGTTTATAAATAAAAATTTCTCTCTATACTGCTACAGAAAGAAGCACAAATTTTCCCTCTAAAATTGGAAAATAAAACATTTACTTAAAAAAATGTCAACTTTCCAGCAGTTGAAAGTAAATGTGTTAATTGTGATAGACATTCTTTTGCCTTTGTTTTGGAAGGTGCCAGATAGATTGGAAAAAAGGGAAGAATGTCACTTTGAAAACGATTAAGAAGAAGCAGAAACACAAGGGGCGTGGGACAGTTCGCACTGTGACCAAGACAGTCTCTAATGACTCTTTCTTTAACTTTTTTGCCCCTCCTGAAGGTAAATAGTGCTTTACTTTGAGTATTTATGGTTGTTTTATTATAAGCTCTGTGTAACTTTTTACTCATTTGAATTTCTTTTCTCAATTTTGCAGTTCCTGAGAGTGGAGATCTGGTAAGCTGAATTGTTTATTTGTTGAATTGTTCACTATGTATAAAATTAAAGGACTGTATATAAAAAATTAAAAGACTGGTTCTCAAATGTGAGGAGTGGGAAAGTGGCTGCTAGTATTTTGTACTGAGGCTTGCAGTGCAGAGAAGAGGACCTTTACACATCTGAAAAATTGCTCCATTGAAAATGCTGTCCTATCAAAAAAAAAAAAAAATGCTTTTGCTGCTTCCACTGAGAAATGGTGGGAGGCTAAAGATTTTCTTTTCTTTTGAGACTTGGAAATACTGACATGAGGGATTCAAGTTTTCAAACTATTAAGTTTTCTTCCTTATTGAAAATGGAGTTTAAGTCATTTATACTGTTTACAAAACACTAACCACATTCTGCTTAGATTTCTTTCTGTGGTTATTATTCCAGTAGAAATTTGGTTTTATATATGTGATCATATAGCTGAAATGTGCTTGGCATACAGCCTGGAATGAGGAATAGCCTTAAAGAAATCTATACATGGAGTGTAGGCTAGACATGTTTTGAATTTGGCCTAAGTCTATTACCAAGTATTGATGGTAACAAAAAACAGTCTTGAGTAGTTATGGATAGAACATCTCTGTCTGGGATTAGAATTTTTCCTTGAAAGTCTTCTCCCCTAACCCTTTGGTGTTTTGTTGTTGTTACTAGAGTGGATTGTGTTAATGGATCAAAAATAAACATTCAGGATTTCACAGAATATTTACTCATTGTTTAGTATCACAGAATTGGAACTTTAGTTTTATGGAATAATTTTAAATTTGAATGTCAGCAGCATTTCTATGCTGTACTTTGCCGTTAAGTAGTAATCTGAGATTGACTTAGTCTTTATCAAGTAGGACTTGGTGACATTTGGCACTACCCAGCTGCTTGGATAAGTCTCTTTCAGAAAGTATGAAGTGATCCTCTCTGGTCTATATTATGTGCCATATACATAATTTTATTTATAAGAGCCTAAGTTCGTTACTATTATTCCATTCGGTGTTTTCAATAATATCTTTAAAAGAAAATTGAGGTCATATAGCAAAGTTGCTATTGTAACTTTTAAACTAGAGGAAACTAAGCAATGATCAGTAGGTACACTGACCTCCTAACATTTTCTTTTTATTAAAAACCTGTAAACCTGAGGCACATGTAGATGACTATTTGATCATGCACACATGAGCTAGTTTTAAGTGTTTAAAGTGAAGTTGAGCGTTTCTATGAATGATTTAAACCGAGCAGTCCCACATATTTGAGATTTAGTAAGTTCATACATTTTGTGCGTCTGTTTTTCTTTAAAAGGATGATGATTCCGAAGCCATCCTCGCTGCAGACTTTGAAATTGGTCACTTTTTACGTGAGCGTATAATCCCAAGATCAGTGTTATACTTCACTGGAGAAGCTATTGAAGATGATGACGATGATGTGAGTGAATCTGAATCCTGCAGTGAAATCCTTTGGTGCGGGTGTGGTAGTCAGAACTGGTGAGAGGTTTAATGAATAGATGGAGCTGTTAAAAAGCAAGACAGAATAATTCAAAATTAGGCTGATTACTTACATCCTTTTTGGTAACTTTTTTGAATTGTTTTAAACAGATTCTGTTAGAATCTTTGTGCTTGGTTTATTGTAGCTTTTATTTTCCTACTATTAGGAAGGCTACTTTGCAATAGTAAAACTTCAGTATGTTGGGTTAGTCTTGTAATTCCATTACATGTTTTTGACCAAACAAATCATAACCTTGGACATTTTTGAATTCTGATATAAAAATCTTTATTAGAAAGCATAGAATTTTTATTCATAGAAATACAAAGGAACAATTTAAGGTAAAAATAGGATGTTCTCCAATATTTTGGACATCTTTCTTGTTAAGTGGCAATCATTCAAATAGGCTTTAGGTCCTTTTTTTTTACATACTGAAATATTTACAGTCATAGTTACCTGATCATACTTTACCCATGATTATCCTGTGTTCTTTATTTTTAAGTTGTCAAGTTTAGATCATAGCACTGAGCTGGGTGATTCATGTAGCTATTGTCCTTGTTTTAATCAGTTGCCAAACGAAGTATTTTTTCCTTTTTTTAGACATTAGTGGATACAGTGGTGGATATTAAGTAAATGCTACTTTCAGATGTTTGTTAGCTTCATTCAAACGTCATCTTTTTTTCCCTTTTTTAGTATGATGAAGAAGGTGAAGAAGCGGATGAGGTAATGTTTACCAAATGAGCAAATAATTCTCAGTTTAACACATTGAGAAGCAAATTGAGTGACTTATGTATTCAATTGGTATATTCATTATTCCATGATATGGGATAAAAACGTTTTTTGGAAAAACGTGGTTTTAGAATTCTACATCCAAGCAATGTATGTATGAGGTTTCAATAAATAAACTGCAAAACTCAGAACACTTTTTTTATTTCAAATAATTCTGTTCTGCTGCAGGGTTATCAGCTCTTTGAAGAAGTCAAAAGCTGCAGTAAACTTTTTCAACGTTGGCTGCAGTAAATCTTTTCAATAAAACCTGTCTGGATGTCTCAAGTTGTGTTGGGAAATTTTTCATATTAGAAGCTTTCAAATTAAATTGCATTGTCACCAAACTCTGTAATCATGAAAAGTCTGTTGACTTATAGAGTAACTTGTACTAAATTCTCCCTACATTATGAGCCATTTCTTCCTACTGTGTACCTACTTCATGGATGCATTTTGAACTTTAATATAGGAAGGGGAAGAAGAAGGAGATGAGGAAAATGATCCAGACTATGACCCAAAGGTGAGCAAAATTAGTGCTGTTTTCTGTTCAATTTAAGGCAGGTTGAATATGAGTTGATGTTTCTGAATATAAAGTTCCTTTTTGCCCATTAAAGTCTTTAATAAATCTCTCCTCACTGGCATATCAACAGTACGAGTAATTTCAATACCTTTCTGAAGAAACTTTATTTTTGGTTCTGACCTTAACGTTTTTCATAGTTTCAGCCTGAATAGCCCTAGGATTCTATTTTAATGGTGCCTTATGCTATAAATATATATAATGCAAAAAAAAAAAAATGGTGCCTTATCTTGGGGCATTTTTAAGCATTCAGAATTACTTAGCTGGTGTTTAGGATGTTTTCTCTCCAAAGGAAAGCTTATTAACAGTTTTTAAATAATCTGAATGCAGGAGTGCACAGAAACAGGGGCGCAATACTATTAGGTTCTCCCGGTCACCTCTTTTCTCCACATCCGAGTCCTAGTAGGAGGTTGTCATCTCAGGGTTAGTAAAGGACTTTATCTCCTACAAAATGCTTGGTTTGTTAACAGGATTCACTAGAAACTTCCACTTTCTCTTTAATGCATTTATTCATTGGCTTATGCTATAAAATACCCAGAAGACGCTTTAACCTAGTCATCAGGTAAGAGAGGGTAGTTAAAAAATCAAATATTCTGACATGTCTGAATTGGTCTTAACAGCTAAATATGAATGAAATTAGTATTTTTGAAAGGCAAAAACAATTGGTGATATGACTTAGAATTTGTTTGACTGTTTTAAGATTATACTTTAATGTGTTTCACTTTATGGAGTTCATTCTACACTGTAAAATTCGGACTTTGTTTCAGCATTTTCGTGACTCTGTAATATTTGAATGAATAATTTGCTATCATTACTGTATCATTTTTTTTTAATTTGGCAAAAATTTTGACGGAACAGTGAGATAATGTGATAATTAAAATAATTATTATTGAAAAATTACCTGAAGCAGATAGAAAAAGATAGATTGACTTGTTGTTTTCCTTTAACAGAAGGATCAAAACCCAGCAGAGTGCAAGCAGCAGTGAAGCAGGATGTATGTGGCCTTGAGGATAACCTGCACTGTAATAGCCTAAACACAACTCTTATTTACTTACAGCCTTATGTTTTTGTATTTTCTTGGTAGACTCAGAAGTTTTTTTTAAAGGAAAGGAACTGATATTTTAAAGACCAAATTTGTTCTACTTAACATTTTAACTAGTTTTTCTGCCAGCTGCATCGAATGCACAGAATCTCTCACGCATGTTCGTCCGTTGCTATATAGTTTGGTTCTTCTTGGAGTATTTTTATCGTGTAACTGTTAGATTAAAGCTATGAAAATGAACAGAACTGTGAAATGAACTAGATTTTTTTGTCTTGCTAAGTTTTTTTCCTGAAGAACCAAAGTATTTTTTCAGCTGGTTGAATGGGTTTAAGTTTGCTTGCAAGAGCTGTGCCTTTCATTACTTTGTTACAGAAATACAATGACTTACATTAAGACAATTCATCATTTAAAAAGCAAAACTTGTCAAGTAAAGTATATGGTTAAGAATTTCCAGTAAGACTACACCTGATAATTTAGATTAACAGGTTTTTGTATGTCAGGTGACATTAGTTACTATAAGAAAAGCTTATTAACTAATAGTGTGGTTGTTGGTTATCATAGGGAGGTGAATAAAACCTAGTATTTTCAGAAGTTATGCCTCATTATTTTTAATTGTACTTCTAAAATTTAACCTCCATTAACTAAGCATCTTTTCTTTGTGGTAGGATCTACCTTCTGCTTTCCTGGAAAGGATGAATTTACATCATTTGACAAGCCTATTTCAAGTTTTTTGTTTGTTTGTTTGTTTGCTCATTTTTGTTTTTGCAGCCTAAAATAAAAATGTCATATAATTTTAGTTCTCGAAAGATAATGTCTTAATTTTGTACTAATTCAGGTAGAAGCAGAGGCCTAGCTTTAATTATGTACCCAGTTTACCATATTACTGAAGAAAAGGGTGCCAAATTTGGAAGAGGTACTGCTATATCTACTAATAAGAAAGTATTTTTAAAAAAGATAAATTCTTAAAAGATTTAATGGTTCTCATAGAAAGAGTAAAAGGTTAAATTCATTTCCTTTGGTCGTAACTAGACTGAGGGCCCCGAGCCTTACAGTCAGTTCCAGTTCTTACTGCTTAAAGTGTGTCACTACTTACCCTTGCCTTTTGTCTGACTCTGTATTAAAATGGGTAGTACTGTTGACTCAACTACCTCACAGACGTGTTAAGGCATATTAAGTTAAAAATTTTATGAAATGTTTCTCGGTTGCATTAAAAACTCAAAACTTTGGACCTGTTGTACCATAAGTATGTGATAGTCAACATCTTAATTATACCAAGGCTTGATATGAATAGTTAAACTGGTAAACCAAGTATAAGTACCTTTATTCTGGATCCAGTTGGGC
This sequence comes from Cervus canadensis, assembly GCF_019320065.1. NCBI lineage: Eukaryota > Metazoa > Chordata > Mammalia > Artiodactyla > Cervidae > Cervus > Cervus canadensis. The sequence goes on from NC_057410.1 coordinate 48,769,362, forward strand.
AACATTTGTAGATCTTTGTGTGGCTCCTATTTTAACAAAAGTAGGTAATGAGCAGCTGTTTCAAGGGGTCCTAGGATTTTTTCCAGCTATTTTAATTGTGACTATATTGTAGTAAATACTACAGATGTCATGGAACTAAAGTGGAAATAAGACCATTGTTAGAGGCGGAAAATGCCATTAAATTAGGGACTGTAGAGCCACATTTAAAATACCTCAGGCTAAATACTGTTACTTTTGGGGATGAATATTAAAGGTTTGACAGAGTGGACTAATTGGGTTATAATTATAGGAAAGCCTAGAATTCCTGGTTTTAATAAAATTACATTGGGCTCATTTTTAGAGGTGATAGAGCTTCTGTTTTAAAAATTTAGTATTAAGGTCTCAGAATATAAACACATTTTGTTATTTGTATAGTACTGTCCATTCCTCCTGAGATTTTAAGTACCTACTGGAAATCCTTAACCAGTTGCAGTAGTTCATAAAAAATGCCATGAAAACACCTTCTGTTTTTCCTCTTCATTTTCAAAATGATTTTGCTTGTTTTAATTAGACATTCTGCAGTGATTTTTTTTTTTGTACCCATAGCTCATTTGAACACAGCTTCTTCTGAACTAAAAAATTTTAATCTGAAGATAGAATCCCATTTTTAATGAACTTAAAAGTAGCAGCAAAACTCTTCCTTTAGGAAATAGCAGTTGCCAAAGTGAAGAGATAGATAACTATTTCTTGTTATATTGGGGGAATATGGTCTGCAGAGGAATTTTTTTTTTAAATAAAGTTGGAGTTTCAAGGGATATCAGTGTTCATCAATGCCATCTCTCCAGTTTCAAGATGGTTCTATTCCATTTTAGAAATTTGACATATGTAATTTGAAATCCTTAATAAAATTTGCATTTAATTTTATAAAATGTACTGGTGATATTTTGGGTCGTTTTTGAAAAAGAATGAGTATATATACTTTTTTTTAAGAAGAAGAGTGAAGATATTTTAGGCTATTCTGTGCTTAGGTCATGATGGCCTGTAAAATATGTAATTTTAAGAGCAGCCTCCCAAGCCCTGCTAAGTGGAGTTTGTTTGGAAGATTGGAAAGGAAAGAATTTCATGTTCTGCAGATTATGCTTTCAGTTACTACAGATGTTCTTGAGGCCCTTCGGATTCTGTCTTTACATTTTCAATTTCTACTTTTCTTTAGTCCAGGCTGTGACTACCAAAAAGTTCTCTCATTTCTTTCTAGAAATGGTAAAATCCCATACGAATACCTCCAAAATAATACACTTAAGATTTTTTTCTATTTTTATGGTTACTCAAATATGGTAGTAAGCAGAGAACAACAGTTCCATAAATGGATTAGGTTTTCGTTTAACATGGCTCTCTGAAAGCAACCTAGTTCACTGAAGCGGTATTAGTATTTATGTGACATAAAAATGTCTTAATTGGCTTACATAGCAGTACTTTAAAAAATGGGATTCTACCTCTTATTTCTTTTTAACACATTTAATAGCAACACATAAACCTTAAAAGGACACATTAGACTTGAAGAAATATTTTCATTCTGTGAACAGGTTAATGGTATTCATTGGTAGATGATGAGGTCTTTAAGATAACTGAATTAACTGTTTATATTACTGCTGCTTGTAAAAACCATATGACTTTGTGGGTTATCTGAGTTGTAGGCCATTCCCATCACTGAATAATAAAACTTTTGAATTGTTTGTGAAACCTCATCATACCATGCAGAAATACTAAAACTATTTACTATTCAGATATTCTTTGAATGCTTGGTTTTAGGGCTTGGTTTAGAATTTGAGTCCTATTTTTAATGAGTTAGTCTTATAAAAATTTTAGCCTTTATATTTTTGACTAAGTCAAGCCAAATGTTTTAAATGTACAGAATTAATGGATAGTATAGAACAAGCATACATTCTTTATAGGAACCTTAGGAAAAAGAAATCACATGCTAATGTAGTTTTTAATCTTCTGCACTGTATATATAATTGTGAACTGGATTTTTGTTTTGAAAATACATGTTTATAATTTAGGTAGTTTGCTGCTTAAAGCACTAAGTCTCTAATAGCTGAAAAGTAAATGTAAATGAAAATGGTGAAATTAACATAGATATATATATAGTGGTGATTTTGTATACTAGTTTAAAAGTCCAGATGCTAAAAATTTAACTTGGAGGAAAAGCCAAGTTCTTGGACTAATTAAGGATTGCTTACTGACTTCAGAGAAATGGGAACATCTTTGTTGGGATGTGGAATTACTTTTAAGGATAAATGTTTATTAGGAAAGTTGATGTATTCAGTTAATTATATTTTCAAAAATACAATATAAGCTGTATCTTTTGTTCAATTTGACATTATACTGTACTTTGTTTTTCAGCTTTTTAAAAAATTGAGGTATTGACTAATTTTCTCAAGTGTGGAATAAATAAGAAATGAAGCCTAACAACTTAGCAACAATAAATTGCCAGCAGGAAATAAGTTGGTAATCATATTGCTTAATTTTCACATTGAAAAGTGATAGTTTATAGCTTTTGTAGAGCTTCATTATTTTGAAACTCAGCACCTCTAGCCTCCCACCTGCCTGGCCTGAGCAGGTGCTATAGCCTCGAGCGCTGCTTTCCCTGCGGTTGGCGGGGCTGCTTTCCCTGCGGTTGAGGCCGCCGCCTCTGCCTCGCGCCCTGTGAACTGCCTGCTGCTCAGCGGTCGCAGCCAGCCGTGGGCTGCAGTCCGGGCCTCAGGAGGTGAGCTCGCGGGAGGCCCGCTGCTGCATCTGTTCGCTTCTGCCACCCTGGCTCCTCAGAAAGGCGGTTTTAAATTTAGAAACAAGTAACTGCGTATAAGGGCTGAAAAACGCCAGTGCCAGAAGCGGACAGGTCTCATATATCAAGAATTAGTGGTGGTAATACTCAAAGTGTTTTTTATTCATGAACTTCAGGTAGTTGTGGTTTAGAAACTTTGATGGAGTGGTCCTGTCTGCTAAAACACTCAAATCTTGTGCTTTTAGCTGGGAGCACATATCTGTGTAGCAAGGGATGGAGGAGGGTAGAGCGGCTGAAGGTGAGCAGGGACCGGGAAGGTCCTGAAGGAGGGCTGTCCTCAGCGCCTGCCAGGCAGCACGGGAGCGGGAGGCTTATGGGGACCGAGCCATGGGTGGCTCCAGGCGGTGACGCCGCCGAGGACGGCTTTAAGACATGCTGTGACCGGGCCAACTGTGAAGAACATTGGGGCTGGTTAGAGGCTAGGACTAAAGTTAGCGCAGTGTGTCAAAGTAAGGGGAAGACAGGCTCAAGGCTATCTGCAATGCATCTGCTTAAATTGCCAGGTTGCTTTTTGTGGGGGAGCCTTTATCAATATTGCAACTTTTAACTCTAAAATTAGAATCTTTAAAAGAATTCCTGCATATTCTTTGACACAAAATCACCATTTATTGACTTTCGACATGGTTCTAAATTTATGTATATATCTTTTTCCTAAGCTATTTGGCAATGTTGTAGACATTGTGCACCTTTATCTCTAAACTGTGTTTTCAGTAGGATGAAATTCACAGTACAATTAATCAAAATCAGAAAGTTTTACAACATACAATTCATTTTGACGCTTAAATCATCTCAGGTTAGATCAGTGGTATCCTTTGACAGCTGGTCCCTGTGTGCTTTCTGGGTGTCCCATCATTTGCACACTTGCATACTTGATAGCTCAAAAAGATTTTCTGCACTTCAATCTCAAAACTCATCGCTAAGTCATGTGTGACCCCATGGACTGTGGCCCGCCAGACTTCTCTGTCCAAGGGGTTCTCCAGGCAAGGTTGGGTTGCCGTTTCCACTGCCCAGGGGATCTTCCTTGATCAGGGATTGGAACCCATGTATGTCTCCCGCATCACGTGCATTGCAAGCAAATTCTTTACCACTCAGCCACCAGGGAAGTCCTTTCTGGGTTTATCATGGACTTTCTGGTCCCACCTCTGAAACTGGCTGTTTTCCCCAAGGACTCCTGGTTCCCTTCATTGGGAACTATACTTGGAAACCAAGTCTAGATGGTGAGTTTGCTTGTTCCTGGGATGTTCTTTTTTCTAGGTCCTTTCAGGTGACAGTCTGAGGAAATATAGTAAAACCTTAGCACACACTGAAACCTCAAAGTTAATCCAACATATTAGGATTTTATTCTAGCCTTACTCTAGTAATTAAAATTGTAATTACCTTCGAACAGGTAGGGTTGGTAATAGCTGATCCAGCTGGGAATTATAGGTGAGGTTGCTCCATAGGAATAAGAAACCATGAATAAAAGTGGCTCAGACTAGACTAAAAACCTTGCAGCCCTAAACAAGTACTGTAATCATCCATTTTTAATGAGTATGGGAATAAAGAAACAGTTGATACATTGGGTAGTAGAATGGTTAAATAGTTTGGAGTTCATTTACCGCTTGTTCTTTCAGCTTCATTGTTTTGATGCATTGTGGGCACTGAGAACACATTTATTGAAGTAGTGCAAAAGTACATAGAACCTGATAGACATGTTTTAACACATCATGACACAATAAACGTGTCTCCTAAACATAAGAAAACCTAGAATTTGGTTTGGATCATCTTGGGTAATTGATTCTGACAGTTTCAAAATTAGGTTTGTTTTTTTTTTCTGTTTTGATGTTTGGTTGGTTCTAAAGGCAGAATGGCTCTTGGCTAAGAGGTGGCCCTCCTTGGTGTACAAAAGAACCCTGAGACTAAGACTGGATAATAAATATAAATCTGTGTCCCCATTTTGAGGGGTTTTTGTTATATAAAGGTAAAAATAGAAAAAAATAATTTGTTACCCTTACGTAAAGTCAGTTTTTAAAGTTAATATTTTTTAAATGCTGATTTATTTCCCTTTGTTAAATCCAGAAATCATATAGAGTAAAATTAAATGAAGTTTTGTTGATACCTCTTGCTCCAAAACTTCCAAGCTGTTGTGACTCAGCCCATCCGACTCCATCCCTAACATTTATTTCCCTTGATTCCTGGACGTGGTGGGTGGACAATGAGACGTGTCTGTTTTCAGTCCAGATGTGGTTTTAAACTTGGATCAGGCTTGTTGTCTTTGCTATTCAGTTGGTTTGGTGAGTAGACCCAGAATCTTTAGAACAGCTTGAGTGTCAGCAACCCGTCCTGTGTAACTTGTATTTGTGTTCTGTTTCAGTTATGCCTGGCTGTCTTTTCTTTCACTTCCTTCTACTGAGTCTTGTGTGTGTTTATCTCATTAGCTCAACAGTCTCTTTTTTCATTGAATTAACATGTACTTTATTTGGTTTCTTAGTTCTTACCTGGTTTTGACAGTTCAAGAACTACTGTAGGAATGCTTGTTTACTACTGGATTCCCTAACTTCTGATCTGGGGCCAGGAAGATGATAGGTGTACAGAAATTTTTTGTGCAACAAATGCATCAAACAACTAGGGTTTATCTGGTCGCCTACCAGTTTACCACCCATAATACTGAATGGGGCCATGTAGTAGATGAAGTGATTGATTCTCAGTTCAGTCACTTCAGTCAGCCAAGATGCTCTAAGATCCTTTGTAGTTGTCACGTTTCTGCCTACTGACTACATACTGACTTGTTTTGAGAAAACCAGTAAAACCACAAAACTAGGCTGTGTATATTCTGTCATCTCAGTGGGAGTGTGGAGAGTTGAATCAATGGTGGTTGCAGTTACCTAGTACTATAATACGTAACAGAACCACTCTTCAAATGTAGAGCATCAGGATTTCTTTTTGCTGACTGCGCTTGAGTAGTTCATTTTCACTCTACAGAGCATCAGGGGGCAGCTTGGAAGGCTGGGGACTAGACTCAGGTGGTCAGTGCTGGATGGGACCTCATCTGGGATGTGGCCAGAACCCTTCCTGGACTCCGTAGCATGATGGCTGGGTTTTAAGAATTAGGCAGTTTTATCCTTTCCAAGGCCTACCCTGGGAAGTCATCTCTTCAGTACTCTTGGTTACAGTCAAACCTACCGAAGTTTAATGGAAGAGGTCTCAACATCTTGCTGGAGAAATGATAAAATTTGGGGAAGGTGAGAGGAACTGGAATCTTGTAGTGACCATAATTTGTCTTTAGAAAATACAGTTGGCTATAATAGTATTGATAAAAGCTGCAAAGGTTTCCCAAATGTGTTAAAACATGAAGAAAGGTTAAATTATATATTGTATGCCTATTTATGGAGAAAGAACATTTTACTTTATCATACTGGACTCAATTTGAATTTATCTGGACAATCAAGATTAGTAAGGTCAGACATGGTAGCTCAGGCAGTAAAGAATCCCCCCTGCAATGTGGGAGATCTGGGTTCCAACCCTGTGTTGGGAAGATCCCCTGGAGGAGGGCATAGCTACCCACTTGTATTCTTGCCTGGAGAATCCCCATGGACAGAGGTTCCTGGCAGGCTACAGTCCATGGGGTTGCAAAGATTACCAGATGTAGACATAATTAGGTCATTCTGGATCATGATCATGTCAAGCTTGATTGGTAAAAGAACCTTAAATGCTAGGTATAAATGACCATAAAGTTCAGTCACCAAGTCCTGTCCGACTCCTTGTGACTCCATGAACTGCGGCACGCCAGGCTTCCCTGTCCTTAAAATTTTTAGCATAATTTCTGTTGTCATTTCAAAAGTCCACTTTTTAAAAAAATTATTTTATTTATTTTAATTAGAGGCTAGTTACAATATTGTATTGGGTTTTTGAAAGCATCCATTTGCCACTAATAACTAACAAAAAGTTAGACATCATTTCTCTGTTGTTGATGTTCAGTTGCTAAGTCATGTCTGACTCTGTGACCCCATGGACTGCAGCATGCCAGGCTTCCCTGTCCTTCACCAACCCCCGGAGTTTGCTCATATTTATGTCCACTGAGTCAGTGATGCCATCTCACCATACCGTCAGTTCAGTTCAGTCGCTCAGTCGTGTCCGACTCTTTGCGACCCCATGGCTTGCAGCACACCAGGCCTCTGTCCATCACCAACTCCCGGAATCTAATCAAACCCATGTCCATTGTGTCGGTGATACCATCCGACCATCTCATCCTCTGCCGTACCTTTTTCCAGCCTTCAGTCTTTCACAGCATCAGGGTCTTTGCCAGTGAGTGAGTTCTTTGCATCAGGTGGCCCTTCAGCATCAGTCCTACCAATGAATATTCAGGACTGATTTCCTTTAGGATGGACTGGTTGAATCTCCTTGCAGATCCGTATGCAACCACAACATAAAGTATACATTTCTCTTCAAAGGATGGGTGTGATCTATAGTTAGACGTTCAGAAGGAAGTTTCATTGCTGTACTGTTTGTTTTTCAGACTAGGTAAGACTTTGCATTGTAAATCTTCATCAGCATCTTTTTTTAAAAAAAACCCAAATGTGTATTCAGATAATTAAGATAAGAGGAATAAGGTTTTATTTAATACTAACACTTGTTTGAGGATGGTAATTCCCTCTCCGTATGTAGGATAAAAGTTAAACAACAGGGTTGCACAGTTGATCTGTATTGGAGTCTGTTTGATGTCAGTTTTTTTAGCCTTTATCTGTGTTCTCACCTGTGTGAGTTTCATCCTCTGCTTTGCTGTGCTTGACACTTGGCTTCCATCTTTACAGTTGGCTTTCTTGTCTGAAATCGCTGCTGCCACTCTGACCCATGATGTGCAGATTTTGGACAGCAGGGAGCGCTAAAGGAGGCAGAATCCACCTGGCATCCAGCTGTCCTAAGGGATGAGTGATCAGTGCTTCCAGCATGGGGGGTGGGGTGGTGGGGATCTGGTTAATGCTGTAGACCCTGGGTATCTAAAGCCAAAGTGAAATTTGTGAGAATGAAGGCTGGGATCACAGCCACATCAGCTGTGCATGCTGAAGACCTTCAGGTGTAGAAAAGGATTAGGGATATGCTGGAAAACAGGAAACAAGCAGCTGCATTTTGGAAGCAAGTAAACCAGTTCCAGAAAGGTAACTTAGGAGCACAGCCTGAGGATGACTTCTGACTGGAGTCTTATCCATCATCCAGGGCTTTTCTTTTCACTTTATCCTAGCAGTGTTTTTCCTAGAACCCCTGCTTGCATAAGAGAGATTGAGACAATGACTTAAGCAAAAAGGTAAATAGAATCTCATTAGAAAGAAGAACTAATAAATGTTTTAGTTTCTGACCTGTTAAAGGATGCTGAGGAGTCACGAGTTGTGTGGCGATTTTGCTGTTGCCTCAGAGATGAGGGTTTGCTTTTCCTGATAGGCTTAGTGGCAGTGTGTAAGCTTGCCATAAAAAGTTCTATCTTTTGGTTAAAAAAAAGTGTTTTTTAATCTTTCTGAGCCTGGCCATGCACAGAGTTCTCTCTTGCTCTTGGTTTTCTGTTGGTTGCCCTGTCATCTTTGAGCCATCCTCCATCTTCCTATCCTTGGTCTTTAAAACCCAAGTTCTGGGGAGGGAGGCGGGAAAGGGGGATCAGGATGGGAAACACATGTAAATCCATGGCTGACTCATGTCAATGTATGGCAAAAACCACTACAGTATTGTAAAGTAATTAGCCTCCAACTAATAAAAATAAATGAAAACAACCCTCCCCCCCAAGTTCCTCTTCTGAAGTAACTGCATTTTATCGCATCACCAAAGCAACTTATGTCATTTTTTCCCTTCATCCTTAGATTTTTGGAGTTACTATACTCACTGTTTATACCTTTCTTCCTCTACCACCTAAAAAAAGCCTTTGCTCATTTACTGATTTACTCATTTTTTGGCAGGTACCAGTAATGATCAAACAAACATCTGTTGTCAGACTATGTGCTATGTTGGAAAAGAGGGAGTTCCCTGTGTAATTTAGCCCCTTCAGAGAGGTTTGCAGACTGGCTATCCATGAACTATTTGAGTTGTAAACAACAGAAGCATTTACCCAGTTTGGGTAGAATTGGACTTAGAACATTAGGTGTTTAAGGCTCTTACTGGAAGTGAAGTCGCTCAGTCGTGTCCGACTCTTTGCGACCTCATGGACTGTAGCCTACCAGGATCCTCAGTCCATGGGATTTTCCAGGCAAGACCACTGGAGTGGGTTGCCATAGGCTAATCTGCCAGCACAATTGCTTCCACTGTCTGCTGCTGGAATGCCTGGTGCTTCCTACAGCCCCTCTGTCAGAATTCAGAGCATCATCATCATCTTGTGTACTCATGTAGGCAATGCAGAGCTGAACGTCTGCTCTGTTTCATTCACCTTATATTTCCATTTATCACTTGAAAGGTATTATTACTCTAGTAAGTGTCTTTAATGAGTACCAGATTCTCCTGGACTCAGGTGCTGACTGTCTTCAGTAAAATGTCTTTAGCCTGTGTACCGTGTTTTGAATGTTAGTGTATTTCCAGCCAGAACTAAGTCTCAGCTTGAGCGCTGTCAGTTAGCACTTAACCAGCAGTCTCCACGAAGATCACTGTGCTCCTAGGTACAATGATGATAGTACTAACCGTAAATATTAACTACTTGGCAGACTGGAAGTAGTGCAGTATGATTAGGAAGGAATTAACTCAGCCTAAAGAAAGCTAAGAGGTGGGATATTCATTGGAAAAATGAAATGTTACTAAGAAGAGCAAGACAGCACAAGTAGACATGTGACAAGCTGAGCAGAAGGAATTGTAAATGCAGGCAGGGCTTTAAAGCCCCGGGGAAAGCTTCCCATGCTAGAGCGAGGCGTTCGGGTCTTTCTTACATGAGTAGCAGATGGAGTTGTTTCCTATTCTGTGAACAAATATTAGCAGTGCAGTATATTAGGATTCAAATGGTTGGATTCAAGTGGTATTACAAGAGCATAAGTGAGAAATGAGAACCTAAAAATTAGGTTATTGGCAGAATAGAAAAGACAGAGCTGATTGATAATGCTGTCTGTGAACTGGTTACAATAACTTGTGAATTACTGTTGACTAGTGTAACTTGCTCTAAGCTGTGTTAAACAAATTGGACACTAGGAGGCACAGTTCATCAATTTACGGCAAAACGGGAGGGAACTAGAGGGCCACATCTGTGAAAACCGGATAGCTCTGTATACAGTCTTAAGAGTTGTTTGTTAAGCTTTTCAACTTGCCATTTCTATACAGTATTTTTTTACTGAGTAGAGTGTTCTAAAATGAAGAGATGAATGGTTAAGAAATCTAAAATGCAGTCTGAATGTGGGCCTTTATACACTGATGAAGATGACCTGACTTGTACTTTCATGATTTACTTGGCTTTTGCTTTTAACTGTTTCTTAAAAGATAATTTGAACTCTATCCACATCTTCACTAATGACATTTTTCATGAGTTTGTTTATATTTCAAATTAGGAAGTCTATAGATTAAAAGCTTTACAATCCGGTAATCAAGTAAACACTAAAACTAAGTTCTGTTACATGTCTTTAAGCCAGTATTGATTAGTGAACTTTTAAGCAAATATCTGACAGCCAACTAAGAGACTGCTACCAATTCTGTTCCATTACTGTTTTTTTTGTTTTAAATTATTCTTACGAGCAAACAATGGGCTTCCCTGGTGGCTCAGATGGTAAGGAATCCATCTGCAATGCGGGAGGCCTGGGTTCGATCTCTGGGTTAGGAAGATCTACTGGAGAAGGGAACGGCTACCCGCTCCAGTATTCTTGCCTGGGGAATTCCATGGACAGAGGAGCCTGGTGGGCTACAGTCCATGGAGTCACAAAGAGTCGGACATGACTAAGCGACTTAAAAAAAAAAAGCAAGCAATAGTATGATACATAAATACCTCTCAATATTAAGTTGCATGTTGCTCGGTAAAAGGTTTGTAGGACCTATTTTAGATAGCATTTGTAGATTATAAAAAAACCCACAGTGTTAGTCACTCTGTTGTGTTCGACTCTCTGTGACCTCATGGACTCTAGCTCACCGGCTCCTCTCCATGAAATTCTCCAGGGACTTCTCCTGGTGGTCCAGTGCTTAAACCTCTGTTTACACTGCAGGGGGTGTAGGTTCCATCCCTGTTTGGGGAATGAAGATCCTGCATGCCACACTGTGCAGCCAAAAAATAACAAAAATTATTTACAGAAAAAGTTCAGAGAGGCTTACCATGTATAATAGTAAATCTATTTTTTTTTTTTTTTTTTGTAAATCTATTTTTTAAACTAATACCAAATACATGTATTAGTATGGCAGGTTTTAGAAGTTCCTTTCATAAAGTTTTCTTACAGTTTGACAACTTTAAATAGGATGCATTATGAAAATCTGTCAAGTATTTGAAGACATTGATATTCTTTTTATGACAGATATGGGCTTTTGTGTCAACTTAAAATTTCTACATGTGTTGAATTGCTGTGTCAAGAAATGTGTTAGGTGATCAGGATACATCAGAACAATGATCTTTGCCCTCTTGAGGAGCTTACGTTGTCTAGGAATGGGAACAAAAATAAGCAGTAGGCATTATAAATTATTCATTATGTTAGGAGGTAATACTGATACATGCTATGAGGAAAACTAGGAAATTCGTGGTTGCAGTTTTAGAGTGATTATGAAAGTCTTCATTGAAATGACATTTGAGCAAAGATGAAGAAAGTGATTGGGATGACTTAGAGATTATAATATAGATGATAAGACAAGGGTAGAATCAGGGAGGCAAGTTAGGAGGCCATGGTGGTAGTTCAGAGGAGAGGTGATCAGGGTGGTAATGAAGCAGAGAGAGATGAACAATATAGATGTAAATTGAAGGCATAACTGATGGGATTTCTTGACTGAACTTGTGGTTTGAGTACGGGAAAGGAGTCAAAGGTTCATGCAAGGCAGGCATGCTTCTAAACACTTGCCGTCCTGGGGTAAGAGTGCAATGGAGACACCAGTGATTTAAGATATTTAAAGTTCATTGAAAACATGTCCCATGTTACCATTTTGCCAAATACACCTTCGTAAGTATATGTAGAAGGCCAGGTTTGAATTTTAGATCGTTAAAAGTCCTGTGCCAGAACCTTCCTTACAAGCAACCTGGTCCTCTGCCTGTGCCCCCCCTTCCTTCTCCTCCCATCCCTGCCTCTGATTTGAATGGCAGGGGGGCCTCATGCACATTTGTGCAAACACCTTAGCCTGCATGCTCGAAATCTGTCCACTTCCCTCACACACCAGTGCACACAACAGTGATGGAAATCGCCGAGGTCATTTCGACAGGGTGCTTGGAATCCTGAGTACCTGGAGCGTGGTCTAGTGTGAATATGAGTTCCAGATAGATGTGCAGTATTGGTTCTCCAAAGCTCCAGGCTTCTCACTTTGTTTTAAGGGCAGCACCACTCCATGGGTTTTGGCTTGAGCAGCTGTACAGATAGAATTGCTGTGTACCGAGAAGGGATTGTAGGTAGGTGGAACAGGTCAGGGGGAGGAGATATGCACATATTTGAGGTCTCTGTTAGACACCCAATAGTAGAGGGAAAAAGGAAAAATTCAATTTACAGTAACCGTGGCCTGGAATATATAAAAACTGAAGGGGATTTTTCACTGCAGGTATACTAACAAGCGAAGTCTCTTTTTTGTGTGTGTGTGTGTGTTTAAGGTGTGCACTTTATTGAACTGGTCTCAAGTCAGTGTACAGGAGAGCCCTGGCTGCCTCCGCACCTCAACCCGCTCCCAGGGGGACCAAAAGCCTTCATACATCTCAAGTTGGGGGACAAAAAAAGGGGGCCACGATGGCTGACCATTCAAAATAAAACAAACAAAAAGAACAAGTATTAAGGCGAAGATTAAAAACAAAATTTTTTTTGGAGTACATAATTTACACAAAAGCGATGCTATTACCTCCCCTGTGTGGACTGGGCGAGGACTGGCCCCCTCTCCTTAGGGAGAAGTGGGGTGGCTTTTGGGAAGGCAAAGGACTTCCTGTAACAATGCATCTCACAATATTTGGAATGACTATTTAAAAAAAAGAAAAACAATGTACAATCAAAGTCCTCGGCCACATTGTAGAACTTTGGGGATGCTCGATCCAACCGACTGCTGTCACCTTCACCGTTCCAGTTTTTAAATCCTGAGTCAAGCGCCAAAAAAAAAAAATCAAAAAAGACAAAAAAAAAAAAAAAACAAATAAAGCCATGCCAATCTCATCTCGTTTTCTGCGCAAGTTAGGTTTTGTCAAGAGAAAGGGTGTGACGCAGCCAACAGTCCGCCTAGAAGCACTTGCGGTGGACGTTGGAGGGGCCAGACTCATCGTACTCCTGCTTGCTGATCCACATCTGCTGGAAGGTGGACAGCGAGGCCAGGATGGAGCCGCCAATCCACACGGAGTACTTGCGCTCAGGGGGCGCGATGATCTTGATCTTCATCGTGCTGGGTGCCAGGGCAGTGATCTCTTTCTGCATCCTGTCCGCGATGCCAGGGTACATGGTGGTCCCGCCACAAGCGAAGTCTCTTAAAAAACCACAAACTTTAAATGACTCCAGACCCTTACTGAACTGATTCTGTCTAGGAATTATGATTAATATACAAGCCTATGGACAATCAAGCCAATTGTATATAAGCCTATGGACTCCATCCTATCCAGCACACTATCTTACTTATTTTTTTAGCAAAAGCTCTAGGAACTCTGCTTTCTATGACCAATAATCCCCTCAGACTTTTCCCTCTAACTAACTACTCACCAGTAGTCTTCACCAGTATGTGTTCCCTTGCCCAGGGTGTTGCCTTTTTTTTTTTTTGGTTAACTTTGGCGATATTTTTTGTTTTATTCTTTGGTAACAAGCAGTTGGATATAATCTGGGAGTCTTGGGCACACAGATGTTATTGAGAATAAGACTGGATGAGATCAACATGAGAATGGGTGTAGAACCACATGCTGAGCTTCGGGGCAGTCATAGTAAAAGACCGGGAAGAGGAGGAAACTATGGAGGAGACAGATCATGTGACGAGGGAGGGAGAGAGAAAGCTGAGTGATGTCCCTGAAGCCAGTGAAGAGCTGTATTCTAGGGCAGAAGGCGACCGGCTCTGTCAGATGCTGCTGATAGAACACTTGATGCAGTTGACTGTAATATCCGTTGTGACTTGGCCGTTTCAGACGTCTTTACCAGAGCAATGACTGACTTAGCTTTCTAAACTTCAGTAATTTTTAAGTGGCATTTGTAGGTTTTCATTATCTACACCTGAAGTTGTGAGGGAGGGGAAGGGGGACAATTATTTCCTGTTATTCATTTTCTGTGAAATAAGTTGTCTTTAAAAATGGTAATATGTCCATTTTTATGAGTTGGTGATGACTGGTGAAACTGAGTGAAGTTAATCAAGATTTCTGTATTATGTTACTGAGATTTCCAATTATCAGTTGCACTGTGTGGTTGGAAAGCTTCCCAAGTGGCACAGCAGTGAAGAACATGCCTGCCAATGCAAGAGACACAGGTTCAATCCCCTGCAGGAGGAAATGGCAACCCACTCCAGAATTCTTGCCTGGAGAATCCCATAGACAGAGGAGCCTGGTCCATGGGGTTGCAACGACTGCAGCCACGACTGAGCACACTCGCACGGGGTTGGAGAAGGCAAACTACTTCCAAAGTGTTCACTAAGTTATCAAATAGCCAACTGGAAATTCTGAGTTTTAAAGTCTCCAGTGCTTTTGAAAATTATGCTGTTTGGTTAGACATTTTAAAGTAATTGAGATAGAATGCATTTGCTGCATCCCTGGTGGCTCAGATGGTAAAGCGTCTGTCTGCGATGCAGGAGACCCGGGTTCGATCCCTGGGTCGGGAAGATCCCCTGGAGAAGGAGATGGCAACCCACTCCAGTACTCCTGCCTGGAAAATCCCATGGATGGAGGAGCCTGGTAGGCTACAGTCCATGGGGTCACAAAGAGTCGGACACGACTGAGCAACTTCACTTTTTTTTTTTTTTTAAATAAACTGCAGGTTAGATAACACCAAAACATTAAGTTTCTCTTAAGAAAATGGCTTGGGTTGCCAGAATATGTCTTACTTTTAGCCAGTCAATTTTGTATTATATAATTTTTCCATATGAAATGTCTTTCCCCACTACACCTGCCTCAGAGACTCGAATCACACATTTAAAGGAAGCATCCTTTCTAAAGGAGCTGAAGAATGGCATTCTGTTAAAAAGAGGAACAGCTGGCCATGTGGAAATTCGTTGGAATGCTCACTTGTCCTACAAAGGCAGGGGAAAAACTGAGATATCAGGTGTAGTGTTTGTCATTGTTATACAGAATTGTTTTAATGTAACCTTACTAGAGATCTTTACATGATTTTAATCGCCTTTCTCCTTCCAAGACTGCTCATCTGTCAACCATGTGAAGGCCCTGAGAACATCTAAGTGCAGTTCAGTGGGTCTCAAGACTCTGCTGGAATTGTTTTCTGTGCTGAAACATTGTTCCTTTCATCAAGATTCAGGACCCTCCCGTGATTAAAAGTTATCCTTTGTTCTCGATTACCTCGGGATGAACCTCGAATTTCTTAAGCATGACACAGAAAGAGTTTGACTCTTGCAGGGTTCTCCAAGCTCATCTGTCACTTCTTCCCCCTTGAATTCTTTGTTCCAGCCAGATGACAGACACTGCAGATGAACTCAGCTCTCCTTTCTTCCTTCTTGAACACAAGTAGCAGCCTTTCCTGTTACCCTGGCCAACTCTGATTTGTCCACCCCTCATTTCTTTCTTTTGTGTAATTCTTCATATTTTTCAGGGTGGGTACATAGTTGGGATTCTCTAATACATTTCCGTAAGAGGTTTGGTTTCGGTTTATGCTCTTTAACCTGCTTTGTTTCCCAGAATTTCTATAGAAATTGCTTAAATGGAGTAGGAGGGAGCTAGGGGCGAGCACAGAATGACCTTCCCCGGGGTTACAGATAAATGAGATTAGGAGAGATATGACCTGTTGGGCGTTCGCAGAGACGGGTCCGCGGAGGCCAACCTGCCGTTTGGAGGTTAAAGTGCGGGATCTCAGAACCGGATGTTACCCCAATTTGCAGTTACTGTTGGGAGATACTGCAGGCTGTACGGATGGGTCTAGAGGGAGCCCAAGGGCGTGTGTCACGTAAGATGAGTGCCTGCGCTCCAGGCTCGAAAAAAGGAAGGCGAGATGTCATGGAATTTCCAGTGGGGCCCCCTTCCTCTTATCCACTCCAAAAGGGACAGACGGTTGCTCTCTAAGACAATCGTGCTCTCTAAGAAGAGCTGGGTAGTGGCCATGAGCGAACGTGAGCGTAAAGACACCGTGTCCTGTCGCCCTCTGTGCGCTAAGATGTCTACGTGGGGTCTGGGGGAGGCACGGGTCGCGGGACTCCGCGGCTTGCGAACCTCAGCCCCAGTTCCTCGCTGGCCCAGGCCTGGACCGGGCTCTGCGAGGTTTCGGAGCCCAGCGCGAACCCCCAGGGCTAGTTCCGGAGAGCAGAGGGTCCGCCTGGCGTGCCCGGCAGTCTGGCAGCTGCGCCCACTTGGGCAGTCCCATGCCCACCCGAGGCTGTTCGCGGAGAGCCCCGCCGGGCGGAGAGGCGCGACGGCTGGGGATGGCCTCTCGGCGCCCTCTGCGTGTCGGCATTCTCCGCCCGGCAGTCGGGGGGCCCTCGGCCGCGGTCCCAGGCGGAGGAGACGCGTTTCCGGGGCTCGCGTCCCGGCCGCCAGCCTGGGGAAGGAGCGCGGAAGCGAGTGGGCGGCGGGAGGCGGAGCGAGGGCCGCGGGGGGCGTGGACGCGGCCGGCTTTGGAAAGGCCCCAAGTGAATGAGGCGCGCGCCGGCGGCAGAGCGCCTCTCGGAGCTGGGCTTTCCCCCGCAGCGCGGGCGCCAGGAGCCGCCTTTTCCGCTGGGTGTCACTCGGGGGTGGGGGGTATGGCCCATTCAAAAGCGCCGCGAGGGGGCCCGGCCAGTGCCCTTCAGTGAGCGCTCGCAAGAGGACGGCAGAGGCCCGGCGGCTCGCAGCTCCGGGACCTTGAGGCGCATCAGGACGCGGCTGCCCTGCTGCCCGGACCCCGAGCCGCCGCCGCCGCCGCCGCCGCTCTGCTTTCTGCGCGTTAGCCTCCTCTGCGCGCTCCGGCCCGGAGGCCGCGGGAGCCGTTGGGGCGAGGACGGCGCGCGGCTGCTGCTGCTGCCCCCGACCCGGGCGGCTGGAAGTGGAGAGGCCGAGCCGAGCGGCGGCGCCCCCTATGCCGGGAGGATGTTGGAGAGCAGCGGCTGCAAGGCGCTGAAGGAGGGGGTGTTGGAGAAGCGCAGCGACGGGCTGCTGCAGCTCTGGAAGAAAAAGTGCTGCATCCTCACCGAGGAGGGGCTGCTGCTCATCCCGCCCAAACAGCTGCAACACCACCAGCAGCAGCAGCAACAGCCCGGGCAGGGGTCGGTCGAGCCGTCCCAACCCGGAGGCCCCGCCGTGGCCGGCCTCGAGCCGCCGGTCAAGCTCAAGGAATTGCACTTTTCCAACATGAAGACCGTGGACTGCGTGGAGCGCAAGGGCAAGTACATGTACTTCACGGTGGTGATGGCTGAGGGCAAGGAGATCGACTTTCGGTGCCCGCAGGACCAGGGCTGGAACGCGGAGATCACGTTGCAGATGGTGCAGTACAAGAATCGCCAGGCCATCCTGGCGGTCAAGTCCACGCGGCAGAAGCAACAGCACTTGGTCCAGCAACAGCCTCCGCAGCCGCAGCCGCTTCAGCCCCAAAGCCAAGCCCAGCCGCAGCCTCCGTCCCAAGTCCAGCCGCAGCCCCAGCCCAAACCCCAGCCGAAGCCGCAGCCGCAGCCGCTTCATCCATACCCGCATTCGCACCCGCACCCGCACCCGCACCCGCACCCGCACGCGCACCCACTGCCGCACCCGCACCCACCGCCGCTCTCGCAGGCGCACGGCCACCGGCTCCTCCGCAGCACCTCCAACTCGGCCTGAAGAGGGCAGCACCCGGCCCGGACGCGGTAAGGTCGGCGCGGGTCCGGGGAGCGGGTCTGGGGGTGTCAGGAGCAGGAAGCCTGCCCACGGCTTCGGCTCTTGGGTGGGAAAGGGAGAAGTGAACCTAGGTTCCCGGGAGGTGGAGAGAAGGGCCCAGGCTGCAGCCCGCAGAGGCCGGCTGGGAGGGCAGGCTGAGAGATGCGCGCTGGACAGGAAGGGGCCCGCAGCGCCGCCCGCCCCGCCGGCCCGCCCGTGTCCGGGGTGCTCGGCCCCGGCCCCGGCCGCGCCGCCGGCCGTCTCCTGGCGCTCTCGGCGCCGCTGGACTGTCTGGGCGCTCGAGGGAGAGACTCCCGTGTTCGTCTGAGCTCCTTTGTCCGCGGGACAGGCGCCAAGACAGCTGGGTCTGGTAGGAGTCCGAGCTTCTCACTTCCGTTCGTGTCATTTCTTTCCAGGTTTTGGGGACTTGAGGAAGCGGGACGAGCACCTTTCTATTGTCTTCACTGGATCGAGAACAAGTCTCCCCGCCGCGCACCAAATCAAGTAGTTTGAACAGAACCCGACTGATAACTCGTGATTCCACTTATTTTCTGCATACTCTTCTTCACAATGCAGGAAAGATTTTGAGTCCAGAAGGCTTTATTTATGAACCTTGGAGAGGATCTTCCAGTATGATGGACCTTCTAGGAGGGATGATGTACTGTAATTTTATTTTAATGTATTTTGACTCATTATTTATTAGTTTGTTTTTTTTTAATGCTTGTTCTGAGACATTTCTGAATGTAGGCCATTTTCCAGAAAAGAAACTTTATTTTCGAAAACCTATCCTTAGTAAGTTGTAGTCTTGGGAAAGAAGAAAGAAAAAAGGCGGTACAGAGGAACACAAGAATTTATTCATTATTCCTAGGGCATTTTCAGAAGGTCTGACACTTCATTGTTACACCAGGTGGTTGAAATTAAACTCTGTGATATTATGTGGGGTTTTCGTTCTGTTTTTTTTTTTTTTTTAATTAGTTTTTTCCTCCTTAGATGTGTATTTTGTGTAGAACTTTTAAAGAAGTTAAATGTTCAGAATGGTGTAATTATAAAAATCTAATTGCTTTTCTAAAAGGAAATCAGTAGTAATGGTATCTAATTCAAAATATTTAATACATAACCCAGTTGATGGCAAGATGACTGTATCCTGAATATACAGGAGAACTTGGTCTGCTGTAGGAAAAGCCTTGCTTAGATTGTCTTTGTGTGGAGATTTAATAATGAGTTTTCTATGATTTCAGAGTATGAATGCATTAGATGTTTCATTTCAAAAAACGGGTAGTGGGGGTAAAGACTTATTCCAGTTGTTTGAGAGAACATTTGTGCTCTTATCCACAGTAGAAGTTACCCTTCTTCAAAAGCTTGGCACACTTGATGTGAACCGCATTTCCTGGCCTTTCTTCTACTTTGTTCTAGAAGCATATTCTAGAATCTCATAGTTTAAAATACAATTTCTAAATGTTTCAAAGGACTGGGAGTCATAGCTTTTTGTTTTCATTCTGAGAATGTTGACCAGAGACACCAACTGTTTTGCTCTTTATCGCTCAGTGAGAAATCCAAGGGTTATATGTTTTGTTGTTAGGTTAACTAAACTCAGACATTGAAAAAGGAAGGACTGGATAAACACTGGATTTGCAGTAAGAAAACAACCTAGTCTTGTTTTAGCAGCAACTTTCAGGAGTCCGGGGGTTGGGACGGTTGGGGGAAGAGGATGTGCTTTTAAAGGTAGAACAAACCCTCTTCTGTGTGAAATGAAAAGGATGGTCAAAATCCACAAGTGCAGATGCTACTTCAGTTTAAAAAAGAGCCATAGATGCTACCAAATCTTCTTGGGGCTGAAAATCACTTCCTATCTTTCATGGGTTTACTAACAGCTCTGTTTTCCATTTTCGTTTTCACAGCGTCTTGATCAGGATTTTTCCAGCTTCTAAATTGGAATGGTCAGCGTTAGGCCACTGCTAAGTTCTATAGTCAGGAAGTGAAAATAGAATTTCATGCTAGAGGCACCTTTATTCTCCCTCCATCTAAAAAGGAGTTTGAAGGTCAAATTGCTTCTCAGTGTGATATTTAAATGATGAAAATTTGAGATCCAAAGAAGTGGTGAAAAATAAAATTCAACCAAGGGGCAAGCAGAACTTATGTGGGCTCCCACTTCAAGGCGAAGTTGCAGTTTCAGGGGGGGAAAAAAAAAAATATATATATATATATATGATGGGCAGCTCAGAGAGCAGATCTCAAAGAGTTCTTAAGTAAAGTTTGGTTTGATTTCTTTGAAACTACTGCTGTGCTTTTTAATAATACCCCCATTGTACTCTCATTTTAATAAATGCGGATCATATGACCCCATTAAACCACAGCTTTTTTCTCAGATGAAAGGATTTTTTTTTTCAAATTCTTGTGCTATAAAAAAATTTAAATCTATAGCAAATACTTATAAAATTAAGATTCAGGTAGGCTTTTAAAAGTACCTACATGTTGTTAGCTTACAAAAGGACGCCCAGGCTCCCTCCTCGCTGCTGGAAGTTTTTCTTTTTCACAATGGCTCTGGCTCATAATGTAGCCATCAGAATCATGGTTCCTTGTCTTATCTTTCCATAGCCCTCAGGCCTTGCTCTGCTATGATTGAGTTGACTCTCCTAGTGACTCTCTAGTCTGAATCCTTCTTAGTAACTGTGAAAGCTCAGAAGTGAGAAGGGAGAGTATAATAGGGTGGTTTTTATTATATAACTAAGACTTATTATGGCTTAATTATTCCAGAACAACAAGGAAACAAACAAGTGTACTTAACAACACACAACAACACAAAATAATAGGTGCAAATTATTGAATGTGTTGGTGGCTTCGTATTACCTCTATGAAAACAATACAAACCACCTAGGGTATTCTGGATACCCTAGGATCTTCCCAGGTGGCGCAGTGGTAAAGAGTCTGCCTGCCAATGCAGGCGATGCAAGAGTCACTGGGTCTGGAAGATCCCCTGGAGGAGGGCATGGCAACCCACTCCAGTATTCTTGCCTGGGGAATCCATGGACAGAGGGGCCTGGTGGGCTTTAGTCTAGGGGCTCACAAAGAGGGGCTGAGCACACACATCTGAGAGGGTTTTCTGAGGCCTGGCAAATCACCTTCATGGAGGAAGATAAAGATACTTCTTTCGACCCAAGAAATGGAAGGAAAGGATAGGTCCAATAGAAAACCTACCTCTTAGATAAACATAAAATGTCAGAAGTTGGGAAATTAAAAGGAATGTTCCTTTTGGAAACAACTTCTTGTCTTTGAACTTGTGTTGGCACGAAGCCTCTTACTTGGTGAGCTCAGTAATATTTGTTGGGACAAATGAATGAAAGAAGGAAAGGCTATCTTACTTCCCAGAACCCAGGAGACAGCTGCTCTGGCCTCACAGAGTGCTTCCTTTGGTTGCTTCGTGCCATTGCCTGAGGACGACTCATGCTGGGACAGGCCATGCATCATGACATTCCTTGGACATACTTTCTTAGTGGAGAGCCACGCAGATCTGCGTATGCCCGGAGTGCTGAGGTCAGAGAGAAAGTGGATATAAAGGGCCCTTTCAAAATGAACATTTCCCTCATAGAGGAAGGGGGGTTCTCTCATCATGTTAGAAATCAAACCAACTTCATAATTTGGTTTCACATGTTTTTTTCATAGAAGCGAAAGTAAAAAGCAAGTCGCTCGGTTGTGTCCGACTCTGCGACACCATGGACTGGAGCCCACTAGGGTTCCTCTGTCCTTGGAATTCTCCAGCCAAGGATATTGGAGTGAGTTGCCATTTCCTTCTCCAAAACAAAAGCAAAATGAAGCCCAACTTGTTGCTGAGAAGAGTTCCTCTTGGGACTTCCCTGGTGGCCCAGTGGTTGAGACTGAGCTTCCAGTGCAAGGGGCAGAGGTTCAATCCCTGGTCAGGGAACTAACATCCCACATGTCCCGATATGCGGCCAAAAAAGTATTTAAAAAAAAAAAAAAAGAGTTCCTTTTAACATCTAAACACTGTTAGGAAGTCTGGCTTAAGCTGAGAGGCCTGTTTTAACTCTCTTTTGCCAAACACTATTAAAAATTTCTCATTTAAAGCTGACACTATATGAGTTTGTTGCCAGTGTATGAGTTCAAACACATCACTAATTTTCTGTCCCCCGGAAAAGTGAATTGGTTTTAATTGGGCTCCAAGTGTTTACACCACCGTGTTCAGTGGCAGGTTTACAAGAGAGATCTAAGACCTGAATGAAACTGGGGCAATCTTGCAGAAAATACAGTTTCATAGGTTGAGGATGGTCCCGAGAGCCTCTTTTCCTTTTTTTTTTAAATAAATGTCAGATTAACTGGCTTTGTTTTACCAATAAAATGCCTCAGTAGAATAAATTTAACTTTGGAAATTATAGAACTCAATATTGAATCCATCAATGATTTTTTAAAGAGAAATGCATTATTTACCTAAAGCCACTTAGGTGTATTCATTGTAGAATTGCGTTGGTTGGGTTTTATTTTTCTAAATTCTCGACAATTTAAAGGGTGAATTTTGATCTGCAGTGCCGAACGGCCAACCTGGACTTACTTAAGATTGGATGACAAAGTGATGTGACTTTGTTGACAGGGTATCTGCCAAATGGAGCATAGCGTCCAACAGGGTTTCTTGGAAAGGGCATTATTCTGCGATGCGGGAGGCAAGTGGGCTCTGGACCGTTAGAAACAGCTACATAAAAACTCCTACCTGTTTTGAAGCTGGCCTCCCAGTGGTCAGCTAGGTGGGTGGTGGGGAAGCAGATTTTTAACAACAGGTTGTCCTTCCCTGTCATTGTATTTATTTTGAGAAGAAAGATAAATAATTGTCTGTTACCTTCCCCTATCAGCCTTCTGGTTAAAGTTTCAGAGTATGCAAGCATCACCATGAACCAAATGCTTTACAAACTATCACATTTGTGAACTTAATGAAATGGTCATAATTTGTGTAAATATGTCTTTTAAGTGATGTTGGAGAGTTGTGATTCATGGTTCATATTTTCAAAATGCATTCCATTTCAAATAAAGTATCTATAGAGGTGATTGACCTGTGGACTTTTTGAAGGCCTTGTTCACCTGTCACATACACTGTGTGTTCTTGTGAGAAGAAGAATGTTCTAAAGGGCTTGGCCACTGTAAAGGACATGATGATTTGGGGAAGAAAAATACCTTTTAAAAAAACACTGTTATTGATTTATTTGACTGTGCCGGATCTTAGTTGTGGCGCGCTAGATCTTTAGTTGTGCCCTGCAAAATCTTAGTTGCAGCTCACGGATCGAGCACCAGGCCCCTTGCACTGGGGATGTGGAGGCTTAGCCACTGGACCACCAGGGAAGTCCCTGAAAAAGACCGTGTTTTGAGGTTGGCTGGGCATTTTGAATATAGGATGTAGATGTTCACTCAGATTGTTTGGTGAGATAATTTTTGCCTTTGGAGTGCTAATGGGTATGAGTTGCAATGTTCCTATAGTGCCTGGAAGATAAGTAATGGTCCTTAGTGAGGTAGCTTGGCGGCCATTTCTTCTAGAGTCCCAAGGGACCTCCTAGGTCCCTTGCCAAGGTGAAGCTTTGACTCTAAGAGAATTGTCTCTCAAAGTGGTATCTACAAAACTTGCTGTTTTGTATTGAGACCAGAAAAGAGACTCAGTTCTTTAAAAGAAAATAGCATAACTTGGCCCATAGTCTCCATTGGCATCCAAAAGGCTTTAAATCTTAAAAGACTTTAAAATACAAAATTTGAAGGCATTCTTTCTATCTCTTAGCATAGACTTACACTGAGAGCTTTCTTACTCTACTGTTCTTGTTTTGTTTTTTTTCTGTTGTTCTCCTCAGTTGTGCAGAGGTTTTCTTGCCCTTTGGAAAGTCTGAAGTCTTCCACCAGATCATCAGTAGATGATCTGTGTTAATCATTCCACCTGTGGATGTACTTTTGATGTACATGTGCGAGGAGGCGAGCTCCACGTCCTACTTCCCCACCGTCTTGATTTCTCCTCTGTTTCGTCTTGTATTTAAAGAAAAAATCTGTCATTGTGAGGAATATAGGGGGTACAACATGAAATAAATGGATGAAGTAGGTGGCCAAGCAGGGTTGGTAAGAGCCAGGATTTGTGAGTACATAGGTTCAAGTCCCAGTTCTACCACTTTTAGGTCATGTAGATCTTGAGTTACTTAAACTCTTGGAAACTCAATTTCCTTCTCTGTAAAGTGGAGTTAATAAAGGTCCCCACCCTCTAGTTATTGAGAAGATTTATTATAAGTTAGTACACATAATAGTGCTTAGAACAGTACCTGGCATGGCTATGAAAGGAAGCTCCCTGTGTTTTAGGGCAGATAAGCAGGTTTGGGGATCATTTATAACAACGTGAATATATAATAGATGGTGTTTTAAAGCTATGAACTATATATTCTGAGACCTCAGCACTTCTTTTAAATGGTAAGAACAGTTTGATGGCAACATCCTTGTTTTCAACTCTGAAAAAAGAAAAAAAGAAGCCATTATATAAAGTACTATGATTGTCATTTGCTTATCACTTTCCAGTCTTGGTTTACATGCTTACGTCTGTTAAGTGAGTGACGATGACACAGTCGTAACACTCATCTGTGTGTCTGGAGAGGATGCTGCGGTGCTCCCCTCGGATCCCGCCTGAGGACAGAGAGCACTCGGTTCCCAGACACAGGACTGTTGGCGGCCCTCCGTCTGCCCAGTCCTGGTTCCCTTGGTCCTTCTCAGGTGAGGTTCCCAAGGACAGCCCGCTGCTCCGGACCTCCTGTGGACAAACATCGGCGTCTCAGAACCTGTTTCCCAAGGTAATCTTGTTTATAACTCTGTGTGTGTGTGTGTGTGTGTGTGTGTGAATATATATACATTTCTACCACCACGTTTCTGTAGAAAGACTGCTGGTGTTGGAAGTGGGTCTGTAGCATAATAATTAACCTTATACTTTTAGTTGCTCACAGCCTGCAGAGAATTTTCTCCCCCAGGAGGCATTTGACAGTGGAGATGTTATTGGCTTTCACAACTGGTGGTCGAGGTCAGATGTGCTGCTGGATATCCAACAGTGCCCAGGACAGTCCTCCACAGCAAAAAACTATCCAGCCCCAAATGTCAGTAGTGCCAAGGTTGAAAAACCCTGCTTTAAGTCAAAAAGGCTTGATCTTATTAGCTGAATTCCCTTGGGCAAGTGACTTAATTTAACCTCAGTTTTCATGTGTAAAATGCACACAGTGATTGTACCTGTCTCATGGGCTTCCCTCGTAGCTCAGCTGGTGAAGAATCCACCTGCAATGTAGGAGACCTGGGTTTGATCCCTGGGTTGGGAAGATCCCCTGGAGAAGGGAATGGCTACCTACTCTAGTGTTCTGGCCTGGAGAATTCCATGGACCGTATAGTCCTTGGGTCATAAAGAGCTGGGCGCAGCTGAGCGACTTTCACTTTCACTTCACATGGAGTTGTGAACCCAGATTAGGCAGCTCACATAAATAAGCTCTCACTCTTCCTGTCGCAGCATAGGCTTTCAATACATGGGAGCTATCAGTATTCTTATTTAAAGTGTTAATTTTAAAATAATTAATGAATTAATTTGGCTGCACCAAGTCTTAGTTGTGGCCTGCAGGATCTTCCATCTTTGTTGCGACATGAGGGACATTTAGTTGTGGCTTATAGAATCACAGTTGGGATCTCATTGCCAGCCCAGGGACCAAACCTGGGCCACCTGCTTCTGGAGCTTGGAGTCCTGGCCGCTGGACCATCAGGGAAGTCCCTTAAACTGGTAATGTTAATGACAGCATAAGATGCCATTGGGTTGGTATATGATGTCATTCATTTGTTGTCATTTGGTGAGTTTCACCTTTATGCTGTTGTCAACACCCCTGCAGTGAAGACCTTCATGCGGACATCACATTGAAAACAGCCTGGGCTCGAGTCCTCATTCTGACTCTAGTCCTTTGACCTCAGTATGTGCCCATGTGCTCCGTTGCTCTGCCTGGGGCATCCGCCCGAAGCCCTGGATGATTAGCTAGATGCTGGAAATGAAAACTTGAAAAAATAGCATGGTTATATGGTATAGTCTCAAACCCCGCCAAAGTCATTTCTAACAGAGTGAGCAAACACGCCCCACAGTCCTTTTTAAGGCCTAATGACATGTGCTTCCGAAGCAACTGATAAATGAGTATTCAACTCTTGCACAGAATGAAACAGGAAATGACTCCTGAGAAGTTTCAAAGTTTTCATTATGTCACTATCCTTCATCGACTCTCTCCTGAAGTGGATAGTTCATTCAGTTCAGTTATTTTGCCAGCATTTTGAACCTTGCTGTAACAGATTCTACTGGGTGGTGCGGCTTACTTTGTCAGGGCTGACTCATCGCCACAGAAGAGCAGACTGGCTTTGTGAGTCATCACAGTCAAAGAGGCCAAACTTAGAACAGTTTTAGTTTCTGGTTTTTAGCTGTTGGAGAGATGTTCATTTTTACAAGGCTTGGTTGCAGTGTTTTAAGCACATACCTGCCTTTAACGATTCCTCCAAATAATTCCCAGTATTTTTACATTTGTATGTGTGTACATCTGAGTGAAGTGAAAGTCGCTTGGTCGTGTCCAACTCTTTGCGACCTCATGGACTGTACAGTCCATGGAATTCTCCAGGCCAGAGTACTGGAGTGGGTAGCTGTTCCCTTCTCGAGGGGATCTTCCCAACTCAGGGATTGAACCCAGGTCTCCCACATTGCAGGAAGATTCTTTACCAGCTGAGCCACCAGGAAAGCCCAATATGTATATATATGCGTGTATATGTACACATACCCTTTTCTTGTTGGTAACCTCATGTCCTATGAAGGTGGGATGGTCAATTTTTTGTTGCAGAACTTGACATCTGAAGGATTTGACCCTGCACTTAGCAGGCTTCCTTGGAGTTTTGAGGGTTAGCCCAACCATGTCTGAACCCCTGTTATAGAGGGGTGGTGTGCAGTGGTGCTGTATCCCCTTTATGATTTCCTGTTGCTGTGTTTCAACACCATCACTGGAGGGAATGCCTCTGGTCTCCGTGGGAGAGTGATTCAGTAGTTACTGTTGTAAGTTTCTGATGGCAAGGAAGACTCTTAAGGTGGATAACTGAATGAGCTGTGTTTGCAGGTGTGAGTGAATCTAATTCTTGCCACAATGCACTGGCTCAGTATAGAACAATTGTAATTGTTCCCAAAGGTTCTAATTAAAACCCCTGATGCCTGTAAAAAGTGCCAGGTAGCTGCCACAAGACCCAAGCGTGGCTTCTTAGCAGTGGGGGGACCTGGTCTGTATTTGCTTTCCACACAATGGAAGGCAACAATACTTTTCCTTTGCTTGTATAAATAATGACTTGAGATCAGAGCTGAAAATAGAGTTTTAGGAATTTAGATAATGTCTCATTCATCTCTTCTCTTTCTGCAGAGGAAAAGAGGGTCCCTGATCTGCCGCCGCTGGTCACATGGTCAGTTAAAGTAAAAAACAGGACTAGAACTCAAATCCAGCTCCCTTGATTCTTAATTAACGCTCTTTCCACTGTGACATTACTTTGTAAGGCTTGGAAGATAACTTATATAAATTCAAGGTGTTGTCATTCTTGCAAATAATCACTTGAAATATTCAGACATCACATCCTTTCCCCCTGAAAATGTAAAATTTTACTTAAATTATATGAACTGTCTTAAGGGCTTTATAGATATTGAAAATAAATTGTTTAATTCTACTGTTTTAAAAAGTGATCTGTGACTTAGTCCTTCCAAATAAAATCCACATGGGTTAACAGGAACCTTAAGCAAGAAGAAAATTCACAAAAGAAAGCAGATGTATATTCTGCAATGGACATTTTAAAAATACAGTTGTAGGATTATATTCTTTCTTCAAAAATTTATTGAAAATCACTTATTTAGGAACTGGGTTAAGAAGCTGCTTGGAGTTCATTTTATCATCTGGCTCCTAAAATATTCATGGAATATTTCTGGTGTCAATAGTCTTCCCCCACCCCCATACCCTTCCCCAGATCTTTAAGTCATCTCTGGAGTTGCAAAGTTGATTTGAGTGTTTAGACAGTTATTTACTTGAGGAAATAGCTAACTGACTTTTCTAGCCTCTCTGTGTAGGTGTCAGGAGAAATATCCCCTAGAAAAGATTGGTGAAGGGTAGTAGATTCATAGGCACCCACGAAATGCTAATAGGTGGGGTGGTGAAACTTGTTACTGCACTTACAGGGAACTATGTGAATGTAATCATAATAACAGTTTATGACCCACCTAGGACACAAAATTCCCCAAACTAGACAAATTGGAGAAGATTTCAGAGTTTGTAACTTTTAATGAGATGAAAGGGGAGAAAAAAGGAGAGGGATCCCTAAGTGGACGTTCTCCAGCACCCAGTAAACAGGTTTTTAATTCACAACTGTGCGTGCGCCCCAGGTGATACCATGACTTCCTCTTACATGAAATGACCTTTCACCGGGCTTCATTCATAGCACTTGGCTCCCTCCTGGAGTCACAGCATTTGTCACAAGGCAGCGGGTTGCCTGCTTGTTCTTATGCAAGTGATGACTGGGAGGGCGTGATAGGGGGTGATGCTGACAGCCCCTCTTGGACAGCAGATTGTCAGCATTCCTGACCCGGGCACTCCAAGAGCCTGGGAAAACACTTTGATTTCAATGTGGCTTTAAAAAACAATATCCAGTTGAACAAAATGACTGTGTCGGATAGGTCCACAGAGCAGCTTTTGTGGAATTAGCCAACTCTTGATGCCCCTAAACAAATTCCTAATGATGGTGGTGTCATAAAAAGGGCACTCTATTTATGTGTCTTTAACTTGACACAGAAAAGCAAAACTCTACTCAGCCATAAAAAGAATGAAATTCTGCCGCTTGTGAAATGTGGGTGGCCCTAGAGGATATTACGCTTAGTGAAGTAAGCCAGACAGAGAGAAGAACACTATGTTATCATTTATGTGTGGAACCTAAACTTAAAAGAAAGGAATGTATATAACAAAGAGAAATAGACTCACAGATATACAGAGTGAACTAGTTGCCTGTAGGGAGAGGAAAGGGTGGAGGTTCAAGATAAGGGTAAGGTTTTAAGCTGTATTAGTACAAACTTCTGTGTATAAAATAATTAAGCAATAAGGGTATACAGTATAGAACAGGGAAATATAGTGATTATTTTAATAACTAAATGGATTATAATCTATAAAACTATTGAATCAGTGTGTTGTATACCTCAAACTGATACAATGTTATGAATCAGTTATACTTAAAAAAAGGAGAAAATCGAAACTCTTCAAAGTTACTGCATAGAAATTGACATATAGAATAGGGGTTAGAGACAAACAGTGTTTGTGATTTTGATACAAAGAAAGAATCAGGTCTGAAATGGAGAGTGTGAGTTGGGGAATGTGAAATGGGGAGTGGTCAGAGTGGGCAAGAGGATTCTGCCTTCCTAATGGGCAAGGCTGGGCTATCCAGGCAGGCAGGCCTGGGCAGGGAAGAGATCTTGCAAGAAAATGGAACGTGTTCTTCTGAAAAATGTCTTTAATTCTTGCTTTCCCCAAGTACCAATGAAAGTTTCCCTTTTTCTCCGGATGTAAAGTTCCTATGGACCTTGAAGATTTTGGTTGGTTTTTCACAAGTAATTAAGAGCATTACTTTTTTAAAAAGGGGGGAATGAAGAATTAAGCTTTCTTCTCTCTTTTGAAGACTTTGTTTCTCCTGTGAGTCTCTAAAAAAGGAAATTAGCACAGAATAAAGTGGAACTTCTGTGGGTTTTCTGTAGGCTCAACTCTCTTAAGCATTTTTCTGTAATTTTAGTTTGAAAAGCTAGCATTCATTATTCTATTTCCTCCTGGATCCTAGCTCTCCAATAAGGAGTGTAGGGTATAAAGAAATCCTACCTCTCCCTCAGGAATGATATTAGCAATTAATTTAGGCAAGGTACATAAAGTGCTTAGCCTCGTGCCAAGTCCATAGTAACTGCCCCATAGGGGATGGCTCCAACACTAACAGTGAGGCAGAGGCGTGATGGGGTGTGCAAGACAGTGTTTGGCTCCAGAGGCTGGGCTTCACAAGCTTACATTTTTTGTTATTTTTTTTTAAATAATGTTTTATTAATAATACACTTTAACAAAACTGATTGCTAATTCAAATATAAATAAAACAATATATACTTTAAAATGAGAATTAAGAAATATACCTATGTAAAAATCAGAACTATTTCTTCAGATTTTGTCAGTTATTAATAAGCCTGATTCTACTCAGCAGATCTAACTGAAAAAAAAAAAAAACTTAAAATTACTTTTTCTATAAGTAGAAGATGCTTTAAAAGATATTATGTGCATGCACAGTGGCAAGCCTATAGGGATGCAAGCAAGAGTAAATTGTAAGTCTTCAATTTGTAAGTCTTCAAGTCTACATTTGAAGAAAGGGAGAAGATGAGACATAATCCTATCGGTGGTATAGTACTAATCATAAGTACTTCATAAAATATTAGTAATATTTCTGTTCAGTTCAGTCTGTAGGTCACGTCCAACCCCATGGACTGCAGCATGCCAGGCTTCCCTGTCCATCACCAACTCCCAGAGCTCACTCAAATTCATGTCCATCAAGTCGGTGATACCATCCAACCATCTCATCCTCTGTCATCCCCTTCTCCTGCCCTCAATCTTTCCCAGCATCAGGGTCTTTTCAAATGAGTCATTTCTTTGCATCAGGTGGCCAAAGTATTGGAGCTGCAGCTTCAGCGTCAGTCCTTCCAATGAATATTCAGGACTGATTTTCTTTAGAATTGACTGGTTGGATCTCCTTGCAGTCCAAGGGACTCTCAAGAGTCTTCTCCAACAACACAGTTCAAAAGCATCAATTCTTCAGCACTCAGCTTTATTTATGGTCTAGCTCTCACATCCATACATGACTACTGGAAAAACCATAGCTTTGACTAGATGGACCTTTGTCGGCAAAGTAATGTCTCCACTTTTTAATATGCTGTCTAGGTTTGTCATAGCTTTTCTTCCAAGGAGCAAGCATCTTTTTATTTCACGGCTGCAGTCACCATCTGCAGTGATTTTGGAGCTCAAGAAAATAAAGTCTGTCATGGTTTCCATTGTTTCCTCATCTATTTTTCATGAAGTGATGGTTTCCATTGTTTCACCATCTGTTTGCCATGAAGTGATGGGACCAGATGCCATAATCTTAGTGTCTTGAATGTTGAGTTTTAAGCCGGCTTTTTCACTCTCCTCTTTCACTTTCATCAAGAGGCTCTTCGATTTCTGCCATAAGGGTGGTGTCATCTGCATACCTAAGGTTATTGATATTTCTCCCGACAATCTTGATTCCAGCTTGTGCTTTATCCAGCCCAGCATTTCGCATGATGTACTCTGCATATGAGTTAAATAAACAGGGTGACAATATAGAGACTTGACGGACTCCTTTCCCAATTTGGAACTAGTCTGTTGTTCCATGTCTGGCTCTAATAGTTGCTTCTTAACCTGCACACAGATTTCTCAGGAGGCAGGTAAGGTGGTCTGGTATTCCCATCTCTATTAGTAATAGCAGTAGCAACAACTAACATTTATTGGGTATCTACTAAGGTTGCGCAGTGGTAAAGAATCCACCCGCCAATACAGAAGATGCAGGAGACAATGCTTTGATCCCTGGTTGGGGAAAATACCCTGGAGGAGGAAATGGCAAGCCACTCCAGTGTTCTTGAGTGGAAAATCCCATGGACAGAGGAGCCTGGCTGGCTACAGTCCATGGGGTCACAAGAGCTGGACATGACTGAGCAGCTAAGACACACTGGGCTCTCAGAGGAATCTGGAGCACTAAAACTAGAGCCTCTCCCACTAGTGGTCCTTCTCCAGCAGCCGTCTACAGATTCCCTGACAAAATACGAATCAGAGAAATAGAAGAAGAACTGAATGCTTCTTATTCATGCACAACAGGAGGATCATTTTAGTGTTTATTCTACTCTGAAAGCTTCTTTTATTCTTTAGGGAGTTCCTTCAAGGGTCAGCAAAGAGTAGTAGAAAGAACTCTGGATTCTTGACTTGCTGCTAACAAGCTCTGAGAGCCTAAGAAGATGATTTTGCCTCTTTGGACTTCAGTATCTCTTTAAAAATGTTTTTTATTGAAGTATAGTTGATATACAATTTTGAAAGAAAATATATTTCTTTTTCATATTCTTTTTCATTATAAGTTATTACAGGATATTAAATATAGCTCCCTATGAGGTCAGTCCTGGGTGTTCATTGGAAGGACTGATGTTGAAGCTGAAACTCCAATACTTTGGCCACCTCATGTGAAGAGTTGACTCATTGGAAAAGACCCTAATGCTGGGAAGGATTGGGGCCAGGAGGAGAAGGGGACGACAGAGGATGAGATGGCTGGATGGCATCACCAACTCGATGGACATGGGTTTGGGTAACCTCTGGAGGTTGGTGATGGACAGGGAGGCCTGGAGTGCTGTGACTCATGGGGTCGCAAAGAGTCAGACACGACTGAGCGACTGAACTGAACTGAACTGAATGCTCTACAGTAGGACGTTGTTGTTTATCTATTTTATATATAGTAAGAACTTTAGTTTCCTCATCTTTCAAGTAAAGATGTCTTCGATAGCTTGCTTTTTAACTATAATTTTTTACAATCCTTGGATATTTTTTTCCTTAGTTGCCTTTGGAAAAGAGTACAGACTTTGCATGTGGAGGAGGTGTTTGACTCTCAGTCCCTCATAAGCTGTGTGACTTTGCACAAGTCACCTAAGGTTTTTGAACTTCAGCTTCCTCACCTGTCATATGGGAATAATGAAACCAGTCCCACAGAACTACTGTGAGGATTGTAATAAATAATCTATGTGAAAGCACTTTGCAGATGATCACTAAATATGATCAAGAGATATGTCATTAACCCATCCTAGGTCTTCCTTTTTAGTTCTTAATGTTGAATATCTGCTTTATACCAAAATAAGGAAAAGGGAGAGAGAGACCGAGTTTGTATGTTTTCTACAATGACAGAGGAAAGGGTTTACAGTTTATACCCAGAAATCAAAATATGGTCTCTTCAGTTCATCTAACGAGTTTAGATACAACACCAAAGACCCCTTCCCCCACTGGGAAACCTGTGTCTATTCAGGCAAAACATCTAGGAAGAGTTTGTCTCCACTGCCTGCTAAAGAGCATCCCTGTCTTGTGACTTCTTCATTTCAGTCCACTGGAGCCATAGTCAGCAAAAATCTCTAACTTACAAAGCCATCTGTTTTTACTCTGTGTTTTACTCCTCTCCTTCATTTAGGTAAAAGAAGAAAACTACAATAAGGCATGCTATTCTGTGAGGTTTTGACAGTCCAATATACCTTCAACTCAACCTCCTATCCAATGAATATCCAATGGCACAATGAGATCTACTCATCAGTGTGATGACAGATGCTAAATGATCCAACTACCTGATTAGTTGCTAAGGTTGGAATGTATTCGTACATGATCTAGAATTATTTTCTGTTCCATGGCTTGAAATGAAAATGTGTGCTTCTTTTTTTAATAGTTATTTGGCTGCTCTAGGTCTTAGTTGAGGCCTAGAGGAATCTTTACTTGCGGCACATGAACTCTTAGTTGCAGCATGTGAGATCTAGTTCTCTGACCAGGAATTGAACCCGGGTCCCCTGCATTGAGAGTGCGGAGTCTTAGCCACTGGACTACCAGGGAAGTCCTCAAAAGTGGGTGTTTCTGAAAGACTTAATGTAGGCAGAAAATATATTTAAGCTGAATCCTCTATCACCTTGAACACACTTGTGAGCTGTGTTTTACTGCAATAATGTAACCAGGGAGAATAAAGATGGAGGAAATAATACAGACTGAACAGTAATATTTGCTATTTTCTGAGCATTTACTTTGTGACAGTTTCTTTACCATAACAGTGCTGTGAGGTGTGGATATTGTTATGGCCCTTTTACTGAGAAGAAAAGAGTAGCTGCTTGAGACTTCCCTGATGTATAGTGAAAAAAATTTGCCTGCCAGTGCAGGGGATGGGGGTTCGATCTTTCCAGGGGTCTGGAAAGATCCCACGTGTCGCAAAGCAATCAGGCCTGCAAGCTGCAACCACTGAAGCCTGTGCGCCCGCAGCCCATGCTCTGCAACAAGAGGAGCCGCGGCGGTGGGAGGCCTGTGTGCTATGCCCAAGAGTCGCCCTTTCTTGCTGCAGCTAGAGAAAGCCCATGCGCGGCAATGGAGACCCAGTGCACCCAAAAATGTTAAAAAATAAAAATAATAATTAATAAATGAAAAAAAAAAGAAAACAGTAGCTTCCAGAAGTCAAATAAGTCCTCCAGATCAGCAGACAGTGATGCAGAGCTGGGAGACTCCGGAGGCCCTGCGCCTTCCACACCTTCTAGCTCTTCAAAGCGAGCGGGATGAGGCAGGCCAAGCTCAGCCGGGTGGACTCTCGGGGAGAGCAGGGCCTGGCAGAGGGCGGCTGTGTGGCCTCCATGCCTTTCCAGAGGAGAGTGCATGTCATAGGCCATCCCACAGTGTCCAGAGTCTCTCCCCAGACCACCCTGCAAAGCAGTCTGTGTGCTTTGAAGGCATCATTTTATTTAAGGGATGATGAGGTTGTGGATCAAGGGGAAAGAACGTAAGGACTAGTTTCACCGAGCATTTACTCAAGAAAAACACATGTCTTTATAAGGCATGGAATGGATGACTTGCTTTCCAACGGCAACGACAAGGATCACTTCCTGGGGAATTAATGAGAACATCTTGTCCACCCAGAGACCCCCCACCTTGCTGAGGCTCAACCTTGGGTCTTATCCGAGGAAAACACATGAATCATGGTGAATGGGAAGCCTGGTGTCCAGCCAGTGTGGTGAGGATACTGGCATGGAACCCAAGCAAAAAGGAGCTCAGAGGCGGGGGGTAGACACTCAAGAGCTGGTCTGCTCACCCTCGGCCTTCACCTAGTTCTCACGTCCCTTGATTGTTGTTGTTCAGTAGGTCAGTCACGCTTGCCTCTTTTTGACCCCATGGACTGCAGCACGCAAGGCTTCCCTGTCCTGTACTACCTTCTGGAGTTGACTCAAACTTACGTCCTATGAATCCGTGATGCCATCTCACCATCTCATCCTGTTCTCCCTTCTCCTGTCTTCGCATCAGGATCTTTTCCAATGAGTCAACTCTTTGCATCAGGTGGCAAAAGTATTGGATTGTTTTTCTTTTATATGTAATTTATCAGAGACTCCTCAGGCCCTGGGCTTCCTAGATGGCACTAGAAGTAAAGAACCCGCCTGCCAGTGCAAGAGATGTAAGAGACTCGGGTTCGATCCCTGGGTCAGAGATGATCCCCTGGAGGAAGGCATGGCAACCCACTCCAGTATTCTCGCCTTGAGAATCCCCATGGACAGAGGAACCTGGTGGGCTGTGGTCCCTAGGTTCACAAAGAGTTGGACACGGCTGAAGCAAATTAGCATGCACGTACGCCTCTGGCCCTCTTGCTTCTTCCTAGGAAAACAGGCATGCTGAGGGTCCTTGTGGCGTCACAGAAGCAATGGTGTCCTGCAGCCCCTACTTCTCTGCCTGCCTCCCACCCTTGGCTGGTGCTGTGGCTGCAGTGATGTCTCTGCGAGACCTCTGAGGTCGGTTTCCTGCAGCTCCTTCCTGCCCAGGTCCAGGCCCAATCCTCAGGGCCCCCAGAGTGAAGGCAGGACTGCCCCCCCTGTACCGGAGTGCGCTGAGGCTCAGTGTGGGGGCCCAGACCCGTCTCCTCCTGGGTTGGGGTCTCACTTGCCTGTAGGGACTCTTCAGAGCATGGGCTCAGAGCTGCCTCTCCATCTGCAGGCGGACAGTGGAAGAAAGCTTTGGGAATCCAGCTTGCTCTTCAGGTGCAAGAGCCACCTGCTCGTCCTAAAGGACCCCTCCCATCTCCCGCTGGTAGGAGGTAGGGGATGTGGAAGACATTTTCCCCTGAGGATGAGCTTTCTAAGGAATGTAGAAGTTATAAAAAGGGCAGAGATGTGAAAAGCAATACAGACTTTGCTGGGAAGGAGAAAGGGGGTAGATTTTGAGTGCAGGCGCAAACCTCAGCTGTCACAAGAGAGGATTAAGGGTGAGTAGCTGAGCAGAATAACAAGGAAACCTTTGCATTTTCACTTGCTTCTCTCTGTGGCTTCTGGGGTGGCTGGTGGTGTGACCCAGCAGAGCATCTTTACAGGAGCTGTGTTTCTGTAGTCCCCGCTGCCCCCACCTTGGTCCGCCTCACCCTCACCTCCCCGAGGCCCGAGGCCTTGGTGCCTGGACAGTCCCCCTGCCTTGCGGACAAGGGCGTTCATCTCCAGCTCTTGCCCACAGCCGGCGCCTCCCCCGGCCCGCTCCACACCCTCAGCCCTCTGGGCACGTCTGACCGCTTACCACGGTCTGCTCAGGGCGCTCTCCAGAAGAAGGCTTATCTCGTGGAATGCCTGGGACTTGAGAGGGTTGGGTTTCCAGGAACGGAGCAGATCTGGCTTCCGTGGCCGCCAGCATGATCTGCCGGCGTGTGTGATAGCGCACCTGGAGCAGAGAGAGGGGCTGGGGTGGAGGCGAGCTTCACGGGACAATCAGGGTCACAGGTGGCTGAGACAAGACCGGGTCCTGGGCGGGGAGCGCAGGTGGGAGTCAGCGCAGGTGGCAGGAAGGCGAGACGAGCTGATCTGGTCCTCATGGGGGGCATGGGACCGATGCGAGACCCGCGTCCCTAGGTCTTCCTGACCATGGGGATAACTTCAGCCTGGGCAACGGTGGTGCCTGGTTTGGTCCCCCACCCACTCCCCTCTGTCTCCGCATCTTTCCTAGAAGGTCTAGCTGCATCGTCAGAGGCTTAGTGTTGAACCTCAGTCAAAGCCGCTATCATCACGACTCTGCCACAGCCATCCCAGTTTCCCTCCAGTGACCCCCGGGTCTTGTGAGGTCCCCAGAGCGGAGTCCTTCACTGAGGACCTTAGAAAGGCCTCCTCGGGTGGGGCCTGACGTCAGTGAAGGGTGTGTACGATAGCCAGGCCTCCACACAGGGCCTGCCCGAACCGCCCGCCCCCAGACCTCAGTTCATCTTCCTTCTCACTGCCGCCTCGGCTCTTCCAGGAAATCAGGGCAGCCTTTGGCCCCACTTGGCTCGGGAGGGTGAGTCCCCGTCTCCCGGGTGTCCGATTGTCAAGGCCAGAGTCCCTTTGCTGATTTCATCTGGGGGCGTTTAGAGTTTCTTCTCACAGATAGCCGAACGCTGGTGGCCTGTCCCATTTCTCAGAGTTTCCAAAATAAGCATACAGATCAATACCCTCCAGTGGCATATAATTTTAAAAGTAAGCAGCAAAAGACTTCTCTATGGGTGACACGTAGGGACCAGGCCAGGCTTGTGTTTTTAAGCAGAAACATTTCAGTGAAGTCTCCTTGGGCCCTGAGCTATTTTTGAGGTTGAGTGCTGGGAATCCTTCCGAGGAGCATGAGGGAGAGTCCCTCTGGGCACGCTGGACCACCCCCAGAGTTACAGACAGGATTGCAGAGGCATTCCAGAGAGAGGCTGGGAAAAACCTGACGGGAAGTATTCCCAGAACACTCAACTCCCAAAGTCCCTGCTGGCTGATGATTAGGGCATAACTGTAAACAAAGCTGAAGAGCTTCAGAGAATAGCATTCTACAGACGGCAAGCAGAAAAATGCCCTCCTGGCTACGGGCAGCTCATAGCACCCCTTATGCCAGGGCATTCCAAGGTGAACTGAGCAAATGTGTGCTGTCTGTTGCCCAGGGCCACGTCTAAACACCACCTCCAGCCTCCACAGCACCCTTCCTTAGCGTGTTCCATTTCTCCACCAGACTTCCCTGAGGTTGGAAAGAAGAGAGATGGCAGGGACGTGAGGAAAGGGAACGTAGGCTAAGGCGGCAGGGTTGCTGGATCCCCCCTGAACACCAAGCAAGGCAGATTTCTGCTAGCCATGATCTGGTCTCACAGATCAAGGCATGCGTGGGCTTTGGAATTAGATAATCCTAGAGTCAATACTCAGCTCTACCACTCAGTAGACTTGATAATTTATTGCAACTCTTTTCTCATCTGTAAAATGGGAGTGATGATTCCTAACCCATAGATAGGCTTTATTTTGAGATTATAAGTATATATAAATGAATATATTTTGGTGTCTGGCACATAGGAGATAGATACTACTATTATTATCACCACTTCTAGTACTTCTGCAAGTATTGGAAAATAGCAGCTGGTTACTGAGTGCTTACAGTATGCTGGGTATTGGGTTAAACACTGTGAATATATATATTTTTTGAGTGTAAAACTTTTTAAAAAGCCCAGTAATTCTTAATACAGTGGAGTGCTGCTATATATCAATTTAGTTAAATTACAATATCACTAGGGAAGGAAGGTTTGAAAAGATTGACGTTTCTGTTTGCGTTTGCTTACCTGAAATTAACTCAATATTTCACAAGCTACGTGTACTTGAGACAAGAAACAATACTGCATTTTGGCAGGTGTTAATTTTGACAGTCTTAAACTTCCATATGGATATAAGAATTAAGACAGTTGGCTCTATGGACTAGATTAAAAACCTAGGGATTAAAAGATTAAAACAAAACAGAGTGGAATAAACACTACTTTAAGTAAACAGTCAAGTAACTGAAACCCATGTGTTAGGCATCAGCTGTTTAAATTATTTTACTATCTGATGTAATCTTTCTCAACTCTGCTTCTGAGACGGCATTGTACACGAACCAAAATTCCTGGGCTCTTTAATAAGCAGAAAGGAAACATTTCCTGTTCTAGGCCATATTGACAAGGAAGCTCAAAGCATTAGCTTTTAAAATTATTTATGTACATAAAAACTTTATTTATGTGGCTGTGCCAGGTCCTGATTGCACTACGAGGGATGTTTGGCATGTGAACTCAGTTGTGGTGGGTGGGATCTAGTTCCCTGACCAGGGATCGAGCCCAGGCCCCCTGCACTGGGAGTGTGGAGTCTTAACCACTGGCCACCAGGGAGGTCCCTAAAAGCATTAGCTTTTGCTATACTGTGCGCCACTTTGTTGGGGGAATCTATAGCTTTGGTGATTCTCATACTGAACGCCTCAGTCTAATTGAGAGGTGGGAGGGTGCCCAGTGGAATAAAAAGCTCTCCGTGGGGTGTCACCAACCAGCCTGGAGCGGGACGTCCGTGCGGGATGATGCTGCAGCTCTGTGCCTGCTTCCCTGTGGGGTGTCTGGTAGAGACGAGCTGCCCTGTGCTTCCCCGGATAGAAAAATTTGCCTTTGTTTTTAAATCATTCTATCTGGCTGGCAGGTTGAGGTGGTCTACTTTTCTTGGGATACAGACAGGATTTAAGACATTCTACTTCAGCATCTAATGACTGGATGAGAGCTACAAATGGTGGGGAGGAAAACCTGAAGGAGGTATTTGTTAATCCATTCCTGGTACCAGATACTCCGGGATGAGAGGCTTCCTGTGTTTTTCATCTTTCAGTTCTCACAATCAACCTGTAAATTAGCTATTATTAATTACTGTTATTAACTACTGCCCAAAACACAGTGGTACAGTTAGGATTCAAATCACAGTTTTTCCAGTATTCACCCTGCTATCCTAGATGATTGTGTATTAGAAATAACTGGTATATTAGTGTGTGCTCATTTGCTAAGCTGTGTTTGACTCTTTGCGACCCAGTGGATTGTAGCCCACCAGGCTTCTCTGTCCATAGGATTTTTTAGGCAAGAATACTGATACAGGTTTCCATTTCCTCCTCCAGGAGACCTTCCTGACCCAGGAATCGAACCTGCGTCTCCTGAACTGCAGGAGCATTCTTTACCTGCTGAGACATCGGGGAAGCCTGGTAAGCTGGTTGTAAGAACATTTGCTTTGTTGTAATTGGATTTTAGTCTCAGCTTTCCTGTTGTGTGATTAGGGGCAATTCTGTGCCTCTAAGATTCATTTTCCTCATCTGTGAGTGTGTGCTTAGTCATGTCCGATTCTTTGCGACCCCATGAACCATATCCCACCAGGCTTCTCTGTCCATGGAATTTTCCAGGCAAGAACACTGGAGTGGGCTGCCATTTCCTAATTCGGGGGCTCTTCCTGACCCAGGGATCAAATCTGAGTGTCCTGTGACTCCTGCGTGGGCAGGCAGATTCTGTGCCACTGTGCCACCTGGGAAGTGCCCTCCCTATCTATAAAAGGGGGTAATAAAAATCATAATAATGTTATCTCAAAGCGTTGTTGAGAGAATTAAGAAAGGAAGCGCACATACAACCTAGCATCTGGTAATGGCTTAAAACATACCGCCTGTTGCTCCTGCTTTGTTATTTATGTGGGGCATCATTAGTTTGATTGTGAAGGCTACCACAATACCTCTGTTAATTACACAGTGGATATTCACAACACCTTGTTAGAGGCTCCACTAGCAGAGGTGAGGGTAAGAGAGAAGGTAGCAGTGTTTAACTTAGGATGACAGAAGTAACAGCTAGCCAGAGTTTCAGTCCTAAATGGAGGGAACTTAAGTGCAGTAAAAACAAAATCTCTTCTAGGGAGTCTTGAGTTTGGAGCTGACTTGAGGCTCGGGGAGACACGGGATGAAGCATTCATTCCCCTGTCCCCATCAGGAAGGGGAGAAGATGGGAGGATTCCTAATCTGGCTGCTGCTGAAAGAATTTAGTGACAAGGACTAGTGGCTCTTGTCACCACTTACCCAAACAGTGGTCTCTCGTCACTATTCCCGGGCCAAGCCTTAGGAAAATGTGATTGTGGGTGATGGTGGCGTGTATATGTGTGCACGTGTGTGGTTGAGAGTACGTGAGGGTCAGACAACCACCATCATGTGGTTTTAGTTTCTCGTCTCTTTCCCCTTTCATTCATTCATTTTTCATATTCTTTCAATACATGTTGTTAGTTGCTAAGTTGTGCCTGACTCTTTGCAACCCCGTGGATTGTAACCCACCAGGCTCCACTGTCCATGGGATTCTCCAGGCAAGAACACTGGAGTGGGTAGTCGTTCCCTTCTCCAGGGGATTTTCCTGACCCAGGGATTGAACCTGGGTCTTCTGCATTACAGGCAGATTCTTTACCATCTGAGCCACCAAGGAAGCCCATTGAGTACATATTAATCAATATTTCTTTGTTTTATTTATTCAACAAACATTTATTGAATGTTTCCTACTGACCAGGAGCTTTGATGAGGTAAAAACTTGAGTGAATAAAATCTGAATGAACTCACTGACAAATAAATAAGCAAATAAATGTCACTTGAAGGGTCTGATATAGGCTCTTGAGGTAGTTAGCTCTCTACCTGTCAGAAGACTGCATGGAATTCAGTGTATAGCAAACCATGGATTCCCACCCCCCCCCCCAAATTAGAGTTAGATGAACACCTTATAAAATGCAAATGCTGAAGTGATGGGTTGGAATGCATTCAGGTTAGTGTGTACTTCGTCCGTGTGGCTGAAACTGAAATATAAGGAACAGGGTGAGGAGAGAGATGGAGAAGGCTGACTGAAGGAGGGGAGGCGAAAGGGCAGAGAAGAGGCCTGAGCAGAAGGCAGGGCTCCTGCTGGCGTCTCAGAGGCTTTGTCCACCTTCAGAGGGGCAGCTCTCAGGGGACTTTCTTATCCTGTCTGGCTGCAACATCCTTTTTTGTGTTGCTGGCACCAGTTTCCATTCAACTTTAAAAAAAGAAAACAAACGTAATATACTCTGAGCAGCTTCTAAAGGATTTGTTAATCAACCTATCCCTCTATTAATCCATTGCCTGAGGAGGCCCTCAGTTTCAATTACAGCCGCTCTCACAGGAGAAAGCTTAGCCTCCAACTAATAAAAATAAAGGAAAAAAAAAAAATACATGGGAAAGCTAAAAGAAGTCTAGAACCCCTTCAGGAAATGTAACATGTATGGGATTTGCACAGACTGGAGAAATTCAAGCTTGTTGAAAGATAGTACTGAGTCTAACGAGAGATGGGGAGATAGATCAATCCACTGAATAATTAGCTCTGACAATAAAGCGTAAATAAAGTTTTCCCTCCAGCTTCTTTGGTTCTCAAGAAGACACCAAGCTGATTTCCTGAGTTCCAGACTCTGGGGAGAGAGGCTGGGTGATAGGATATGAGCTCTGAAGATTCTTGGGGGCCAAGTCCAGCATCTCCAACTTGCTGACCGTGTATCCTCAAATATATTTTGACTTCTCGGTCTCAGTCTTCTGGCTATAATAATACTTACCTCAGAGAATTAGTTAATGGAAGAACCAAATGAAATCTTATGTATAGCTGTGTAATTGTGGGCAAAATGTTTAAATATTTTATGCCTCAGTTTATTAGTTTGTGAAATGTGGATAATACTGGTGTTGATCTAAGAGAGTTCAGAAAATTAAAATTAGTTGATACACATACACAAAGTGCTTTTAAACAATTACTGGCATATATTAAACATTACATAAATTATTATTATCACATAAAGCATTCACTATGGTAGTTCTTAGGGCTTCCTTGTGGTTCAGATAGTAAACAATCTTCCTGCAATGCGGGATACCTGGGTTCAATCCCTGGGTTGGGAAGATCCCCTGGAGAAGGGAATGGCAAACCACTCCAGTATTTTCGTATTTTTGCCTGGAGAAGTCCATGGACAGAGGAGCCTGGCAGACTACAGTCCATGGGGTTGCAAAGAGTCAGACGTGACTGAGTGACTAATACTTTCACAGTAGTTCTTATTTTATGATTCCTTCTTTGATCTCAGGTATGCCATTTTGTTAAAGCACTGCTTTCACCATTTAGCTATCTAGCTAGCTGGGATTGTCACTTTAAACTATGATAACAAAAAGACCTAACTGTATCAGACTAATGAAAAAAAAATGTCAGTACTAGTCCTGGATGCTTCTAGATTGGAGCTAGGGCTCTGTTTGACAAAGCATTCCTGCATCTCTGGCACAACATTTTCAAGGTTCCCCTGAGGTTGCATCGAAATCAACTGGAAGAGGAGGAGTGCAAGGAAGAAGAGGTATAAAGGTATTCCATGGGCTAGTCTTGAAGTGGGACACATTATCTCCACACATGTTTTGTGGGCTGGTTCTCAACTGTATGGCCACACGTAGCTGCAAAGGAGTCTGCAAGGTGGGCTACCCGTGCCCAGGGAGATGAAGAGATGGTGAAGGTGGGAGCGGAGCCTCAAATACCAAGTGAGTTCTGCTGCCTCCAGGATCAACGGCAAACCCCATGACCCAGCTCCATGACCACAGTGGTCTTCCAACCTCAGGGTGCCCAGAGCCGAACACAAAGCTTTTGCTGGTTTTTTTTGGTGCCGTTTCCCTTGTTGCCTAACACAAGTGTCCTGTTCACAGACTCAGGTCATTTCCTACCAGACCCTCCATACATTTCCTTCAGATTCAGATTTAGCTGATGACACAGGGCTACTGCATGCTGGGTAAACAGTTTTTTTATGATTATACTTACAAGCAGCAAGCAGTATTCATTTCATTGTTGAGGAATCTGAACTCAGAGAGATGAAGTCATACTTTGCCAACTATTCTCCTCTTTCTTCCTATCCCATAGCATTTAGATTCTTTACCAAATTGGTTAGTACTCAATCCTCCTGATTTCATAAGAACACATCTTTCTTTTCCAATAAAAATGGCGTTAAAACTTCCAGCACAAGTCTGGGACTCGATATGTTTTTCAGATCCTCTAAGTGTTCTTACATAGGAATGGGGAATGTCAGGATTATTTGACTTTAACAAAACTCTTACCGATGAATTTGCTAATTAATCTTGACAATGTGGGTGTTAGTCTTTATCCAGGATTAAACCAAGATGGGGCTTCCCTGGTGGCTCAGATGGTAAAGAGACTACCTGCAGTGGTAGAGACCTAGGTTCAATCCCTGGGTCAAGTAGATCCCCCAGAGAAGAAAATAGCAACCGGCTCTAGTATTCTTGCTCGAAAATCCCATGGATGGAGGAACCTGTCAGGCTACAGTCCAGGATAATCTTTAGCTAACCCAGGATCAGCTAAAGGCAAAGGAGAAAAGGAAAGATATTCCCATCTGAATGCAGAGTTCCAAAGAATAGCAAGGAGAGATAAGAAAACCTTCCTCAGTGATCAGTGCAAAGAAATAGAGGAAAACAATAGAATGGGAAAGACTAGAGATCTCTTCAAGAAAATTAGAGATACCAAAGGAAATTTTCATGCAAAGATGGGCACAATAAAGGACAGAAATGGTATGGACCTAACATAAGCAGAAGATATTAAGAAGAGGTGGCAAGAATACACAGAAGAACTATACAAAAAAGATCTTCATCACCCAGGTAATCATGATGGTGTGATTACTCACCTAGAGCCAGACATCCTGGAATGTGAAGTC
The DNA here is from genome assembly GCF_019320065.1 of Cervus canadensis. Lineage (NCBI taxonomy): Eukaryota > Metazoa > Chordata > Mammalia > Artiodactyla > Cervidae > Cervus > Cervus canadensis. The sequence goes on from NC_057410.1 coordinate 48,813,576, forward strand.
AAGTGGGCCTTAGGAAGCATCACTATGAACAAAACTAGTGGAGGTGATGGAATTCCAGCTGAGTTATTTCAAATCCTAAGAGATGCTGTTGTGAAAGTACTGTACTCAGTATGCCAGCAAATTTGGAAAACTCAGCAGTGGCCACAGGACTGGAAAAGGTCAGTTTTCATTCCAATCCCAAAGAAAGGCAAGGCCAAAGAATGTTCAAACTACCACACAATTGCACTCATCTCACATGCTAGCAAAGTAATACTCAAAATTCTTCAAGCCAGGCTTCAACAGTATGTGAACCAAGCTGGATTTAGAAAAGGCAGAGGAACCAGAGATCAAACTGCCAACATCCATTGGATCATCGAAAAAACAAGAGAGTTCCAGAGAAACATCTATTTCTGCTTTATTGACTGTGCCAAAGCCTTTGATTGTGTGGGTCACAATAAACTGTGGAAAATTCTTAAAGAGATGGGAATACCACACCACCTGACCTGCCTCCTGAGAAATCTGTATGTAGGTCAAGAAGTAACAGTTAGAACTGGACATGGAATAGCAGACTGGTTCCAAATTGGGGAAGGAGTACGTCAAGGCTGTATACTGTCACCCTGCTTATTTAACTTATATGCAGAATACATCATGCAAAATGCCAGGCTGGATGAAGCACAAGCTGGAATCAAGATTGCCAGGAGGAATATCAATAACCTCAGATATGCAGATGACACCACCCTTATGTCAGAAAGCGAAGAAGAACTAAAGAGCCTCTTGATGAAAGTGAAAGAGGAGAGTGAAAAAGCCGGCTTAAAACTCAACATTCAAAAAACTAAGATCATGGCATCCAGTCCCATCACTTCATGGCATCCAGTCCCATCACTTCATGGCAAATAGATGGAGAAACAATGGAAACAGTGACAGACTTTATTTTCTTGGGCTCCCCAATTTGAATGGTGACTGCAGCCATGAAATGAAAAGATGCTTGCTCCTTGGAAGAAAAGCTATGACAAACCTAGGCAGTATATTAGAAAGCAGAGACATTACTTTGCCACCAAAGGTCCATCTAGTCAAGGCTATGATTTTTCCAGTAGTCATGTATGGATGTGAGAGTTGGACCATAAATAAACCTGAGCGCCGAAGAATTGATGCTTTTGAACTGTGGTGTTGGAGAAGACTCTTGAGAGTCCCTTGGACTGCAAGGAGATCAAACGGGTGAATTCTTAAGGAAATTAGTCCTGAATATTCATTGGAAGGACTGATGCTGAAGCTGAAACTCCAATACTTTGGCCACCTGATGCGAAGGACTGACTCATTTGAAAAGACCCTGATGCTGGGAGAGATTGAGGGCAGGAGGAGAAGGGGATGATAGAGGATGAGATTGTTGGATGGCATCACTGACTCAATGGACATGAGTTTGAGTGAGCTCTGGGAGTCGGTGAAGGACAGGGAAGCCTGGTTTGCTGCAGTCCGTGGAGTTGCAAATAGTGGAACATGACTGAGCAACTGAACTGACTGAACCCAAGATTATTCAGCCCCTAAGTTACCAACACACTTCCTTCTTTTCTTCCCCTTGGTGCATGTTTAGGGAAACACTGTGCCTTAAGGAAGCATCTGTGCACTTTGCTCAAAGCCTTCCCAACTCCTCTACCCTAGTCCTCCTATTATGTGGTATTTACATTAGTTTTGCTCTTGAAAGATGAACCTTAGGCAGAAATTCCCAGCTGTGATTTTTCTTCTCCAACTTCCCGTATTTGACGCGAGCTGTGTAGATGGTGAATGCTAGCTCCTTGACCGCTGAAAGGTACATGCAGTCTCCCCTCTGTGATCCCTTTGGCTGCTGAAAGATTCTATGTCTTCGGAGCCAGAGGCCCAAGAAAAAAAACCAGCTGGGACTCTGATGACAGTGACCCCCAAGTGGCGGGTCCATGCTAAGTTTGATTGCTTTTGTTGTGCTTCCTCTCCTCCAGGGGTTGGATGCTTACTATGATTATTTAAAGATATTTATAATAAAATAAACAGTTACACATGTGCAGAGGATTGTATTGCACTGGGGTTCTCTTTGGCACTCATGTGGTCACAGCTGCAAGTGTTCCCTCCTACACGTTATTAATTCAGAGGTAATCAGGTTTGCATCCGCAGCTGTGCAGCATATGTTTCCCTCAAACAGTCATGGCCACGGGCACCAGAACAATTAAGACTAGAAAATATGCCAGCAATTTCCCCCCCCCCCCTCTTCTGATGGAATTATACTGTTTTTCATTCATTTTTTGGTTTTGTATGATTTCATCATCAGAGAAGAGCAAATATTTTTTGAGCACCTACTGTGTATCTGAGCTAGTTGCTTTTCACAAATGTTATCACAGGTAGATATATCATCTTGGTTTTTAAGAGTGGTTCTAATTTTATTAGTGCAGAGAGTGGCCAAGGTCTGAAATGCTGTGTGGCAGGAGAAAGTAGTGTGAAGTCAGATAAGTAGGACACATCTAACACTTAGTGGATTGTGACATCCAGGAGAAAGCTGGTTAGACATTGTCAAGATGGGAGTTGCAATTTCAATTGAGTTCTAAATTATTCTTGGTTTACTTTGACAGAAGAGCCTGTATTGCTGTAATCTGATTTCTGACACAGAATCACAACCTGTCTTTAGTTTTTGGATAATCTTGTAGAATTGAACAGATTATAACTTTCTTTGAAGTAGATTTTAGCTGAATTATGTTGTAGAGATGACAGACGAGCCATGAACAATGCTTGCCTCAGAGAAGTGCTGGAGTGCAGAATGTTCTTTTTGTTGTCTAAGCACCCATGTTTTTTAACTCAGTCAGTGCAACTTGTTCATTCCTTTGTATTCAGTAAGACTGTCAGTACAAATGAAATTCACTTGAAGATTTACCTAGCCAAATTAAGCTCCAGATGGAACTGTGCTTATTCCGTAGATGTCTATTTCATTGTCATCTATGGTTGCTTCTGTGTTATGGTGGCAGAGACAAATATTGTCATCCCATCCCTTAGTATCTACAGTCATTGGTTCCAGGACCCACTGTGAATACCAAAATCCATGGATGCTCAAGTGTCATATTTGGTCCTCCAAATTTGGGTTTGGGTTTGGGTACCAAATCCTCAGATATAGGGGACTGTGGATTGTGTAGTAGTGTAGCACATATTTATTGGAAAAAAAATCCATGTGTAAGTGGACTGTGCAGTTCAAACCCACGTTCAAGGGTCAATTATATTGCAGAGTTGCCTAGTTCTGACAGACACGGCAGCATCCTGGGCGAGGAACTTGAGCAGTTGTAGAGAGACCCAGGTAGAAGGGTCTGGTTCTTGGTTTAATATTCTGCTGTATCCATCTTGAAGCTATTAACAATTTTTGAACGAGGGACTCTGCATTTTCAATTTTCAGTGGGCCCCACAAATCATATAGCTGGTTCAGGCAACAGACTGTTTGGCCTGAAAAGTCCTCTTTATAGAAAAATTTGCTGATACCTGACTTAGCTGAAATTGCTTTCTCTTAAAAAAAAAAAAGGTAAATTGTATTTATGTTATTTTTGGCTGTGCTGGGCTTTTGCTGCCATGGAGCTCTTCCCTGGTTGTGGCGAGCAGGAGTCCTCCCGAGTGGAGGAGCACAGGTTCCGGGGGCACAGGCTTCAGTGGTGGCAGACCGGGGCTCAGCAGTTGTGGCCTTCTGGCTCCAGAGCACAGACTCAGTAGTTGCAGCACACAGGTTTAGTTGCTTTGTGGCATGTGGGATCTTCCCGGACCAGGGATTGAAACTGCGTCTCTTGCATTGGCAGGCAGACTCTTCACCACTGGTCCACCTGGGAAGCCCTGATCTTGCTTTCTTAATATTTAAATCATTTAATGTGTTTAAGAACTACCTGGATAGTATGTTTAAAATGTCAACAGTTGGGCCTACACTTGAGAGATTCTGGTTCAACAGAGGTCTCCATGTGGCCCAGGTGTCTACACATAATAAAAGCCTAATGTGGGAAATTCCCTGGCAGTCCAGTGATTAGGACTTGTCACGTTCATCGCCAGGGTCCAGGTTCAGTCCCTGGGGAACTAAGATCCTGCAAGGCCCATGGCCAAAAAAAAAAGAGAAAAAAACCTGATTCTGGTTCTGCTGTGGCTGCTCCTTGGACCACATCTGGAGAAAAGCTGGGGGGACTTCATCAGCTTGTGTTTGGGCTTCTCATTAGATAAAGGCGTGCTCACTCACCTGACACTAAGCCTTCCCTTTTTCAATTTTCTTTATATTGTGGTCCAGTTAATCTATCCCAGATACTTCTTTTGACATCTTACCATCTTGCTCAAAATCTTTTAATAGTTACCAAATCTCTGCAGAATAGCATCTTAATTCACCCGTTTGACCTTCAAGACCACACTGGCTTCCACAAAGTCTTTCCAAATGTTTCTCACTCTAGTCTGGTACAGAGGCAGCAAGTAACAGAGTCAAAAGCAGGTTCCTATTTTCACATCCAAGTTTTACCACCTGTCAACTGTGTACCCTCCTAGGACCCTCAGAATCTCCGCCTTGGAAATTGAAGTAACTTGACATGACGCACTGAGAAGGCTGCAACTGCAAATGCCGATCGCGTTTCTCTAGCGTGCGGGCCCTAAGCAGAGTTAACGGAACTCATCCTTTGCTGGTGGAAACACAGAAAAGGACAAATGCTTTGCAAAACTCGTTGTTGGTTTCTTGTATATTAGCCTACACTTACCAATATAATCCGGCATTCCTACTCCTGGATATTTCCATGAGAGAAATGATGATACATGTCCACACAGTAACCTATGCGTGAATGTTTACTAACAGCTTTATTCAAAATCACCCCCAAACTGAAGACAGCCCAAATATCTGTGCACTGATGAATAGATGGACAACCTGGAGTACATTCATACTATGGAAACTACTTGAAAAATAATGGACATCCGGTCCATGCAACGCCATGCATAAATCTCAGATGTGTTAGGCTGACAGGAGCCAGGCTCCAAAGCTGTCTTATAGGATTCCTTCAATATAACGCTTGAGGAAAGTAAAACTACAGGGACAGACTGGGATCAGAGAGAGGATTAGCTCTAAATTTGGCAGTGTAATATTCTATTCTCGATTGTTATGGTGGCTGTGCAATTCATGATGGTTCAAATTCATAGAACTGTATGCTTACTATAGTCCATTTTTACTGTATGTCAGTTACAGTTCAGTTGACTGAGCTTTAAAGATACTTTTTCTAAAAAAAAATCTGTGTCCATGCTGTACAACATATAGGATCCTAGTTCTCTAACCAGGTATCAAAGCCACACCCCGCGGTGTAAGTATAGAATCTCCATCGCTCGACCACCAGGAAAGTCACTAAAACCACTTCAGCTATTTAATACTTCAAATGGTGACTTAATTTACAGTGTTGCTGTCAGAAACAGCTGTAGGTAGGACAGGGTCATATGTAGTTATATCCTAGTTTGCTTTGGATAGTCCAAGTTAATGCTTGTTTTCCTGGTGATCCAATTGATTAAACATTTGTCCCAGGACATAGAGATCTGGTTTGGGTGACAAATCATATAGTCAGGTTAAGGTTATCTGCTGTTCTCATGGTACTTTAGACAAACTCTTGACATACCAGGCTGTAAAGCAGAGTGTTCAAAGTTATTAGGCCAGTGCTAACCTCTCTTCCGAGGAGAAGTGGAAGTTAGAGCACATTCTCAGGGCCCCTCTGGCTTAGTCTGACTGATAAAATATGTGGCACGCACTTTGGAGTCTAGTAGCTTTAGGGCTAAATACCAGGGCAGCTCCTAAGTAAATGGGTGTGATATTTAATCTAAATAACCTCACCTTAGAGTAGGTATTTTAATACTTGACTTGCAGGGATGTTGTTTAAAAAAAAAAAGTGACTTAGCAATTGCTTCAGTACAAATTCAGTGCTCAGCCATTGCTATGATCACTGTTGTCACTTGTTGTCAGGTTGTCGTCATCCTTTCCTGTGAGTAAAGAGCCCTTCTCCATTTATGATGGGCTGTCCTACCACATGGGGGCAAATAGATAATGCCATGAAAATGCACACAGTGTCCATTCACTTCAGTCCTGTGTGCTTTGGCATTCGCTGCCTTGTCCATGAAGTGGACTTGTTGGAGACTTATTCCTCACTTAAAACTGGGTCCCTCCCTGCAGACTTTCTGGTATTTCCAAGTGTCTCCCCTCTCCTTGGCTGTCCACTTGCTTACTGTTGTCTGGTGATTTTAAGATGGTGAAATCTAGTTAAATCATTTCAGGAATGCAGCACGCCCAAAGTGTAAGACAGCAAGACGCATGCCTCACCTGTGCCCTTGTTTGGTTAATCTGAGTATGGTCAGATCACTGGTTAGATATTGGAGTTAGTGAGTCAGGAACTTCAAAGAAAGTGTGAGATTCAGATGTGATTCATTTGAACCCATAGAGAAAGAGATTATTGATTAATATTTCATTGGGAGCCCACAGTGTGAACTGATATAGTCCTCAGGCAATAAAACAGTCAGACAAGTATTTTCTTTGGGGCCATGAATGAGTGCCATGTTAAGGAAAAGTTTGGGAATAAAAAGAAATAGAAGATCCAGAGCCACCTTTGAAGGAATTTACACTGTAGCTGGGGGCTTCTCAGGTGGTGCTAGTGGTAAAGAATCCGGCTGCCAGTGCAGGAGACGTAAGAGATGCAGGTTTGATCCCTGGGTCGAGAAGATCCCCTGGAGGAGGAAGTAGCAATCCGCCCCAGTATTCTTGCCTGGAGAATCCCATGGACAGAGGAGCCTGGCAGTCTGCAGTCCATGGGGTCACAGAGTCAGACACGACTGAAGCAGTTTAGCACACAGACCCGCACTGTAGCTGGGAGGACAAAATGAAAGCACACCAGTCAAGGGGATAATGACATGGGATGGGATTAAGTGCTATGTGTCTAAACTAATAAAAATAATACAATAATAATAAATGTCAGAGAAGAGAGACAATCTAATTCGGAAGTGGTCAGGTCAGATATTTCAAGACTCCTCTTTATATGACTTCAGTGTTTTTTTTCCCTTGTGATTTAAGAAATTAATTTCTGTCACCCACTGGTATTTCAGTAACATCCTAGTTCTGTACCAGAAATGAGCAGGAGCAGTCAATGTGTCTAGGATTTAAAACAGAATTTAGTTCATTGTTTGCAGATGCAAGGTTGATCAGAGACAGCTGAGGTAGGGAAATAGAATACTTTCCAAATTTTCAAAAGACCTATGTGTGAATTTTAAAGAGCAAGCTACTGTGGAAACTTCTGATTTTTTTTTTTAATAAATTATGGGAATTTTCATTTTGCCATGAGGGACATGGGAATGAGAGGATATTAAGCTTCAAAGGGCAAATGAAGCCTTTCCTTTGATAGTTTGTCTCAGATAAAGTTGCTTTCTGCTAAAAAAAAAAGGCGGGGCGGGGGGGGGGGGGGTGGGGGATAAAAAAACAAAGACCAAAGAAAACTGTCTGCCAGTGAGTCTGATATGAGTATTTGATGCTAAAATACCCTGAGCCCCTTCCAGACCAAAGTCATACGTGTAGTATGAAAGACAAAGTTCTCAAAAATGCTTAGGATTAGGGGCAAATTTTTGTTTTTACCATCTCTTGGTGGTACTAGAGTGAAATTAAATAATGGTTGAAAATATTAAAAGTGTCTTTTAGTGGAACCCTTCATTTCTGCTTCTTTGTATCTTGCTATAATTAAAAAATCTATGCATACGCTGGTGGGAAAGTAACATGAGGCAGGCATGGTGGGAAACAGCAGGGCAGTTCCTTACAAGATTAAACACAGGCTTACCATACAAGCCGGCAGCTCCACTTCTGGGTATACACACTAAAGAACTGAAAGCAGGGCCTCGAATAGATATTTGTACACCCATGTTCATAGCAGCCTTATTCACAAGAGCAAAAGGGAGAACCAACCCAAGAGTCCATCAGTGGATAATGAGTAAGCAAAGCGTGGTAGGTGCATACAGTGGAATGTTAGAAGGAAGGATATTGTGATATAGTCTATAACATGAATGAAACTTGAGGCTACTATGCTAAATGAAAAAAGTCAGTCACAGAAGGACAAACATTGTGTGATTCCTCTTATATGAGGTATCTAGAGCAGCCAAATGTACAGAAACAGAAAGCAGAATGGGAGGAATGGAGAGTTATTGATTCATGGGTGGTTTCAGTTTAGGAAGATGAAGCTCTGGAGATGGATGGTGGTAACGGTTGTACAACAAGGTGATTGTGTCAACACAATGCCACTGAGCTGTACTCTTAGAAATGGTGTAAGTGGTCAATTTTATAATACGTATATCTTAGCAGAATAAAAAACCCCAGACATTTCACATAAAAAACACATGCATATGCAATAAGTTTTTCCTTGAATGAATATTCCTTTCCTTGTAATGCATAATTGAGAATAAAAGGTGTTTTGTCAGATTCAGTCAAGCATTCTCATGGGAATCCTAGTTAATTAGATTATAGTGTCGAGCCAGGCAATGGTTACTATGATGGGTGATAAAGGAGCCTTGGGAATTTTAGTCTTGCAAACCCAAACCTAGAAGTGATAAGGTGTAGAGCGCAGCACTTTTATCAATACTGGTTTGTGGGTTCACTTGGGCACTGAGGGTACTCCAGGTGTGTGGAAAGGGATGGGTAAAGACAAGCGGATAAAAATAAGAATGTGGTGTTGAGGGGTGAAGGGGCAGTAAAGAAACGGTCCTGATAGGAGGGAAGATTATACAAAAGCAGCCAGTGAGATGCAACAATGGATTGTGTGAGGTTAGGCTGTGGAGGGAGTTCACGTTTGGTGTATTGTTGTAAGCAATAGACTTTCATGGCAGATTCTGGTTTTTTGGGTACTGTATATATCAAAACAGAAATCCTTTCCAATGGTGAGATTGTGTCCTTCAGAAGAGAGGAAAAAATACACCTTTCAACTTGCAGAATTCCCCATTCCTTTTTATAAGGACTCTGTTATGTGCCAAGATTCTTTAAAACGTACAGCCTTCACACATGGAAAAATGAAGCCATTGCAAAGGAGACAGATTATGTTTGCACAGCGCATTATGACTGCACTCCAGTGCTCTTAGTAAATGACAAAACTGATAACTGGGTTCTTGAAATTCATTCCTGTGATAAACTCAATGCCATTTTTTGTTATCTGATTTGCTTTTTTGAAAGGCAGAGGCAAAGGTCATGATGCATTGACTTGTGGCATAAATATAAATGTTTCCTTCACTTTTTTCTTCTGACATCATCTATTAGCTGGAGAACATGGAGACTTTTTGTTTGATTTGGAGAAGGCAGTGTATTTACCAATGGCTGAAGAGTGATTAAGAAATAATGTAACTTCAAAGAGTGTAAGGAAAGAGGCCTAGATAAAGATTGCCTGGATCTCTTCTAGATATTATGGGAAGTTGACTTAGGTTAAATTTAAACAAGTCCTGTTGGATAGGTCATTGAAAGTTAAGAATAAGCTTAAGTGTCTTGGGTGTTGTAAAAACATTGTCTACAATGGTAGTCCTTTGCACTATATGAGAGGCTGACTCTGCTGTCAGGATCTTGTAATAAAATTTCGAATCCCGGGATTTGAAAAATGCTTGTTCTTACTTCCTAGGTGTTTGTGAAACATTTTTCAAATACTGCAGTTAATAAAAGTAGAGTGAGTCATCTGAATTTAATCAATAAATATTATTAACAAAGGGAAAGAAGGTCTTAAAACAAGTGTCTGCATGGATAGGCCATATGTTGGTGAAAGTTGCTATTAATTTTCTGGGATTATTGAGACGGAACTCAATCAGATTTCTTCTTTTTTGTCTAATGGAAAGCTAACATGAATTATGATAGTGCAGAAAAGGACCGAACTATATTTTTCATTTCTAGCAAAGCCACAAAAAAATATTTAATAGGTAGAAAGTGCTCAGCATGGTCATTTGTCATGAAGCCTAGACATCTATTGAGCACAGCTAAAGGTGCTTTGAAGTGAAAGTCACTCAGTCGTGTCCGACTCTTTATGACCCCATGACCTATATAGTCCACGGAATTCTCCAGGCCAGAATACTGGAGTAGGTAGCCTTTTCCTTCTCCAGGGCATCTTCCCAACCCAGGGATTGAAGCCAGGTCTCCCGCATTGTAGGCAGATTCTTTACCAGCTGAGCCACAAGGGAAGCCCAAGAACACTGGAGTGGGTAGAATATCCCTTTTCCAGCAGATCTTCTCGACCAGGAGTCAAACCAGGCTCTCCTGCATTGCAGACGGATTCTTTACCAACTGAGCTGCCAGGGAAGCCCTGGTGCTTTGGAGGAGGGCATGGCAACCCACTCCAGTATTCTTGCCTGGAGATTCTCCATGGACAGAGGAGCCTGGTGGGCTACTGTCCCTGAGGTCACAGAGTCACAAGGGTGCTTTGGCAAAAAGTGAAAACCAGAAGAGAATGTCCTCGCTTTAATTTTCAGGCTGTTGGGCTGATTCAGACCCACACTTCCCACTGTAGGAGCCCCTGGACCCACAGGGTCCCCTGGAGCACCTGGCACACAGCTTGTTGTTGTTTAGTTGCTAAGTTGTGTCCGACTCTTTGTGACCCCATGGACTCTGCAACACTTCAGGCTTCCTTGTCCTTCACTATCTTCCGAAGTTTGCTCGAACTCATGTCCATTGACTTGGTGACGCCATCCAACCATCTCATCCCCTGTCACCCCCTTTTCCTCCTGCCCTCAATCTTTCCCAGCATCAGGGTCTTTTCCAATGAGCTATGCATATAAAATGCACACTGGAGTCTACATTTTTTTACTACAAAAAATGTAGTAAAAAAACATAGACTATCTTATTGATGATTTTTAAAATATTTATTTCATTGAAGCAATAGTATTTTGGTTATTTGGGGGTAAACGCTAAATAAATCATTAAAATTAATGTCACCTGTTCCCTTTTTTATACATTTACTAGTAAATTCAAATTACAGAAGTGACTTGCATTATATTTCTATTGGATAGCACTGCTTTGGATGGTACTACTTTGATTATAAACACTAATATTTTTCACTGATGCATTTCATTCTGCTAGTATAGATGCAATAGGTTGAAACTCAGGAAGTTGGAATCAAGCTTTTTTAACTTTTTTTTTTTAATTAAGAAATGATCTATATTACAGAGTTTTTTTTTTTTAATAGTCAATGTGGTTATGCTTCATCCAGTTTAGTTTGCATTTGTTTAATGATTTTTTCCAGTGTGCTATCATAATGATAATTTTCTATTCTCTGTAAGAATTAGATCAGATGATTAAATCCCCTTCTGAACATTTAGAAGGGGGCAGCCACAGAAAGCTGATTTGAATACAGGGAATAAACAGTAATTAAACTGTAAATGTTGATTTTCTTTTGAAGTCCACTGGCGTGTTTGGTGTGAATAAAGAGCACATTGTCAGTCCTTCTTTCTGGTGCCGCAGTTATGGCACGTGAGAATCGGAGACTCACTGAAAGGCTACGTTAAACTGGGGAGTTTCCCAGAGCTGCTGAACTGAAACTTTCTTTGTTTATATTAAAGCCCGGATAATTTTTTTCCCCCTCACATGGTACACATTGCTTTTAGATAAAATCTGAGAGAGTTTTTTTTTTTTTGTCCCCTTCCAACTCACATACTTCACTATACACTGGAAAGAAACCTTGAAAACCTGGAAACATGGGTTCTCATCCAAACTGAAGAAGGTTTATTTCACTGTGCATTTCTAGGAAACTTTAAAACAGTAGTTTTCAAGCCTCGGCTGTTTTTTTTTTTATTGGCTGTACCACCTGGCTTTCGGGATCTTAGTTCCCTGACCAGGGGTTGAACCCCACAGTGGACATACAGAGTTCTAACCACTGGACTGCCAGAGAATTCCCTCGGCTGTTTTTCAGACTCACCTGGAAGGTTTTTTAAAAAACTCCTGGGGTTCAGGCTACACCCAGGATCAATAATATATGATACTCTGGGGTAGAATCTGGGGATCAGTGAGTAGTTAACGCTCCCCAAGTGATTCCAAGGTGTAGCCGAGGCTGTGAACCACTGCACTGACAGTCCAAGGCACTCACCTGTGTTCACCAGCTTCTTCCAGAAGGACTCAAGAAAACTGGCTTTCAGTGTGTGAATGAGTTAAGTTTCTAAGGGGCTTTTTTTCCTCTCTATTTGAAAACTAGAGAGGTGTACACTGGCTTGCCCTGGAGCGCAGAGCAATGCATACTTCTTTTCACATGCTGTAACATAAATACCAAAGAGACTTGGATGATTATAAAACCGTCACATGTTTCATAACTAACTGAACTCACCTTATTCGGGGTGGGTGATGCAGGCTCTTAAAATCATACACACAACATACAAAGCCAGGCTGTTATCCACTGGGAATATGTCTTCACAAGTTACTTATGATCACGTTAACAGTTTCAGTTGCATTCTAAAGAGGACATTTTCAGCAGCGTAGTAAGACAGAGATTGTACTGAATTATTTTACATTGAGTTGGGTATTACTGTCCTTGCAAACATAATCATTATGATGGAAACCACATTTTCCCATTGTGAAAATCTTTCTTTCTCCTGAATTTGGTTCTATACAATTTAAGGCCTTTGGAAGGCGTGTATGTCCTGAAGGTATTTTGTAAAGTGCTAAACAAGGTAAGCTAATGCCTTACATGAACTCTGTGATGTTTGGTGTTTTCAAACTTAAAGAAGTGAAGTCGCTCAGTCGTGTCCGACTCTTGGCGACCCCATAGACTGCAGCCTACCAGGCTCCTCTGTCCATGGGATTCTCCAGGCAGGAGTACTGGAGTGGGTTGCTATTTCCTTCTCTAGGAGATCTTCCCGACCCAGGGATCGAACCCGGGTCTCCCACATTGTAGGCAGACGCTTTGCCGTCTGAGCCACCAGGGAAGTCAAAATCGATATCAAATGAGACAATCCTTATTGTGGGGAGTCAAGAAAGGTGATTTAGTCTGAGGCTGCTCAGTTGGGAGTGAGGTGGGCTTCTTTTTGTCGTCTCAAAATGAATGGAGGTTAGAGTATAAAAACCCTTGAATCACTGGCGATGTGATGTTGGCCGTTTTATTCTCAGCAGCTTTGAATGAGAGGCTCATTCATTTGTTCATTCATTCAAAAACCGTCCATTGACAGTGTTCTAGGTGTCAGGCAACGTTCTAGGTGCTAGGGACACAGCAGTGAACAAAGCGGTACAGAGATAAACAAAAAACAAGCCTGCCCTCCTGGGGCTTTTATGTCCCAGGTGGGGGATGCCAACAGTACAAAGCATGAAGGATATGTTAGAGAAAATGAAAGAGAAGGAAGAGGGTAGGAAGAACCAGACTGTAATTTTTCATGTGATTAGTGAAGCCTCCCTAAGGTGGAATTTGAGCAAAAGATTGCAGAAGCTGAGCGAGTGAGTCGCGTGTGTGTCAGAGGAAGGGTATCCAGGCCCTGGGGCCAAGCAGTACCAAGGTGGGGGTGCACCTGGGCTTGCCAGAGAAAATACAGGAAATGTGAATTCCGTATCAATTATGTAGAACTTAAAAATACAAGTGTGTGTCGTGCAACTTGGGAGGCATAATGATACTAAAAAAAAAAATGGTGTCTTGTATTTTTGTTTCTTAAATTTGGCTATTCGGGCTTCCCTGGTGGCTCAGTGGTTTAAGAATCTGCCTGCCAATGTAGCAGACGTGGGTTTGAGCCCCAAGCCGGGAAGATACTACATGCTGCAGAGCAACTAAGCCCGTATGCCGCAGCTACTGAGCCTGTGCTCCAGAGCCGCAATTACCGCTGCTGCGAGCCGCAGAGCCCGAGCTCTGAGACAAGAGGGGCCGGCCACTGCCACGAGAAGCCTGTGTGCGGTGACTAGAGGGTAGCCCCCGCTCGCTGCAACAGGAGAAAAGCCGTCGCAGCAGCAGAGACCCAGCCCAGCCAAAAATACTCATGAGTACATTTTTTAAAAAAGCAAAAAAAAAGTGTCTTTAAATCTGGCAATCCAAGACCACCTCCCATATATGAAGGAGTAACAGGAGGCCAATGGTTGGAACGGAGGGAGAAAGGGGGAAAGGGGAAACCGACCAAGGAAGAGGGGCCCTGGGCATCAGAGAGTTCTGGGCCTTTGGCCACTGCGAGAACTTGGCCTTTTACTGCAGCTGAGACTGGCCATCATCGGAGGGTCTGAGCACAGGGGTGCTGTGATCTGTCTTAAAGTTGAACAGAACCAGTCAGCCTGCAGTGTCCCATGGAGGGGGCGGGGGCAGAAGCTCAGGGCCAGTTTGGAGGTGATGGTAAAGTTCCAGGGGAGAGGTGGTGAGCGCCTGGGTCTGTTCTGATGGGAAACAGCAGAATCTGTTGAGGGACAGGGTCGGTGCCGGCCAGAGAGAAGGGGTTGAGTTAGCTGAAGTGGGGGACGTGAAGCTGGAGCAGGACTTTTCTGGAGCAGGAGAGGGGAGGATCGTGAGTCCATTGTGGATGAGTTCAGTCCGTGATCTCGCTCAGTCGCCCCGGTGGAAATGTCAAGTCAGCAGTGGGATAGGCCTTTTCAAACAGCAAAGTCTGGGACAGTACCCTTTCACCCAAGTGAAAAGGGAAATGAAAGCAAGGGTGAGGAATGGGTGAGGAAAGGCTGTTCAGAAGAAACCGATGCTCTTTGCCCTGCTTTGGAGGACTTGACTGCAGATTGCAGTCATCCTAGGGCGCTGATAACCTGGGCAGCCACCAGTATGTGGCAATCCTTGAATCCCAGGGGAAGACAGAGCCTCAGATGGCAGATGGAGGGCCTGGGCGGCGTGTCGTGGCTCCACGCTTCCAGCTGCTGAGGTCCAGCTGAGTGACTGAATGCCTCCTTCACCTCCGTCTGTTGCCGCCTGGCCGTATGAGCCCTTCCTGCCACTTTCCCTCAGAACGGAGGAACTATGAGAAGAAATGATGGGAGTTACTCTTTCCATGGACTTCCCTGGTGGCTCAGTGGTAAAGAATCTGCCTGCCAGTGCAGGAGACTCAGTTTGATCCCTGGATTGAAAAGATCCCCTGGAGAAGGAAATGGCCACCCACTCCAGTGTTCCTGCCTGGGAACTCCCATGGTCAGAGGAGCCTGGCAGGCTGCAGGCCATGGAGTCACAAAGAGGTGGACATGACTGAGTAACTGAACATACGCCCTTCCTACAAAGGACCTCAGAAGAAAAAAGCCCTCTATGGCACTCAGAGGACATGAGTTTGAGGAAACTCCAGAAAACAGTAAAGGACAGGGAAGCCTGGCATGCTGCAGTCCATGGGGTCGCAGAGTCATGAGCAACTGCACAACAATAACGATGGAGGGGCTGAACAAATATTACGTTAATGGTTGTCATTATTGTCATTCACAATCAAATCCTTGGCCGTGGCTCTGAGATGACTGAGGCTCTTCCTCAGTCGCCCACAGCCCGGCTCCAGAGGGTCCTTTCCTTCCTTCAGGGTCTTAAGGAGGCTCTTGATCCTTCAGGTCAGGGCTGGTCAGAGCTGAGGTGGCCACGAGATGCTATCATTTCATCTCTCCCACCCACTAAAACTTGGCTCCTCCTCAAGGCACTTTCACATTTTCCCACAGTTTCCTTCTTGAATCTTTTTCTCTCAGCCACCCTGTTTTCTCCTCCCATTCTCTGCAGATTCTGTGAGAACTTGGCAATTTTCTCTTTGGCTCATTTTGTGACTTTCTCCCCCCACCCCTGCCCCTCCCCAGTTTCATTACTATGGCTTGTTATATCCTGAAATTTGGTTTGCATTTCTGTTCTGACTCTAATCAACAAGGTTCGGGATGGGGTTTTGTGTGTCTGTGTTTTAACCTTCATTATGGTACTTGTGGCTTTCTCAATTTCATTCAGAAATCAATTATGCATCCCTAATGATGAAACTTCATTTGGGCAAGTCTTGGTGATTCTCCCCTTGCCAAGTCCATGATGAGACTGCCAGCTCGAATAAAATATATGAAAATTGCCATTACGATTTTGTTTCAAGATTACCAAACTCCACTCGAAAGTTTCCCACCGGTTTTACTTGGGGAAGTAATTTGACCCAGAGATCTGGGTGTGGGAGACCTACATGGTTCAAGTCACTTGGTTTAAGTTGTTTAATGGCCCTGGCTTAAATGGAACTCACACTCCAGTTCTGCACGGTTCCTGGGCTCCCTTTGTTCAAGCCTCTCTTTCTGCCAATGAGCTGGGTTTGGATTCAAAAGCCTTTTTCTTCGATGCCAGTTATTGTTGGTTATCTTAGCAAATTCTCCCTCTTCCGCTCAGTGAAGGGGCGAGTTCTCAGTCTTTGGCCCCTGGTGTCCCCTTTCCAGTCCATGGGAATGTGATATGAGTGAGCTTTTCTTGGAAAGAAATGCCTTGAAAATCACTAAGGCTCCTGTGAGCGGGTCCTAAAGAGGCTTTTCTTAGAGCCAAGTCTGCTCTGTAGCCGGTGTTTTGTGGTGAATCTCGTGCCGCTGTGCCTTACCTGGCTGCACCGGTCTAACTGTCTTTGGCATCTACAGTTTTCAAACTGGTTGGCTGGGAAAATAATATAGACTTCTTTCTTCCTCCCTCCCTTCCTCCTTTTCTTCTCTCTCTGCCCCCACTCCCTTTCCTCTCCCCTCTCCCCTCTTTTTCTTTCTCTCCCCTTCTTCCCGTCCTCCCTTCCTTTCTTGTGTAAGCTGCCGTGTACTAAGTTCTTAATCTGTGCCAGGCACTATGCTGGATCTTTTTCATAGATGATGCATTTAGTTGTCATAACTCATTTTATAAGTGGAGACCAGTCCACATAGAGAGAAATAACCTGCCTAAGTTAGAGCTGGTAAGCGTGGAAAACCAGGATTTGAACCAGATCTGTCTGATTCTAAAACCTGTGTTCTTAAGGACAAAACTTCAGATACAATATGGAGTTTAAACCACATCAGAAGAGAATCAAGATAATTCTTTCTCTCTTCCCCCAAAGATTTTAGTTTCTCTAGACTATTTCTAACTACTGGGATACTCAGTTGAAATCTAAAACTTAGATTCTCTTGGCAATACTTTTTCTCTATTCCCATAGTTAGAACCTTGATTAGCCAAAAGAAATTCCAAAGCTCTAAGCTGCTAATTAAAAGAAAATATTGTTTTGAACATCGTGAGGTCCTAAATCAGAAACCAACTGTACTGTACATCAACAACAGACGAAAATAGCTATTAAATGCCAAGTTCTGGCGAACAGGTACTCATTAGAGACAAACTATCTAATTCTTCTATGATTGCTACACAGTGCTTGTTACAATCCTAAAGCATATGCCAAACACACAGCACCTTGTTGAGAGGTTAGCTCAGGTTAAACATGGAGGTAGAAGATCAGAGGTCATTTGCTTCCCTTTCCTGTTGCTCCCAGCAAAAGTCAGACCATGAATTCCATACGAGAAGCTAAACTCGATTGGTTCCTTTCAACATGTGCTTGGTGAAGTATTTCTGATGGGGCTTTTATTGGTCAAGCTTGAAAAATCATCTTTTCAGAAAGGTCAAAATCCACATTATCAAGGAGTAGGGAAATCAAGCTAGAAACTCTATGACTTCTGCTGTTTGTTTTCTTCCTTTCTCATTTCTTACACGTAAGAAAGAAAGGAAAAAAAAAAAAAAGAACCCACCTTAAAGATGACAGGTGGGATGTCCACAGG